>NC_138182.1:95217270-95817270 GCF_964194105.1 Spermophilus citellus
TATTGTGTCAAGTTTCAAGAAGCTAGCACAAACCGTGTTTGATTTAGAGTTCCAAATACATCTATCAATATAGGAGAAAACAGAGTGAAACGCCAAAATTCAAACTGTTACTGGAAAAGAAAGCTTCAACATAGAAGAACGAAATTTGGGGATCCAAGTGGGCTTAGTGTACTGATCATTACCTGAAAGTATCATCCAGTTTGGGTGAAAACATAGTTCCTGAGATTTCTGGAGACCCTTAATTTTTGGAAGCTTGGCAACCCCTTTCAATGAAAGTGTTTCTCCCCAGTCACTGCCTGGGGCTACATCAAGGGGAAACAGAACATAGAGTTAGAACGTGAAACTGCTTTACTATGTCAAGTTTCAAGAAGCTAGCACAAACCGTGTTTGATTTAGAGTTCCAAATACATCTATCAATATAGGAGAAAACAGAGTGAAACGCCAAAATTCAAACTGTTACTGGAAAAGAAAGCTGCAACATAGAAGAATGAAATTTGGGGAACCAAGTGGGCTTAGTGTACTGATCATTACCTGAAAGTATCATCCAGTTCGGGTGAAAAAATAGTTGCTGAGATTTCCGGAGACGCGTAATTTTTGGAAGCTTGGCAACCCCTTTCAATGAAAGGGTTTCTCCCCAGTCACTGCTTAGGGCTACATCAAGAGGAAACAGAACATAGAGATACAACGTGAAACTGCTTTATTGTGTCAAGTTTCAAGAAGCTAGCACACACCGTGTTTGATTTAGAGTTCCAAATACATCTATCAATATAGGAGAAAACAGAGTGAAACGCCAAAATTCAAACTGTTACTGGAAACGAATGCTTCAACATAGAAGAACGAAATTTGGGGAACCAAGTGAGCTTAGTGTACTGATCATTACCTGAAAGTATCATCCAGTTTGGGTGAAAAAATGTTTGCTGAGATTTCTAGAGACTCGTAATTTTTGGAAGGTTGGCAACCACTTTCAATGAAAGTGTTTCTCCCAAGTCACTGCTTAGGGCTACATCAAGAGGAAACAGAACATAGAGATAGAACGTGAAACTGCTTTATTGTGTCAAGTTTCAAGAAGCTAGCACAAACCGTGTTTGATTTAGAGTTCCAAATACATCTATCAATATAGGAGAAAACAGAGTGAAACGCCAAAATTCAAACTGTTACTGGAAACGAACGCTTCAACATAGAAGAACGAAATTTGGGGAACCAAGTGAGCTTAGTGTACTGATCATTACCTGAAAGTATCATCCAGTTTGGGTGAAAAAATGTTTGCTGAGATTTCTAGAGACTCGTAATTTTTGGAAGGTTGGCAACCACTTTCAATGAAAGTGTTTCTCCCAAGTCACTGCTTAGGGCTACATCAAGAGGAAACAGAACATAGATATAGAACGTGAAACTGCTTTATTGTGTCATGTTTCAAGAAGCTAGCACAAACCGTGTTTGATTTAGAGTTCCAAATACATCTATCAATATAGGAGAAAACAGAGTGAAACGCCAAAATTCAAACTGTTACTGGAAACGAACGCATCAACATAGAAGAACGAAATTTGGGGAACCAAGTGGGCTTAGTGTACTCATCATTACCTGAAAGTATCGTCCACTTTGAGTGAAAACATAGTTGCTGAGATTTCTGGAGACTCGTAATTTTTGGAAGCTTGGCACCCCTTTCAATGAAAGTGTTTCTCCCCAGTAACTGGTGAGTGCTACATCAAGAGGAAACAAAACATAGAGATAGAACGTGAAACTGCTTTAGTGTGTCAACTTTCAAGATGCTAGCACAAACCAGGTTTGGTTTAGAGTTCCAAATCCATCTATCAATATAGGAGAAAACAGAGTGAAACGCCAAAATTCAAACTGTTACTGGAAACGAACGCTTCAACATAGAAGAACGAAATTTGGGGAACCAAGTGAGCTTAGTGTACTTATCATTACCTGAAAGTATCATCCAGTTTGTGTGAAAACATGTTTGCTGAGATTTGTAGAGACTGGCAATTTTGGGAAGCTTGGCAACCCCTTTCAATGAAAGTGTATCTCCCCCGTCACTGATTAGGGCTACATCAAGAGGAAATAGAACATAAAGTTAGAACGTGAAAATGCTTTACTGTGTCAAGTTTCAAGAAGCTAGCACAAACCGTGTTTGATTTAGAGTTCCAAATACATCTATCAATATAGGAGAAAACAGAGTGCAACGCCAAAATTCAAACTGTTACTGGAAACGAACGCTTCAACATAGAAGAACGAAATTTGGGGAACCAAGTGGGCTTAGTGTACTGATCATTACCTGAAAGTATCATCCAGTTTGGGTGAAAAAATAGTTGCTGTGATTTCTGGACACTCGTAATTTTTGGAAGCTTGGCAACCCCTTTCAATGTAAGGGTTTCTCCCCAGTCACTGCTTATGGCTACATCAAGAGGAAACAGAACATAGAGATAGAACTTGAAACTGCTTTAATGTGTCAAGTTTCAAGAAGCTAGCACAAACCGTGTTTGGTTTAGAGTTCCAAATACATCTATCAATATAGGAGAAAACAGAGTGAAACGCCAAAATTCAAACTGTTACTGGAAACGAACGCTTCAACACAGAAGAATGAAATTTGGGGATCCAAGTGGGCTTAGTATACTGATCATTACCTGAAAGTATCATCCAGTTTGGGTGAAAACAGAGTTGCTGAGATTTCTGGAGACTCGTAATTTTTGGAAGCTTGGCAACCCCTTTCAATGAAAGTGTTTCTCCCCAGTCACTGCTTAGGGCTACATCAAGAGGAAACAGAACATAGAGTTAGAACGTGAAACTGCTTTACTGTGTCAACTTTCCAGAAGCTAGCACAAAACGTGTTTGATTTAGAGTTCCAAATACATCTATCAATATAGAAGAAAACAGAGTGAAACGCCAAAATTCAAACTGTTACTGGAAACGAACGCTTCAGCATAGAAGAACGTAATTTGGGGATCCAAGTGGGCTTAGTGTACTGATCATTACCTGAAAGTATCATCCAGTTTGGGTGAAAAAATGTTTGCTGAGATTTCTGGAGACTCGTAATTTTTGGAAGCTTGGCAACCCCTTTCAATGAAAGTGTTTCTCCCCAGTCACTGCTTAGGGCTACATCAAGAGGAAACAGAACATAGAGTTAGAACCTGACACTGCTTTACTGTGTCAAGTTTCAAGAAGCTAGCACAAACCGTGTTTGATTTAGAGTTCCAAATGCATCCGTCAGTATAGGAGAAAACAGAGTGAAACGCCAAAATTCAAAAAGTTACTGGAAGCGAACGCTTCAACATAAAAGAACTAAATTTGGGGAACCAAGTGAGCTTAGTGTACTGATCATTACCTGAAAGTATCATCCAGTTTGGGTGAAAAAATAGTTGCTGAGATTTCTGGAGACTCGCAATTTTGGGAAGCTTGGCAACCCCTTTCAATGAAAGTGTTTCTCCTCAGTCACTGGTGAGTGCTACATCAAGAGGAAACAGAACATAGAAATAGAACGTGAAACTGCTTTACTGTGTCAAGTTTCAAGAAGCTAGCACAAACCTTGTTTGGTTTAGAGTTCCAAATACATCTATCAATATAGGAGAAAACAGAGTGAAACGCCAAAATTCAAACTGTTACTGGAAACGAACGCTTCAACATAGAAGAACGAAATTTGGGGATCCAAGTGGGCTTAGTGTACTGATCATTACCTGAAAGTATCATCCAGTTTGGGTGAAAACATAGTTGCTGTGATTTCTGGAGACTCATAATTTTTGGAAGCTTGGCAACCCCTTTCAATGAAAGTGTATCTCCCCTGTCACTGATTAGGGCTACATCAAGAGGAAATAGAACATAGAGTTAGAACGTGAAAATGCTTTACTGTGTCAAGTTTCAAGAAGCTAGCACAAACCGTGTTTGATTTAGAGTTCCAAATACATCTATCAATATAGGAGAAAACTGAGTGAAACGCCAAAATTCAAACTGTTACTGGAAACGAACGCTTCAACACAGAAGAATGAAATTTGGGGATCCAAGTGGGCTTAGTGTACTGATCATTACCTGAAAGTATCATCCAGTTTGGGTGAAAACAGAGTTGCTGAGATTTCTGGAGACTCGTAATTTTTGGAAGCTTGGCAACGCCTTTCAATGAAAGTGTTTCTCCCCAGTCACTGCTTAGGGCTACATCAAGAGGAAACAGAACATAGAGTTAGAACGTGAAACTGCTTTACTGTGTCAACTTTCCAGAAGCTAGCACAAACCGTGTTTGACTTAGAGTTCCAAATACATCTATCAATATAGGAGAAAACAGAGTGAAACGCCAAAATTCAAACTGTTACTGCAAACGAACGCTTCAACATAGAAGAACGAAATTTGGGTAACCAAGTGGGCTTAGTGTACTCATCATTACCTGAAAGTATCATCAGTTTGGGTGAAAACATAGTTACTCACATTTCTGGAGAATCGTAATTTTTGGAAGCTTGGCAACCCCTTTCAATGAAAGTGTTTCTCCGCAGTCACTGCTGAGGGCTACATCAAGAGGAAACAGAACATAGAGTTAGAACGTGAAACTGCTTTACTGGGTCAAGTTTCAAGAAGCTAGCACAAACCGTGTTTGATTTAGAGTTCCAAATACATCTGTCAGTATAGGAGAAAACAGAGTGAAACGCCAAAATTCAAACAGTTACTGGAAGCGAACGCTTCAACATAAAAGAACGAAATTTGGGGAACCAAGTGAGCTTAGTGTACTGATCATTACCTGAAAGTATCATCCAGTTTGGGTGAAAACAGAGTTGCTGAGATTTCTGGAGACTCGTAATTTTGGGAAGCTTGGCAACCCCTTTCAATGAAAGTGTTTCTCCTCAGTCACTGCTGAGTGCTACATCAAGAGGAAACAAAACATAGAGATAGAACGTGAAACTGCTTTACTGTGTCAAGTTTCAAGAAGCTAGCACAAACCTTGTTTGGTTTAGAGTTCCAAATACATCTATCAATATAGGAGAAAACAGAGTGAAGCGCCAAAATTCAAACTGTTACTGGAAACGAACGCTTCAACATAGAAGAACGAAATTTGGGGATCCAAGTGGGCTTAGTGTACTGATCATTACCTGAAAGTATCATCCAGTTTGGGTGAAAACATAGATGCTGTGATTTCTGGAGACTCGTAATATTTGGAAGCTTGGCAACCCCTTTCAATGAAAGTGTATCTCCCCCGTCACTGATTAGGGCTACATCAAGAGGAAATAGAACATAGAGTTAGAACGTGAAAATGCTTTACTGTGTCAAGTTTCAAGAAGCTAGCACAAACCGTGTTTGATTTAGAGTTCCAAATACATCTATCAATATAGGAGAAAACAGAGTGCATCGCCAAAATTCAAACTGTTACTGGAAACGAACGCTTCAACATAGAAGAACGAAATTTGGGGAACCAAGTGGGCTTAGTGTACTGATCATTACCTGAAAGTATCATCCAGTTTGGGTGAAAAAATAGTTGCTGTGATTTCTGGACACTCGTAATTTTTGGGAGCTTGGCAACCCCTTTCAATGTAAGGGTTTCTCCCCAGTCACTGCTTATGGCTACATCAAGAGGAAACAGAACATAGAGATAGAACTTGAAACTGCTTTAATGTGTCAAGTTTCAACAAGCTAGCACAAACCGTGTTTGGTTTAGAGTTCCAAGTACATCTATCAATATAGGAGAAAACAGAGTGAAACGCCAAAATTCAAACTGTTACTGGAAACGAACGCTTCAACACAGAAGAATGAAATTTGGGGATCCAAGTGGGCTTAGTATACTGATCATTACCTGAAAGTATCATCCAGTTTGGGTGAAAACAGAGTTGCTGAGATTTCTGGAGACTCGTAATTTTTGGAAGCTTGGCAACCCCTTTCAATGAAAGTGTTTCTCCCCAGTCACTGCTTAGGGCTACATCAAGAGGAAACAGAACATAGAGTTAGAACGTGAAACTGCTTTACTGTGTCAACTTTCCAGAAGCTAGCACAAACCGTGTTTGATTTAGAGTTCCAAATACATCTATCAATATAGAAGAAAACAGAGTGAAACGCCAAAATTCAAACTGTTACTGGAAACGAACGCTTCAGCATAGAAGAACGTAATTTGGGGATCCAAGTGGGCTTAGTGTACTGATCATTACCTGAAAGTATCATCCAGTTTGGGTGAAAACATAGTTGCTGTGATTTCTGGAGACTCGTAATTTTTGGAAGCTTGGCAACCCCTTTCAATGAAAGTGTTTCTCCCCAGTCACTGCTTAGGGCTACATCAAGAGGAAACAGAACATAGAGTTAGAACCTGACACTGCTTTACTGTGTCAACTTTCCAGAAGCTAGCACAAACCGTGTTTGATTTAGAGTTCCAAATACATCTATCAATATAGGAGAAAACAGAGTGAAACGCCAAAATTCAAACTGTTACTGCAAACGAACGCTTCAACATAGAAGAACGAAATTTGGGTAACCAAGTGGGCTTAGTGTACTCATCATTACCTGAAAGTATCATCAGTTTGGGTGAAAACATAGTTACTCACATTTCTGGAGAATCGTAATTTTTGGAAGCTTGGCAACCCCTTTCAATGAAAGTGTTTCTCCCCAGTCACTGCTTAGGGCTACATCAAGAGGAAACAGAACATAGAGTTAGAACGTGAAACTGCTTTACTGGGTCAAGTTTCAAGAAGCTAGCACAAACCGTGTTTGATTTAGAGTTCCAAATACATCTGTCAGTATAGGAGAAAACAGAGTGAAACGCCAAAATTCAAACAGTTACTGGAAGCGAACGCTTCAACATAAAAGAACGAAATTTGGGGAACCAAGTGAGCTTAGTGTACTGATCATTACCTGAAAGTATCATCCAGTTTGGGTGAAAAAATAGTTGCTGAGATTTCTGGAGACTCGCAATTTTGGGAAGCTTGGCAACCCCTTTCAATGAAAGTGTTTCTCCTCAGTCACTGCTGAGTGCTACATCAAGAGGAAACAGAACATAGAAATAGAACGTGAAACTGCTTTACTGTGTCAAGTTTCAAGAAGCTAGCACAAACCTTGTTTGGTTTAGAGTTCCAAATACATCTATCAATATAGGAGAAAACAGAGTGAAACGCCAAAATTCAAACTGTTACTGGAAACGAACGCTTCAACATAGAAGAACGAAATTTGGGGATCCAAGTGGGCTTAGTGTACTGATCATTACATGAAAGTATCATCCAGTTTGGGTGAAAACATAGTTGCTGTGATTTCTGGAGACTCGTAATTTTTGGAAGCTTGGCAACCCCTTTCAATGAAAGTGTATCTCCCCTGTCACTGATTAGGGCTACATCAAGAGGAAATAGAACATAGAGTTAGAACGTGAAAATGCTTTACTGTGTCAAGTTTCAAGAAGCTAGCACAAACCGTGTTTGATTTAGAGTTCCAAATACATCTATCAATATAGGAGAAAACAGAGTGCAACGCCAAAATTCAAACTGTTACTGGAAATGAACGCTTCAACATAGAAGAACGAAATTCGGGGAACCAAGTGGGCTTAGTGTACTGATCATTACCTGAAAGTATCATCCAGTTTGGGTGAAAACAGAGTTGCTGAGATTTCTGGAGACTCGTAATTTTTGGAAGCTTGGCAACCCCTTTCAATGAAAGTGTTTCTCCCCAGTCACTGCTTAGGGCTACATCAAGAGGAAACAGAACATAGAGATAGAACTTGAAACTGCTTTATTGTGTCAACTTTCAAGAAGCTAGCACAAACCGTGTTTGATTTAGAGTTCCAAATACATCTGTCAGTATAGGAGAAAACAGAGTGAAACGCCAAAATTCAAACTGTTACTGGAAACAAACGCTTCAACATAGAAGAACGAAATTTGGCGAAACAAGTGGGCTTAGTGTACTGATCATTACCTGAAAGTATCATCCAGTTTGGGTGAAAACATAGTTGCTGTGATTTCTGGAGACTCATAATTTTTGGAAGCTTGGCAACCCCTTTCAATGAAAGTGTTTCTCCCCAGTCACTGCTTAGGGCTACATCAAGAGGAAACAGAACATAGAGTTAGAACGTGAAACTGCTTTACTGGGTCAAGTTTCAAGAAGCTAGCACAAAGCGTGTTTGATTTAGAGTTCCAAATACATCTGTCAGTATAGGAGAAAACAGAGTGAAACGCCAAAATTCAAACAGTTACTGGAAGCGAACGCTTCAACATAAAAGAACGAAATTTGGGGAACCAAGTGAGCTTAGTGTACTGATCATTACCTGAAAGTATCATCCAGTTTGGGTGAAAAAATAGTTGCTGAGATTTCTGGAGACTCGCAATTTTGGGAAGCTTGGCAACCCCTTTCAATGAAAGTGTATCTCCCCTGTCACTGATTAGGGCTACATCAAGAGGAAATAGAACATAGAGTTAGAACGTGAAAATGCTTTACTGTGTCAAGTTTCAAGAAGCTAGCACAAACCGTGTTTGATTTAGAGTTCCAAATACATCTATCAATATAGGAGAAAACTGAGTGAAACGCCAAAATTCAAACTGTTACTGGAAACGAACGCTTCAACACAGAAGAATGAAATTTGGGGATCCAAGTGGGCTTAGTGTACTGATCATTACCTGAAAGTATCATCCAGTTTGGGTGAAAACAGAGTTGCTGAGATTTCTGGAGACTCGTAATTTTTGGAAGCTTGGCAACGCCTTTCAATGAAAGTGTTTCTCCCCAGTCACTGCTTAGGGCTACATCAAGAGGAAACAGAACATAGAGTTAGAACGTGAAACTGCTTTACTGTGTCAACTTTCCAGAAGCTAGCACAAACCGTGTTTGACTTAGAGTTCCAAATACATCTATCAATATAGGAGAAAACAGAGTGAAACGCCAAAATTCAAACTGTTACTGCAAACGAACGCTTCAACATAGAAGAACGAAATTTGGGTAACCAAGTGGGCTTAGTGTACTCATCATTACCTGAAAGTATCATCAGTTTGGGTGAAAACATAGTTACTCACATTTCTGGAGAATCGTAATTTTTGGAAGCTTGGCAACCCCTTTCAATGAAAGTGTTTCTCCGCAGTCACTGCTGAGGGCTACATCAAGAGGAAACAGAACATAGAGTTAGAACGTGAAACTGCTTTACTGGGTCAAGTTTCAAGAAGCTAGCACAAACCGTGTTTGATTTAGAGTTCCAAATACATCTGTCAGTATAGGAGAAAACAGAGTGAAACGCCAAAATTCAAACAGTTACTGGAAGCGAACGCTTCAACATAAAAGAACGAAATTTGGGGAACCAAGTGAGCTTAGTGTACTGATCATTACCTGAAAGTATCATCCAGTTTGGGTGAAAACAGAGTTGCTGAGATTTCTGGAGACTCGTAATTTTGGGAAGCTTGGCAACCCCTTTCAATGAAAGTGTTTCTCCTCAGTCACTGCTGAGTGCTACATCAAGAGGAAACAAAACATAGAGATAGAACGTGAAACTGCTTTACTGTGTCAAGTTTCAAGAAGCTAGCACAAACCTTGTTTGGTTTAGAGTTCCAAATACATCTATCAATATAGGAGAAAACAGAGTGAAGCGCCAAAATTCAAACTGTTACTGGAAACGAACGCTTCAACATAGAAGAACGAAATTTGGGGATCCAAGTGGGCTTAGTGTACTGATCATTACCTGAAAGTATCATCCAGTTTGGGTGAAAACATAGATGCTGTGATTTCTGGAGACTCGTAATATTTGGAAGCTTGGCAACCCCTTTCAATGAAAGTGTATCTCCCCCGTCACTGATTAGGGCTACATCAAGAGGAAATAGAACATAGAGTTAGAACGTGAAAATGCTTTACTGTGTCAAGTTTCAAGAAGCTAGCACAAACCGTGTTTGATTTAGAGTTCCAAATACATCTATCAATATAGGAGAAAACAGAGTGCATCGCCAAAATTCAAACTGTTACTGGAAACGAACGCTTCAACATAGAAGAACGAAATTTGGGGAACCAAGTGGGCTTAGTGTACTGATCATTACCTGAAAGTATCATCCAGTTTGGGTGAAAAAATAGTTGCTGTGATTTCTGGACACTCGTAATTTTTGGAAGCTTGGCAACCCCTTTCAATGTAAGGGTTTCTCCCCAGTCACTGCTTATGGCTACATCAAGAGGAAACAGAACATAGAGATAGAACTTGAAACTGCTTTAATGTGTCAAGTTTCAACAAGCTAGCACAAACCGTGTTTGGTTTAGAGTTCCAAGTACATCTATCAATATAGGAGAAAACAGAGTGAAACGCCAAAATTCAAACTGTTACTGGAAACGAACGCTTCAACACAGAAGAATGAAATTTGGGGATCCAAGTGGGCTTAGTATACTGATCATTACCTGAAAGTATCATCCAGTTTGGGTGAAAACAGAGTTGCTGAGATTTCTGGAGACTCGTAATTTTTGGAAGCTTGGCAACCCCTTTCAATGAAAGTGTTTCTCCCCAGTCACTGCTTAGGGCTACATCAAGAGGAAACAGAACATAGAGTTAGAACGTGAAACTGCTTTACTGTGTCAACTTTCCAGAAGCTAGCACAAACCGTGTTTGATTTAGAGTTCCAAATACATCTATCAATATAGAAGAAAACAGAGTGAAACGCCAAAATTCAAACTGTTACTGGAAACGAACGCTTCAGCATAGAAGAACGTAATTTGGGGATCCAAGTGGGCTTAGTGTACTGATCATTACCTGAAAGTATCATCCAGTTTGGGTGAAAACATAGTTGCTGTGATTTCTGGAGACTCGTAATTTTTGGAAGCTTGGCAACCCCTTTCAATGAAAGTGTTTCTCCCCAGTCACTGCTTAGGGCTACATCAAGAGGAAACAGAACATAGAGTTAGAACCTGACACTGCTTTACTGTGTCAAGTTTCAAGAAGCTAGCACAAACCGTGTTTGATTTAGAGTTCCAAATGCATCCGTCAGTATAGAAGAAAACAGAGTGAAACGCCAAAATTCAAAAAGTTACTGGAAGCGAACGCTTCAACATAAAAGAACTAAATTTGGGGAACCATGTGAGCTTAGTGTACTGATCATTACCTGAAAGTATCATCCAGTTTGGGTGAAAAAATTGTTGCTGAGATTTCTGGAGACTCGCAATTTTGGGAAGCTTGGCAACCCCTTTCAATGAAAGTGTTTCTCCTCAGTCACTGCTGAGTGCTACATCAAGAGGAAACAGAACATAGAAATAGAACGTGAAACTGCTTTACTGTGTCAAGTTTCAAGAAGCTAGCACAAACCTTGTTTGGTTTAGAGTTCCAAATACATCTATCAATATAGGAGAAAACAGAGTGAAACGCCAAAATTCAAACTGTTACTGGAAACGAACGCTTCAACATAGAAGAACGAAATTTGGGGATCCAAGTGGGCTTAGTGTACTGATCATTACATGAAAGTATCATCCAGTTTGGGTGAAAACATAGTTGCTGTGATTTCTGGAGACTCGTAATTTTTGGAAGCTTGGCAACCCCTTTCAATGAAAGTGTATCTCCCCTGTCACTGATTAGGGCTACATCAAGAGGAAATAGAACATAGAGTTAGAACGTGAAAATGCTTTACTGTGTCAAGTTTCAAGAAGCTAGCACAAACCGTGTTTGATTTAGAGTTCCAAATACATCTATCAATATAGGAGAAAACAGAGTGCAACGCCAAAATTCAAACTGTTACTGGAAATGAACGCTTCAACATAGAAGAACGAAATTCGGGGAACCAAGTGGGCTTAGTGTACTGATCATTACCTGAAAGTATCATCCAGTTTGGGTGAAAACAGAGTTGCTGAGATTTCTGGAGACTCGTAATTTTTGGAAGCTTGGCAACCCCTTTCAATGAAAGTGTTTCTCCCCAGTCACTGCTTAGGGCTACATCAAGAGGAAACAGAACATAGAGATAGAACTTGAAACTGCTTTATTGTGTCAACTTTCAAGAAGCTAGCACAAACCGTGTTTGATTTAGAGTTCCAAATACATCTGTCAGTATAGGAGAAAACAGAGTGAAACGCCAAAATTCAAACTGTTACTGGAAACAAACGCTTCAACATAGAAGAACGAAATTTGGCGAAACAAGTGGGCTTAGTGTACTGATCATTACCTGAAAGTATCATCCAGTTTGGGTGAAAACATAGTTGCTGTGATTTCTGGAGACTCATAATTTTTGGAAGCTTGGCAACCCCTTTCAATGAAAGTGTTTCTCCCCAGTCACTGCTTAGGGCTACATCAAGAGGAAACAGAACATAGAGTTAGAACGTGAAACTGCTTTACTGGGTCAAGTTTCAAGAAGCTAGCACAAAGCGTGTTTGATTTAGAGTTCCAAATACATCTGTCAGTATAGGAGAAAACAGAGTGAAACGCCAAAATTCAAACAGTTACTGGAAGCGAACGCTTCAACATACAAGAACGAAATTTGGGGAACCAAGTGAGCTTAGTGTACTGATCATTACCTGAAAGTATCATCCAGTTTGGGTGAAAAAATAGTTGCTGAGATTTCTGGAGACTCGCAATTTTGGGAAGCTTGGCAACCCCTTTCAATGAAAGTGTTTCTCCTCAGTCACTGCTGAGTGCTACATCAAGAGGAAACAGAACATAGAGATAGAACGTGAAACTGCTTTACTGTGTCAAGTTTCAAGAAGCTGGCACAAGCCGTGTTTGGTTTAGAGTTCCAAATACATCTATCAATATAGGAGAAAACAGAGTGAAACGCCAAAATTCAAACTGTTACTGGAAACGAACGCTTCAACATAGAAGAACGAAATATGGGGATCCAAGTGGGCTTACTGTACTGATCATTACCTGAAAGTATCATCCAGTTTGGGTGAAAACATAGTTTCTGAGATTTCTGGAGACTCGTAATATTTGGAAGCTTGGCAACCCCTTTCAATGAAAGTGTTTCTCCGCAGTCACTGCTGAGGGCTACATCAAGAGGAAAAAGAACATAGAGATAGAACGTGAAACTGCTTTACTGTGTCAAGTTTCAAGAAGCTAGCACAAACCGTGTTTGATTTAGAGATCCAAATACATCTATCAATATAGGAGAAAACAGAGTGAAACGCCAAAATTCAAACTGTTACTGGAAACGAACGCTTCAACATAGAAGAACGAAATTCGGGGAACCAAGTGGGCTTAGTGTACTGATCATTACCTGAAAGTATCATCCAGTTTGGGTGAAAAAAATGTTTGCTGTGATTTCTGGACACTCGTAATTTTTGGAAGCTTGGCAACCCCTTTCAGTGTAAGGGTTTCTCCCCAGTCACTGCTTATGGCTACATCAAGAGGAAACAGAACATAGAGATAGAACTTGAAACTGCTTTATTGTGAAAGTTTCAAGAAGCTAGCACAAACCGTGTTTGGTTTAGAGTTCCAAATACATCTATCAATATAGGAGAAAACAGAGTGAAACGCCAAAATTCAAACTGTTACTGGAAACGAACGCTTCAACACAGAAGAATGAAATTTGGGGATCCAAGTGGGCTTAGTGTACTGATCATTACCTGAAAGTATCATCCAGTTTGGGTGAAAACAGAGTTGCTGAGATTTCTGGAGACTCGTAAATTTTGGAAGCTTGGCAACCCCTTTCAATGAAAGTGTATCTCCCCTGTCACTGATTAGGGCTACATCAAGAGAAAATAGAACAAAGAGTTAGAACGTGAAAATGCTTTACTGTGTCAAGTTTGAAGAAGCTAGCACAAACCGTGTTTGATTTAGAGTTCCAAATACATCTATCAATATAGGAGAAAACAGAGTGCAACACCAAAATTCAAACTGTTACTGGAAACGAACGCTTCAACATAGAAGAACGAAATTGGGGGAACCAAGTGGCCTTAGTGTACTGATCATTACCTGAAAATATCATCCAGGTTGGGTGAAAAAATAGTTGCTGTGATTTCTGGACACTCGTAATTTTTGGAAGCTTGGCAACCCCTTTCAATGTAAGGGTTTCTCCCCAGTCACTGCTTATGGCTACATCAAGAGGAAACAGAACATAGAGATAGAACTTGAAACTGCTTTATTGTGTCAAGTTTCAAGAAGCTAGCACAAACCGTGTTTGGTTTAGAGTTCCAAATACATCTATCAATATAGGAGAAAACAGAGTGAAACGCCAAAATTCAAACTGTTACTGGAAACGAACGCTTCAACACAGAAGAATGAAATTTGGGGATCCAAGTGGGCTTAGTGTACTGATCATTACCTGAAAGTATCATCCAGTTTGGGTGAAAACAGAGTTGCTGAGATTTCTGGAGACTCGTAATTTTTGGAAGCTTGGCAACGCCTTTCAATGAAAGTGTTTCTCCCCAGTCACTGCTTAGGGCTACATCAAGAGGAAACAGAACATAGAGTTAGAACGTGAAACTGCTTTACTGTGTCAACTTTCCAGAAGCTAGCACAAACCGTGTTTGATTTAGAGTTCCAAATACATCTATCAATATAGGAGAAAACAGAGTGAAACGCCAAAATTCAAACTGTTACTGCAAACGAACGCTTCAACATAGAAGAACGAAATTTGGGTAACCAAGTGGGCTTAGTGTACTCATCATTACCTGAAAGTATCATCAGTTTGGGTGAAAACATAGTTACTCACATTTCTGGAGAATCGTAATTTTTGGAAGCTTGGCAACCCCTTTCAATGAAAGTGTTTCTCCCCAGTCACTGCTTAGGGCTACATCAAGAGGAAACAGAACATAGAGTTAGAACGTGAAACTGCTTTACTGGGTCAAGTTTCAAGAAGCTAGCACAAACCGTGTTTGATTTAGAGTTCCAAATACATCTGTCAGTATAGGAGAAAACAGAGTGAAACGCCAAAATTCAAACAGTTACTGGAAGCGAACGCTTCAACATAAAAGAACGAAATTTGGGGAACCAAGTGAGCTTAGTGTACTGATCATTACCTGAAAGTATCATCCAGTTTGGGTGAAAAAATAGTTGCTGAGATTTCTGGAGACTCGCAATTTTGGGAAGCTTGGCAACCCCTTTCAATGAAAGTGTTTCTCCTCAGTCACTGCTGAGTGCTACATCAAGAGGAAACAGAACATAGAAATAGAACGTGAAACTGCTTTACTGTGTCAAGTTTCAAGAAGCTAGCACAAACCTTGTTTGGTTTAGAGTTCCAAATACATCTATCAATATAGGAGAAAACAGAGTGAAACGCCAAAATTCAAACTGTTACTGGAAACGAACGCTTCAACATAGAAGAACGAAATTTGGGGATCCAAGTGGGCTTAGTGTACTGATCATTACATGAAAGTATCATCCAGTTTGGGTGAAAATATAGTTGCTGTGATTTCTGGAGACTCGTAATTTTTGGAAGCTTGGCAACCCCTTTCAATGAAAGTGTATCTCCCCTGTCACTGATTAGGGCTACATCAAGAGGAAATAGAACATAGAGTTAGAACGTGAAAATGCTTTACTGTGTCAAGTTTCAAGAAGCTAGCACAAACCGTGTTTGATTTAGAGTTCCAAATACATCTATCAATATAGGAGAAAACAGAGTGCAACGCCAAAATTCAAACTGTTACTGGAAATGAACGCTTCAACATAGAAGAACGAAATTCGGGGAACCAAGTGGGCTTAGTGTACTGATCATTACCTGAAAGTATCATCCAGTTTGGGTGAAAACAGAGTTGCTGAGATTTCTGGAGACTCGTAATTTTTGGAAGCTTGGCAACCCCTTTCAATGAAAGTGTTTCTCCCCAGTCACTGCTTAGGGCTACATCAAGAGGAAACAGAACATAGAGATAGAACTTAAAACTGCTTTATTGTGTCAACTTTCAAGAAGCTAGCACAAACCGTGTTTGATTTAGAGTTCCAAATACATCTGTCAGTATAGGAGAAAACAGAGTGAAACGCCAAAATTCAAACTGTTACTGGAAACAAACGCTTCAACATAGAAGAACGAAATTTGGCGAAACAAGTGGGCTTAGTGTACTGATCATTACCTGAAAGTATCATCCAGTTTGGGTGAAAACATAGTTGCTGTGATTTCTGGAGACTCATAATTTTTGGAAGCTTGGCAACCCCTTTCAATGAAAGTGTTTCTCCCCAGTCACTGCTTAGGGCTACATCAAGAGGAAACAGAACATAGAGTTAGAACGTGAAACTGCTTTACTGGGTCAAGTTTCAAGAAGCTAGCACAAAGCGTGTTTGATTTAGAGTTCCAAATACATCTGTCAGTATAGGAGAAAACAGAGTGAAACGCCAAAATACAAACAGTTACTGGAAGCGAACGCTTCAACATAAAATAACGAAATTTGGGGAACCAAGTGAGCTTAGTGTACTGATCATTACCTGAAAGTATCATCCAGTTTGGGTGAAAAAATAGTTGCTGAGATTTCTGGAGACTCGCAATTTTGGGAAGCTTGGCAACCCCTTTCAATGAAAGTGTTTCTCCTCAGTCACTGCTGAGTGCTACATCAAGAGGAAACAGAACATAGAGATAGAACGTGAAACTGCTTTACTGTGTCAAGTTTCAAGAAGCTGGCACAAGCCGTGTTTGGTTTAGAGTTCCAAATACATCTATCAATATAGGAGAAAACAGAGTGAAACGCCAAAATTCAAACTGTTACTGGAAACGAACGCTTCAACATAGAAGAACGAAATATGGGGATCCAAGTGGGCTTACTGTACTGATCATTACCTGAAAGTATCATCCAGTTTGGGTGAAAACATAGTTTCTGAGATTTCTGGAGACTCGTAATATTTGGAAGCTTGGCAACCCCTTTCAATGAAAGTGTTTCTCCGCAGTCACTGCTGAGGGCTACATCAAGAGGAAAAAGAACATAGAGATAGAACGTGAAACTGCTTTACTGTGTCAAGTTTCAAGAAGCTAGCACAAACCGTGTTTGATTTAGAGTTCCAAATACATCTATCAATATAGGAGAAAACAGAGTGAAACGCCAAAATTCAAACTGTTACTGGAAACGAACGCTTCAACATAAAAGAACGAAATTCGGGGAACCAAGTGGGCTTAGTGTACTGATCATTACCTGAAAGTATCATCCAGTTTGGGTGAAAAAATGTTTGCTGTGATTTCTGGACACTCGTAATTTTTGGAAGCTTGGCAACCCCTTTCAGTGTAAGGGTTTCTCCCCAGTCACTGCTTATGGCTACATCAAGAGGAAACAGAACATAGAGATAGAACTTGAAACTGCTTTATTGTGAAAGTTTCAAGAAGCTAGCACAAACCGTGTTTGGTTTAGAGTTCCAAATACATCTATCAATATAGGAGAAAACAGAGTGAAACGCCAAAATTCAAACTGTTACTGGAAACGAACGCTTCAACACAGAAGAATGAAATTTGGGGATCCAAGTGGGCTTAGTGTACTGATCATTACCTGAAAGTATCATCCAGTTTGGGTGAAAACAGAGTTGCTGAGATTTCTGGAGACTCGTAATTTTTGGAAGCTTGGCAACGCCTTTCAATGAAAGTGTTTCTCCCCAGTCACTGCTTAGGGCTACATCAAGAGGAAACAGAACATAGAGTTAGAACGTGAAACTGCTTTACTGTGTCAACTTTCCAGAAGCTAGCACAAACCGTGTTTGATTTAGAGTTCCAAATACATCTATCAATATAGGAGAAAACAGAGTGAAACGCCAAAATTCAAACTGTTACTGCAAACGAACGCTTCAACATAGAAGAACGAAATTTGGGTAACCAAGTGGGCTTAGTGTACTCATCATTACCTGAAAGTATCATCAGTTTGGGTGAAAACATAGTTACTCACATTTCTGGAGAATCGTAATTTTTGGAAGCTTGGCAACCCCTTTCAATGAAAGTGTTTCTCCCCAGTCACTGCTTAGGGCTACATCAAGAGGAAACAGAACATAGAGTTAGAACGTGAAACTGCTTTACTGGGTCAAGTTTCAAGAAGCTAGCACAAACCGTGTTTGATTTAGAGTTCCAAATACATCTGTCAGTATAGGAGAAAACAGAGTGAAACGCCAAAATTCAAACAGTTACTGGAAGCGAACGCTTCAACATAAAAGAACGAAATTTGGGGAACCAAGTGAGCTTAGTGTACTGATCATTACCTGAAAGTATCATCCAGTTTGGGTGAAAAAATAGTTGCTGAGATTTCTGGAGACTCGCAATTTTGGGAAGCTTGGCAACCCCTTTCAATGAAAGTGTTTCTCCTCAGTCACTGCTGAGTGCTACATCAAGAGGAAACAGAACATAGAGATAGAATGTGAAACTGCTTTACTGTGTCAAGTTTCAAGAAGCTGGCACAAACCGTGTTTGGTTTAGAGTTCCAAATAATCTATCAATATAGGAGAAAACAGAGTGAAACGCCAAAATTCAAACTGTTACTGGAAACGAACGCTTCAACATAGAAGAACGAAATATGGGAATCCAAGTGGGCTTACTGTACTGATCATTACCTGAAAGTATCATCCAGTTTGGGTGAAAACATAGATGCTGTGATTTCTGGAGACTCGTAATTTTTGGAAGCTTGGCAACCCCTTTCAATGAAAGTGTATCTCCCCCATCACTGATTAGGGCTACATCAAGAGGAAATAGAACATAGAGTTAGAACGTGAAAATGCTTTACTGTGTCAAGTTTCAAGAAGCTAGCACAAACCGTGTTTGATTTAGAGTTCCAAATACATCTATCAATATAGGAGAAAACAGAGTGCAACGCCAAAATTCAAACTGTTACTGGAAACGAACGCTTCAACATAGAAGAACGAAATTTGGGGAACCAAGTGGGCTTAGTGTACTGATCATTACCTGAAAGTATCATCCAGTTTGGCTGAAAAAATAGTTGCTGTGATTTCTGGACACTCGTAATTTTTGGAAGCTTGGCAACCCCTTTCAATGTAAGGGTTTCTCCCCAGTCACTGCTTATGGCTACATCAAGAGGAAACAGAACATAGAGATAGAACTTGAAACTGCTTTAATGTGTCAAGTTTCAAGAAGCTAGCACAAACCGTGTTTGGTTTAGAGTTCCAAATACATCTATCAATATAGGAGAAAACAGAGTGAAACGCCAAAATTCAAACTGTTACTGGAAACGAACGCTTCAACACAGAAGAATGAAATTTGGGGATCCAAGTGGGCTTAGTGTACTGATCATTACCTGAAAGTATCATCCAGTTTGGGTGAAAACAGAGTTGCTGAGATTTCTGGAGACTCGTAATTTTTGGAAGCTTGGCAACCCCTTTCAATGAAAGTGTTTCTCCCCAGTCACTGCTTAGGGCTACATCAAGAGGAAACAGAACATAGAGTTAGAACATGAAACTGCTTTACTGTGTCAACTTTCCAGAAGCTAGCACAAACCGTGTTTGATTTAGAGTTCCAAATACATCTATCAATATAGGAGAAAACAGAGTGAAACGCCAAAATTCAAACTGTTACTGGAAACGAACGCTTTAGCATAGAAGAACGTAATTTGGGGATCCAAGTGGGCTTAGTGTACTGATCATTACCTGAAAGTATCATCCAGTTTGGGTGAAAACATAGTTGCTGTGATTTCTGGAGACTCGTAATTTTTGGAAGCTTGGCAACCCCTTTCAATGAAAGTGTTTCTCCCCAGTCACTGCTTAGGGCTACATCAAGAGGAAACAGAACATAGAGTTAGAACCTGACACTGCTTTACTGTGTCAAGTTTCAAGAAGCTAGCACAAACCGTGTTTGATTTAGAGTTCCAAATGCATCCGTCAGTATAGGAGAAAACAGAGTGAAACGCCAAAATTCAAAAAGTTACTGGAAGCGAACGCTTCAACATAAAAGAACTAAATTTGGGGAACCAAGTGAGCTTAGTGTACTGATCATTACCTGAAAGTATCATCCAGTTTGGGTGAAAACAGAGTTGCTGAGATTTCTGGAGACTCGCAATTTTGGGAAGCTTGGCAACCCCTTTCAATGAAAGTGTTTCTCCTCAGTCACTGCTGAGTGCTACATCAAGAGGAAACAGAACATAGAGATAGAACGTGAAACTGCTTTACTGTGTCAAGTTTCAAGAAGCTAGCACAAACCTTGTTTGGTTTAGAGTTCCAAATACATCTATCAATATAGGAGAAAACAGAGTGAAACGCCAAAATTCAAACTGTTACTGGAAACGAACGCTTCAACATAGAAGAACGAAATTTGGGGATCCAAGTGGGCTTAGTGTACTGATCATTACCTGAAAGTATCATCCAGTTTGGGTGAAAACATAGTTGCTGTGATTTCTGGAGACTCGTAATTTTTGGAAGCTTGGCAACCCCTTTCAATGAAAGTGTATCTCCCCTGTCACTGATTAGGGCTACATCAAGAGGAAATAGAACATAGAGTTAGAACGTGAAAATGCTTTACTGTGTCAAGTTTCAAGAAGCTAGCACAAACCGTGTTTGATTTAGAGTTCCAAATACATCTATCAATATAGGAGAAAACAGAGTGCAACGCCAAAATTCAAACTGTTACTGGAAACGAACGCTTCAACATAGAAGAACGAAATTCGGGGAACCAAGTGGCCTTAGTGTACTGATCATTACCTGAAAATATCATCCAGTTTGGGTGAAAAAATAGTTGCTGTGATTTCTGGACACTCGTAATTTTTGGAAGCTTGGCAACCCCTTTCAATGTAAGGGTTTCTCCCCAGTCACTGCTTATGGCTACATCAAGAGGAAACAGAACATAGAGATAGAACTTGAAACTGCTTTATTGTGTCAAGTTTCAAGAAGCTAGCACAAACCGTGTTTGGTTTAGAGTTCCAAATACATCTATCAATATAGGAGAAAACAGAGTGAAACGCCAAAATTCAAACTGTTACTGGAAACGAACGCTTCAACACAGAAGAATGAAATTTGGGGATCCAAGTGGGCTTAGTGTACTGATCATTACCTGAAAGTATCATCCAGTTTGGGTGAAAACAGAGTTGCTGAGATTTCTGGAGACTCGTAATTTTTGGAAGCTTGGCAACCCCTTTCAATGAAAGTGTTTCTCCCCAGTCACTGCTTAGGGCTACATCAAGAGGAAACAAAACATAGAGTTAGAACGTGAAACTGCTTTACTGTGTCAACTTTCCAGAAGCTAGCACAAACCGTGTTTGATTTAGAGTTCCAAATACATCTATCAATATAGGAGAAAACAGAGTGAAACGCCAAAATTCAAACTGTTACTGCAAACGAACGCTTCAACATAGAAGAACGAAATTTGGGTAACCAAGTGGGCTTAGTGTACTCATCATTACCTGAAAGTATCATCAGTTTGGGTGAAAACATAGTTGCTCACATTTCTGGAGAATCGTAATTTTTGGAAGCTTGGCAACCCCTTTCAATGAAAGTGTTTCTCCCCAGTCACTGCTTAGGGCTATATCAAGAGGAAACAGAACATAGAGATAGAACTTGAAACTGCTTTATTGTGTCAACTTTCAAGAAGCTAGCACAAACCGTGTTTGATTTAGAGTTCCAAATACATCTGTCAGTATAGGAGAAAACAGAGTGAAACGCCAAAATTCAAACTGTTACTGGAAACAAACGCTTCAACATAGAAGAACGAAATTTGGCGAAACAAGTGGGCTTAGTGTACTGATCATTACCTGAAAGTATCATCCAGTTTGGGTGAAAACATAGTTGCTGTGATTTCTGTAGACTCGTAATTTTTGGAAGCTTGGCAACCCCTTTCAATGAAAGTGTTTCTCCCCAGTCACTGCTTAGGGCTACATCAAGGGGAAACAGAACATAGAGTTAGAACGTGAAACTGCTTTACTGGGTCAAGTTTCAAGAAGCTAGCACAAACCGTGTTTGATTTAGAGTTCCAAATACATCTGTCAGTATAGGAGAAAACAGAGTGAAACGCCAAAATTCAAACAGTTACTGGAAGCGAACGCTTCAACATAAAAGAACGAAATTTGGGGAACCAAGTGAGCTTAGTGTACTGATCATTACCTGAAAGTATCATCCAGTTTGGGTGAAAAAATAGTTGCTGAGATTTCTGGAGACTCGCAATTTTGGGAAGCTTGGCAACCCCTTTCAATGAAAGTGTTTCTCCTCAGTCACTGCTGAGTGCTACATCAAGAGGAAACAGAACATAGAGATAGAACGTGAAACTGCTTTACTGTGTCAAGTTTCAAGAAGCTGGCACAAACCGTGTTTGGTTTAGAGTTCCAAATACATCTATCAATATAGGAGAAAACAGAGTGAAACGCCAAAATTCAAACTGTTACTGGAAACGAACGCTTCAACATAGAAGAACGAAATATGGGGATCCAAGTGGGCTTACTGTACTGATCATTACCTGAAAGTATCATCCAGTTTGGGTGAAAACATAGTTTCTGAGATTTCTGGAGACTCGTAATATTTGGAAGCTTGGCAACCCCTTTCATTGAAAGTGTTTCTCCGCAGTCACTGCTGAGGGCTACATCAAGAGGAAAAAGAACATAGAGATAGAACGTGAAACTGCTTTACTGTGTCAAGTTTCAAGAAGCTAGCACAAACCGTGTTTGATTTAGAGTTCCAAATACATCTATCAATATAGGAGAAAACAGAGTGAAACGCCAAAATTCAAACTGTTACTGGAATTGAACGCTTCAACATAGAAGAACGAAATTCGGGGAACCAAGTGGGCTTAGTGTACTGATCATTACCTGAAAGTATCATCCAGTTTGGGTGAAAAAATGTTTGCTGTGATTTCTGGACACTCGTAATTTTTGGAAGCTTGGCAACCCCTTTCAGTGTAAGGGTTTCTCCCCAGTCACTGCTTATGGCTACATCAAGAGGAAACAGAACATAGAGATAGAACTTGAAACTGCTTTATTGTGAAAGTTTCAAGAAGCTAGCACAAACCGTGTTTGGTTTAGAGTTCCAAATACATCTATCAATATAGGAGAAAACAGAGTGAAACGCCAAAATTCAAACTGTTACTGGAAACGAACGCTTCAACACAGAAGAATGAAATTTGGGGATCCAAGTGGGCTTAGTGTACTGATCATTACCTGAAAGTATCATCCAGTTTGGGTGAAAACAGAGTTGCTGAGATTTCTGGAGACTCGTAATTTTTGGAAGCTTGGCAACCCCTTTCAATGAAAGTGTTTCTCCCCAGTCACTGCTTAGGGCTACATCAAGAGGAAACAGAACATAGAGTTAGAACGTGAAACTGCTTTACTGTGTCAACTTTCCAGAAGCTAGCACAAACCGTGTTTGATTTAGAGTTCCAAATACATCTATCAATATAGGAGAAAACAGAGTGAAACACCAAAATTCAAACTGTTACTGCAAACGAACGCTTCAACATAGAAGAACGAAATATGGGTAACCAAGTGGGCTTAGTGTACTCATCATTACCTGAAAGTATCATCAGTTTGGGTGAAAACATAGTTGCTCACATTTCTGGAGACTCGTAATTTTTGGAAGCTTGGCAACCCCTTTCAATGAAAGTGTTTCTCCCCAGTCACTGCTTAGGGCTACATCAAGAGGAAACAGAACATAGAGATAGAACTTGAAACTGCTTTATTGTGTCAACTTTCAAGAAGCTAGCACAAACCATGTTTGATTTAGAGTTCCAAATACATCTGTCAGTATAGGAGAAAACAGAGTGAAACGCCAAAATTCAAACTGTTACTGGAAACGAACGCTTCAACATAGAAGAATGAAATTTGGCGAAACAAGTGGGCTTAGTGTACTGATCATTACCTGAAAGTATCATCCAGTTTGGGTGAAAACATAGTTGCTGTGATTTCTGTAGACTCGTAATTTTTGGAAGCTGGGCAACCCCTTTCAATGAAAGTGTTTCTCCCCAGTCACTGCTTAGGGCTACATCAAGAGGAAACAGAACATAGAGATAGAACCTGAAACTGCTTTACTGTGTCAAGTTTCAAGAAGCTAGTACAAACCTTGTTTGGTTTAGAGATCCAAATACATCTATCAATATAGGAGAAAACAGAGTGAAACGCCAAAATTCCAACTGTTACTGGAAACGAACGCTTCAACATAGAAGAACGAAATTTGGGGAACCAAGTGAGCTTAGTGTACTGATCATTACCTGAAAGTATCATCCAGTTTGGGTGAAAAAATTTTTGCTGAGATTTCTAGAGACTCGCACTTTTGGGAAGCTTGGCAACCCCTTTCAATGAAAGTGTTTCTCCCCAGTCACTGATTAGGGCTACATAAAGAGGAATAAGAACATGGAGATAGAACGTGAAACTGCTTTACTGTGTCAAGTTTCAAGAAGCTAGCACAAACCGTGTTTGATTTAGAGTTCCAAATACATCTATCAATATAGGAGAAAGCAGAGTGCAACGCCAAAATTCAAACTGTTACTGGAAACGAACGCTTCAACATAGAAGAAAGAAATTTAGGGAACCAAGTGGTCTTAGTGTACTGATCATGACCTGAAAGTATCATCCAGTTTGGGTGAAAAAATGTTTGCTGATATTTCTAGAGACTCGCAATTTTGGGAAGCTTGGCAACCCCTTTCAATGAAAGTGTTTCTCCTCAGTCACTGCTGAGTGCTACATCAAGAGGAAACAGAACATAGAGAGAGAACGTGAAACTGCTTTACTGTGTCAAATTTCAAGAAGCTAGCACAAACCGTATTTGATTTAGAGTTCAAAATACCTCTATCAATATAGGAGATAACAGAGTGAAACGCCAAAATTCAAACTGATACTGGAAACGAAGGCTTCAACATAGAAGAACGAAATTTGGGGATCCAAGTGGGCTTAGTGTACCGATCATTACCTGAAAGTATCATCCAGTTTTGGTGAAAAAATAGTTTCTGAGATTTCTGGAGACTCGTAATTTTGGAAGCTTGGCAACCCCTTTCAATGAAAGTGTTTCTCCCCAGTCACTGCTGAGGGCTACATCAAGAGGAAACAGAACATAGAGAAAGAACTTGAAACTGCTTTCTTGTTTCAAGTTTCAAAAAGCTAGCACAAACCGTGTTTGATTTAGAGTTCCAAATACATCTATCAATATAGGAGAAAACAGAGTGAAACGCCAAAATTCAAACTGTTACTGGAAACGAACACTTCAACATAGAAGAACGAAATTTGGGGATCCAAGTGGGCTTAGTGTACTGATCATTACCTGAAAATATCATCCAGTTTGGGTGAAAACATAGTTGCTGAGATTTCTAGAGACTCGCAATTTTGGGAAGCTTGGCAACCCCTTTCAATGAAAGTGTTTCTCCCCAGTCACTGCTTAGGGCTACATCAAGAGGAGACAGAACATGGAGATAGAACGGGAAACTGCTTTATTGTGTCAAGTTTCAAGAAGCTAGCACAAACCATGTTTGATTTAGAGTTCAAAATACATCTATCAATATATGAGAAACCAGAGTGAAACGCCAAAATTCAAACTGTTCCTGGAAATGAACGCTTCAACATAGAAGAACGAAATTTGGGGAACCAAGTGGGCCTATTGTACTGATCATTACCTGAAAGTATCATCCAGTTTGGGTGAAAAAATAGTTGCTGAGATTTCTGGAGACTCGCAATTTTTGGAAGCTTGGCAACCCTTTTCAATGAAAGTGTTTCTCCCCAGTCACTGCTTAGGGCTACATCAAGAGGAAACAGAACATAAAGATAGAACATGAAACTGCTTTATTGTGTCAAGTTTCAAGAAACTAGCACAAACTGTGTTTGTTTAGAGTTCCAAATACATCTATCAATATAGGAGAAAAGAGAGTGAAACGCCAAAATTCAAACTGTCACTGGAAACGAATGCTTCAGCATAGAAGAACGAAATTTGTGGAGAAATGTGGGCTTAGTGTACTGATCATTACCTGAAAGTATCATCCAGTTTGGGTGAAAAAATAGCTGCTGAGATTACTGGAGACTCACCATTTTTGGAAGCTTGGCAACCCCTTTCAATGAAAGTGTTTCTGCCAGGCACTGCTTAGGGCTACAACAAGAGGAAACAGAACATAGAGATAGAACCTGAAACTGCTTTATTGTGTCAAGTTTCAAGAAGCTAGCACAAACCGTGTTTGATTTAGAGTTGCAAATACATCTATCAATATAGGAGAAAACAGAGTGAAACGCCAAAATTCACACTGTTACTGGTAACGAACGCTGCAACATAGAAGAACGAAATTTGTGGAGAAAAGTGGGCTTAGTGGACTTATCATTACCTCAAAGTATCATCCAGTTTGGGTGAAAAAATTGTTGCTGAGATTTCTGGAGACTCGTAATTTTTGGAAGCTTGGCAACCCCCTCCAATGAAAGTGATTCTCCCCAGTCAGTGCTTAGGGCTACATCCAAAGAAGACAGAACATAGAGATAGAACGTGAAACTGCTTTATTGAGTCAAGTTTCAAGAAGGTAGCACAAACCATGTTTGATTTAGAGTTCCAAATACATCTATCAATATAGGAGAAAACAGAGGGAACAGCCAAAATTCGAACTGTTACTGCAAACGAACGCTTCAACATATAAGAACGAAATTTGGGGAACCAAGTGGGCTTAGTGTACTGATCATTACCTGAAAGTATCATCCAGTTTGGGTGAAAACATTGTTGCTGAGATTTCTGGAGACTCGTAATTTGTGAAAGCTTGGCAACCCCTTTCAATGAAAGTGTTTCTCCCCAGTCACTGCTTAGGGCTACATCAAGAGGAAACAGAACATAAAGATAGAACGAGAAACTGCTTTACTGTGTCAAGTTTCAAGAAGCTAGCACAAACCGTGTTTGATTTAGAGTTCCAAATACATCTATCAATATAGGAGAAAACAGAGTGAAACGACAAAATTCAAACTGTTACTGGAAACGAACGCTTCAACATAGAAGAACGAAATTTGGGGATCCAAGTGGGCTTCGTGTACTGATCATTACCTGAAAGTATCATCCAGTTTGGGTGAAAAACGGTTTGCTGAGATTTCTGGAGACTCGTAATTTTTGGAAGCTTGGCAACCCATTTCAATGAAAGTATTTCTCCCCAATCACTGCTTAGGGCTACATCAAGAGGAAACAGAACATAGAGATAGAACGTGAAACTGCTTTACTGTGTCAAGTTTCAAGAAGCTAGCACAAACCTTGTTTGTTTTAGAGTTCCAAATACATCAATCAATATAGGAGAAAACAGAATGAAACGCCAAAATTCAAACTGTTACTGGAAACGAACGCTTCAACATAGAAGAATGAAATTTGGGAAACCAAGTGGGCTTCGTGTACTGATCATTACCTGAAAGTATCATCCTGTTTGGGTGAAAACATAGTTGCTGAGATTTCTGGAGACTCGTAATTTTTGGAAGCTTGGCAACCCCTTTCAATGAAAGTGTTTCTCCCCAGTCACTGCTTAGGGCTACATCAAGAGGAAACAGAACATAGAGTTAGAACCTGAAACTGCTTTACTGTGTCAAGTTTCAAGAAGCTAGCACAAACCGTGTTTGATTTAGAGTTAAAAATACATCTGTCAGTATAGGAGAAAACAGAGTGAAACGCCAATATTCAAACAGTTACTGGAAGCGAACGCTTCAACATAAAAGAACGAAATTTGGGGAACCAAGTGAGCTTAGTGTATTGATCATTACCTGAAAGTATCATCCAGATTGGGTGAAAAAATAGTTGCTGAGATTTCTGGAGACTCGCAATTTTGGGAAGCTTGGCAACCCCTTTCAATGAAAGTGTTTCTCCTCAGTCACTGCTGAGTGCTACATCAAGAGGAAACAGAACATAGAGATAGAACGTGAAACTGCTTTACTGTGTCAAGTTTCAAGAAGCTAGCACAAACCTTGTTTGGTTTAGAGTTCCAAATACATCTATCAATATAGGAGAAAACAGAGTGAAACGCCAAAATTCTAACTGTTACTGGAAACGAACGCTTCAACATAGAAGAACGAAATTTGGGGATCCAAGTGGGCTTAGTGTACTGATCATTACCTGAAAGTATCATCCAGTTTGGGTGAAAACATAGTTGCTGTGATTTCTGGAGACTCGTAATTTTTGGAAGCTTGGCAACCCCTTTCAATGAAAGTGTTTCTCCCCAGTCACTGCTTAGGGCTACATCAAGAGGAAATAGAACTTAGAGTTAGAACGTGAAAATGCTTTACTGTGTCAAGTTTCAAGAAGCTAGCACAAACCGTGTTTGATTTAGAGTTCCAAATACATCTATCAATATAGGAGAAAACAGAGTGCAACGCCAAAATTCAAACTGTTACTGGAAACGAACGCTTCAACATAGAAGAACAAAATTCGGGGAACCAAGTGGGCTTAGTGTACTGATCATTACCTGAAAGTATCATCCAGGTTGGGTGAAAAAATAGTTGCTGTGATTTCTGGACACTCGTAATTTTTGGAAGCTTGGCAACACCTTTCAATATAAGTGTTTCTCCCCAGTCACTGCTTAGGGCTACCTCAAGACGAAAAAGAACATAGAGATAGAACTTGAAACTGCTTTATTGTGTCAAGTTTCAAGAAGCTAGCACAAACCGTGTTTGATTTAGAGTTCCAAATACATCTATCAATATAGGAGAAAACAGAGTGAAACGCCAAAATTCAAACTGTTACTGGAAACAAACGATTCAACATAGAAGAACGAAATTTGGGAAACCAAGTGGGCTTCGTGTACTGATCATTACCTGAAAGTATCATCCTGTTTGGGTGAAAACATAGTTGCTGAGATTTCTGGAGACTCGTAATTTTTGGAAGCTTGGCAACCCCTTTCAATGAAAGTGTTTCTCCCCAGTCACTGCTTAGGGCTACATCAAGAGGAAACAGAACATAGTGTTAGAACCTGAAACTGCTTTACTGTGTCAAGTTTCAAGAAGCTAGCACAAACCGTGTTTGATTTAGAGTTCCAAATACATCTGTCAGTATAGGAGAAAACAGAGTGAAACGCCAAAATTCAAACTGTTACTGGAAACGAACGCTTCAACATAGAAGAATGAAATTTGGGGAAACAAGTGAGCTTAGTGTACTGATCATTTCCTGAAAGTATCATCCAGTTTGGGTTAAAAAATGTTTGCTGAGATTTCTAGAGACTCGCAATTTTGGGAAGCTTGGCAACCCCTTTCAATGAAAGTGTTTCTCCTCAGTCAATGCTGAGTGCTACATCAAGAGGAAACAGAACATAGAGATAGAACGTGAAACTGCTTTACTGTGTAAAATTTGAAGAAGCTAGCACAAACCGTATTTGATTTAGTGTTCCAAATACATCTATCAATATAGGAGAAAACAGAGTGAAACGCCAAAATTCAAACTGTTACTGGAAACAAACGATTCAACATAGAAGAACGAAATTTGGGGAACCAAGTGGGCTTCGTGTACTGATCATTACCTGAAAGTATCATCCAGTTTGGGTGAAAACATAGTTGCTGAGATTTCTGGAGACTCGTAATTTTTGGAAGCTTGGCAACCCCTTTCAATGAAAGTGTTTCTCCCCAGTCACTGCTTAGGGCTACATCAAGAGGAAACAGAACATAGAGTTAGAACCTGAAACTGCTTTACTGTGTCAAGTTTCAAGAAGCTAGCACAAACCGTGTTTGATTTAGAGTTCGAAATACATCTGTCAGTATAGGAGAAAACAGAGTGAAACGCCAAAATTCAAACAGTTACTGGAAGCGAACGCTTCAACATAAAAGAACGAAATTTGGGGAACCAAGTGAGCTTAGTGTACTGATCATTACCTGAAAGTATCATCCAGTTTGGGTGAAAAAATAGTTGCTGAGATTTCTGGAGACTCGCAATTTTGGGAAGCTTGGCAACCCCTTTCAATGAAAGTGTTTCTCCTCAGTCACTGCTGAGTGCTACATCAAGAGGAAACAGAACATAGAGATAGAACGTGAAACTGCTTTACTGTGTCAAGTTTCAAGAAGCTAGCACAAACCTTGTTTGGTTTAGAGTTCCAAATACATCTATCAATATAGGAGAAAACAGAGTGAAACGCCAAAATTCAAACTGTTACTGGAAACGAACGCTTCAACATAGAAGAACGAAATTTGGGGATCCAAGTGGGCTTAGTGTACTGATCATTACCTGAAAGTATCATCCAATTTGGGTGAAAACATAGTTGCTGTGATTTCTGGAGACTCGTAATTTTTGGAAGCTTGGCAACCCCTTTCAATGAAAGTGTATCTCCCCCGTCACTGATTAGGGCTACATCAAGACGAAAAAGAACATAGAGATAGAACTTGAAACTGCTTTATTGTGTCAAGTTTCAAGAAGCTAGCACAAACCGTGTTTGATTTAGAGTTCCAAATACATCTATCAATATAGGAGAAAACAGAGTGAAACGCCAAAATTCAAACTGTTACTGGAAACAAACGATTCAACATAGAAGAACGAAATTTGGGAAACCAAGTGGGCTTCGTGTACTGATCATTACCTGAAAGTATCATCCTGTTTGGGTGAAAACATAGTTGCTGAGATTTCTGGAGACTCGTAATTTTTGGAAGCTTGGCAACCCCTTTCAATGAAAGTGTTTCTCCCCAGTCACTGCTTAGGGCTACATCAAGAGGAAACAGAACATAGTGTTAGAACCTGAAACTGCTTTACTGTGTCAAGTTTCAAGAAGCTAGCACAAACCGTGTTTGATTTAGAGTTCCAAATACATCTGTCAGTATAGGAGAAAACAGAGTGAAACGCCAAAATTCAAACTGTTACTGGAAACGAACGCTTCAACATAGAAGAATGAAATTTGGGGAAACAAGTGAGCTTAGTGTACTGATCATTTCCTGAAAGTATCATCCAGTTTGGGTTAAAAAATGTTTGCTGAGATTTCTAGAGACTCGCAATATTGGGAAGCTTGGCAACCCCTTTCAATGAAAGTGTTTCTCCTCAGTCAATGCTGAGTGCTACATCAAGAGGAAACAGAACATAGAGATAGAACGTGAAACTGCTTTACTGTGTAAAATTTGAAGAAGCTAGCACAAACCGTATTTGATTTAGTGTTCCAAATACATCTATCAATATAGGAGAAAACAGAGTGAAACGCCAAAATTCAAACTGTTACTGGAAACAAACGATTCAACATAGAAGAACGAAATTTGGGGAACCAAGTGGGCTTCGTGTACTGATCATTACCTGAAAGTATCATCCAGTTTGGGTGAAAACATAGTTGCTGAGATTTCTGGAGACTCGTAATTTTTGGAAGCTTGGCAACCCCTTTCAATGAAAGTGTTTCTCCCCAGTCACTGCTTAGGGCTACATCAAGAGGAAACAGAACATAGAGTTAGAACCTGAAACTGCTTTACTGTGTCAAGTTTCAAGAAGCTAGCACAAACCGTGTTTGATTTAGAGTTCGAAATACATCTGTCAGTATAGGAGAAAACAGAGTGAAACGCCAAAATTCAAACAGTTACTGGAAGCGAACGCTTCAACATAAAAGAACGAAATTTGGGGAACCAAGTGAGCTTAGTGTACTGATCATTACCTGAAAGTATCATCCAGTTTGGGTGAAAAAATAGTTGCTGAGATTTCTGGAGACTCGCAATTTTGGGAAGCTTGGCAACCCCTTTCAATGAAAGTGTTTCTCCTCAGTCACTGCTGAGTGCTACATCAAGAGGAAACAGAACATAGAGATAGAACGTGAAACTGCTTTACTGTGTCAAGTTTCAAGAAGCTAGCACAAACCTTGTTTGGTTTAGAGTTCCAAATACATCTATCAATATAGGAGAAAACAGAGTGAAACGCCAAAATTCAAACTGTTACTGGAAACGAACGCTTCAACATAGAAGAACGAAATTTGGGGATCCAAGTGGGCTTAGTGTACTGATCATTACCTGAAAGTATCATCCAATTTGGGTGAAAACATAGTTGCTGTGATTTCTGGAGACTCGTAATTTTTGGAAGCTTGGCAACCCCTTTCAATGAAAGTGTATCTCCCCCGTCACTGATTAGGGCTACATCAAGAGGAAACAGAACATAGAGTTAGAACGTGAAAATGCTTTACTGGGTCAAGTTTCAAGAAGCTAGCACAAACCGTGTTTGATTTAGAGTTCCAAATACATCTATCAATATAGGAGAAAACAGAGTGAAACGCCAAAATTCACACTGTTACTGGTAACGAACGCTGCAACATAGAAGAACGAAATTTGTGGAGAAAAGTCGGCTTAGTGGACTTATCATTACCTCAAAGTATCATCCAGTTTGGGTGAAAAAATTGTTGCTGAGATTTCTGGAGACTCGTAATTTTTGGAAGCTTGGCAACCCCCTCCAATGAAAGTGATTCTCCCCAGTCAGTGCTTAGGGCTACATCCAAAGAAGACAGAACATAGAGATAGAACGTGAAACTGCTTTATTGAGTCAAGTTTCAAGAAGGTAGCACAAACCATGTTTGATTTAGAGTTCCAAATACATCTATCAATATAGGAGAAAACAGAGGGAACAGCCAAAATTCGAACTGTTACTGCAAACGAACGCTTCAACATATAAGAACGAAATTTGGGGAACCAAGTGGGCTTAGTGTACTGATCATTACCTGAAAGTATCATCCAGTTTGGGTGAAAACATTGTTGCTGAGATTTCTGGAGACTCGTAATTTGTGAAAGCTTGGCAACCCCTTTCAATGAAAGTGTTTCTCCCCAGTCACTGCTTAGGGCTACATCAAGAGGAAACAGAACATAAAGATAGAACGAGAAACTGCTTTACTGTGTCAAGTTTCAAGAAGCTAGCACAAACCGTGTTTGATTTAGAGTTCCAAATACATCTATCAATATAGGAGAAAACAGAGTGAAACGACAAAATTCAAACTGTTACTGGAAACGAACGCTTCAACATAGAAGAACGAAATTTGGGGATCCAAGTGGGCTTCGTGTACTGATCATTACCTGAAAGTATCATCCAGTTTGGGTGAAAAACGGTTTGCTGAGATTTCTGGAGACTCGTAATTTTTGGAAGCTTGGCAACCCATTTCAATGAAAGTATTTCTCCCCAATCACTGCTTAGGGCTACATCAAGAGGAAACAGAACATAGAGATAGAACGTGAAACTGCTTTACTGTGTCAAGTTTCAAGAAGCTAGCACAAACCTTGTTTGTTTTAGAGTTCCAAATACATCAATCAATATAGGAGAAAACAGAATGAAACGCCAAAATTCAAACTGTTACTGGAAACGAACGCTTCAACATAGAAGAATGAAATTTGGGAAACCAAGTGGGCTTCGTGTACTGATCATTACCTGAAAGTATCATCCTGTTTGGGTGAAAACATAGTTGCTGAGATTTCTGGAGACTCGTAATTTTTGGAATCTTGGCAACCCCTTTCAATGAAAGTGTTTCTCCCCAGTCACTGCTTAGGGCTACATCAAGAGGAAACAGAACATAGAGTTAGAACCTGAAACTGCTTTACTGTGTCAAGTTTCAAGAAGCTAGCACAAACCGTGTTTGATTTAGAGTTAAAAATACATCTGTCAGTATAGGAGAAAACAGAGTGAAACGCCAATATTCAAACAGTTACTGGAAGCGAACGCTTCAACATAAAAGAACGAAATTTGGGGAACCAAGTGAGCTTAGTGTATTGATCATTACCTGAAAGTATCATCCAGATTGGGTGAAAAAATAGTTGCTGAGATTTCTGGAGACTCGCAATTTTGGGAAGCTTGGCAACCCCTTTCAATGAAAGTGTTTCTCCTCAGTCACTGCTGAGTGCTACATCAAGAGGAAACAGAACATAGAGATAGAACGTGAAACTGCTTTACTGTGTCAAGTTTCAAGAAGCTAGCACAAACCTTGTTTGGTTTAGAGTTCCAAATACATCTATCAATATAGGAGAAAACAGAGTGAAACGCCAAAATTCTAACTGTTACTGGAAACGAACGCTTCAACATAGAAGAACGAAATTTGGGGATCCAAGTGGGCTTAGTGTACTGATCATTACCTGAAAGTATCATCCAGTTTGGGTGAAAACATAGTTGCTGTGATTTCTGGAGACTCGTAATTTTTGGAAGCTTGGCAACCCCTTTCAATGAAAGTGTTTCTCCCCAGTCACTGCTTAGGGCTACATCAAGAGGAAATAGAACTTAGAGTTAGAACGTGAAAATGCTTTACTGTGTCAAGTTTCAAGAAGCTAGCACAAACCGTGTTTGATTTAGAGTTCCAAATACATCTATCAATATAGGAGAAAACAGAGTGCAACGCCAAAATTCAAACTGTTACTGGAAACGAACGCTTCAACATAGAAGAACGAAATTCGGGGAACCAAGTTGGCTTAGTGTACTGATCATTACCTGAAAGTATCATCCAGGTTGGGTGAAAAAATAGTTGCTGTGATTTCTGGACACTCGTAATTTTTGGAAGCTTGGCAACACCTTTCAATATAAGTGTTTCTCCCCAGTCACTGCTTAGGGCTACCTCAAGAGGAAAAAGAACATAGAGATAGAACTTGAAACTGCTTTATTGTGTCAAGTTTCAAGAAGCTAGCACAAACCGTGTTTGATTTAGAGTTCCAATTACATCTATCAATATAGGAGAAAACAGAGTGAAACGCCAAAATTCAAACTGTGACTGGAAACAAACGATTCAACATAGAAGAACGAAATTTGGGAAACCAAGTGGGCTTCGTGTACTGATCATTACCTGAAAGTATCATCCTGTTTGGGTGAAAACATAGTTGCTGAGATTTCTGGAGACTCGTAATTTTTGGAAGCTTGGCAACCCCTTTCAATGAAAGTGTTTCTCCCCAGTCACTGCTTAGGGCTACATCAAGAGGAAACAGAACATAGTCTTAGAACCTGAAACTGCTTTACTGTGTCAAGTTTCAAGAAGCTAGCACAAACCGTGTTTGATTTAGAGTTCCAAATACATCTGTCAGTATAGGAGAAAACAGAGTGAAACGCCAAAATTCAAACTGTTACTGGAAACGAACGCTTCAACATAGAAGAATGAAATTTGGGGAAACAAGTGAGCTTAGTGTACTGATCATTTCCTGAAAGTATCATCCAGTTTGGGTTAAAAAATGTTTGCTGAGATTTCTAGAGACTCGCAATTTTGGGAAGCTTGGCAACCCCTTTCAATGAAAGTGTTTCTCCTCAGTCAATGCTGAGTGCTACATCAAGAGGAAACAGAACATAGAGATAGAACGTGAAACTGCTTTACTGTGTAAAATTTGAAGAAGCTAGCACAAACCGTATTTGATTTAGTGTTCCAAATACATCTATCAATATAGGAGAAAACAGAGTGAAACGCCAAAATTCAAACTGTTACTGGAAACAAACGATTCAACATAGAAGAACGAAATTTGGGGAACCAAGTGGGCTTCGTGTACTGATCATTACCTGAAAGTATCATCCAGTTTGGGTGAAAACATAGTTGCTGAGATTTCTGGAGACTCGTAATTTTTGGAAGCTTGGCAACCCCTTTCAATGAAAGTGTTTCTCCCCAGTCACTGCTTAGGGCTACATCAAGAGGAAACAGAACATAGAGTTAGAACCTGAAACTGCTTTACTTTGTCAAGTTTCAAGAAGCTAGCACAAACCGTGTTTGATTTAGAGTTCGAAATACATCTGTCAGTATAGGAGAAAACAGAGTGAAACGCCAAAATTCAAACAGTTACTGGAAGCGAACGCTTCAACATAAAAGAACGAAATTTGGGGAACCAAGTGAGCTTAGTGTACTGATCATTACCTGAAAGTATCATCCAGTTTGGGTGAAAAAATAGTTGCTGAGATTTCTGGAGACTCGCAATTTTGGGAAGCTTGGAAACCCCTTTCAATGAAAGTGTTTCTCCTCAGTCACTGCTGAGTGCTACATCAAGAGGAAACAGAACATAGAGATAGAACGTGAAACTGCTTTACTGTGTCAAGTTTCAAGAAGCTAGCACAAACCTTGTTTGGTTTAGAGTTCCAAATACATCTATCAATATAGGAGAAAACAGAGTGAAACGCCAAAATTCAAACTGTTACTGGAAACGAACGCTTCAACATAGAAGAACGAATTTTGGCGAAACAAGTGGGCTTAGTGTACTGATCATTACCTGAAAGTATCATCCAGTTTGGGTGAAAACATAGTTGCTGTGATTTCTGGAGACTCGTAATTTTTGGAAGCTTGGCAACCCCTTTCAATGAAAGTGTATCTCCCCCGTCACTGATTAGGGCTACATCAAGAGGAAACAGAACATAGAGTTAGAACGTGAAAATGCTTTACTGGGTCAAGTTTCAAGAAGCTAGCACAAACCGTGTTTGATTTAGAGTTCCAAATACATCTATCAATATAGGAGAAAACAGAGTGCAACGCCAAAATTCAAACTGCTACTGGAAACGAACGCTTCAACATAGAAGAACGAAATTCGGGGAACCAAGTGGGCTTAGTGTACTGATCATTACCTGAAAGTATCATCCAGGTTGGGTGAAAAAATAGTTGCTGTGATTTCTGGACACTCGTAATTTTTGGAAGCTTGGCAACCCCTTTCAATGTAAGTGTTTCTCCCCAGTCACTGCTTAGGGCTACATCAAGAGGAAACAGAACATAGAGATAGAACTTGTAACTGCTTTATTGTGTCAAGTTTCAAGAAGCTAGCACAAACCGTGTTTGATTTAGAGTTCCAAATACATCTATCAATATAGGAGAAAACAGAGTGAAACGACAAAATTCAAACTGTTACTGGAAACGAACGCTTCAACATAGAAGAACGAAATTTGGGGATCCAAGTGGGCTTCGTGTACTGATCATTACCTGAAAGTATCATCCAGTTTGGGTGAAAAACGGTTTGCTGAGATTTCTGGAGACTCGTAATTTTTGGAAGCTTGGCAACCCATTTCAATGAAAGTATTTCTCCCCAATCACTGCTTAGGGCTACATCAAGAGGAAACAGAACATAGAGATAGAACGTGAAACTGCTTTACTGTGTCAAGTTTCAAGAAGCTAGCACAAACCTTGTTTGTTTTAGAGTTCCAAATACATCAATCAATATAGGAGAAAACAGAATGAAACGCCAAAATTCAAACTGTTACTGGAAACGAACGCTTCAACATAGAAGAATGAAATTTGGGAAACCAAGTGGGCTTCGTGTACTGATCATTACCTGAAAGTATCATCCTGTTTGGGTGAAAACATAGTTGCTGAGATTTCTGGAGACTCGTAATTTTTGGAAGCTTGGCAACCCCTTTCAATGAAAGTGTTTCTCCCCAGTCACTGCTTAGGGCTACATCAAGAGGAAACAGAACATAGAGTTAGAACCTGAAACTGCTTTACTGTGTCAAGTTTCAAGAAGCTAGCACAAACCGTGTTTGATTTAGAGTTCCAAATACATCTGTCAGTATAGGAGAAAACAGAGTGAAACGCCAATATTCAAACAGTTACTGGAAGCGAACGCTTCAACATAAAAGAACGAAATTTGGGGAACCAAGTGAGCTTAGTGTATTGATCATTACCTGAAAGTATCATCCAGATTGGGTGAAAAAATAGTTGCTGAGATTTCTGGAGACTCGCAATTTTGGGAAGCTTGGCAACCCCTTTCAATGAAAGTGTTTCTCCTCAGTCACTGCTGAGTGCTACATCAAGAGGAAACAGAACATAGAGATAGAACGTGAAACTGCTTTACTGTGTCAAGTTTCAAGAAGCTAGCACAAACCTTGTTTGGTTTAGAGTTCCAAATACATCTATCAATATAGGAGAAAACAGAGTGAAACGCCAAAATTCTAACTGTTACTGGAAACGAACGCTTCAACATAGAAGAACGAAATTTGGGGATCCAAGTGGGCTTAGTGTACTGATCATTACCTGAAAGTATCATCCAGTTTGGGTGAAAACATAGTTGCTGTGATTTCTGGAGACTCGTAATTTTTGGAAGCTTGGCAACCCCTTTCAATGAAAGTGTTTCTCCCCAGTCACTGCTTAGGGCTACATCAAGAGGAAATAGAACTTAGAGTTAGAACGTGAAAATGCTTTACTGTGTCAAGTTTCAAGAAGCTAGCACAAACCGTGTTTGATTTAGAGTTCCAAATACATCTATCAATATAGGAGAAAACAGAGTGCAACGCCAAAATTCAAACTGTTACTGGAAACGAACGCTTCAACATAGAAGAACGAAATTCGGGGAACCAAGTGGGCTTAGTGTACTGATCATTACCTGAAAGTATCATCCAGGTTGGGTGAAAAAATAGTTGCTGTGATTTCTGGACACTCGTAATTTTTGGAAGCTTGGCAACACCTTTCAATATAAGTGTTTCTCCCCAGTCACTGCTTAGGGCTACCTCAAGAGGAAAAAGAACATAGAGATAGAACTTGAAACTGCTTTATTGTGTCAAGTTTCAAGAAGCTAGCACAAACCGTGTTTGATTTAGAGTTCCAATTACATCTATCAATATAGGAGAAAACAGAGTGAAACGCCAAAATTCAAACTGTGACTGGAAACAAACGATTCAACATAGAAGAACGAAATTTGGGAAACCAAGTGGGCTTCGTGTACTGATCATTACCTGAAAGTATCATCCTGTTTGGGTGAAAACATAGTTGCTGAGATTTCTGGAGACTCGTAATTTTTGGAAGCTTGGCAACCCCTTTCAATGAAAGTGTTTCTCCCCAGTCACTGCTTAGGGCTACATCAAGAGGAAACAGAACATAGTCTTAGAACCTGAAACTGCTTTACTGTGTCAAGTTTCAAGAAGCTAGCACAAACCGTGTTTGATTTAGAGTTCCAAATACATCTGTCAGTATAGGAGAAAACAGAGTGAAACGCCAAAATTCAAACTGTTACTGGAAACGAACGCTTCAACATAGAAGAATGAAATTTGGGGAAACAAGTGAGCTTAGTGTACTGATCATTTCCTGAAAGTATCATCCAGTTTGGGTTAAAAAATGTTTGCTGAGATTTCTAGAGACTCGCAATTTTGGGAAGCTTGGCAACCCCTTTCAATGAAAGTGTTTCTCCTCAGTCAATGCTGAGTGCTACATCAAGAGGAAACAGAACATAGAGATAGAACGTGAAACTGCTTTACTGTGTAAAATTTGAAGAAGCTAGCACAAACCGTATTTGATTTAGTGTTCCAAATACATCTATCAATATAGGAGAAAACAGAGTGAAACGCCAAAATTCAAACTGTTACTGGAAACAAACGATTCAACATAGAAGAACGAAATTTGGGGAACCAAGTGGGCTTCGTGTACTGATCATTACCTGAAAGTATCATCCAGTTTGGGTGAAAACATAGTTGCTGAGATTTCTGGAGACTCGTAATTTTTGGAAGCTTGGCAACCCCTTTCAATGAAAGTGTTTCTCCCCAGTCACTGCTTAGGGCTACATCAAGAGGAAACAGAACATAGAGTTAGAACCTGAAACTGCTTTACTTTGTCAAGTTTCAAGAAGCTAGCACAAACCGTGTTTGATTTAGAGTTCGAAATACATCTGTCAGTATAGGAGAAAACAGAGTGAAACGCCAAAATTCAAACAGTTACTGGAAGCGAACGCTTCAACATAAAAGAACGAAATTTGGGGAACCAAGTGAGCTTAGTGTACTGATCATTACCTGAAAGTATCATCCAGTTTGGGTGAAAAAATAGTTGCTGAGATTTCTGGAGACTCGCAATTTTGGGAAGCTTGGAAACCCCTTTCAATGAAAGTGTTTCTCCTCAGTCACTGCTGAGTGCTACATCAAGAGGAAACAGAACATAGAGATAGAACGTGAAACTGCTTTACTGTGTCAAGTTTCAAGAAGCTAGCACAAACCTTGTTTGGTTTAGAGTTCCAAATACATCTATCAATATAGGAGAAAACAGAGTGAAACGCCAAAATTCAAACTGTTACTGGAAACGAACGCTTCAACATAGAAGAACGAATTTTGGCGAAACAAGTGGGCTTAGTGTACTGATCATTACCTGAAAGTATCATCCAGTTTGGGTGAAAACATAGTTGCTGTGATTTCTGGAGACTCGTAATTTTTGGAAGCTTGGCAACCCCTTTCAATGAAAGTGTATCTCCCCCGTCACTGATTAGGGCTACATCAAGAGGAAACAGAACATAGAGTTAGAACGTGAAAATGCTTTACTGGGTCAAGTTTCAAGAAGCTAGCACAAACCGTGTTTGATTTAGAGTTCCAAATACATCTATCAATATAGGAGAAAACAGAGTGCAACGCCAAAATTCAAACTGCTACTGGAAACGAACGCTTCAACATAGAAGAACGAAATTCGGGGAACCAAGTGGGCTTAGTGTACTGATCATTACCTGAAAGTATCATCCAGGTTGGGTGAAAAAATAGTTGCTGTGATTTCTGGACACTCGTAATTTTTGGAAGCTTGGCAACCCCTTTCAATGTAAGTGTTTCTCCCCAGTCACTGCTTAGGGCTACATCAAGAGGAAACAGAACATAGAGATAGAACTTGTAACTGCTTTATTGTGTCAAGTTTCAAGAAGCTAGCACAAACCGTGTTTGGTTTAGAGTTCAAAATACATCTATCAATATAGGAGAAAACAGAGTGAAACGCCAAAATTCAAACTGTTACTGGAAACGAACGCTTCAACATAGAAGAATGAAATTTGTGGAAACAAGTGAGCTTAGTGTACTGATCATTTCCTGAAAGTATCATCCAGTTTGGGTGAAAAAATGTTTGCTGAGATTTCTAGAGACTCGCAATTTTGGGAAGCTTGGCAACCCCTTTCAATGAAAGTGTTTCTCCTCAGTCAATGCTGAGTGCTACATCAAGAGGAAACAAAACATAGAGATAGAACATGAAACTGCTTTACTGTGTCAAGTTTTAAGAAGCTGGCACAAACCGTGTTTGATTTAGAGTTCACAATACATCTATCAATATAGGAGAAAACAGAGTGAAACGCCAAAATTCAAACTGATACTGGAAACGAACGCTTCAACATAGAAGAACGAAATATGGGGATCCAAGTGGGCTTAGTGTCCTCATCCTTACCTGAAAGTATCATCCAGTTTGGGTGAAAAAATAGTTGCTGTGATTTCTGGACACTCGTAATTTTTGGAAGCTTGGCAACCCCTTTCAATGTAAGGGTTTCTCCCCAGTCACTGCTTATGGCTACATCAAGAGGAAACAGAACATAGAGATAGAACTTGAAACTGCTTTATTGTGTCAAGTTTCAAGAAGCTAGCACAAACCGTGTTTGGTTTAGAGTTCCAAATACATCTATCAATATAGGAGAAAAGAGAGTGAAACGCCAAAATTCAAACTGTTACTGCAAACGAACGCTTCAACATAGAAGAACGAAATTTGGGTAACCAAGTGGGCTTAGTGTACTCATCATTACCTGAAAGTATCATCAGTTTGGGTGAAAACATATTTGCTCACATTTCTGGAGACTCGTAATTTTTGGAAGCTTGGCAACCACTTTCAATGAAAGTGTTTCTCCCCAGTCACTGCTTAGGGCTACATCAAGAGGAAACAGAACATAGAGATAGAACTTGAAACTGCTTTATTGTGTCAACTTTCAAGAAGCTAGCACAAACCGTGTTTGATTTAGAGTTCCAAATATATCTGTCAGTATAGGAGAAAACAGAGTGAAACGCCAAAATTCAAACTGTTACTGGAAACGAACGCTTCAACATAGAAGAACGAAATTTGGCGAAACAAGTGGGCTTAGTGTACTGATCATTACCTGAAAGTATCATCCAGTTTGGGTGAAAAACGGTTTGCTGAGATTTCTGGAGACTCGTAATTTTTGGAAGCTTGGCAACCCATTTCAATGAAAGTATTTCTCCCCAATCACTGCTTAGGGCTACATCAAGAGGAAACAGAACATAGAGATAGAACGTGAAACTGCTTTACTGTGTCAAGTTTCAAGAAGCTAGCACAAACCTTGTTTGTTTTAGAGTTCCAAATACATCAATCAATATAGGAGAAAACAGAATGAAACGCCAAAATTCAAACTGTTACTGGAAACGAACGCTTCAACATAGAAGAATGAAATTTGGGAAACCAAGTGGGCTTCGTGTACTGATCATTACCTGAAAGTATCATCCTGTTTGGGTGAAAACATAGTTGCTGAGATTTCTGGAGACTCGTAATTTTTGGAAGCTTGGCAACCCCTTTCAATGAAAGTGTTTCTCCCCAGTCACTGCTTAGGGCTACATCAAGAGGAAACAGAACATAGAGTTAGAACCTGAAACTGCTTTACTGTGTCAAGTTTCAAGAAGCTAGCACAAACCGTGTTTGATTTAGAGTTAAAAATACATCTGTCAGTATAGGAGAAAACAGAGTGAAACGCCAATATTCAAACAGTTACTGGAAGCGAACGCTTCAACATAAAAGAACGAAATTTGGGGAACCAAGTGAGCTTAGTGTATTGATCATTACCTGAAAGTATCATCCAGATTGGGTGAAAAAATAGTTGCTGAGATTTCTGGAGACTCGCAATTTTGGGAAGCTTGGCAACCCCTTTCAATGAAAGTGTTTCTCCTCAGTCACTGCTGAGTGCTACATCAAGAGGAAACAGAACATAGAGATAGAACGTGAAACTGCTTTACTGTGTCAAGTTTCAAGAAGCTAGCACAAACCTTGTTTGGTTTAGAGTTCCAAATACATCTATCAATATAGGAGAAAACAGAGTGAAACGCCAAAATTCTAACTGTTACTGGAAACGAACGCTTCAACATAGAAGAACGAAATTTGGGGATCCAAGTGGGCTTAGTGTACTGATCATTACCTGAAAGTATCATCCAGTTTGGGTGAAAACATAGTTGCTGTGATTTCTGGAGACTCGTAATTTTTGGAAGCTTGGCAACCCCTTTCAATGAAAGTGTTTCTCCCCAGTCACTGCTTAGGGCTACATCAAGAGGAAATAGAACTTAGAGTTAGAACGTGAAAATGCTTTACTGTGTCAAGTTTCAAGAAGCTAGCACAAACCGTGTTTGATTTAGAGTTCCAAATACATCTATCAATATAGGAGAAAACAGAGTGCAACGCCAAAATTCAAACTGTTACTGGAAACGAACGCTTCAACATAGAAGAACGAAATTCGGGGAACCAAGTGGGCTTAGTGTACTGATCATTACCTGAAAGTATCATCCAGGTTGGGTGAAAAAATAGTTGCTGTGATTTCTGGACACTCGTAATTTTTGGAAGCTTGGCAACACCTTTCAATATAAGTGTTTCTCCCCAGTCACTGCTTAGGGCTACCTCAAGAGGAAAAAGAACATAGAGATAGAACTTGAAACTGCTTTATTGTGTCAAGTTTCAAGAAGCTAGCACAAACCGTGTTTGATTTAGAGTTCCAATTACATCTATCAATATAGGAGAAAACAGAGTGAAACGCCAAAATTCAAACTGTTACTGGAAACAAACGATTCAACATAGAAGAACGAAATTTGGGAAACCAAGTGGGCTTCGTGTACTGATCATTACCTGAAAGTATCATCCTGTTTGGGTGAAAACATAGTTGCTGAGATTTCTGGAGACTCGTAATTTTTGGAAGCTTGGCAACCCCTTTCAATGAAAGTGTTTCTCCCCAGTCACTGCTTAGGGCTACATCAAGAGGAAACAGAACATAGTGTTAGAACCTGAAACTGCTTTACTGTGTCAAGTTTCAAGAAGCTAGCACAAACCGTGTTTGATTTAGAGTTCCAAATACATCTGTCAGTATAGGAGAAAACAGAGTGAAACGCCAAAATTCAAACTGTTACTGGAAACGAACGCTTCAACATAGAAGAATGAAATTTGGGGAAACAAGTGAGCTTAGTGTACTGATCATTTCCTGAAAGTATCATCCAGTTTGGGTTAAAAAATGTTTGCTGAGATTTCTAGAGACTCGCAATTTTGGGAAGCTTGGCAACCCCTTTCAATGAAAGTGTTTCTCCTCAGTCAATGCTGAGTGCTACATCAAGAGGAAACAGAACATAGAGATAGAACGTGAAACTGCTTTACTGTGTAAAATTTGAAGAAGCTAGCACAAACCGTATTTGATTTAGTGTTCCAAATACATCTATCAATATAGGAGAAAACAGAGTGAAACGCCAAAATTCAAACTGTTACTGGAAACAAACGATTCAACATAGAAGAACGAAATTTGGGGAACCAAGTGGGCTTCGTGTACTGATCATTACCTGAAAGTATCATCCAGTTTGGGTGAAAACATAGTTGCTGAGATTTCTGGAGACTTGTAATTTTTGGAAGCTTGGCAACCCCTTTCAATGAAAGTGTTTCTCCCCAGTCACTGCTTAGGGCTACATCAAGAGGAAACAGAACATAGAGTTAGAACCTGAAACTGCTTTACTTTGTCAAGTTTCAAGAAGCTAGCACAAACCGTGTTTGATTTAGAGTTCGAAATACATCTGTCAGTATAGGAGAAAACAGAGTGAAACGCCAAAATTCAAACAGTTACTGGAAGCGAACGCTTCAACATAAAAGAACGAAATTTGGGGAACCAAGTGAGCTTAGTGTACTGATCATTACCTGAAAGTATCATCCAGTTTGGGTGAAAAAATAGTTGCTGAGATTTCTGGAGACTCGCAATTTTGGGAAGCTTGGAAACCCCTTTCAATGAAAGTGTTTCTCCTCAGTCACTGCTGAGTGCTACATCAAGAGGAAACAGAACATAGAGATAGAACGTGAAACTGCTTTACTGTGTCAAGTTTCAAGAAGCTAGCACAAACCTTGTTTGGTTTAGAGTTCCAAATACATCTATCAATATAGGAGAAAACAGAGTGAAACGCCAAAATTCAAACTGTTACTGGAAACGAACGCTTCAACATAGAAGAACGAATTTTGGCGAAACAAGTGGGCTTAGTGTACTGATCATTACCTGAAAGTATCATCCAGTTTGGGTGAAAACATAGTTGCTGTGATTTCTGGAGACTCGTAATTTTTGGAAGCTTGGCAACCCCTTTCAATGAAAGTGTATCTCCCCCGTCACTGATTAGGGCTACATCAAGAGGAAACAGAACATAGAGTTAGAACGTGAAAATGCTTTACTGGGTCAAGTTTCAAGAAGCTAGCACAAACCGTGTTTGATTTAGAGTTCCAAATACATCTATCAATATAGGAGAAAACAAATTGCAACGCCAAAATTCAAACTGCTACTGGAAACGAACGCTTCAACATAGAAGAACGAAATTCGGGGAACCAAGTGGGCTTAGTGTACTGATCATTACCTGAAAGTATCATCCAGGTTGGGTGAAAAAATAGTTGCTGTGATTTCTGGACACTCGTAATTTTTGGAAGCTTGGCAACCCCTTTCAATGTAAGTGTTTCTCCCCAGTCACTGCTTAGGGCTACATCAAGAGGAAACAGAACATAGAGATAGAACTTGTAACTGCTTTATTGTGTCAAGTTTCAAGAAGCTAGCACAAACCGTGTTTGGTTTAGAGTTCAAAATACATCTATCAATATAGGAGAAAACAGAGTGAAACGCCAAAATTCAAACTGTTACTGGAAACGAACGCTTCAACATAGAAGAATGAAATTTGTGGAAACAAGTGAGCTTAGTGTACTGATCATTTCCTGAAAGTATCATCCAGTTTGGGTGAAAAAATGTTTGCTGAGATTTCTAGAGACTCGCAATTTTGGGAAGCTTGGCAACCCCTTTCAATGAAAGTGTTTCTCCTCAGTCAATGCTGAGTGCTACATCAAGAGGAAACAAAACATAGAGATAGAACATGAAACTGCTTTACTGTGTCAAGTTTTAAGAAGCTGGCACAAACCGTGTTTGATTTAGAGTTCACAATACATCTATCAATATAGGAGAAAACAGAGTGAAACGCCAAAATTCAAACTGATACTGGAAACGAACGCTTCAACATAGAAGAACGAAATATGGGGATCCAAGTGGGCTTAGTGTCCTCATCCTTACCTGAAAGTATCATCCAGTTTGGGTGAAAAAATAGTTGCTGTGATTTCTGGACACTCGTAATTTTTGGAAGCTTGGCAACCCCTTTCAATGTAAGGGTTTCTCCCCAGTCACTGCTTATGGCTACATCAAGAGGAAACAGAACATAGAGATAGAACTTGAAACTGCTTTATTGTGTCAAGTTTCAAGAAGCTAGCACAAACCGTGTTTGGTTTAGAGTTCCAAATACATCTATCAATATAGGAGAAAAGAGAGTGAAACGCCAAAATTCAAACTGTTACTGCAAACGAACGCTTCAACATAGAAGAACGAAATTTGGGTAACCAAGTGGGCTTAGTGTACTCATCATTACCTGAAAGTATCATCAGTTTGGGTGAAAACATATTTGCTCACATTTCTGGAGACTCGTAATTTTTGGAAGCTTGGCAACCACTTTCAATGAAAGTGTTTCTCCCCAGTCACTGCTTAGGGCTACATCAAGAGGAAACAGAACATAGAGATAGAACTTGAAACTGCTTTATTGTGTCAACTTTCAAGAAGCTAGCACAAACCGTGTTTGATTTAGAGTTCCAAATACATCTGTCAGTATAGGAGAAAACAGAGTGAAACGCCAAAATTCAAACTGTTACTGGAAACGAACGCTTCAACATAGAAGAACGAAATTTGGCGAAACAAGTGGGCTTAGTGTACTGATCATTACCTGAAAGTATCATCCAGTTTGGGTGAAAACATAGTTGCTGTGATTTCTGGAGACTCGTAATTTTAGGAAATTTGGCAACCCCTTTCAATGAAAGTGTTTCTCCCCAGTCACTGCTTAGGGCTACATCAAGAGGAAACAGAACATAGAGTTAGAACCTGAAACTGCTTTACTGTGTCAAGTTTCAAGAAGCTAGCACAAACCGTGTTTGATTTAGAGTTCGAAATACATCTGTCAGTATAGGAGAAAACAGAGTGAAATGCCAAAATTCAAACAGTTACTGGAAGCGAACGCTTCAACATAAAAGAACGAAATTTGGGGAACCAAGTGAGCTTAGTGTACTGATCATTACCTGAAAGTATCATCCAGTTTGGGTGAAAAAATAGTTGCTGAGATTTCTGGAGACTCGCAATTTTGGGAAGCTTGGCAACCCCTTTCAATGAAAGTGTTTCTCCTCAGTCACTGCTGAGTGCTACATCAAGAGGAAACAGAACATAGAGATAGAACGTGAAACTGCTTTACTGTGTCAAGTTTCAAGAAGCTAGCACAAACCTTGTTTGGTTTAGAGTTCCAAATACATCTATCAATATAGGAGAAAACAGAGTGAAACGCCAAAATTCAAACTGTTACTGGAAACGAACGCGTCAACATAGAAGAACGAAATTTGGGGATCCAAGTGGGCTTAGTGTACTGATCATTACCTGAAAGTATCATCCAGTTTGGGTGAAAACATAGTTGCTGTGATTTCTGGAGACTCGTAATTTTTGGAAGCTTGGCAACCCCTTTCAATGTAAGTGTTTCTCCCCAGTCACTGCTTAGGGCTACATCAAGAGGAAACAGAACATAGAGATAGAACTTGAAACTGCTTTATTGTGTCAAGTTTCAAGAAGCTAGCACAAACCGTGTTTGGTTTAGAGTTCAAAATACATCTATCAATATAGGAGAAAACAGAGTGAAAAGCCAAAATTCAAACTGTTACTGGAAACGAACGCTTCAACATAGAAGAATGAAATTTGGGAAACAAGTGAGCTTAGTGTACTGATCATTTCCTGAAAGTATCATCCAGTTTGGGTGAAAAAATGTTTGCTGAGATTTCTAGAGACTCGCAATTTTGGGAAGCTTGGCAACCCCTTTCAATGAAAGTTTTTCTCCTCAGTCACTGCTGAGTGCAACATCAAGAGGAAACAAAACATAGAGATAGAACATGAAACTGCTTTACTGTGTCAAGTTTCAAGAAGCTGGCACAAACCGTGTTTGATTAAGAGTTCAAAATACATCTATCAATATAGGAGAAAACAGAGTGAAACGCCAAAATTCAAACTGATACTGGAAACGAACGCTTCAACATAGAAGAACGAAATATGAAGATCCAAGTGGGCTTAGTGTACTGATCATTACCTGAAAGTATCATCCAGTTTGGGTGAAAACATAGTTTCTGAGATTTCTGGAGACTCGTATTATTTGGAAGCTTGGCAACCCCTTTCAATGAAAGTGTTTCTCCGCAGTCACTGCTGAGGGCTACATCAAGAGGAAAAAGAACATAGAGATAGAACGTGAAACTGCTTTACTGTGTCAAGTTTCAAGAAGCTAGCACAAACCGTGTTTGATTTAGAGTTCCAAATACATCTATCAATATAGGAGAAAACAGAGTGAAACGCCAAAATTCAAACTGTTACTGCAAACGAACGCTTCAACATAGAAGAACGAAATTTGGGTAACCAAGTGGGCTTAGTGTACTGATCATTACCTGAAAGTATCATCCAGTTTGGGTGAAAACAGAGTTGCTGAGATTTCTGGAGACTCGTAATTTTTGGAAGCTTGGCAACCCCTTTCAATGAAAGTGTTTCTCCCCAGTCACTGCTTAGTGCTACATCAAGAGGAAACAGAACATAGAGTTAGAACGTGAAACTGCTTTACTGTGTCAACTTTCCAGAAGCTAGCACAAACCGTGTTTGATTTAGAGTTCCAAATACATCTATCAATATAGGAGAAAACAGAGTGAAACGCCAAAATTCAAACTGTTACTGCAAACGAACGCTTCAACATAGAAGAACGAAATTTGGGTAACCAAGTGGGCTTAGTGTACTCATCATTACCTGAAAGTATCATCAGTTTGGGTGAAAACATAGTTGCTCACATTTCTGGAGACTCGTAATTTTTGGAAGCTTGACAACCCCTTTCAATGAAAGTTTTTCTCCCCAGTCACTGCTTAGGGCTACATCAAGAGGAAACAGAACATAGAGTTAGAACGTGAAACTGCTTTACTGTGTCAACTTTCCAGAAGCTAGCACAAACCGTGTTTCATTTAGAGTTCCAAATACATCTATCAATATAGGAGAAAACAGAGTGAAACGCCAAAATTCAAACTGTTACTGCAAACGAACGCTTCAACATAGAAGAACGAAATTTGGGTAACCAAGTGGGCTTAGTGTACTCATCATTACCTGAAAGTATCATCAGTTTGGGTGAAAACATAGTTGCTCACATTTCTGGAGACTCGTAATTTTTGGAAGCTTGGCAACCCCTTTCAATGAAAGTGTTTCTCCGCAGTCACTGCTGAGGGCTACATCAAGAGGAAACAGAACATAGAGATAGAACGTGAAACTGCTTTACTGTGTCAAGTTTCAAGAAGCTAGCACAAACCGTGTTTGATTTAGAGTTCCAAATACATCTATCAATATAGGAGAAAACAGAGTGAAACGCCAAAATTCAAACTGTTATTGGAAACGAACGCTTCAACATAGAAGAACGAAATTTGGGAAACCAAGTGGGCTTCGTGTACTGATCATTACCTGAAAGTATCATCCTGTTTGGGTGAAAACATAGTTGCTCTGATTTCTGGAGACTCGTAATTTTTGGAAGCTTGGCAACCCCTTTCAATGAAAGTGTTTCTCCCCAGTCACTGCTTAGGGCTACATCAAGAGGAAACAGAACATAGAGTTAGAACCTGAAACTGCTTTTCTGTGTCAAGTTTCAAGAAGCTAGCACAAACCGTGTTTGATTTAGAGTTCGAAATACATCTGTCAGTATAGGAGAAAACAGAGTGAAACGCCAAAATTCAAACAGTTACTGGAAGCGAACGCTTCAACATAAAAGAACGAAATTTGGGCAACCAAGTGAGCTTAGTGTACTGATCATTACCTGAAAGTATCATCCAGTTTGGGTGAAAAAATAGTTGCTGAGATTTCTGGAGACTCGCAATTTTGGGAAGCTTGGCAACCCCTTTCAATGAAAGTGTTTCTCCTCAGTCACTGCTGAGTGCTACATCAAGAGGAAACAGAACATAGAGATAGAACGTGAAACTGCTTTACTGTGTCAAGTTTCAAGAAGCTAGCACAAACCTTGTTTGGTTTAGAGTTCCAAATACATCTATCAATATAGGAGAAAACAGAGTGAAACGCCAAAATTCAAACTGTTACTGGAAACGAACGCTTCAACATAGAAGAAGGAAATTTGGGGATCCAAGTAAGCTTAGTGTACTGATCATTACCTGAAAGTATCATCCAGTTTGGGTGAAAACATAGTTGCTGTGATTTCTGGAGACTCGTAATTTTTGGAAGCTTGGCAACCCCTTTCAATGTAAGTGTTTCTCCCCAGTCACTGCTTAGGGCTACATCAAGAGGAAACAGAACATAGAGATAGAACTTGAAACTGCTTTATTGTGTCAAGTTTCAAGAAGCTAGCACAAACCGTGTTTGGTTTAGAGTTCAAAATACATCTATCAATATAGGAGAAAACAGAGTGAAACGCCAAAATTCAAACTGTTACTGGAAATGAACGCTTCAACATAGAAGAATGAAATTTGGGAAACAAGTGAGCTTAGTGTACTGATCATTTCCTGAAAGTATCATCCAGTTTGGGTGAAAAAATGTTTGCTGAGATTTCTAGAAACTCGCAATTTTGGGAAGCTTGGCAACCCCTTTCAATGAAAGTTTTTCTCCTCAGTCACTGCTGAGTGCTACATCAAGAGGAAACAAAACATAGAGATAGAACATGAAACTGCTTTACTGTGTCAAGTTTCAAGAAGCTGGCACAAAACGTGTTTGATTTAGAGTTCAAAATACATCTATCAATATAGGAGAAAACAGAGTGAAACGCCAAAATTCAAACTGATACTGGAAACGAACGCTTCAACATAGAAGAACGAAATATGAAGATCCAAGTGGGCTTAGTGTACTGATCATTACCTGAAAGTATCATCCAGTTTGAATGAAAACATAGTTTCTGAGATTTCTGGAGACTCGTAATATTTGGAAGCTTGGCAACCCCTTTCAATGAAAGTGTTTCTCCGCAGTCACTGCTGAGGGCTACATCAAGAGGAGAAAGAACATAGAGATAGAACGTGAAACTGCTTTACTGTGTCAAGTTTCAAGAAGCTAGCACAAACCGTGTTTGATTTAGAGTTCCAAATACATCTATCAATATAGGAGAAAACAGAGTGAAACGCCAAAATTCAAACTGTTACTGGAAACGAACGCTTCAACATAGAAGAACGAAATTTGGGGAACCAAGTGGGCTTAGTGTACTGATCATTACCTGAAAGTATCATCCAGTTTGGGTGAAAACAGAGTTGCTGAGATTTCTGGAGACTCGTAATTTTTGGAAGCTTGGCAACCCCTTTCAATGAAAGTGTTTCTCCCCAGTCACTGCTTAGGGCTACATCAAGAGGAAACAGAACATAGAGTTAGAACGTGAAACTGCTTTACTGTGTCAACTTTCCAGAAGCTAGCACAAACCGTGTTTGATTTAGAGTTCCAAATACATCTATCAATATAGGAGAAAACAGAGTGAAACGCCAAAATTCAAACTGTTACTGCAAACGAACGCTTCAACATAGAAGAACGAAATTTGGGTAACCAAGTGGGCTTAGTGTACTCATCATTACCTGAAAGTATCATCAGTTTGGGTGAAAACATAGTTGCTCACATTTCTGGAGACTCGTAATTTTTGGAAGCTTGGCAACCCCTTTCAATGAAAGTGTTTCTCCCCAGTCACTGCTTAGGGCTACATCAAGAGGAAACAGAACATAGAGTTAGAACGTGAAACTGCTTTACTGTGTCAACTTTCCAGAAGCTAGCACAAACCGTGTTTGATTTAGAGTTCCAAATACATCTATCAATATAGGAGAAAACAGAGTGAAACGCCAAAATTCAAACTGATACTGCAAACGAACGCTTCATCATAGAAGAACGAAATTTGGGTAACCAAGTGGGCTTAGTGTACTCATCATTACCTGAAAGTATCATCAGTTTGGGTGAAAACATAGTTGCTGTGATTTCTGGAGACTCGTAATTTTTGGAAGCTTGGCAACCCCTTTCAATGTAAGTGTTTCTCCCCAGTCACTGCTTAGGGCTACATCAAGAGGAAACAGAACATAGAGATAGAACTTGAAACTGCTTTATTGTGTCAAGTTTCAAGAAGCTAGCACAAACCGTGTTTGATTTAGAGTTCCAAATACATCTGTCAGTATAGGAGAAAACAGAGTGAAACGCCAAAATTCAAACTGTTACTGGAAACGAACGCTTCAACATAGAAGAACGAAATTTGGCGAAACAAGTGGGCTTAGTGTACTGATCATTACCTGAAAGTATCATCCAGTTTGGGTGAAAACATAGTTGCTGTGATTTCTGGAGACTCGTAATTTTTGGAAGCTTGGCAACCCCTTTCAATGAAAGTGTTTCTCCCCAGTCACTGCTTAGGGCTACATCAAGAGGAAACAGAACATAGAGTTAGAACCTGAAACTGCTTTACTGTGTCAAATTTCAGGAAGCTAGCACAAACCGTGTTTGATTTAGAGTTCGAAATACATCTGTCAGTATAGGAGAAAACAGAGTGAAACGCCAAAATTCAAACAGTTACTGGAAGCGAACGCTTCAACATAAAAGAACAAAATTTGGGGAACCAAGTGAGCTTAGTGTACTGATCATTACCTGAAAGTATCATCCAGTTTGGGTGAAAAAATAGTTGCTGAGATTTCTGGAAACTCGCAATTTTGGGAAGCTTGGAAACCCCTTTCAATGAAAGTGTTTCTCCTCAGTCACTGCTGAGTGCTACATCAAGAGGAAACAGAACATAGAGATAGAACTTGAAACTGCTTTACTGTGTCAAGTTTCAAGAAGCTAGCACAAACCTTGTTTGGTTTAGAGTTCCAAATACATCTATCAATATAGGAGAAAACAGAGTGAAACGCCAAAATTCAAACTGTTACTGGAAACGAACGCTTCAACATAGAAGAACGAAATTTGGCGAAACAAGTGGGCTTAGTGTACTGATCATTACCTGAAAGTATCATCCAGTTTGGGTGAAAACATAGTTGCTGTGATTTCTGGAGACTCGTAATTTTTGGAAGCTTGGCAACCCCTTTCAATGAAAGTGTATCTCCCCCGTCACTGATTAGGGCTACATCAAGAGGAAACAGAACATAGAGTTAGAACGTGAAAATGCTTTACTGGGTCAAGTTTCAAGAAGCTAGCACAAACCGTGTTTGATTTAGAGTTCCAAATACATCTATCAATATAGGAGAAAAGAGAGTGCAACGCCAAAATTCAAACTGCTACTGGAAACGAACGCTTCAACATAGAAGAACGAAATTCGGGGAACCAAGTGGGCTTAGTGTACTGATCATTACCTGAAAGTATCATCCAGGTTGGGTGAAAAAATAGTTGCTGTGATTTCTGGACACTCGTAATTTTTGGAAGCTTGGCAACCCCTTTCAATGTAAGTGTTTCTCCCCAGTCACTGCTTAGGGCTACATGAAGAGGAAACAGAACATAGAGATAGAACTTGAAACTGCTTTATTGTGTCAAGTTTCAAGAAGCTAGCACAAACCGTGTTTGGTTTAGAGTTCAAAATACATCTATCAATATAGGAGAAAACAGAGTGAAACACCAAAATTCAAACTGTTACTGGAAACGAACGCTTCAACATAGAAGAATGAAATTTGAGGAAACAAGTGAGCTTAGTGTACTGATCATTTCCTGAAAGTATCATCCAGTTTGGGTGAAAAAATGTTTGCTGAGATTTCTAGAGACTCGCAATTTTGGGAAGCTTGGCAACCCCTTTCAATGAAAGTTTTTCTCCTCAGTCACTGCTGAGTGCTACATCAAGAGGAAACAAAACATAGAGATAGAACATGAAACTGCTTTACTGTGTCAAGTTTTAAGAAGCTGGCACAAACCATGTTTGATTTAGAGTTCACAATACATCTATCAATATAGGAGAAAACAGAGTGAAACGCCAAAATTCAAACTGATACTGGAAACGAACGCTTCAACATAGAAGAATGAAATATGGGGATCCAAGTGGGCTTAGTGTCCTCATCCTTACCTGAAAGTATCATCCAGTTTGGGTGAAAAAATAGTTGCTGTGATTTCTGGACACTCGTAATTTTTGGAAGCTTGGCAACCCCTTTCAATGTAAGGGTTTCTCCCCAGTCACTGCTTATGGCTACCTCAAGAGGAAACAGAACATAGAGATAGAACTTGAAACTGCTTTATTGTGTCAAGTTTCAAGAAGCTAGCACAAACCGTGTTTGGTTTAGAGTTCCAAATACATCTATCAATATAGGAGAAAACAGAGTGAAATGCCAAAATTCAAACTGTTACTGCAAACGAACGCTTCAACATAGAAGAACGAAATTTGGGTAACCAAGTGGGCTTAGTGTACTCATCATTACCTGAAAGTATCATCAGTTTGGGTGAAAACATAGTTGCTCACATTTCTGGAGACTCGTAATTTTTGGAAGCTTGGCAACCCCTTTCAATGAAAGTGTTTCTCCCCAGTCACTGCTTAGGGCTACATCAAGAGGAAACAGAACATAGAGATAGAACTTGAAACTGCTTTATTGTGTCAACTTTCAAGAAGCTAGCACAAACCGTGTTTGATTTAGAGTTCCAAATACATCTGTCAGTATAGGAGAAAACAGAGTGAAACGCCAAAATTCAAACTGTTACTGGAAACGAACGCTTCAACATAGAAGAACGAAATTTGGTGAAACAAGTGGGCTTAGTGTACTGATCATTACCTGAAAGTATCATCCAGTTTGGGTGAAAACATAGTTGCTGTCATTTCTGGAGACTCGTAATTTTTGGAAGCTTGGCAACCCCTTTCAATGTAAGTGTTTCTCCCCAGTCACTGCTTAGGGCTACATCAAGTGGAAACAGAACATAGAGATAGAACTTGAAACTGCTTTATTGTGTCAAGTTTCAAGAAGCTAGCACAAACCGTGTTTGGTTTAGAGTTCAAAATACATCTATCAATATAGGAGAAAACAGAGTGAAACGCCAAAATTCAAACTGTTACTGGAAATGAACGCTTCAACATAGAAGAATGAAATTTGGGAAACAAGTGAGCTTAGTGTACTGATCATTTCCTGAAAGTATCATCTAGTTTGGGTGAAAAAATGTTTGCTGAGATTTCTAGAGACTCGCAATTTTGGGAAGCTTGGCAACCCCTTTCAATGAAAGTTTTTCTCCTCAGTCACTGCTGAGTGCTACATCAAGAGGAAACAAAACATAGAGATAGAACATGAAACTGCTTTACTGTGTCAAGTTTCAAGAAGCTGGCACAAACCGTGTTTGATTTAGAGTTCAAAATACATCTATCAATATAGGAGAAAACAGAGTGAAACGCCAAAATTCAAACTGATACTGGAAACGAACGCTTCAACATAGAAGAACGAAATATGAAGATCCAAGTGGGCTTAGTGTACTGATCATTACCTGAAAGTATCATCCAGTTTGGGTGAAAACATAGTTTCTGAGATTTCTGGAGACTCGTAATATTTGGAAGCTTGGCAACCCCTTTCAATGAAAGTGTTTCTCCGCAGTCACTGCTGAGGGCTACATCAAGAGGAAAAAGAACATAGAGATAGAACGTGAAACTGCTTTACTGTGTCAAGTTTCAAGAAGCTAGCACAAACCGTGTTTGATTTAGAGTTCCAAATACATCTATCAATATAGGAGAAAACAGAGTGAAACGCCAAAATTCAAACTGTTACTGGAAACGAACGCTTCAACATAGAAGAACGAAATTTGGGGAACCAAGTGGGCTTAGTGTACTGATCATTACCTGAAAGTATCATCCAGTTTGGGTGAAAACAGAGTTGCTGAGATTTCTGGAGACTCGTAATTTTTGGAAGCTTGGCAACCCCTTTCAATGAAAGTGTTTCTCCCCAGTCACTGCTTAGGGCTACATCAAGAGGAAACAGAACATAGAGTTAGAACGTGAAACTGCTTTACTGTGTCAACTTTCCAGAAGCTAGCACAAACCGTGTTTGATTTAGAGTTCCAAATACATCTATCAATATAGGAGAAAACAGAGTGAAACGCCAAAATTCAAACTGTTACTGCAAACGAACGCTTCAACATAGAAGAACGAAATTTGGGTAACCAAGTGGGCTTAGTGTACTCATCATTACCTGAAAGTATCATCAGTTTGGGTGAAAACATAGTTGCTCACATTTCTGGAGACTCGTAATTTTTGGAAGCTTGGCAACCCCTTTCAATGAAAGTGTTTCTCCCCAGTCACTGCTTAGGGCTACATCAAGAGGAAACAGAACATAGAGTTAGAACGTGAAACTGCTTTACTGTGTCAACTTTCCAGAAGCTAGCACAAACCGTGTTTGATTTAGAGTTCCAAATACATCTATCAATATAGGAGAAAACAGAGTGAAACGCCAAAATTCAAACTGATACTGCAAACGAACGCTTCAACATAGAAGAACGAAATTTGGGTAACCAAGTGGGCTTAGTGTACTCATCATTACCTGAAAGTATCATCAGTTTGGGTGAAAACATAGTTGCTCACATTTCTGGAGACTCGTAATTTTTGGAAGCTTGGCAACCCCTTTCAATGAAAGTGTTTCTCCCCAGTCACTGCTTAGGGCTACATCAAGAGGAAACAGAACATAGAGATAGAACTTGAAACTGCTTTATTGTGTCAAGTTTCAAGAAGCTAGCACAAACCGTGTTTGATTTAGAGTTCCAAATACATCTGTCAGTATAGGAGAAAACAGAGTGAAACGCCAAAATTCAAACTGTTACTGGAAACGAACGCTTCAACATAGAAGAACGAAATTTGGGGAACCAAGTGAGCTTAGTGTACTGATCATTACCTGAAAGTATCATCCAGTTTGGGTGAAAACATAGTTGCTGTGATTTCTGGAGACTCGTAATTTTTGGAAGCTTGGCAACCCCTTTCAATGAAAGTGTTTCTCCCCAGTCACTGCTTAGGGCTACATCAACAGGAAACAGAACATAGAGTTAGAACCTGAAACTGCTTTACTGTGTCAAGTTTCAAGAAGCTAGCACAAACCCTGTTTGATTTAGAGTTCGAAATACATCTGTCAGTATAGGAGAAAACAGAGTGAAATGCCAAAATTCAAACAGTTACTGGAAGCGAACGCTTCAACATAAAAGAACGAAATTTGGGGAACCAAGTGAGCTTAGTGTACTGATCATTACCTGAAAGTATCATCCAGTTTGGGTGAAAAAATAGTTGCTGAGATTTCTGGAGACTCGCAATTTTGGGAAGCTTGGAAACCCCTTTCAATGAAAGTGTTTCTCCTCAGTCACTGCTGAGTGCTACATCAAGAGGAAACAGAACATAGAGATAGAACGTGAAACTGCTTTACTGTGTCAAGTTTCAAGAAGCTAGCACAAACCTTGTTTGGTTTAGAGTTCCAAATACATCTATCAATATAGGAGAAAACAGAGTGAAACGCCAAAATTCAAACTGTTACTGGAAACGAACGCTTCAACATAGAAGAACGAAATTTGGCGAAACAAGTGGGCTTAGTGTACTGATCATTACCTGAAAGTATCATTCAGTTTGGGTGAAAACATAGTTGCTGTGATTTCTGGAGACTCGTAATTTTTGGAAGCTTGGCAACCCCTTTCAATGAAAGTGTATCTCCCCCGTCACTGATTAGGGCTACATCAAGAGGAAACAGAACATAGAGTTAGAACGTGAAAATGCTTTACTGGGTCAAGTTTCAAGAAGCTAGCACAAACCGTGTTTGATTTAGAGTTCCAAATACATCTATCAATATAGGAGAAAACAGAGTGCAACGCCAAAATTCAAACTGCTACTGGAAACGAACGCTTCAACATAGAAGAACGAAATTCGGGGAACCAAGTGGGCTTAGTGTACTGATCATTACCTGAAAGTATCATCCAGGTTGGGTGAAAAAATAGTTGCTGTGATTTCTGGACACTCGTAATTTTTGGAAGCTTGGCAACCCCTTTCAATGAAAGTTTTTCTCCTCAGTCACTGCTGAGTGCTACATCAAGAGGAAACAAAACATAGAGATAGAACATGAAACTGCTTTACTGTGTCAAGTTTCAAGAAGCTAGCACAAACCGTGTTTGGTTTAGAGTTCCAAATACATCTATCAATATAGGAGAAAACAGAGTGAAACGCCAAAATTCAAACTGTTACTGCAAACGAACGCTTCAACATAGAAGAACGAAATTTGGGTAACCAAGTGGGCTTAGTGTACTCATCATTACCTGAAAGTATCATCAGTTTGGGTGAAAACATAGTTGCTCACATTTCTGGAGACTCGTAATTTTTGGAAGCTTCGCAACCCCTTTCAATGAAAGTGTTTCTCCCCAGTCACTGCTTAGGGCTACATCAAGAGGAAACAGAACATAGAGATAGAACTTGAAACTGCTTTATTGTGTCAACTTTCAAGAAGCTAGCACAAACCGTGTTTGATTTAGAGTTCCAAATACATCTGTCAGTATAGGAGAAAACAGAGTGAAACGCCAAAATTCAAACTGTTACTGGAAACGAACGCTTCAACATAGAAGAACGAAATTTGGCGAAACAAGTGGGCTTAGTGTACTGATCATTACCTGAAAGTATCATCCTGTTTGGGTGAAAACATATTTGCTCTTATTTCTGGAGACTCGTAATTTTTGGAAGCTTGGCAACCCCTTTCAATGAAAGTGTTTCTCCCCAGTCACTGCTTAGGGCTACATCAAGAGGAAACAGAACATAGAGTTAGAACCTGAAACTGCTTTTCTGTGTCAAGTTTCAAGAAGCTAGCACAAACCGTGTTTGATTTAGAGTTCGAAATACATCTGTCAGTATAGGAGAAAACAGAGTGAAACGCCAAAATTCAAACAGTTACTGGAAGCGAACGCTTCAACATAAAAGAACGAAATTTGGGGAACCAAGTGAGCTTAGTGTACTGATCATTACCTGAAAGTATCATCCAGTTTGGGTGAAAAAATAGTTGCTGAGATTTCTGGAGACTCGCAATTTTGGGAAGCTTGGCAACCCCTTTCAATGAAAGTGTTTCTCCTCAGTCACTGCTGAGTGCTACATCAAGAGGAAACAGAACATAGAGATAGAACGTGAAACTGCTTTACTGTGTCAAGTTTCAAGAAGCTAGCACAAACCTTGTTTGGTTTAGAGTTCCAAATACATCTATCAATATAGGAGAAAACAGAGTGAAACGCCAAAATTCAAACTGTTACTGGAAACGAACGCTTCAACATAGAAGAAGGAAATTTGGGGATCCAAGTGGGCTTAGTGTACTGATCATTACCTGAAAGTATCATCCAGTTTGGGTGAAAACATAGTTGCTGTGATTTCTGGAGACTCGTAATTTTTGGAAGCTTGGCAACCCCTTTCAATGTAAGTGTTTCTCCCCAGTCACTGCTTAGGGCTACATCAAGAGGAAACAGAACATAGAGATAGAACTTGAAACTGCTTTATTGTGTCAAGTTTCAAGAAGCTAGCACAAACCGTGTTTGGTTTAGAGTTCAAAATACATCTATCAATATAGGAGAAAACAGAGTGAAAAGCCAAAATTCAAACTGTTACTGGAAATGAACGCTTCAACATAGAAGAATGAAATTTGGGAAACAAGTGAGCTTAGTGTACTGATCATTTCCTGAAAGTATCATCCAGTTTGGGTGAAAAAATGTTTGCTGAGATTTCTAGAGACTCGCAATTTTGGGAAGCTTGGCAACCCCTTTCAATGAAAGTTTTTCTCCTCAGTCACTGCTGAGTGCTACATCAAGAGGAAACAAAACATAGAGAGAGAACATGAAACTGCTTTACTGTGTCAAGTTTCAAGAAGCTGGCACAAACCGTGTTTGATTTAGAGTTCAAAATACATCTATCAATATAGGAGAAAACAGAGTGAAACGCCAAAATTCAAACTGATACTGGAAACGAACGCTTCAACATAGAAGAACGAAATATGAAGATCCAAGTGGGCTTAGTGTACTGATCATTACCTGAAAGTATCATCCAGTTTGGGTGAAAACATAGTTTCTGAGATTTCTGGAGACTCGTAATATTTGGAAGCTTGGCAACCCCTTTCAATGAAAGTGTTTCTCCGCAGTCACTGCTGAGCTCTACATCAAGAGGAAAAAAACATAGAGATAGAACGTGAAACTGCTTTTCTGTGTCAAGTTTCAAGAAGCTAGCACAAACCGTGTTTGATTTAGAGTTCCAAATACATCTATCAATATAGGAGAAAACAGAGTGAAACGCCAAAATTCAAACTGTTACTGGAAACGAACGCTTCAACATAGAAGAACGAAATTTGGGGAACCAAGTGGGCTTAGTGTACTGATCATTACCTGAAAGTATCATCCAGTTTGGGTGAAAACAGAGTTGCTGAGATTTCTGGAGACTCGTAATTTTTGGAAGCTTGGCAACCCCTTTCAATGAAAGTGTTTCTCCCCAGTGACTGCTTAGGGATACATCAAGAGGAAACAGAACATAGAGTTAGAACGTGAAACTGCTTTACTGTGTCAACTTTCCAGAAGCTAGCACAAACCGTGTTTGATTTAGAGTTCCAAATACATCTATCAATATAGGAGAAAACAGAGTGAAACGCCAAAATTCAAACTGTTACTGCAAACGAACGCTTCAACATAGAAGAACGAAATTTGGGTAACCAAGTGGGCTTAGTGTACTCATCATTACCTGAAAGTATCATCAGTTTGGGTGAAAACATAGTTGCTCATATTTCTGGAGACTCGTAATTTTTGGAAGCTTGGCAACCCCCTTTCAATGAAAGTGTTTCTCCCCAGTCACTGCTTAGGGCTACATCAAGAGGAAACAGAACATAGAGTTAGAACGTGAAACTGCTTTACTGTGTCAACTTTCCAGAAGCTAGCACAAACCGTGTTTGATTTAGAGTTCCAAATACATCTATCAATATAGGAGAAAACAGAGTGAAACGCCAAAATTCAAAGTGTTACTGCAAACGAACGCTTCAACATAGAAGAACGAAATTTGGGTAACCAAGTGGGCTTAGTGTACTCATCATTACCTGAAAGTATCATCAGTTTGGGTGAAAACATAGTTGCTCACATTTCTGGAGACTCGTAATTTTTGGAAGCTTGGCAAACCCTTTCAATGAAAGTGTTTCTCCCCAGTCACTGCTTAGGGCTACATCAAGAGGAAACAGAACATAGAGATAGAACGTGAAACTGCTTTACTGTGTCAAGTTTCAAGAAGCTAGCACAAACCTTGTTTGGTTTAGAGTTCCAAATACATCTATCAATATAGGAGAAAACAGAGTGAAACGCCAAAATTCAAACTGTTACTGGAAACGAACGCGTCAACATAGAATAACGAAATTTGGGGATCCAAGTGGGCTTAGTGTACTGATCATTACCTGAAAGTATCATCCAGTTTGGGTGAAAACATAGTTGCTGTGATTTCTGGAGACTCGTAATTTTTGGAAGCTTGGCAACCCCTTTCAATGTAAGTGTTTCTCCCCAGTCACTGCTTAGGGCTACATCAAGAGGAAACAGAACATAGAGATAGAACTTGAAACTGCTTTATTGTGTCAAGTTTCAAGAAGCTAGCACAAACCTTGTTTGGTTTAGAGTTCCAAATACATCTATCAATATAGGAGAAAACAGAGTGAAACGCCAAAATTCAAACTGTTACTGGAACAAACGATTCAACATAGAAGAACGAAATTTGGGAAACCAAGTGGGCTTCGTGTACTGATCATTACCTGAAAGTATCATCCTGTTTGGGTGAAAACATAGTTGCTGAGATTTCTGGAGACTCGTAATTTTTGGAAGCTTGGCAACCCCTTTCAATGAAAGTGTTTCTCCCCAGTCACTGCTTAGGGCTACATCAAGAGGAAACAGAACATAGAGATAGAACGTGAAACTGCTTTTCTGTGTCAAGTTTCAAGAAGCTAGCACAAACCTTGTTTGGTTTAGAGTTCCAAATACATCTATCAATATAGGAGAAAACAGAGTGAAACGCCAAAATTCAAACTGTTACTGGAAACGAACGCTTCAACATAGAAGAACGAAATTTGGGGATCCAAGTGGGCTTAGTGTACTGATCATTACCTGAAAGTATCATCCAGTTTGGGTGAAAACATAGTTGCTGTGATTTCTGGAGACTCGTAATTTTTGGAAGCTTGGCAACCCTATTCAATGAAAGTGTATCTCCCCTGTCACTGATTAGGGCTACATCAAGAGGAAATAGAACTTAGAGTTAGAACGTGAAAATGGCTTACTGTGTCAAGTTTCAAGAAGCTAGCACAAACCGTGTTTGATTTAGAGTTCCAAATATATCTATCAATATAGGAGAAAACAGAGTGAAAGGCCAAAATTCAAACTGTTACTGGAAACGAACGCTTCAACATAGAAGAACGAAATTCGGGGAACCAAGTGGGCTTAGTGTACTGATCATTACCTGAAAATATCATCCAGGTTGGGTGAAAAAATAGTTGCTGTGATTTCTGGACACTCGTAATTTTTGGAAGCTTGGCAACCCCTTTCAATGTAAGTGTTTCTCCCCAGTCAGTGCTTAGGGCTACATCAAGAGGAAACAGAACATAGAGATAGAACTTGAAACTGCTTTATTGTGTCAAGTTTCAAGAAGCTAGAACAAACCGTGTTTGGTTTAGCGTTCAAAATACATCTATCAATATAGGAGAAAACAGAGTGAAACGCCAAAATTCAAACTGTTACTGGAAACGAACGCTTCAACATAGAAGAATGAAATTTGGGGAAACAAGTGAGCTTAGTGTACTGATCATTTCCTGAAAGTATCATCCAGTTTGGGTGAAAAAATATTTGCTGAGATTTCTAGAGACTCGCAATTTTGGGAAGCTTGGCAACCCCTTTCAATGAAAGTGTTTCTCCTCAGTCAATGCTGAGTGCTACATCAAGAGGAAACAGAACGTAGAGATAGAACGTGAAACTGCTTTACTGTGTCAAATTTCAAGAAGCTAGCACAAACCGTATTTGATTTAGTGTTCCAAATACATCTATCAATATAGGAGAAAACAGAGTGAAACGCCAAAATTCAAACTGTTACTGGAAACAAACGATTCAACATAGAAGAACGAAATTTGGGGAACCAAGTGGGCTTAGTGTACTCATCATTACCTGAAAGTATCATCCAGTTTGGGTGAAAACATAGTTGCTGAGTTTTCTGGAGACTCGTAATTTTTGGAAGCTTGGCAACCCCTTTCAATGAAAGTGTTTCTCCCCAGTCACTGCTTAGGGCTACATCAAGAGGAAACAGAACATAGAGTTAGAACCTGAAACTGCTTTACTGTGTCAAGTTTCAAGAAGCTAGCACAAACCGTGTTTGATTTCGAGTTCGAAATACATCTGTCAGTATAGGAGAAAACAGAGTGAAATGCCAAAATTCAAACAGTTACTGGAAGCGAACGCTTCAACATAAAAGAACAAAATTTGGGGAACCAAGTGAGCTTAGTGTACTGATCATTACCTGAAAGTATCATCCAGTTTGGGTGAAAAAATAGTTGCTGAGATTTCTGGAGACTCGCAATTTTGGGAAGCTTGGCAACCCCTTTCAATGAAAGTGTTTCTACTCAGTCACTGCTGAGTGCTACATCAAGAGGAAACAGAACATAGAGATAGAACGTGAAACTGCTTTACTGTGTCAAGTTTCAAGAAGCTAGCACAAACCTTGTTTGGTTTAGAGTTCCAAATACATCTATCAATATAGGAGAAAACAGAGTGAAACGCCAAAATTCAAACTGTTACTGGAAACGAACGCTTCAACATTGAAGAACGAAATTTGGGGAACCAAGGGGGCTTAGTGTACTGATCATTACCTGAAAGTATCATCCAGTTTGGGTGAAAACATAGTTGCTGTGATTTCTGGAGACTCGTAATTTTTGGAAGCTTGGCAACCCCTTTCAATGAAAGTGTTTCTCCCCAGTCACTGCTTAGGGCTACATCAAGAGGAAACAGAACATAGAGTTAGAACGTGAAACTGCTTTACAGTGTCAACTTTCCAGAAGCTAGCACAAACCGTGTTTGATTTAGAGTTCGAAATACATCTGTCAGTATAGGAGAAAACAGAGTGAAACGCCAAATTTCAAACAGTTACTGGAAGCGAACGCTTCAACATAAAAGAACGAAATTTGGGGAACCAAGTGAGCTTAGTGTACTGATCATTACTTGAAAGTATCATCCAGTTTGGGTGAAAAAATAGTTGCTGAGATTTCTGGAGACTCGCAATTTTGGGAAGCTTGGCAACCCCTTTCAATGAAAGTGATTCTCCTCAGTCACTGCTGAGTGCTACATCAAGAGGAAACAGAACATAGAGATAGAACTTGAAACTGCTTTATTGTGTCAAGGTTCAAGAAGCTAGCACAAACCGTGTTTGATTTAGAGTTCCAAATACATCTATCAATATAGGAGAAAACAGAGTGAAACGCCAAAATTCAAACTGTTACTGGAAACAAACGATTCAACATAAAAGAACGAAATTTGGGAAACCAAGTGGGCTTCGTGTACTGATCATTACCTGAAAGTATCATCCTGTTTGGGTGAAAACATAGTTGCTGAGATTTCTGGAGACTCGTAATTTTTGGAAGCTTGGCAACCCCTTTCAATGAAAGTGTTTCTCCCCAGTCACTGCTTAGGGCTACATCAAGAGGAAACAGAACATAGAGATAGAACATGAAACTGCTTTTCTGTGTCAAGTTTCAAGAAGCTAGCACAAACCTTGTTTGGTTTAGAGTTCCAAATACATCTATCAATATAGGAGAAAACAGAGTGAAACGCCAAAATTCAAACTGTTACTGGAAACGAACGCTTCAACATAGAAGAACGAAATTTGGGGATCCAAGTGGGCTTAGTGTACTGATCATTACCTGAAAGTATCATCCAGTTTGGGTGAAAACATAGTTGCTGTGATTTCTGGAGACTCGTAATTTTTGGAAGCTTGGCAACCCTATTCAATGAAAGTGTATCTCCCCCGTCACTGATTAGGGCTACATCAAGAGGAAATAGAACTTAGAGTTAGAACGTGAAAATGCTTTACTGTGTCAAGTTTCAAGAAGCTAGCACAAACCGTGTTTGATTTAGAGTTCCAAATATATCTATCAATATAGGAGAAAACAGAGTGCAACGCCAAAATTCAAACTGTTACTGGAAACGAACGCTTCAACATAGAAGAACGAAATTCGGGGAACCAAGTGGGCTTAGTGTACTGATCATTACCTGAAAATATCATCCAGGTTGGGTGAAAAAATAGTTGCTGTGATTTCTGGACACTCGTAATTTTTGGAAGCTTGGCAACCCCTTTCAATGTAAGTGTTTCTCCCCAGTCAGTGCTTAGGGCTACATCAAGAGGAAACAGAACATAGAGATAGAACTTGAAACTGCTTTATTGTGTCAAGTTTCAAGAAGCTAGAACAAACCGTGTTTGGTTTAGCGTTCCAAATATATCTATCAATATAGGAGAAAACAGAGTGAAACGCCAAAATTCAAACTGTTACTTGAAACGAACGCTTCAACATAGAAGAATGAAATTTGGGGAAACAAGTGAGCTTAGTGTACTGATCATTTCCTGAAAGTATCATCCAGTTTGGGTGAAAAAATGTTTGCTGAGATTTCTAGAGACTCGCAATTTTGGGAAGCTTGGCAACCCCTTTCAATGAAAGTTTTTCTCCTCAGTCACTGCTTAGGGCTACATCAAGAGGAAACAGAACATAGAGTTAGAACGTGAAACTGCTTTACTGTGTCAACTTTCCAGAAGCTAGCACAAACCGTGTTTGATTTAGAGTTCCAAATACATCTATCAATATAGGAGAAAACAGAGTGAAATGCCAAAATTCAAACTGTTACTGCAAACGAACTCTTCAACATAGAAGAACGAAATTTGGGTAACCAAGTGGGCTTAGTGTACTCATCATTACCTGAAAGTATCATCAGTTTGGGTGAAAACATAGTTGCTCATATTTCTGGAGACTCGTAATTTTTGGAAGCTTGGCAACCCCTTTCAATGAAAGTGATTCTCCGCAGTCACTGCTGAGGGCTACATCAAGAGGAAAAAGAACATAGAGATAGAACGTGAAACTGCTTTACTGTGTCAAGTTTCAAGAAGCTAGCACAAACCGTGTTTGATTTAGAGTTCCAAATACATCTATCAATATAGGAGAAAACAGAGTGAAACGCCAAAATTCAAACTGTTACTGGAAACGAACGCTTCAACATAGAAGAACGAAATTTGGGGAACCAAGTAGGCTTAGTGTACTGATCATTACCTGAAAGTATCATCCAGTTTGGGTGAAAAAATAGTTGCTGTGATTTCTGGACACTCGTAATTTTTGGAAGCTTGGCAACCCCTTTCAATGTAAGGGTTTCTCCCCAGTCACTGCTTATGGCTACATCAAGAGGAAACAGAACATAGAGATAGAACTTGAAACTGATTTATTGTGTCACGTTTCAAGAAGCTGGCACAAACCGTGTTTGGTTTAGAGTTCCAAATACATCTATCAATATAGGAGAAAACAGAGTGAAACGCCAAAATTCAAACTGTTACTGGAAACGAACGCTTCAACACAGAAGAATGAAATTTGGGGATCGAAGTGGGCTTAGTGTACTGATCATTACCTGAAAGTATCATCCAGTTTGGGTGAAAACAGAGTTGCTGAGATTTCTGGAGACTCGTAATTTTTGGAAGCTTGGCAACCCCTTTCAATGAAAGTGTTTCTCCCCAGTCACTGCTTAGGGCTACATCAAGAGGAAACAGAACATAGAGTTAGAACGTGAAACTGCTTTACTGTGTCAACTTTCCAGAAGCTAGCACAAACCGTGTTTGATTTAGAGTTCCAAATACATCTACCAATATAGGAGAAAACAGAGTGAAACGCCAATATTCAAACTGTTACTGCAAACGAACGCTTCAACATAGAAGAACGAAATTTGGGTAACCAAGTGGGCTTAGTGTACTCATCATTACCTGAAAGTATCATCAGTTTGGGTGAAAACATAGTTTCTCACATTTCTGGAGACTCGTAATTTTTGGAAGCTTGGCAACCCCTTTCAATGAAAGTGTTTCTCCCCAGTCACTGCTTAGGGCTACATCAAGAGGAAACAGAACATAGAGTTAGAACGTGAAACTGCTTTACTGTGTCAACTTTCCAGAAGCTAGCACAAACCGTGTTTGATTTAGAGTTCCAAATACATCTCTCAATATAGGAGAAAACAGAGTGAAACGCCAAAATTCAAACTGTTACTGCAAACGAACGCTTCAACATAGAAGAACGAAATTTGGGTAACCAAGTGGGCTTAGTGTACTCATCCTTACCTGAAAGTATCATCAGTTTGGGTGAAAACATAGTTGCTCACATTTCTGGAGACTCGTAATTTTTGGAAGCTTGGCAACCCCTTTCAATGAAAGTGTTTCTCCCCAGTCACTGCTTAGGGCTACATCTAGAGGAAACAAAACAGAGATAAAACTTGAAACTGCTTTATTGTGTCAACTTTCAAGAAGCTAGCACAAACCGTGTTTGATTTAGAGTTCCAAATACATCTGTCCGTATAGGAGAAAACAGAGTGAAACGCCAAAATTCAAACTGTTACTGCAAACGAACGCTTCAACATAGAAGAACGAAATTTGGGGATCCAAGTGGGCATAGTGTACTGATCATTACCTGAAAGTATCATCCAGTTTGGGTGAAAACATAGTTGCTGTGATTTCTGGAGACTCGTAATTTTTGGAAGCTTGGCAACCCCTTTCAATGAAAGTGTATCTCCCCAGTCACTGATTAGGGCTACATCAAGAGGAAACAGAACATAGAGTTAGAACGTGAAAATGCTTTACTGTGTCAAGTTTCAAGAAGCTAGCACAAACCGTGTTTGATTTAGGGTTCCAAATACATCTATCAATATAGGAGAAAACAGAGTGAAACGCCAAAATTCAAACTGTTACTGGAAACGAACGCTTCAATATAGAAGAATGAAATTTGGGGAAACAAGTGAGCTTAGTGTACTGATCATTTCCTGAAAGTATCATCCAGTTTGGGTGAAAAAATGTTTGCTGAGATTTCTAGAGACTCGCAATTTTGGGAAGCTTGGCAACCCCTTTCAATGAAAGTTTTTCTCCTCAGTCACTGCTGAGTGCTACATCAAGAGGAAACAAAACATAGAGATAGAACATGAAACTGCTTTACTGTGTCAAGTTTCAAGAAGCTGGCATAAACCATGTTTGATTTAGAGTTCAAAATAAATCTATCAATATAGGAGAAAACAGAGTGAAACGCCAAAATTCAAACTGATACTGCAAACTAACGCTTCAACATAGAAGAACGTAATATGGGGAGCCAAGTGGGCTTCGTGTACTGATCATTACCTGAAAGTATCATCCAGTTTGGGTGAAAACATAGTTTCTGAGATTTCTGGAGACTCGTAATATTTGGAAGCTTGGCAACCCCTTTCAATGGAAGTGTTTCTCCGCAGTCACTGCTGAGGGCTACATCAAGAGGAAAAAGAACATAGAGATAGAACGTGAAACTGCTTTACTGTGTCAAGTTTCAAGAAGCTAGCACAAACCGTGTTTGATTTAGAGTTCCAAATACATCTATCAATATAGGAGAAAACAGAGTGAAACGCCAAAATTCAAACTGTTACTGGAAACGAACGCTTCAACATAGAAGAACGAAATTTGGGGAACCAAGTGGGCTTAGTGTACTGATCATTACCTGAAAGTATCATCCAGTTTGGGTGAAAAAATAGTTGCTGTGATTTCTGGACACTCGTAATTTTTGGAAGCTTGGCAACCCCTGTCAATGTAAGGGTTTCTCCCCAGTCACTGCTTATGGCTACATCAAGAGGAAACAGAACATAGAGATAGAACTTGAAACTGCTTTATTGTGTTAAGTTTCAAGAAGCTAGCACACCGTGTTTGGTTTAGAGTTCCAAATACATCTATCAATACAGGAGAAAACAGAGTGAAACGCCAAAATTCAAACTGTTACTGGAAACGAACGCTTCAACATAGAAGAATGAAATTTGGGGAAACAAGTGAGCTTAGTGTACTGATCATTTCCTGAAAGTATCATCCAGTTTGGGTGAAAAAATGTTTGCTGAGATTTCTAGAGACTCGAAATTTTGGGAAGCTTGGCAACCCCTTTCAATGAAAGTGTTCTCCTCAGTCAATGCTGAGTGCTACATCAAGCGGAAACAGAACATAGAGATAGAACGTGAAACTGCTTTACTGTGTCAAATTTCAAGAAGCTAGCACAAACCGTACTTGATTTAGTGTTCCAAATACATCTATCAATATAGGAGAAAACAGAGTGAAACGCCAAAATTCAAACTGTTACTGGAAACAAACAATTCATCATAGAAGAACGAAATTTGGGGAACCAAGTGGGCTTCGTGTACTGATCATTACCTGAAAGTATCATCCAGTTTGGGTGAAAACATAATTGCTGAGATTTCTGGAGACTCGTAATTTTTGGAAGCTTGGCAACCCCTTTCAATGAAAGTGTTTCTCCCCAGTCACTGCTTAGGGCTACATCAAGAGGAAACAGAACATAGAGTTAGAACCTGAAACTGCTTTACTGTTTCAAGTTTCAAGAAGCTAGCACAAACCGTGTTTGACTTAGAGTTCTAAATACATCTGTCAGTATAGGAGAAAACAGAGTGAAACGCCAAAATTCAAACAGTTACTGGAAGCGAACGCTTCAACATAAAAGAACGAAATTTGGGGAACCAAGTGAGCTTAGTGTACTGTTCATTACCTGAATGTATCATCCAGTTTGGGTGAAAACATAGTTGCTGTGATTTCTCGAGACTCGTAATTTTTGGAAGCTTGGCAACCCCTTTCAATGAAAGTGTATCTCCCCCGTCACTGATTAGGGCTACATCAAGAGGAAACAGAACATAGAGTTAGAACGTGAAAATGCTTTACTGTGTCAAGTTTCAAGAAGCTAGCACAAACCGTGTTTGATTTAGAGTTCCAAATACATCTATCAATATAAGAGAAAACAGAGTGCAACGCCAAAATTCAAACTGTTACTGGAAACGAACGCTTCAACATAGAAGAACAAAATTTGGGGAACCAAGTGGGCTTAGTGTACTGATCATTACCTGAAAGTATCATCCAGGTTGGGTGAAAAAATAGTTGCTGTGATTTCTGGACACTCGTAATTTTTGGAAGCTTGGCAACCCCTTTCAATGTAAGTGTATCTCCCCAGTCACTGCTTACGGCTACATCAAGAGGAAACAGAACATAGAGATAGAACTTGAAACTGGTTTATTGTGTCAAGTTTCAAGAAGCTAGCACAAACCGTGTTTGGTTTAGAGTTCAAAATACATCTATCAATATAGGAGAAAACAGAGTGAAACGCCAAAATTCAAACTGTTACTGGAAACGAACGCTTCAACATAGAAGAATGAAATTTGGGGAAACAAGTGAGCTTAGTGTACTGATCATTTCCTGAAAGTATCATCCAGTTTGGGTGAAAAAATGTTTGCTGAGATTTCTAGAGACTCGCAATTTTGGGAAGCTTGGCAACCCCTTTCAATGAAAGTGTTTCTCCTCAGTCACTGCTGAGTGCTACATCAAGAGGAAACAAAACATAGAGATAGAACATGAAACTGCTTTACTGTGTCAAGTTTCAAGAAGCTGGCACAAACCGTGTTTGATTTAGAGTTCAAAATACATCTATCAATATAGGAGAAAACAGAGTGAAACGCCAAAATTCAAACTGATACTGGAAACGAACGCTTCAACATAGAAGAACGAAATATGGGGATCCAAGTGGGCTTAGAGTACTGATCATTACCTGAAAGTATCATCCAGTTTGGGTGAAAACATAGTTTCTGAGATTTCTGGAGACTCGTAATATTTGGAAGCTTGGCAACCCCTTTCAATGAAAGTGTTTCTCCCCAGTCACTGCTTAGGGCTACATCAAGAAGAAAAAGAACATAGAGATAGAACGTGAAACTGCTTTACTGTGTCAAGTTTCAATAAGCTAGCACAAACCGTGTTTGATTTAGAGTTCCAAATACATCTATCAATATAGGAGAAAACAGAGTGCAACGCCAAAATTCAAACTGTTACTGGAAACGAACGCTTCAACATAGAAGAACGAAATTTGGGGAACCAAGTGGGCTTAGTGTACTGATCATTACCTGAAAGTATCATCCAGGTTGGCTGAAAAAATAGTTGCTGTGATTTCTGGACACTCGTAATTTTTGGAAGCTTGGCAACCCCTTTCAATGTAAGTGTTTCTCCCCAGTCACTGCTTAGGGCTACATCAAGAGGAAACAGAACATAGAGATAGAACTTGAAACTGCTTTATTGTGTCAACTTTCAAGAAGCTAGCACAAACCGTGTTTGATTTAGAGTTCCAAATACATCTGTCAGTATAGGAGAGAACAGAGTGAAATGCCAAAATTCAAACTGTTACTGGAAACGAACGCTTCAACATAGAAGAACGAAATTTGGCGAAACAAGTGGGCTTAGTGTACTGATCATTACCTGAAAGTATCATGCAGTTTGGGTGAAAACATAGTTGCTGTGATTTCTGGAGACTCGTAATTTTTGGAAGCTTGGCAAACCCTTTCAATTAAACTGTTTCTCCTCAGTCACTGCTGAGTGCTACATCAAGAGGAAACAGAACATAGAGATAGAACGTGAAACTGCTTTACTGTGTCAACTTTCCAGAAGCTAGCACAAACCGTGTTTGATTTAGAGTTCCAAATACATCTATCAATATAGGAGAAAACAGAGTGAAACGCCAAAATTCAAACTGTTACTGCAAACGAACGCTTCAAAATAGAAGAACCAAATTTGGGGATCCAAGTGGGCTTAGTGTACTGATCATTACCTGAAAGTATCATCCAGTTTGGGTGAAAAAATGTTTGCTGAGATTTCTGGAGACTCGTAATTTTTGGAAGCTTGGCAACCCCTTTCAATGAAAGTGTTTCTCCTCAGTCACTGCTGAATGCTACATCAAGAGGAAACAGAACATAGAGATAGAATGTGAAACTGCTTTACTGTGTCAAGTTTCAAGAAGCTAGCACAAACCTTGTTTGGTTTAGAGTTCCAAATACATCTATCAATATAGGAGAAAACAGAGTGAAACGCCAAAATTCAAACTGTTACTGGAAACGAACGCTTCAACATAGAAGAACGAAATTTGGGGAACCAAGTGGGCTTAGTGTACTGATCATTACCTGAAAGTATCATCCAGGTTGGCTGAAAAAATAGTTGCTGTGATTTCTGGACACTCGTAATTTTTGGAAGCTTGGCAACCCCTTTCAATGTAAGTGTTTCTCCCCAGTCACTGGTTAGGGCTACATCAAGAGGAAACAGAACATAGAGATAGAACTTGAAACTGGTTTATTTTGTCAAGTTTCAAGAAGCTAGCACAAACCTTGTTTGGTTTAGAGTTCCAAATACATCTATCAATATAGGAGAAAATAGAGTGAAACGCCAAAATTCAAACTGTTACTGGAAACGAAAGCTTCAACATAGAAGAACGAAATTTGGGGAACCAAGTGAGCTTAGTGTACTGATCATTACCTGAAAGTATCATCCAGTTTGGGTGAAAAAATGTTTGCTGAGATTTCTGGAGACTCGTAATTTTTGGAAGCTTGGCTACCCCTTTCAATGAAAGTGTTTCTCCCCAGTCACTGCTGAGGGCTACATTAAGAGAAAACAGAACATAGAGATAGAACTTGAAACTGCTTTACTGTGTCAAGTTTCAAAAAGCTAGCACAGACCGTGTTTGATTTAGAGTTCCAAATATATCTGTCAGTATAGGAGAAAACAGAGTGAAACGCCAAAATACAAACTGTTACTGGAAACGAACGCTTCAACATAGAAGAACGAAATTTGGCAAACCAAGTGGGCTTAGTGTACTGATCATTACCTGAAAGTATCATCCAGTTTGGGTGAAAAAATGTTTGCTGAGATTTCTGGAGACTCGTAATTTTTGGAAGCTTGGCTACCCCTTTCAATGAAAGTGTTTCTCCCCAGTCACTCCTTAGGGCTACATCAAGAGGGAAAACAACATAGAGATAGAACGTGAAACTGCTTTACTGTGTCAAGTTTCAAGAAGCTAGCACAAACCTTGTTTGATTTAGAGTTCCAAATACATCTATCAATATAGGAGAAAACAGAGTGAAACGCCAAAATTCAAACTGTTACTAGAAACAAACGATTCAACATAGAAGAACAAAATTTGGGGAACCAAGTGGGCTTCATGTACTGATCATTGCGTGAAAGTATCATCCAGTTTGGGTGAAAACATAGTTGCTGAGATTTCTGGAGACTCCTAATTTTTGGAAGCTTGGCAACCTCTTTCAATGAAAGTGTTTCTCCTCAGTCACTGCTGAGTGCTACATCAAGAGGAAACAGAGCATAGTGATAGAACGTGAAACTGCTTTACTGTGTCAAGTGTCAAGAAGCTAGCACAAACCGTGTTTGATTTAGAGTTCCAAATACATCTGTCAGTATAGGAGAAAACAGAGTGAAACGCCAAAATACAAACTGTTACTGGAAACGAACGCTTCAACATAGAAGAACGAAATTTGGGTAACCAAGTGGGCTTAGTGTACTCATCATTACCTGAAAGTATCATCAGTTTGGGTGAAAACATAGTTGCTGACATTTCTGGAGACTCGTAATTTTTGGAAGCTTGGCAACCCCTTTCAATGAAAGTGTTTCTCCCCAGTCACTGCTTAGGGCTACATCAAGAGGAAACAGAACATAGAGATAGAACTTGAACCTGCTTTATTGTGTCAACTTTCAAGAAGCTAGCACAAACCGTGTTTGATTTAGAGTTCCAAATACATCTGTCAGTATAGGAGAAAACAGAGTGAAACGCCAAAATTCAAACTGTTACTGGAAACGAACGCTTCAACATAGAAGAACGAAATTTGGCGAAACAAGTGGGCTTAGTGTACTGATCATTACCTGAAAGTATCATCCAGTTTGGATGAAAACATAGTTGCTGTGATTTCTGGAGACTCGTAATTTTTGGAAGCTTGGCAAACCCTTTCAATGAAAGTGTTTCTCCCCAGTCACTGCTTAGGGCTACATCAAGAGGAAACAGAACATAGAGATAGAACGTGAAACAGCTTTACTGTGTCAAGTTTCAGGAAGCTAGCACAAACCGTGTTTGATTTAGAGTTCCAAATACATCTATCAATATAGGAGAAAACAGAGTGAATCGCCAAAATTCAAACAGTTACTGGAAGCGAACGCTTAAACATAAAAGAACAAAATTTGGGGAACCAAGTGAGCTTAGTGTACTGATCATTACCTGAAAGTATCATCCAGTTTGGGTGAAAAAATAGTTGCTGAGATTTCTGGAGACTCGCAATTTTGGGAAGCTTGGCAACCCCTTTCAATGAAAGTGTTTCTCCCCAGTCACTGCTTAGGTCTACATCAAGAGGAAACAGAATATAGAGTTAGAACGTGATACTGCTTTACTGTGTCAAGTTTCAAGAAGCTAGCACAAACCGTGTTTGATTTAGAGTTCCAAATACATCTATCAATATAGGAGAAAACAGAGTGAAACGCCAAAATTTAAACTGTTACTGGAAATGAACGCTTCAACATAGAAGAACGAAATTCGGGGAACCAAGTGGGCTTCGTGTACTGATCATTACCTGAAAGTATCATCCAGTTTGGGTGAAAAAATGTTTGCTGAGATTTCTGGAGACTCGCAATTTTGGGAAGCTTGGCAACCCCTTTCAATGAAAGTGTTTCTCCCCCGTCACTGCTGAGGGCTACATCAAGAGGAAACAGAACATAGAGATAGAAAGTGAAACTGCTTTACTGTGTCAAGTTTCAAGAAGCTAGCACAAACCGTGTTTGATTTAGAGTTCCAAATACATCTACCAATATAGGAGAAAACAGAGTGCAACGCCAAAATTCAAACTGTTACTGGAAAGGAACGCTTCAACATAGAAGAACAAACTTAGGGGAACCAAGTGGGCTTAGTGTACTGATCATTACTTGAAAGTATCATCCAGTTTGGGTGAAAAAATATTTGCTGAGATTTCTGGAGACTCGTAATTTTTGGAAGCTTGGCAACCACTTTCAATGAAAGTGTTTCTCCCCAGTCACTGCTTAGGGCTACATCAAGAGGAAACAGAATATAGAGTTAGAACGTGAAACTGCTTTACTGTGTCAAGTTTCAAGATGCTAGCACAAACCGTGTTTGATTTAGAGATCCAAATACATCTATCAATATAGGAGAAAACAGAGTGAAACGCCAAAATTCAAAGTGTTACTGCAAACGAACGCTTCAACATAGAAGAACGAAATTTGGGGAACCAAGTGGGCTTAGTGTACTGATATTGCGTGAAAGTATCATCCAGTTTGGGTGAAAAAATGTGTGCTGAGATTTCTGGAGACTCGTAATTTTTGGAAGCTTGGCAACCCCTTTCAATGAAAGTGTTTCTCCCCAGTCACTGCTTAGGGCTACATCAAGAGGAAACAGAATATAGAGTTAGAACGTGAAACTGCTTTACTGTGTCAAGTTTCAAGATGCTAGCACAAACCATGTTTGATTTAGAGTTCCAAATACATCTATCAATATAGGAGAAAACAGAGTGAAACGCCAAAATTTAAACTGTTACTGGAAATGAACGCTTCAACATAGAAGAACGAAATTCGGGGAACCAAGTGGGCTTCGTGTACTGATCATTACCTGAAAGTATCATCCAGTTTGGGTGAAAAAATATTTGCTGAGATTTCTGGAAACTCGTAATTTTTGGAAGCTTTTCAACCCCTTTCAATGAAAGTGTTTCTCCCCCGTCACTGCTGAGGGCTACATCAAGAGGAAACAGAACATAGAGATAGAAGGTGAAACTGCTTTACTGTGTCAAGTTTCAAGAAGCTAGCACAAACCGTGTGTGATTTAGAGTTCCAAATACATCTATCAATATAGGAGAAAACAGAGTGCAACGCCAAAATTCAAACTGTTACTGGAAACGAACGCTTCAACATAGAAGAACAAAATTAGGGGAACCAAGTGGGCTTAGTGTACTGATCATTACTTGAAAGTATAATCCAGTTTGGGTGAAAAAATATTTGCTGAGATTTCTGGAGACTCGTAATTTTTGGAAGCTTAGCAACCCCTTTCAATGAAAGTGTTTCTCCTCAGTCACTGCTGAGTGCTACATCAAGAGGAAACAGAGCATAGAGATAGAAGGTGAAACTGCTTTACTGTGTCAAGTTTCAAGAAGCTAGCACAAACCTTGTTTGGTTTAGAGTTCCAAATACATCTATCAATATAGGAGAAAACAGAGTGAAACGCCAAAATTCAAACTGTTACTAGAAACAAACGATTCAACATAGAAGAACGAAATTTGGGGAACCAAGTGGGCTTCGTGTACTGATCATTGCGTGAAAGTATCATCCAGTTTGGGTGAAAACATAGTTGCTGAGATTTCTGGAGACTGGTAATTTTTGGAAGCTTGGCAACCCCTTTCAATAAAGTGTTTCTCCCCAGTCACTGCTTAGAGCTACATCAAGAGGAAACAGAACATAGAGTTAGAACGTGAAACTGCTTTACTGTGTCAAGTTTTAAGAAGCTAGCACAAACCGTGTTTGATTTAGAGTTCCAAATACATCTGTCAGTATAGGAGAAAACAGAGTGAAACGCCAAAATTCAAACAGTTACTGGAAGCGAACGCTTCAACATAAAAGAACGAAATTTGGGGAACCAAGTGAGCTTAGTGTACTGATCATTACCTGAAAGTATCATCCAGTTTGTGTGAAAAAATAGATGCTGAGATTTCTGGAGACTCGCAATTTTGGGAAGCTTGGCAACCCCTTTCAATGAAAGTGTTTCTCCTCAGTCACTGCTGAGTGCTACATCAAGAGGGAACAGAACATAGAGATAGAATGTGAAACTGCTTTACTGTGTCAAGTTTCAAGAGCCTAGCACAAACCGTGTTTGATTTAGAGTTCCAAATACATCTATAGATATAGGAGAAAACAGAGTGAAACGCCAAAATTTAAACTGTTACTGGAAATGAACGCTTCAACATAGAAGAACGAAATTCGGGGAACCAAGTGGGCTTCGTGTACTGATCATTACCTGAAAGTATATTCCAGATTGGGTGAAAAAATGTTTGCTGAGATTTCTGGAAACTCGTAATTTTTGGAAGCTTGGCAACCCCTTTCAATGAAAGTGTTTCTCCCCTGTCACTGCTGAGGGCTACATCAAGAGGAAACAGAACATAGAGATAGAAGGTGAAACTGCTTTACTGTGTCAAGTTTCAAGAAGCTAGCACAAACCGTGTTTGATTTAGAGTTCCAAATACATCTATCAATATAGGAGAAAACAGAGTGCAACGCCAAAATTCAAACTGTTACTGGAAACGAACACTTCAACATAGAATAACAAAATTAGGGGAACCAAGTGGGCTTAGTGTACTGATCATTACTTGAAAGTATAATCCAGTTTGGGTGAAAAAATATTTGCTGAGATTTCTGGAGACTCGTAATTTTTGGAAGCTTGGCAACCCCTTTCAATGAAAGTGTTTCTCCTCAGTCACTGCTGAGTGCTACATCAAGAGGAAACAGAGCATAGAGATAGAAGGTGAAACTGCTTTACTGTGTCAAGTTTCAAGAAGCTAGCACAAACCTTGTTTGGTTTAGAGTTCCAAATACATCTATCAATATAGGAGAAAACAGAGTGAAATGCCAAAATTCAAACTGTTACTGGAAACGAACGCTTCAACACAGAAGAATGAAATTTGGGGATCCAAGTGGGCTTAGTGTACTGATCATTACCGGAAAATATCATCCAGTTTGGGTGAAAAAATATTTGCTGATATTTCTGGAGACTCGTAATTTTTGGAAGCTTGGCTACCCCTTTCAATGAAAGTGTTTCTCCCCAGTCACTGCTTAGGGCTACATCAAGAGGAAAAAGAACATAGAGATAGAACATGAAACTGCTTTACTGTGTCAAGTTTCAAGAAGCTAGCACAAACCGTGTTTGATTTAGAGTTCCAAATACATCTATCAATATAGGAGAAAACAGACTGAAACGCCAAAATTCAAACTATTACTAGAAACAAACGATTCAACATAGAAGAACGAAATTTGGGGAACCAAGTGGGCTTAGTGTACTGATCATTACCTGAAAGTATCATCCAGTTTGGGTGAAAAAATGTGTGCTGACATTTCTGGAGACTCGTAATTTTTGGAAGCTTGGCAACCCCTTTCAATGAAAGTGTTTCTCCCCAGTCACTGCTTAGGGCTACATCAAGAGGAAACAGAACATAGAGATAGAACTTGAAACTGCTTTATTGTGTCAAGTTTCAAGAAGCTAGCACAAACCGTGTTTGATTTAGAGTTCCAAATACATCTGTCAGTATAGGAGAAAACAGAGTGAAACGCCAAAATTCAAACTGTTACTGGAAACGAACGCTTCAACATAGAAGAACGAAATTTGGCGAAACAAGTGGGCTTAGTGTACTGATCATTACCTGAAAGTATCATCCAGTTTGGGTGAAAACATAGTTGCTGTGATTTCTGGAGACTCGTAATTTTTGGAAGCTTGGCAACCCCTTTCAATGAAAGTGTTTCTCCCCAGTCACTGCTTAGGGCTACATCAAGAGGAAACAGAACATAGAGATAGAACGTGAAACAGCTTTACTGTGTCAAGTTTCAAGAAGCTAGCACAAACCGTGTTTGATTTAGAGTTCCAAATACATCTGTCAGTATAGGAGAAAACAGAGTGCAACGCCAAAATTCAAACTGTTACTGGAAACGAACGCTTCAACATAGAAGAACAAAATTAGGGTAACCAAGTGGGCTTAGTGTACTACTCATTATTTGAAAGTATCATCCAGTTTGGGTGAAAAAATATTTGCTGAGATTTCTGGAGACTCGTAATTTTTGGAAGCTCGGCAACCTTTTTCAATGAAAGGGTTTCTCCTCAGTCACTGCTGAGTGCTACATCAAGAGGAAACAGAGCATAGAGATAGAATGTGAAACTGCTTTACTGTGTCAAGTTTCAAGAAGCCTGCACAAACCTTGTTTGGTTTAGAGTTCCAAATACATCTATCAATATAGGAGAAAACAGAGTGAAACACCAAAATTCAAACTGTTACTGGAAACGAACGCTTCAACACAGAAGAATGAAATTTAGGGATCCAAGTGGACTTAGTGTACTGATCATTACCTGAAAGTATCATCCAGTTTGGGTGAAAAAATAGTTGCTGAGATTTCTGGAGACTCACAATTTTGGGAAGCTTGGAAACCCCTTTCAGTGAAAGTGTTTTTCCTCAGTCACTGCTGAGTGCTACATCAAGAGGAAACAGAACATAGAGATAGAACGTGAAACTGCTTTACTGTGTCAAGTTTCAAGAAGCTAGCACAAACCTTGTTTGGTTTAGAGTTCCAAATACATCTATCAATATAGGAGAAAACAGAGTGAAACGGCAAAATTCAAACTGTTACTGGAAACGAACGCTTCAAAATGGAAGAACGAAATTTGGGGATCCAAGTGGGCTTAGTGTACTGATCATTACCTGAAAGTATCATCCAGTTTGGGTGAAAACATAGTTGCTGAGATTTCTGGAGACTCGTAATTTTTGGAAGCTTGGCAACCCCTTTGAATGAAAGTGTTTCTCCCCAGTCACTGCTTAGGGCTACATCAAGAGGAAACAGAACATAGAGTTAGAACGTGAAACTGCTTTACTCTGTCATGTTTCAAGAAGCTAGCAGAAACCGTGTTTGATTTAGAGTTCCAAATACATCTGTCAGAATAGGAGAAAACAGAGTGAAACGCCAAAATTCAAACTGTTACTGGAAACGAACGCTTCAACATAGAAGAACGAAATTTGGCGAAACAAGTGGGCTTAGTGTACTGATCATTACATGAAAGTATCATCCAGTTTGGGTGAAAACATAGTTGCTGTGATTTCTGGAGACTCGTAATGTTTGGAACCTTGGCAACACCTTTCAATGAAAGTGTTTCTCCCCAGTCACTGCTTAGAGCTACATCAAGAGGAAACAGAACATAGAGATAGAACGTGAAACAGCTTTACTGTGTCAAGTTTCAAGAAGCTAGCACAAACCGTGTTTGATTTAGAGTTCCAAATACATCTATCAATATAGGAGAAAACAGAGTGAAACGCCAAAATTCAAACTATTACTAGAAACAAACGATTCAACATAGAAGAACGAAATTTGGGGAACCAAGTGGTCTTAGTGTACTGATCATTACCTGAAAGTATCATCCAGTTTGGGTGAAAAAATATTTGCTGAGATTTCTGGAGACTCGTAATTTTTGGAAGCTTGGCTACCCCTTTCAATGAAAGTGTTTCTCCCCAGTCACTCCTTAGGGCTACATCAAGAGGAAAAAGAACATAGAGATAGAACATGAAACTGCTTTCCTGTGTCAAGTTTCAAGAAGCTAGCACAAACCGTGTTTGATTTAGAGTTCCAAATACATCTATCAATATAGGAGAAAACAGAGTGAAACGCCAAAATTCAAACTATTACTAGAAACAAACGATTCAACATAGAAGAACGAAATTTGGGGAACCAAGTGGGCTTAGTGTACTGATCATTACCTGAAAGTATCATCCAGTTTGGGTGAAAAAATGTGTGCTGAGATTTCTGGAGACTCGTAATTTTTGGAAGCTTGGCAACCCCTTTCAATGAAAGTGTTTCTCCCCAGTCACTGCTTAGGGCTACATCAAGAGGAAACAGAACATAGAGATAGAACGTGAAACTGCTTTATTGTGTCATGTTTCCAGAAGCTAGCACAAACCGTGTTTGATTTAGAGTTCCAAATGCATCTATCCATATAGGACAAAACAGAGTGAAACGTCAAAATTCAAACTGTTACTGGAAACGAACGCTTCAACATAGAAGAACGAAATTTGGGGAACCAAGTGGGCTTAGTGTACTCATCATTACCTGAAAGTATCATCAGTTTGGGTGAAAACATAGTTGCTGACATTTCTGGAGAATCGTAATTTTTGGAAGCTTGGCAACCCCTTTCAATGAAAGTGTTTCTCCCCAGTCACTGCTTAGGGCTACATCAAGAGGAAACAGAACATAGAGATAGAACTTGAAACTGCTTTATTGTGTCAAGTTTCAAGAAGCTAGCACAAACCGTGTTTGATTTAGAGTTCCAAATACATCTGTCAGTATAGGAGAAAACAGAGTGAAACGCCAAAATTCAAACTGTTACTGGAAACGAACGCTTCAACATAGAAGAACAAAATTAGGGTAACCAAGTGGGCTTAGTGTACTACTCATTATTTGAAAGTATCATCCAGTTTGGGTGAAAAAATATTTGCTGAGATTTCTGGAGACTCGTAATTTTTGGAAGCTCGGCAACGTTTTTCAATGAAAGGGTTTCTCCTCAGTCACTGCTGAGTGCTACATCAAGAGGAAACAGAGCATAGAGATAGAACGTGAAACTGCTTTACTGTGTCAAGTTTCAAGAAGCCTGCACAAACCTTGTTTGGTTTAGAGTTCCAAATACATCTATCAATATAGGAGAAAACAGAGTGAAACACCAAAATTCAAACTGTTACTGGAAACGAACGCTTCAACACAGAAGAATGAAATTTAGGGATCCAAGTGGGCTTAGTGTACTGATCATTACCTGAAAGTATCATCCAGTTTGGGTGAAAAAATAGTTGCTGAGATTTCTGGAGACTCACAATTTTGGGAAGCTTGGAAACCCCTTTCAGTGAAAGTGTTTCTCCTCAGTCACTGCTAAGTGCTACATCAAGAGGAAACAGAACATAGAGATAGAACGTGAAACTGCTTTACTGTGTCAAGTTTCAAGAAGCTAGCACAAACCTTGTTTGGTTTAGAGTTCCAAATACATCTATCAATATAGGAGAAAACAGAGTGAAACGGCAAAATTCAAACTGTTACTGGAAACGAACGCTTCAAAATGGAAGAACGAAATTTGGGGATCCAAGTGGGCTTAGTGTACTGATCATTACCTGAAAGTATCATCCAGTTTGGGTGAAAACATAGTTGCTGAGATTTCTGGAGACTCGTAATTTTTGGAAGCTTGGCAACCCCTTTCAATGAAAGTGTTTCTCCCCAGTCACTGCTTAGGGCTACATCAAGAGGAAACAGAACATAGAGTTAGAACGTGAAACTGCTTTACTCTGTCAAGTTTCAAGAAGCTAGCACAAACCGTGTTTGATTTAGAGTTCCAAATACATCTGTCAGTATAGGAGAAAACAGAGTGAAACGCCAAAATTCAAACTGTTACTGGAAACGAACGCTTCAACATAGAAGAACGAAATTTGGCGAAACAAGTGGGCTTAGTGTACTGATCATTACATGAAAGTATCATCCAGTTTGGGTGAAAACATAGTTGCTGTGATTTCTGGAGACTCGTAATTTTTTGAACCTTGGCAACACCTTTCAATGAAAGAGTTTCTCCCCAGTCACTGCTTAGAGCTACATCAAGAGGAAACAGAACATAGAGATAGAACGTGAAACAGCTTTACTGTGTCAAGTTTCAAGAAGCTAGCACAAACCGTGTTTGATTTAGAGTTCCAAATACATCTGTCAGTATAGGAGAAAACAGAGTGAAACGCCAAAATTCAAACAGTTACTGGAAGCGAACGCTTCAACATAAAAGAACGAAATTTGGGGATCCAAGTGAGCTTAGTGTACTGATCATTACCTGAAAATATCATCCAGTTTGGGTGAAAAAATAGTTGCTGAGATTTCTGGAGACTCGCAATTTTGGGAAGCTTGGCAACCTCTTTCAATGAAAGTGTTTCTCCTCAGTCACTGCTGAGTGCTACATCAAGAGGAAACAGAACATAGAGATAGAATGTGAAACTGCTTTACTGTGTCAAGTTTCAAGAGGCTAGCACAAACCGTGTTTGATTTAGAGTTCCAAATGCATCTATCGATATAGGAGAAAACAGAGTGAAACGCCAAAATTTAAACTGTTACTGGAAACGAACGCTTCTACATAGAAGAACGAAATTTGGGGAACCAAGTGGGCTTATTGTACTGATCATTACCTGAAAGTATCATCCAGTTTGGGTGAAAAAATATTTGCTGAGATTTCTGGAGACTCGTAATTTTTGGAAGCTTGGCTACCGTTTCAATGAAAGTGTTTCTCCCCAGTCACTCCTTAGGGCTACATCAAGAGGAAAAAGAACATAGAGATAGAACGTGAAACTGCTTTACTGTGTCAAGTTTCAAGAAGCTAGCACAAACCGTGTTTGATTTAGAGTTCCAAATACATCTGTCAGTATAGGAGAAAACAGAGTGAAACGCCAAAATTCAAACAGTTACTGGAAGCGAACGCTTCAACATAAAAGAACGAAATTTGGGGAACCAAGTGGGCTTCGTGTACTGATCATTGCGTGAAAGTATCATCCAGTTTGGGTGAAAACATAGTTGCTGAGATTTCTGGAGACTCGTAATTTTTGGAAGCTTGGCAACCCCTTTCAATAAAGTGTTTCTCCCCAGTCACTGCTTAGAGCTACATCAAGAGGAAACAGAACATAGAGTTAGAACGTGAAACTGCTTTACTGTGTCAAGTTTTAAGAAGCTAGCACAAACCGTGTTTGATTTAGAGTTCCAAATACATCTGTCAGTATAGGAGAAAACAGAGTGAAACGCCAAAATTCAAACAGTTACTGGAAGCGAACGCTTCAACATAAAAGAACGAAATTTGGGGAACCAAGTGAGCTTAGTGTACTGATCATTACCTGAAAGTATCATCCAGTTTGTGTGAAAAAATAGATGCTGAGATTTCTGGAGACTCGCAATTTTGGGAAGCTTGGCAACCCCTTTCAATGAAAGTGTTTCTCCTCAGTCACTGCTGAGTGCTACATCAAGAGGGAACAGAACATAGAGATAGAATGTGAAACTGCTTTACTGTGTCAAGTTTCAAGAGCCTAGCACAAACCGTGTTTGATTTAGAGTTCCAAATACATCTATAGATATAGGAGAAAACAGAGTGAAACGCCAAAATTTAAACTGTTACTGGAAATGAATGCTTCAACATAGAAGAACGAAATTCGGGGAACCAAGTGGGCTTCGTGTACTGATCATTACCTGAAAGTATATTCCAGATTGGGTGAAAAAATGTTTGCTGAGATTTCTGGAAACTCGTAATTTTTGGAAGCTTGGCAACCCCTTTCAATGAAAGTGTTTCTCCCCTGTCACTGCTGAGGGCTACATCAAGAGGAAACAGAACATAGAGATAGAAGGTGAAACTGCTTTACTGTGTCAAGTTTCAAGAAGCTAGCACAAACCGTGTTTGATTTAGAGTTCCAAATACATCTATCAATATAGGAGAAAACAGAGTGCAACGCCAAAATTCAAACTGTTACTGGAAACGAACGCTTCAACATAGAATAACAAAATTAGGGGAACCAAGTGGGCTTAGTGTACTGATCATTACTTGAAAGTATAATCCAGTTTGGGTGAAAAAATATTTGCTGAGATTTCTGGAGACTCGTAATTTTTGGAAGCTTGGCAACCCCTTTCAATGAAAGTGTTTCTCCTCAGTCACTGCTGAGTGCTACATCAAGAGGAAACAGAGCATAGAGATAGAAGGTGAAACTGCTTTACTGTGTCAAGTTTCAAGAAGCTAGCACAAACCTTGTTTGGTTTAGAGTTCCAAATACATCTATCAATATAGGAGAAAACAGAGTGAAATGCCAAAATTCAAACTGTTACTGGAAACGAACGCTTCAACACAGAAGAATGAAATTTGGGGATCCAAGTGGGCTTAGTGTACTGATCATTACCTGAAAGTATCATCCAGTTTGGGTGAAAAAATATTTGCTGAGATTTCTGGAGACTCGTAATTTTTGGAAGCTTGGCTACCCCTTTCAATGAAAGTGTTTCTCCCCAGTCACTCCTTAGGGCTACATCAAGAGGAAAAAGAACATAGAGATAGAACATGAAACTGCTTTACTGTGTCAAGTTTCAAGAAGCTAGCACAAACCGTGTTTGATTTAGAGTTCCAAATACATCTATCAATATAGGAGAAAACAGAGTGAAACGCCAAAATTCAAACTATTACTAGAAACAAACGATTCAACATAGAAGAACGAAATTTGGGGAACCAAGTGGGCTTAGTGTACTGATCATTACCTGAAAGTATCATCCAGTTTGGGTGAAAAAATGTGTGCTGACATTTCTGGAGACTCGTAATTTTTGGAAGCTTGGCAACCCCTTTCAATGAAAGTGTTTCTCCCCAGTCACTGCTTAGGGCTACATCAAGAGGAAACAGAACATAGAGATAGAACTTGAAACTGCTTTATTGTGTCAAGTTTCAAGAAGCTAGCACAAACCGTGTTTGATTTAGAGTTCCAAATACATCTGTCAGTATAGGAGAAAACAGAGTGAAACGCCAAAATTCAAACTGTTACTGGAAACGAACGCTTCAACATAGAAGAACGAAATTTGGCGAAACAAGTGGGCTTAGTGTACTGATCATTACCTGAAAGTATCATCCAGTTTGGGTGAAAACATAGTTGCTGTGATTTCTGGAGACTCGTAATTTTTGGAAGCTTGGCAACCCCTTTCAATGAAAGTGTTTCTCCCCAGTCACTGCTTAGGGCTACATCAAGAGGAAACAGAACATAGAGATAGAACGTGAAACAGCTTTACTGTGTCAAGTTTCAAGAAGCTAGCACAAACCGTGTTTGATTTAGAGTTCCAAATACATCTGTCAGTATAGGAGAAAACAGAGTGAAACGCCAAAATTCAAACTGTTACTGGAAACGAACGCTTCAACATAGAAGAACAAAATTAGGGTAACCAAGTGGGCTTAGTGTACTACTCATTATTTGAAAGTATCATCCAGTTTGGGTGAAAAAATATTTGCTGAGATTTCTGGAGACTCGTAATTTTTGGAAGCTCGGCAACCTTTTTCAATGAAAGGGTTTCTCCTCAGTCACTGCTGAGTGCTACATCAAGAGGAAACAGAGCATAGAGATAGAATGTGAAACTGCTTTACTGTGTCAAGTTTCAAGAAGCCTGCACAAACCTTGTTTGGTTTAGAGTTCCAAATACATCTATCAATATAGGAGAAAACAGAGTGAAACACCAAAATTCAAACTGTTACTGGAAACGAACGCTTCAACACAGAAGAATGAAATTTAGGGATCCAAGTGGGCTTAGTGTACTGATCATTACCTGAAAGTATCATCCAGTTTGGGTGAAAAAACAGTTGCTGAGATTTCTGGAGACTCACAATTTTGGGAAGCTTGGAAACCCCTTTCAGTGAAAGTGTTTCTCCTCAGTCACTGCTGAGTGCTACATCAAGAGGAAACAGAACATAGAGATAGAACGTGAAACTGCTTTACTGTGTCAAGTTTCAAGAAGCTAGCACAAACCTTGTTTGGTTTAGAGTTCCAAATACATCTATCAATATAGGAGAAAACAGAGTGAAACGCCAAAATTCAAACTGTTACTGGAAACGAACGCTTCAAAATGGAAGAACGAAATTTGGGGATCCAAGTGGGCTTAGTGTACTGATCATTACCTGAAAGTATCATCCAGTTTGGGTGAAAACATAGTTGCTGAGATTTCTGGAGACTCGTAATTTTTGGAAGCTTGGCAACCCCTTTCAATGAAAGTGTTTCTCCCCAGTCACTGCTTAGGGCTACATCAAGAGGAAACAGAACATAGAGTTAGAACGTGAAACTGCTTTACTCTGTCATGTTTCAAGAAGCTAGCACAAACCGTGTTTGATTTAGAGTTCCAAATACATCTGTCAGAATAGGAGAAAACAGAGTGAAACGCCAAAATTCAAACTGTTACTGGAAACGAACGCTTCAACATAGAAGAACGAAATTTGGCGAAACAAGTGGGCTTAGTGTACTGATCATTACATGAAAGTATCATCCAGTTTGGGTGAAAACATAGTTGCTGTGATTTCTGGAGACTCGTAATTTTTGGAACCTTGGCAACACCTTTCAATGAAAGTGTTTCTCCCCAGTCACTGCTTAGAGCTACATCAAGAGGAAACAGAACATAGAGATAGAACGTGAAACAGCTTTACTGTGTCAAGTTTCAAGAAGCTAGCACAAACCGTGTTTGATTTAGAGTTCCAAATACATCTATCAATATAGGAGAAAACAGAGTGCAACGCCAAAATTCAAACTGTTAGTGGAAACGAACGCTTCAACATAGAAGAACGAAATTTGGGGAACCAAGTGGGCTTAGTGTACTGATCATTACTTGAAAGTATCATCCAGTTTGGGTGAAAAAATATTTGCTGAGATTTCTGGAGAATCGTAATTTTTGGAAGCTTGGCAACCCCTTTCAATGAAAGTGTTTCTCCTCAGTCACTGCTGAGTGCTACATCAAGAGGAAACAGAGCATAGAGATAGAACGTGAAACTGCTTTACTGTGTCAAGTTTCAAGAAGCTAGCACAAACCTTGTTTGGTTTAGAGTTCCAAATACATCTATCAATATAGGAGAAAAAAGAGTGAAACGCTAAAATTCAAACTGTTACTGGAAACGAACGCTTCAACATAGAAGAACGAAATTTGGGGAACCAAGTGGGCTTAGTGTACTGATCATTACCTGAAAGTATCATCTAGTTTGGGTGAAAAAATATTTGCTGAGATTTCTGGAGACTCGTAATTTTTGGAAGCTTGGCTACCCCTTTCAATGAAAGTGTTTCTCCCCAGTCACTCCTTAGGGCTACATCAAGAGGAAAAAGAACATAGAGATAGAACATGAAACTGCTTTACTGTGTCAAGTTTCAAGAAGCTAGCACAAACCGTGTTTGATTTAGAGTTCCAAATACATCTATCAATATAGGAGAAAACAGAGTGAAACGCCAAAATTCAAACTATTACTAGAAACAAACGATTCAACATAGAAGAACGAAATTTGGGGAACCAAGTGGGCTTAGTGTACTGATCATTACCTGAAAGTATCATCCAGTTTGGGTGAAAAAATGTGTGCTGGGATTTCTGGAGACTCGTAATTTTTGGAAGCTTGGCAACCCCTTTCAATGAAAGTGTTTCTCCCCAGTCACTGCTTAGGGCTACATCAAGAGGAAACAGAACATAGAGATAGAACGTGAAACTGCTTTATTGTGTCATGTTTCCAGAAGCTAGCACAAACCGTGTTTGATTTAGAGTTCCAAATGCATCTATCAATATAGGACAAAACAGAGTGAAACGTCAAAATTCAAACTGTTACTGGAAACGAACGCTTCAACATAGAAGAACGAAATTTGGGGAACCAAGTGGGCTTAGTGTACTCATCATTACCTGAAAGTATCATCAGTTTGGGTGAAAACATAGTTGCTGACATTTCTGGAGAATCGTAATTTTTGGAAGCTTGGCAACCCCTTTCAATGAAAGTGTTTCTCCCCAGTCACTGCTTAGGGCTACATCAAGAGGAAACAGAACATAGAGATAGAACTTGAAACTGCTTTATTGTGTCAAGTTTCAAGAAGCTAGCACAAACCGTGTTTGATTTAGAGTTCCAAATACATCTGTCAGTATAGGAGAAAACAGAGTGAAACGCCAAAATTCAAACTGTTACTCGAAACGAACGCTTCAACATAGAAGAACGAAATTTGGCGAAACAAGTGGGCTTAGTGTACTGATCATTACCTGAAAGTATCATCCAGTTTGGGTGAAAACATAGTTGCTGTGATTTCGGGAGACTCGTAATTTTTGGAAGTTTGGCAACCCCTTTCAATGAAAGTGTTTCTCCCCAGTCACTGCTTAGGGCTACATCAAGAGGAAACAGAACATAGAGATAGAACGTGAAACAGCTTTACTGTGTCAAGTTTCAAGAAGCTAGCAAAAACCGTGTTTGATTTAGAGTTCCAAATACATCTGTCAGTATAGGAGAAAACAGAGTGAAACGCCAAAATTCAAACTGTTACTGGAAACGAACGCTTCAACATAGAAGAACAAAATTAGGGTAACCAAGTGGGCTTAGTGTACTACTCATTATTTGAAAGTATCATCCAGTTTGGGTGAAAAAATATTTGCTGAGATTTCTGGAGACTCGTAATTTTTGGAAGCTCGGCAACCTTTTTCAATGAAAGGGTTTCTCCTCAGTCACTGCTGAGTGCTACATCAAGAGGAAACAGAGCATAGAGATAGAACGTGAAACTGCTTTACTGTGTCAAGTTTCAAGAAGCCTGCACAAACCTTGTTTGGTTTAGAGTTCCAAATACATCTATCAATATAGGAGAAAACAGAGTGAAACACCAAAATTCAAACTGTTACTGGAAACGAACGCTTCAACACAGAAGAATGAAATTTAGGGATCCAAGTGGGCTTAGTGTACTGATCATTACCTGAAAGTATCATCCTGTTTGGGTGAAAAAATAGTTGCTGAGATTTCTGGAGACTCACAATTTTGGGAAGCTTGGAAACCCCTTTCAGTGAAAGTGTTTCTCCTCAGTCACTGCTAAGTGCTACATCAAGAGGAAACAGAACATAGAGATAGAAGGTGAAACTGCTTTACTGTGTCAAGTTTCAAGAAGCTAGCACAAACCGTGTTTGGTTTAGAGTTCAAAATACATCTATCAATATAGGAGAAAACAGAGTGAAAAGCCAAAATTCAAACTGTTACTGGAAATGAACGCTTCAACATAGAAGAATGAAATTTGGAAAACAAGTGAGCTTAGTGTACTGATCATTTCCTGAAAGTATCATCCAGTTTGGGTGAAAAAATGTTTGCTGAGATTTCTAGAGACTCGCAATTTTGGGAAGCTTGGCAACCCCTTTCAATGAAAGTGTTTCTCCTCAGTCACTGCTGAGTGCTACATCAAGAGGAAACAAAACATAGAGATAGAACATGAAACTGCTTTACTGTGTCAAGTTTCAAGAAGCTGGCACAAACCGTGTTTGATTTAGAGTTCAAAATACATCTATCAATATAGGAGAAAACAGAGTGAAACGCCAAAATTCAAACTGATACTGGAAACGAACGCTTCAACATAGAAGAACGAAATTGGGTAACCAAGTGGGCTTACTGTACTCATCATTACCTGAAAGTATCATCAGTTTGGGTGAAAACATAGTTGCTCACATTTCTGGAGACTCCTAATTTTTGGAAGCTTGGCAACCCCTTTCAATGAAAGTGTTTCTCCCCAGTCACTGCTTAGGGCTACATCAAGAGGAAACAGAACATAGAGTTAGAACGTGAAACTGCTTTACTGTGTCAACTTTCCAGAAGCTAGCACAAACCGTGTTTGATTTAGAGTTCCAAATACATCTATCAATATAGGAGAAAACAGAGTGAAACGCCAAAATTCAAACTGTTACTGCAAACGAACGCTTCAACATAGAAGAACGAAATTTGGGTAACCAAGTGGGCTTAGTGTACTCATCATTACCTGAAAGTATCATCAGTTTGGGTGAAAACATAGTTGCTCACATTTCTGGAGACTCGTAATTTTTGTAAGCTTGGCAACCCCTTTCAATGTAAGTGTTTCTCCCCAGTCACTGCTTAGGGCTACATCAAGAGGAAACAGAACATAGAGATAGAACTTGAAACTGCTTTATTGTGTCAAGGTTCAAGAAGCTAGCACAAACCGTGTTTGATTTAGAGTTCCAAATACATCTATCAATATAGGAGAAAACAGAGTGAAACGCCAAAATTCAAACTGTTACTGGAAACAAACGATTCAACATAGAAGAACGAAATTTGGGAAACCAAGTGGGCTTCGTGTACTGATCATTACCTGAAAGTATCATCCTGTTTGGGTGAAAACATAGTTGCTCTGATTTCTGGAGACTCGTAATTTTTGGAAGCTTGGCAACTTCTTTCAATGAAAGTGTTTCTCCCCAGTCACTGCTTAGGGCTACATCAAGAGGAAACAGAACATAGAGTTAGAACCTGAAACTGCTTTACTGTGTCAAGTTTCAAGAAGCTAGCACAAACCGTGTTTGATTTAGAGTTCCAAATACAACTGTCAGTATAGGATAAAACAGAGTGAAACGCCAAAATTCAAACAGTTACTGGAAGCGAACGCTTCAACATAAAAGAACGAAATTTGGGGAACCAAGTGAGCTTAGTGTACTGATCATTACTTGAAAGTATCATCCAGTTTGGGTGAGAAAATAGTTGCTGAGATTTCTGGAGACTCGCAATTTTGGGAAGCTTGGCAACCCCTTTCAATGAAAGTGTTTCTCCTCAGTCACTGCTGAGTGCTACATCAAGAGGAAACAGAACATAGAGATAGAACGTGAAACTGCTTTACTGTGTCAAGTTTCAAGAAGCTAGCACAAACCTTGTTTGGTTTAGAGTTCCAAATACATCTATCAATATAGGAGAAAACAGAGTGAAACGCCAAAATTCAAACTGTTACTGGAAACGAACGCTTCAACATAGAAGAAGGAAATTTGGGGATCCAAGTGGGCTTAGTGTACTGATCATTACCTGAAAGTATCATCCAGTTTGGGTGAAAACATATTTGCTGTGATTTCTGGAGACTCGTAATTTTTGGAAGCTTGGCAACCCCTTTCAATGTAAGTGTTTCTCCCCAGTCACTGCTTAGGGCTACATCAAGAGGAAACAGAACATAGAGATAGAACTTGAAACTGCTTTATTGTGTCAAGTTTCAAGAAGCTAGCACAAACCGTGTTTGGTTTAGAGTTCAAAATACATCTATCAATATAGGAGAAAACAGAGTGAAAAGCCAAAATTCAAACTGTTACTGGAAATGAACGCTTCAACATAGAAGAACGAAATTTGGGAAACCAAGTGGGCTTCGTGTACTCATCATTACCTGAAAGTATCATCCTGTTTGGGTGAAAACATAGTTGCTGAGATTTCTGGAGACTCGTAATTTTTGGAAGCTTGGCAACCCCTTTCAATGAAAGTGTTTCTCCCCAGTCACTGCTTAGGGCTACATCAAGAGGAAACAGAACATAGAGTTAGAACCTGAAACTGCTTTACTGTGTCAAGTTTCAAGAAGCTAGCACAAACCCTGTTTGATTTAGAGTTCCAAATACATCTGTCAGTATAGGAGAAAACAGAGTGAAACGCCAAAATTCAAACAGTTACTGGAAGCGAACGCTTCAACATAAAAGAACGAAATTTGGGGAACCAAGTGAGCTTAGTGTACTGATCATTACCTGAAAGTATCATCCAGTTTGGGTGAAAAAATAGTTGCTGAGATTTCTGGAGACTCGCAATTTTGGGAAGCTTGGCAACCCCTTTCAATGAAAGTGTTTCTCCTCAGTCACTGCTGAGTGCTACATCAAGAGGAAACAGAACATAGAGATAGAACGTGAAACTGCTTTACTGTGTCAAGTTTCAAGAAGCTAGCACAAACCTTGTTTGGTTTAGAGTTCCAAATACATCTATCAATATAGGAGAAAACAGAGTGAAACGCCAAAATTCAAACTGTTACTGGAAACGAACGCTTCAACATAGAAGAACGAAATTTGGGGATCCAAGTGGGCTTAGTGTACTGATCATTACCTGAAAGTATCATCCAGTTTGGGTGAAAACATAGTTGCTGTGATTTCTGGAGACTCGTAATTTTTGGAAGCTTGGCAACCCTATTCAATGAAAGTGTATCTCCCCCGTCACTGCTTAGGGCTACATCAAGAGGAAACAGAACATAGAGATAGAACTTGAAACTGCTTTATTGTGTCAAGTTTCAAGAAGCTAGCACAAACCGTGTTTGGTTTAGAGTTCAAAATACATCTATCAATATAGGAGAAAACAGAGTGAAAAGCCAAAATTCAAACTGTTACTGGAAATGAACGCTTCAACATAGAAGAACGAAATTTGGGAAACCAAGTGGGCTTCGTGTACTCATCATTACCTGAAAGTATCATCCTGTTTGGGTGAAAACATAGTTGCTGAGATTTCTGGAGACTCGTAATTTTTGGAAGCTTGGCAACCCCTTTCAATGAAAGTGTTTCTCCCCAGTCACTGCTTAGGGCTACATCAAGAGGAAACAGAACATAGAGTTAGAACCTGAAACTGCTTTACTGTGTCAAGTTTCAAGAAGCTAGCACAAACCCTGTTTGATTTAGAGTTCCAAATACATCTGTCAGTATAGGAGAAAACAGAGTGAAACGCCAAAATTCAAACAGTTACTGGAAGCGAACGCTTCAACATAAAAGAACGAAATTTGGGGAACCAAGTGAGCTTAGTGTACTGATCATTACCTGAAAGTATCATCCAGTTTGGGTGAAAAAATAGTTGCTGAGATTTCTGGAGACTCGCAATTTTGGGAAGCTTGGCAACCCCTTTCAATGAAAGTGTTTCTCCTCAGTCACTGCTGAGTGCTACATCAAGAGGAAACAGAACATAGAGATAGAACGTGAAACTGCTTTACTGTGTCAAGTTTCAAGAAGCTAGCACAAACCTTGTTTGGTTTAGAGTTCCAAATACATCTATCAATATAGGAGAAAACAGAGTGAAACGCCAAAATTCAAACTGTTACTGGAAACGAACGCTTCAACATAGAAGAACGAAATTTGGGGATCCAAGTGGGCTTAGTGTACTGATCATTACCTGAAAGTATCATCCAGTTTGGGTGAAAACATAGTTGCTGTGATTTCTGGAGACTCGTAATTTTTGGAAGCTTGGCAACCCTATTCAATGAAAGTGTATCTCCCCCGTCACTGATTAGGGCTACATCAAGAGGAAATAGAACTTAGAGTTAGAACGTGAAAATGCTTTACTGTGTCAAGTTTCAAGAAGCTAGCACAAACCGTGTTTGATTTAGAGTTCCAAATATATCTATCAATATAGGAGAAAACAGAGTGCAACGCCAAAATTCAAACTGTTACTGGAAACGAACGCTTCAACATAGAAGAACGAAATTCGGGGAACCAAGTGGGCTTAGTGTACTGATCATTACCTGAAAATATCATCCAGGTTGGGTGAAAAAATAGTTGCTGTGATTTCTGGACACTCGTAATTTTTGGAAGCTTGGCAACCCCTTTCAATGTAAATGTTTCTCCCCAGTCACTGCTTAGGGCTACATCAAGAGGAAACAGAACATAGAGATAGAACTTGAAACTGCTTTATTGTGTCAAGTTTCAAGAAGCTAGAACAAACCGTGTTTGGTTTAGCGTTCCAAATACATCTATCAATATAGGAGAAAACAGAGTGAAACGCCAAAATTCAAACTGTTACTGGAAACGAACGCTTCAACATAGAAGAATGAAATTTGGGGAAACAAGTGAGCTTAGTGTACTGATCATTTCCTGAAAGTATCATCCAGTTTGGGTGAAAAAATGTTTGCTGAGATTTCTAGAGACTCGCAATTTTGGGAAGCTTGGCAACCCCTTTCAATGAAAGTTTTTCTCCTCAGTCACTGCTTAGGGCTACATCAAGAGGAAACAGAGCATAGAGTTAGAACGTGAAACTGCTTTACTGTGTCAACTTTCCAGAAGCTAGCACAAACCGTGTTTGATTTAGAGTTCCAAATACATCTATCAATATAGGAGAAAACAGAGTGAAACGCCAAAATTCAAACTGTTACTGCAAACGAACTCTTCAACATAGAAGAACGAAATTTGGGTAACCAAGTGGGCTTAGTGTACTCATCATTACCTGAAAGTATCATCAGTTTGGGTGAAAACATAGTTGCTCATATTTCTGGAGACTCGTAATTTTTGGAAGCTTGGCAACCCCTTTCAATGAAAGTGATTCTCCGCAGTCACTGCTGAGGGCTACATCAAGAGGAAAAAGAACATAGAGATAGAACGTGAAACTGCTTTACTGTGTCAAGTTTAAAGAAGCTAGCACAAACCGTGTTTGATTTAGAGTTCCAAATACATCTATCAATATAGGAGAAAACAGAGTGAAACGCCAAAATTCAAACTGTTACTGCAAACGAACGCTTCAACATAGAAGAACGAAATTTGGCGAAACAAGTGGGCTTAGTGTACTGATCATTACTTGAAAGTATCATCCAGTTTGGGTGAAAACATAGTTGCTGTGATTTCTGGAGACTCGTAATTTTTGGAAGCTTGGCAACCCCTTTCAATGAAAGTGTTTCTCCCCAGTCACTGCTTAGGGCTACATCAAGTGGAAACAGAACATAGAGATAGAACGTGAAACTGCTTTACTGTGTCAAGTTTCAAGAAGCTAGCACAAACCTTGTTTGGTTTAGAGTTCCAAATACATCTATCAATATAGGAGAAAACAGAGTGAAACGCCAAAATTCAAACTGTTACTGGAAACGAACGCTTCAACATAGAAGAACGAAATTTGGGGATCCAAGTGGGCTTAGTGTACTGATCATTACCTGAAAGTATCATCCAGTTTGGGTGAAAACATAGTTGCTGTGATTTCTGGAGACTCGTAATTTTTGGAAGCTTGGCAACCCCTTTCAATGAAAGTGTATCTCCCCAGTCACTGATTAGGGCTACATCAAGAGGAAACAGAACATAGAGTTAGAATGTGAAAATGCTTTACTGTGTCAAGTTTCAAGAAGCTAGCACAAACCGTGTTTGATTTAGAGTTCCAAATACATCTATCAATATAGGAGAAAACAGAGTGAAACGCCAAAATTCAAACTGTTACTGGAAACGAACGCTTCAATATAGAAGAATGAAATTTGGGGAAACAAGTGAGCTTAGTGTACTGATCATTTCCTGAAAGTATCATCCAGTTTGGGTGAAAAAATGTTTGCTGAGATTTCTAGAGACTCGCAATTTTGGGAAGCTTGTCAACCCCTTTCAATGAAAGTTTTTCTCCTCAGTCACTGCTGAGTGCTACATCAAGAGGAAACAAAACATAGAGATAGAACATGAAACTGCTTTACTGTGTCAAGTTTCAAGAAGCTGGCACAAACCGTGTTTGATTTAGAGTTCAAAATAAATCTATCAATATAGGAGAAAACAGAGTGAAACGCCAAAATTCAAAATGATACTGCAAACGAACGCTTCAACATAGAAGAACGAAATATGGGGAGCCAAGTGGGCTTCGTGTACTGATCATTACCTGAAAGTATCATCCAGTTTGGGTGAAAACATAGTTTCTGAGATTTCTGGAGACTCGTAATATTTGGAAGCTTGGCAACCCCTGTCAATGTAAGGGTTTCTCCCCAGTCACTGCTTAGGGCTACATCAAGAGGAAACAGAACATAGAGATAGAACTTGAAACTGCTTTATTGTGTCAAGTTTCAAGAAGCTAGCACAAACCGTGTTTGGTTTAGAGTTCCAAATACATCTATCAATATAGGAGAAAACAGAGTGAAACGCCAAAATTCAAACTGTTACTGGAAACGAACGCTTCAACATAGAAGAATGAAATTTGGGGAAACAAGTGAGCTTAGTGTACTGATCATTTCCTGAAAGTATCATCCAGTTTGGGTGAAAAAATGTTTGCTGAGATTTCTAGAGACTCGAAATTTTGGGAAGCTTGGCAACCCCTTTCAATGAAAGTGTTCTCCTCAGTCAATGCTGAGTGCTACATCAAGAGGAAACAGAACATAGAGATAGAACGTGAAACTGCTTTACTGTGTCAAATTTCAAGAAGCTAGCACAAACCGTATTTGATTTAGTGTTCCAAATACATCTATCAATATAGGAGAAAACAGAGTGAAACGCCAAAATTCAAACTGTTACTGGAAACAAACGATTCATCATAGAAGAACGAAATTTGGGGAACCAAGTGGGCTTCGTGTACTGATCATTACCTGAAAGTATCATCCAGTTTGGGTGAAAACATAATTGCTGAGATTTCTGGAGACTCGTAATTTTTGGAAGCTTGGCAACCCCTTTCAATGAAAGTGTTTCTCCCCAGTCACTGCTTAGGGCTACATCAAGAGGAAACAGAACATAGAGTTAGAACCTGAAACTGCTTTACTGTGTCAAGTTTCAAGAAGCTAGCACAAACCGTGTTTGACTTAGAGTTCGAAATACATCTGTCAGTATAGGAGAAAACAGAGTGAAACGCCAAAATTCAAACAGTTACTGGAAGCGAACGCTTCAACATAAAAGAACGAAATTTGGGGAACAAAGTGAGCTTAGTGTACTGATCATTACCTGAAAGTATCATCCAGTTTGGGTGAAAACATAGTTGCTGTGATTTCTGGAGACTCGTAATTTTTGGAAGCTTGGCAACCCCTTTCAATGAAAGTGTATCTCCCCCGTCACTGATTAGGGCTACATCAAGAGGAAACAGAACACAGAGTTAGAACGTGAAAATGCTTTACTGTGTCAAGTTTCAAGAAGCTAGCACAAACCGTGTTTGATTTAGAGTTCCAAATACATCTATCAATATAAGAGAAAACAGAGTGCAACGCCAAAATTCAAACTGTTACTGGAAACGAACGCTTCAACATAGAAGAACAAAATTTGGGGAACCAAGTGGGCTTAGTGTACTGATCATTACCTGAAAGTATCATCCAGGTTGGGTGAAAAAATAGTTGCTGTGATTTCTGGACACTCGTAATTTTTGGAAGCTTGGCAACCCCTTTCAATGTAAGTGTATCTCCCCAGTCACTGCTTACGGCTACATCAAGAGGAAACAGAACATAGAGATAGAACTTGAAACTGCTTTATTGTGTCAAGTTTCAAGAAGCTAGCACAAACCGTGTTTGGTTTAGAGTTCAAAATACATCTATCAATATAGGAGAAAACAGAGTGAAACGCCAAAATTCAAACTGTTACTGGAAACGAACGCTTCAACATAGAAGAATGAAATTTGGGGAAACAAGTGAGCTTAGTGTACTGATCATTTCCTGAAAGTATCATCCAGTTTGGGTGAAAAAATGTTTGCTGAGATTTCTAGAGACTCGCAATTTTGGGAAGCTTGGCAACCCCTTTCAATGAAAGTGTTTCTCCTCAGTCACTGCTGAGTGCTACATCAAGAGGAAACAAAACATAGAGATAGAACATGAAAGTGCTTTACTGTGTCAAGTTTCAAGAAGCTGGCACAAACCTTGTTTGATTTAGAGTTCAAAATACATCTATCAATACAGGAGAAAACAGAGTGAAACGCCAAAATTCAAACTGATACTGGAAACGAACGCTTCAACATAGAAGAACGAAATATGGGGATCCAAGTGGGCTTAGTGTACTGATCATTACCTGAAAGTATCATCCAGTTTTGGTGAAAACATAGTTTCTGAGATTTCTGGAGACTCGTAATATTTGGAAGCTTGGCAACCCCTTTCAATGAAAGTGTTTCTCCGCAGTCACTGCTGAGGGCTACATCAAGAGGAAAAAGAACATAGAGATAGAACGTGAAACTGCTTTACTGTGTCAAGTTTCAAGAAGCTAGCACAAACCATGTTTGATTTAGAGTTCCAAATACATCTATCAAAATAGGAGAAAACAGAGTGAAACGCCAAAATTCAAACTGTTACTGGAAACGAACGCTTCAACATAGAAGAACGAAATTTGGGGAACCAAGTGGGCTTAGTGTACTGATCATTACCTGAAAGTATCATCCAGTTTGGGTGAAAAAATAGTTGCTGTGATTTCTGGACACTCGTAATTTTTGGAAGCTTGGCAACCCCTTTCTATGTAAGGGTTTCTCCCCAGTCACTGCTTATGGCTACATCAAGAGGAAACAGAACATAGAGATAGAACTTGAAACTGCTTTATTGTGAAAGTTTCAAGAATCTAGCACAAACCGTGTTTGGTTTAGAGTTCCAAATACATCTATCAATATAGGAGAAAACAGAGTGAAACGCCAAAATTCAAACTGTTACTGGAAACGAACGCTTCAACACAGAAGAATGAAATTTGGGGATCCAAGTGGGCTTAGTGCACTGATCATTACCTGAAAGTATCATCCAGTTTGGGTGAAAACAGAGTTGCTGAGATTTCAGGAGACTTGTAATTTTTGGAAGCTTGGCAACCCCTTTCAATGAAAGTGTATCTCCCCTGTCACTGATTAGGGCTACATCATGAGGAAAGAGAACATAGAGTTAGAACGTGAAAATGCTTTACTGGGTCAAGTTTCAAGAAGCTAGCACAAACCGTGTTTGATTTAGAGTTCCAAATACATCTATCAATATAGGAGAAAACAGAGTGCAACGCCAAAATTCAAACTGTTACTGGAAATGAACGCTTCAACATAGAAGAACGAAATTCAGGGAACCAAGTGGGCTTAGTGTACTGATCACTACCTGAAAGTATCATCCAGGTTGGGTGAAAAAATAGTTGCTGTGATTTCTGGACACTCGTAATTTTTGGAAGCTTGGCAACCCCTTTCAATGTAAGTGTTTCTCCCCAGTCACTGCTTAGGTCTACATCAAGAGGAAACAGAACATAGAGATAGAACTTGAAACTGCTTTATTGTGTCAAGTTTCAAGAAGCTAGCACAAACCGTGTTTGGTTTAGAGTTCAAAATACATCTATCAATATAGGAGAAAACAGAGTGAAACGCCAAAATTCAAACTGTTACTGGAAACGAACGCTTCAACATAGAAGAACGAAATTTGGCGAAACAAGTGGGCTTAGTGTACTGATCATTACCTGAAAGTATCATCAGTTTGGGTGAAAACATAGTTGCTGTGATTTCTGGAGACACGTAATTTTTGGAAGCTTGGCAACCCCTTTCAATGAAAGTGTTTCTCCCCAGTCACTGCTTAGGGCTACATCAAGAGGAAACAGAACATAGAGTTAGAACGTGAAACTGCTTTACTGGGTCAAGTTTCAAGAAGCTAGCACAAACCGTGTTTGATTTAGAGTTCCAAATACATCTGTCAGTATAGGAGAAAACAGAGTGAAACGCCAAAATTCAAACAGTTACTGGAAACGAAAGCTTCAACATAGAAGAACGAAATTTGTGGAACCAAGTGAGCTTAGTGTACTGATCATTACCTGAAAGTATCATCCAGTTTGGGTGAAAAAATAGTTGCTGAGATTTCTGGAGACTCGCAATTTTGGGAAGCTTGGCTACCCCTTTCAATGAAAGTGTTTCTCCTCAGTCACTGCTGAGTGCTACATCAAGAGGAAACAGAACATAGAGATAGAACGTGAAACTGCTTTACTGTGTCAAGTTTCAAGAAGCTAGCACAAACCTTGTTTGGTTTAGATTTCCAAATACATCTATCAATATAGGAGAAAACAGAGTGAAACGCCAAAATTCAAACTGTTACTGGAAACGAACACTTCAACATAGAAGAAGGAAATTTGGGGATCCAAGTGGGCTTAGTGTACTGATCATTACCTGAAAGTATCATCCAGTTTGGGTGAAAACATAGTTGCTGTGATTTCTGGAGACTCGTAATTTTTGGAAGCTTGGCAACCCCTTTCAATGAAAGTGTATCTCCCCAGTCACTGATTAGGGCTACATCAAGAGGAAACAGAACATAGAGTTAGAACGTGAAAATGCTTTACTGTGTCAAGTTTCAAGAAGCTAGCACAAACCGTGTTTGATTTAGAGTTCCAAATACACCTATCAATATAGGAGAAAACAGAGTGCAACGCCAAAATTCAAACTGTTACTGGAAACGAACGCTTCAACATAGAAGAACGAAATTCGGGGAACCAAGTGGGCTTAGTGTACTGATCATTACCTGAAAGTATCATCCAGGTTGGGTGAAAAAATAGTTGCTGTGATTTCTGGACACTCGTAATTTTTGGAAGCTTGGTAACCCCTTTCAATATAAGTGTTTCTCCCCAGTCACTGCTTAGGGCTACATCAAGAGGAAACAGAACATAGAGATAGAACTTGAAACTGCTTTATTGTGTCAAGTTTCAAGAAGCTAGCACAAACCGTGTTTGCTTTAGAGTTCAAAATACATCTATCAATATAGGAGAAAACAGAGTGCAACGCCAAAATTCAAACTGTTACTGGAAACGAACGCTTCAACATAGAAGAACGAAATTTGGGGAACCAAGTGGGCTTAGTGTACTGATCATTACCTGAAAGTATCATCCAGGTTGGCTGAAAAAATAGTTGCTGTGATTTCTGGACACTCGTAATTTTTGGAAGCTTGGCAACCCCTTTCAATGTAAGTGTTTCTCCCCAGTCACTGCTTAGGGCTACATCAAGAGGAAACAGAACATAGAGATAGAACTTGAAACTGCTTTATTGTGTCAACTTTCAAGAAGCTAGCACAAACCGTGTTTGATTTAGAGTTCCAAATACATCTGTCAGTATAGGAGAAAACAGAGTGAAACGCCAAAATTCAAACTGTTACTGGAAACGAACGCTTCAACATAGAAGAACGAAATTTGGCGAAACAAGTGGGCTTAGTGTACTGATCATTACCTGAAAGTATCATGCAGTTTGGGTGAAAACATAGTTGCTGTGATTTCTGGAGACTCGTAATTTTTGGAAGCTTGGCAAACCCTTTCAATGAAAGTGTTTCTCCCCAGTCACTGCTGAGGGCTACATCAAGAGGAAACAGAACATAGAGATAGAACTTGAAACTGCTTTATTGTGTCAAGTTTCAAAAAGCTAGCACAAACCGTGTTTGATTTAGAGTTCCAAATACATCTGTCAGTATAGGAGAAAACAGAGTGAAACGCCAAAATACAAACTGTTACTGGAAACGAACGCTTCAACATAGAAGAACGAAATTTGGCAAACCAAGTGGGCTTAGTGTACTGATCATTACCTGAAAGTATCATCCAGTTTGGGTGAAAAAATGTTTGCTGAGATTTCTGGAGACTCGTAATTTTTGGAAGCTTGGCTACCCCTTTCAATGAAAGTGTTTCTCCCCAGTCACTCCTTAGGGCTACATCAAGAGGAAAAAGAACATAGAGATAGAACGTGAAACTGCTTTACTGTGTCAAGTTTCAAGAAGCTAGCACAAACCTTGTTTGATTTAGAGTTCCAAATACATCTATAGATATAGGAGAAAACAGAGTGAAACGCCAAAATTCAAACTGTTACTAGAAACGAACGCTTCAACATAGAAGAACGAAATATGGGGAACCAAGTGGACTTAGTGTACTGATCATTACCTGAAAGTATCATCCGGTTTGGGTGAAATCATAGTTGCTGAGATTTCTGGAGACTCGTAATTTTTGGAAGCTTGGCAACCCCTTTCAATGAAAGTGTTTCTCCTCAGTCACTGCTGAGTGCTACATCAAGAGGAAACAGAGCATAGAGATAGAACGTGAAACTGCTTTACTGTGTCAAGTTTCAAGAAGCTAGCACAAACCTTGTTTGGTTTAGAGTTCCAAATACATCTATCAATATAGGAGAAAACAGAGTGAAACGCCAAAATTCAAACTGTTACTGGAAACGAACGCTTCAACACAGAAGAATGAAATTTGGGGATCCAAGTGGGCTTAGTGTACTGATCATTACCTGAAAGTATCATCCAGTTTGGGTGAAAACAGAGTTGCTGAGATTTCTGGAGACTGGTAATTTTTGGAAGCTTGGCAACCCCTTTCAATTAAACTGTTTCTCCTCAGTCACTGCTGAGTGGTACATCAAGAGGAAACAGAACATAGAGATAGAACGTGAAACTGCTTTACTGTGTCAACTTTCCAGAAGCTAGCACAAACCGTGTTTGATTTAGAGTTCCAAATACATCTATCAATATAGGAGAAAACAGAGTGAAACGCCAAAATTCAAACTGTTACTGCAAACGAACGCTTCAAAATAGAAGAACCAAATTTGGGGATCCAAGTGGGCTTAGTGTACTGATCATTACCTGAAAGTATCATCCAGTTTGGGTGAAAAAATATTTGCTGAGATTTCTGGAGACTCGTAATTTTTGGAAGCTTGGCAACCCCTTTCAATGAAAGTGTTTCTCCTCAGTCACTGCTGAATGCTACATCAAGAGGAAACAGAACATAGAGATAGAATGTGAAACTGCTTTACTGTGTCAAGTTTCAAGAAGCTAGCACAAACCTTGTTTGGTTTAGAGTTCCAAATACATCTATCAATATAGGAGAAAACAGAGTGAAACGCCAAAATTCAAACTGTTACTGGAAACGAACGCTTCAACATAGAAGAACGAAATTTGGGGAACCAAGTGGGCTTAGTGTACTGATCATTACCTGAAAGTATCATCCAGGTTGGCTGAAAAAATAGTTGCTGTGATTTCTGGACACTCGTAATTTTTGGAAGCTTGGCAACCCCTTTCAATGTAAGTGTTTCTCCCCAGTCACTGCTTAGGGCTACATCAAGAGGAAACAGAACATAGAGATAGAACTTGAAACTGGTTTATTTTGTCAAGTTTCAAGAAGCTAGCACAAACCTTGTTTGGTTTAGAGTTCCAAATACATCTATCAATATAGGAGAAAATAGAGTGAAACGCCAAAATTCAAACTGTTACTGGAAACGAAAGCTTCAACATAGAAGAAAGAAATTTGGGGAACCAAGTGAGCTTAGTGTACTGATCATTACCTGAAAGTATCATCCAGTTTGGGTGAAAAAATGTTTGCTGAGATTTCTGGAGACTCGTAATTTTTGGAAGCTTGGCTACCCCTTTCAATGAAAGTGTTTCTCCCCAGTCACTGCTGAGGGCTACATTAAGAGAAAACAGAACATAGAGATAGAACTTGAAACTGCTTTACTGTGTCAAGTTTCAAAAAGCTAGCACAAACCGTGTTTGATTTAGAGTTCCAAATACATCTGTCAGTATAGGAGAAAACAGAGTGAAACGCCAAAATACAAACTGTTACTGGAAACGAACGCTTCAACATAGAAGAACGAAATTTGGCAAACCAAGTGGGCTTAGTGTACTGATCATTACCTGAAAGTATCATCCAGTTTGGGTGAAAAAATGTTTGCTGAGATTTCTGGAGACTCGTAATTTTTGGAAGCTTGGCTACCCCTTTCAATGAAAGTGTTTCTCCCCAGTCACTCCTTAGGGCTACATCAAGAGGGAAAAGAACATAGAGATAGAACGTGAAACTGCTTTACTGTGTCAAGTTTCAAGAAGCTAGCACAAACCTTGTTTGATTTAGAGTTCCAAATACATCTATCAATATAGGAGAAAACAGAGTGAAACGCCAAAATTCAAACTGTTACTAGAAACAAACGATTTAACATAGAAGAACAAAATTTGGGGAACCAAGTGGGCTTCATGTACTGATCATTGCGTGAAAGTATCATCCAGTTTGGGTGAAAACATAGTTGCTGAGATTTCTGGAGACTCCTAATTTTTGGAAGCTTGGCAACCCCTTTCAATGAAAGTGTTTCTCCTCAGTCACTGCTGAGTGCTACATCAAGAGGAAACAGAGCATAGTGATAGAACGTGAAACTGCTTTACTGTGTCAAGTGTCAAGAAGCTAGCACAAACCTTGTTTGGTTTAGAGTTCCAAATACATCTATCAATATAGGAGAAAACAGAGTGAAATGCCAAAATTCAAACTGTTACTGGAAACGAACGCTTCAACACAGAAGAATGAAATTTGGGGATCCAAGTTGGCTTAGTGTACTGATCATTACCTGAAAGTATCATCCAGTTTGGGTGAAAACAGAGTTGCTGAGATTTCTGGAGACTCGTAATTTTTGGAAGCTTGGCAACCCCTTTCAATGAAAGTGTTTCTCCCCAGTCACTGCTGAGGGCTACATCAAGAGGAAACAGAACATAGAGATAGAACTTGAAACTGCTTTATTGTGTCAAGTTTCAAAAAGCTAGCACAAACCGTGTTTGATTTAGAGTTCCAAATACATCTGTCAGTATAGGAGAAAACAGAGTGAAACGCCAAAATACAAACTGTTACTGGAAACGAACGCTTCAACATAGAAGAACGAAATTTGGGTAACCAAGTGGGCTTAGTGTACTCATCATTACCTGAAAGTATCATCAGTTTGGGTGAAAACATAGTTGCTGACATTTCTGGAGACTCGTAATTTTTGGAAGCTTGGCAACCCCTTTCAATGAAAGTGTTTCTCCCCAGTCACTGCTTAGGGCTACATCAAGAGGAAACAGAACATAGAGATAGAACTTGAACCTGCTTTATTGTGTCAACTTTCAAGAAGCTAGCACAAACCGTGTTTGATTTAGAGTTCCAAATACATCTGTCAGTATAGGAGAAAACAGAGTGAAACGCCAAAGTCAAACTGTTACTGGAAACGAACGCTTCAACATAGAAGAACGAAATTTGGCAAAACAAGTGGGCTTAGTGTACTGATCATTACCTGAAAGTATCATCCAGTTTGGGTGAAAACATAGTTGCTGTGATTTCTGGAGACTCGTAATTTTTGGAAGCTTGGCAAACCCTTTCAATGAAAGTGTTTCTCCCCAGTCACTGCTTAGGGCTACATCAAGAGGAAACAGAACATAGAGATAGAACGTGAATCAGCTTTACTGTGTCAAGTTTCAAGAAGCTAGCACAAACCGTGTTTGATTTAGAGTTCCAAATACATCTGTCAGTATAGGAGAAAACAGAGTGAATCGCCAAAATTCAAACAGTTACTGGAAGCGAACGCTTCAACATAAAAGAACAAAATTTGGGGAACCAAGTGAGCTTAGTGTACTGATCATTACCTGAAAGTATCATCCAGTTTGGGTGAAAAAATAGTTGCTGAGATTTCTGGAGACTCGCAATTTTGGGAAGCTTGGCAACCCCTTTCAATGAAAGTGTTTCTCCCCAGTCACTGCTTAGGTCTACATCAAGAGGAAACAGAATATAGAGTTAGAACGTGATACTGCTTTACTGTGTCAAGTTTCAAGAAGCTAGCACAAACCGTGTTTGATTTAGAGTTCCAAATACATCTATCAATATAGGAGAAAACAGAGTGAAACGCCAAAATTCAAACTGTTACTGGAAACGAACGCTTCAAAATAGAAGAACGAAATTTGGGGATCCAAGTGGGCTTAGTGTACTGATCATTACCTGAAAGTATCATCCAGTTTGGGTGAAAAAATATTTGCTGAGTTTTCTGGAGACTCGTAATTTTTGTAAGCTTGGCAACCCCTTTGAATGGAAGTGTTTCTCCCCCGTCACTGCTGAATGCTACATCAAGAGGAAACAGAACATAGAGATAGAACGTGAAACTGCTTTATTTTGTCAAGTTTCAAGAAGCTAGCACAAACCTTGTTTGGTTTAGAGTTCCAAATCGTTCTATCAATATAGGAGAAAACAGAGTGAAACGCCAAAATTCACACTGTTACTGGAAACGAAAGCTTCAACATAGAATAACGAAATTTGGGGAACCAAGTGAGCTTAGTGTACTGATCATTACCTGAAAGTATCATCCAGTTTGGGTGAAAAAATGTTTGCTGAGATTTCTGGAGACTCGTAATTTTTGGAAGCTTGGCTACCCCTTTCAATGAAAGTGTTTCTCCCCAGTCACTGCTGAGGGCTACATCAAGAGGAAACAGAACATAGAGATAGAACTTGAAACTGCTTTATTGTTTCAAGTTTCAAAAAGCTAGCACAAACCGTGTTTGATTTAGAGTTCCAAATACATCTGTCAGTATAGGAGAAAACAGAGTGAAACGCCAAAATACAAACTGTTACTGGAAACGAACGCTTCAACATAGAAGAACGAAATTTGGCGAAACAAGTGGGCTTAGTGTACTGATCATTACCTGAAAGTATCATCCAGTTTGGGTGAAAACATAGTTGCTGTGATTTCTGGAGACTCGTAATTTTTGGAAGCTTGGCAAACCCTTTCAATGAAAGTGTTTCTCCCCAGTCACTGCTTAGGGCTACATCAAGAGGAAACAGAACATAGAGATAGAACGTGAAACAGCTTTACTGTGTCAAGTTTCAAGAAGCTAGCACAAACCGTGTTTGATTTAGAGTTCCAAATACATCTGTCAGTACAGGAGGAAACAGAGTGAAACGCCAAAATTCAAACAGTTACTGGAAGCGAACGCTTCAACATAAAAGAACAAAATTTGGGGAACCAAGTGAGCTTAGTGTACTGATCATTACCTGAAAGTATCATCCAGTTTGGGTGAAAAAATAGTTGCTGAGATTTCTGGAGACTCGCAATTTTGGGAAGCTTGGCAACCCCTTTCAATGAAAGTGTTTCTCCCCAGTCACTGCTTAGGTCTACATCAAGAGGAAACAGAATATAGAGTTAGAACGTGATACTGCTTTACTGTGTCAAGTTTCAAGAAGCTAGCACAAACCGTGTTTGATTTAGAGTTCCAAATACATCTATCAATATAGGAGAAAACAGAGTGCAACGCCAAAATACAAACTGTTACTGGAAACGAACGCTTCAACATAGAAGAACGAAATTTGGGGAACCAAGTAGGCTTAGTGTACTGATCATTACTTGAAAGTATCATCCAGTTTGGGTGAAAAAATGTTTGCTGAGATTTCTGGAGACTCGTAAATTTGGGAAGCTTGGCAACACCTTTCAATGAAACTGTTTCTCCTCAGTCACTGCTGAGTGCTACATCAAGAGGAAACAGAACATAGAGATAGAACGTGAAACTGCTTTACTGTGTCAAGTTTCAAGAAGCTAGCACAAACCTTGTTTTGTTTAGAGTTCCAAATACATCTATCAATATAGGAGAAAACAGATTGAAACGGCAAAATTCAAACTGTTACTGGAAACGAACGCTTCAGCATAGAAGAACGTCATTTGGGGATCCAAGTGGGCTTAGTGTACTGATCATTACCTGAAAGTATCATCTAGTTTGGGTGAAAACATAGTTGCTGTGATTTCTGGAGACTCGTAATTTTTGGAAGCTTGGCAACCCCTTTCAATGAAAGTGTTTCTCCCCAGTCACTGCTTAGAGCTACATCAAGAGGAAACAGAACATAGAGTTAGAACGTGAAACTGCTTTACTGTGTCAAGTTTCAAGAAGCTAGCACAAACCGTGTTTGATTTAGAGTTCCAAATACATCTGTCAGTATAGGAGAAAACAGAGTGAAACGCCAAAATTCAAACAGTTACTGGAAGCGAACGCTTCAACATAAAAGAACGAAATTTGGGGAACCAAGTGAGCTTAGTGTACTGATCATTACCTGAAAGTATCATCCAGTTTGGGTGAAAAAATAGTTGCTGAGATTTCTGGAGACTCGCAATTTTGGGAAGCTTGGCAACCTCTTTCAATGAAAGTGTTTCTCCTCAGTCACTGCTGAGTGCTACATCAAGAGGAAACAGAACATAGAGATAGAATGTGAAACTGCTTTACTGTGTCAAGTTTCAAGAGGCTAGCACAAACCGTGTTTGATTTAGAGTTCCAAATACATCTATAGATATAGGAGAAAACAGAGTGAAACGCCAAAATTTAAACTGTAACTGGAAATGAACGCTTCAACATAGAAGAACGAAATTCGGGGAACCAAGTGGGCTTCGTGTACTGATCATTACCTGAAAGTATCATCCAGTTTGGGTGAAAAAATGTTTGCTGAGATTTCTGGAAACTCGTAATTTTTGGAAGCTTGGCAACCCCTTTCAATGAAAGTGTTTCTCCCCCGTCACTGCTGAGGGCTACATCAAGAGGAAACAGAACATAGAGATAGAAAGTGAAACTGCTTTACTGTGTCAAGTTTCAAGAAGCTAGCACAAACCGTGTTTGATTTAGAGTTCCAAATACATCTACCAATATAGGAGAAAACAGAGTGCAACGCCAAAATTCAAACTGTTACTGGAAAGGAACGCTTCAACATAGAAGAACAAACTTAGGGGAACCAAGTGGGCTTAGTGTACTGATCATTACTTGAAAGTATCATCCAGTTTGGGTGAAAAAATATTTGCTGAGATTTCTGGAGACTCGTAATTTTTGGAAGCTTGGCAACCACTTTCAATGAAAGTGTTTCTCCCCAGTCACTGCTTAGGGCTACATCAAGAGGAAACAGAATATAGAGTTGGAACATGAAACTGCTTTACTGTGTCAAGTTTCAAGATGCTAGCACAAACCGTGTTTGATTTAGAGATCCAAATACATCTATCAATATAGGAGAAAACAGAGTGAAACGCCAAAATTCAAAGTGTTACTGCAAACGAACGCTTCAACATAGAAGAACGAAATTTGGGGAACCAAGTGGGCTTAGTGTACTGATATTGCGTGAAAGTATCATCCAGTTTGGGTGAAAAAATGTGTGCTGATTTTTGGAGACTCGTAATTTTTGGAAGCTTGGCAACCCCTTTCAATGAAAGTGTTTCTCCCCAGTCACTGCTTAGGGCTACATCAAGAGGAAACAGAATATAGAGTTAGAACGTGAAACTGCTTTACTGTGTCAAGTTTCAAGATGCTAGCACAAACCATGTTTGATTTAGAGTTCCAAATACATCTATCAATATAGGAGAAAACAGAGTGAAACGCCAAAATTTAAACTGTTACTGGAAATGAACGCTTCAACATAGAAGAACGAAATTCGGGGAACCAAGTGGGCTTCGTGTACTGATCATTACTTGAAAGTATCATCCAGTTTGGGTGAATAAATGTTTGCTGAGATTTCTGGAGACTCGTAATTTTTGGAAGCTTGGCTACCCCTTTCAATGAAAGTGTTTCTCCCCCGTCACTGCTGAGGGCTACATTAAGAGAAAACAGAACATAGAGATAGAACTTGAAACTGCTTTACTGTGTCAAGTTTCAAAAAGCTAGCACAAACCGTGTTTGATTTAGAGTTCCAAATACATCTGTCAGTATAGGAGAAAACAGAGTGAAACGCCAAAATACAAACTGTTACTGGAAATGAACGCTTCAACATAGAAGAACGAAATTTGGCAAACCAAGTGGGCTTAGTGTACTGATCATTACCTGAAAGTATCATCCAGTTTGGGTGAAAAAATGTTTGCTGAGATTTCTGGAGACTCGTAATTTTTGGAAGCTTGGCTACCCCTTTCAATGAAAGTGTTTCTCCCCAGTCACTCCTTAGGGCTACATCAAGAGGGAAAAGAACATAGAGATAGAACCTGAAACTGCTTTACTGTGTCAAGTTTCAAGAAGCTAGCACAAACCTTGTTTGATTTAGAGTTCCAAATACATCTATCAATATAGGAGAAAACAGAGTGAAACGCCAAAATTCAAACTGTTACTAGAAACAAACGATTCAACATAGAAGAACAAAATTTGGGGAACCAAGTGGGCTTCATGTACTGATCATTGCGTGAAAGTATCATCCAGTTTGGGTGAAAACATAGTTGCTGAGATTTCTGGAGACTCGTAATTTTTGGAAGCTTGGCAACCCCTTTCAATGAAAGTGTTTCTCCTCAGTCACTGCTGAGTGCTACATCAAGAGGAAACAGAGCATAGTGATAGAACGTGAAACTGCTTTACTGTGTCAAGTGTCAAGAAGCTAGCACAAACCTTGTTTGGTTTAGAGTTCCAAATACATCTATCAATATAGGAGAAAACAGAGTGAAATGCCAAAATTCAAACTGTTACTGGAAACGAACGCTTAAACACAGAAGAATGAAATTTGGGGATCCAAGTTGGCTTAGTGTACTGATCATTACCTGAAAGTATCATCCAGTTTGGGTGAAAACAGAGTTGCTGAGATTTCTGGAGACTCGTAATTTTTGGAAGCTTGGCAACCCCTTTCAATGAAAGTGTTTCTCCCCAGTCACTGCTGAGGGCTACATCAAGAGGAAACAGAACATAGAGATAGAACTTGAAACTGCTTTATTGTGTCAAGTTTCAAAAAGCTAGCACAAACCGTGTTTGATTTAGAGTTCCAAATACATCTGTCAGTATAGGAGAAAACAGAGTGAAACGCCAAAATACAAACTGTTACTGGAAACGAACGCTTCAACATAGAAGAACGAAATTTGGGTAACCAAGTGGGCTTAGTGTACTCATCATTACCTGAAAGTATCATCAGTTTGGGTGAAAACATAGTTGCTGACATTTCTGGAGACTCGTAATTTTTGGAAGCTTGGCAACCCCTTTCAATGAAAGTGTTTCTCCCCAGTCACTGCTTAGGGCTACATCAAGAGGAAACAGAACATAGAGATAGAACTTGAACCTGCTTTATTGTGTCAACTTTCAAGAAGCTAGCACAAACCGTGTTTGATTTAGAGTTCCAAATACATCTGTCAGTATAGGAGAAAACAGAGTGAAACGCCAAAATTCAAACTGTTACTGGAAACGAACGCTTCAACATAGAAGAACGAAATTTGGCAAAACAAGTGGGCTTAGTGTACTGATCATTACCTGAAAGTATCATCCAGTTTGGGTGAAAACATAGTTGCTGGGATTTCTGGAGACTCGTAATTTTTGGAAGCTTGGCAAACCCTTTCAATGAAAGTGTTTCTCCCCAGTCACTGCTTAGGGCTACATCAAGAGGAAACAGAACATAGAGATAGAACGTGAAACAGCTTTACTGTGTCAAGTTTCAAGAAGCTAGAACAAACCGTGTTTGATTTAGAGTTCCAAATACATCTACCAATATAGGAGAAAACAGAGTGCAACGCCAAAATTCAAACTGTTACTGGAAAGGAACGCTTCAACATAGAAGAACAAACTTAGGGGAACCAAGTGGGCTTAGTGTACTGATCATTACTTGAAAGTATCATCCAGTTTGGGTGAAAAAATATTTGCTGAGATTTCTGGAGACTCGTAATTTTTGGAAGCTTGGCAACCACTTTCAATGAAAGTGTTTCTCCCCAGTCACTGCTTAGGGCTACATCAAGAGGAAACAGAATATAGAGTTAGAACGTGAAACTGCTTTACTGTGTCAAGTTTCAAGATGCTAGCACAAACCATGTTTGATTTAGAGATCCAAATACATCTATCAATATAGGAGAAAACAGAGTGAAACGCCAAAATTCAAAGTGTTACTGCAAACGAACGCTTCAACATAGAAGAACGAAATTTGGGGAACCAAGTGGGCTTAGTGTACTGATATTGCGTGAAAGTATCATCCAGTTTGGGTGAAAAAATGTGTGCTGAGATTTCTGGAGACTCGTGATTTTTGGAAGCTTGGCAACCCCTTTCAATGAAAGTGTTTCTCCCCAGTCACTGCTTAGGGCTACATCAAGAGGAAACAGAATATAGAGTTAGAACGTGAAACTGCTTTACTGTGTCAAGTTTCAAGATGCTAGCACAAACCATGTTTGATTTAGAGTTCCAAATACATCTATCAATATAGGAGAAAACAGAGTGAAACGCCAAAATTTAAACTGTTACTGGAAATGAACGCTTCAACATAGAAGAACGAAATTCGGGGAACCAAGTGGGCTTCGTGTACTGATCATTACCTGAAAGTATCATCCAGTTTGGGTGAAAAAATGTTTGCTGAGATTTCTGGAAACTCGTAATTTTTGGAAGCTTTTCAACCCCTTTCAATGAAAGTGTTTCTCCCCCGTCACTGCTGAGGGCTACATCAAGAGGAAACAGAACATAGAGATAGAAGGTGAAACTGCTTTACTGTGTCAAGTTTCAAGAAGCTAGCACAAACCGTGTTTGATTTAGAGTTCCAAATACATCTATCAATATAGGAGAAAACAGAGTGCAACGCCAAAATTCAAACTGTTACTGGAAACGAACGCTTCAACATAGAAGAACAAAATTAGGGGAACCAAGTGGGCTTAGTGTACTGATCATTACTTGAAAGTATAATCCAGTTTGGGTGAAAAAATATTTGCTGAGATTTCTGGAGACTCGTAATTTTTGGAAGCTTAGCAACCCCTTTCAATGAAAGTGTTTCTCCTCAGTCACTGCTGAGTGCTACATCAAGAGGAAACAGAGCATAGAGATAGAAGGTGAAACTGCTTTACTGTGTCAAGTTTCAAGAAGCTAGCACAAACCTTGTTTGGTTTAGAGTTCCAAATACATCTATCAATATAGGAGAAAACAGAGTGAAACGCCAAAATTCATACTGTTACTGGAAACGAACGCTTCAACATAGAAGAACGAAATTTGGGGAACCAAGTGGGCTTAGTGTACTGATCATTACCTGAAAGTATCATCCAGTTTGGGTGAAAAAATATTTGCTGAGTTTTCTGGAGACTCGTAATTTTTGTAAGCTTGGCAACACCTTTCAATGAAAGTGTTTCTCCTCAGTCACTGCTGAATGCTACATCAAGAGGAAACAGAACATAGAGATAGAACGTGAAACTGCTTTATTTTGTCAAGTTTCAAGAAGCTAGCACAAACCTTGTTTGGTTTAGAGTTCCAAATCGTTCTATCAATATAGGAGAAAACAGAGTGAAACGCCAAAATTCAAACTGTTACTGGAAACGAAAGCTTCAACATAGAAGAACGAAATTTGGGGAACCAAGTGAGCTTAGTGTACTGATCATTACCTGAAAGTATCATCCAGTTTGGGTGAAAAAATGTTTGCTGAGATTTCTGGAGACTCGTAATTTTTGGAAGCTTGGCTACCCCTTTCAATGAAAGTGTTTCTCCCCAGTCACTGCTGAGGGCTACATTAAGAGAAAACAGAACATAGAGATAGAACTTGAAACTGCTTTACTGTGTCAAGTTTCAAAAAGCTAGCACAAACCGTGTTTGATTTAGAGTTCCAAATACATCTGTCAGTATAGGAGAAAACAGAGTGAAACGCCAAAATACAAACTGTTACTGGAAACGAACGCTTCAACATAGAAGAACGAAATTTGGCAAACCAAGTGGGCTTAGTGTACTGATCATTACCTGAAAGTATCATCCAGTTTGGGTGAAAAAATGTTTGCTGAGATTTCTGGAGACTCGTAATTTTTGGAAGCTTGGCTACCCCTTTCAATGAAAGTGTTTCTCCCCAGTCACTCCTTAGGGCTACATCAAGAGGGAAAAGAACATAGAGATAGAACGTGAAACTGCTTTACTGTGTCAAGTTTCAAGAAGCTAGCACAAACCTTGTTTGATTTAGAGTTCCAAATACATCTATCAATATAGGAGAAAACAGAGTGAAACGCCAAAATTCAAACTGTTACTAGAAACAAACGATTCAACATAGAAGAACAAAATTTGGGGAACCAATTGGGCTTCATGTACTGATCATTGCGTGAAAGTATCATCCAGTTTGGGTGAAAACATAGTTGCTGAGATTTCTGGAGACTCCTAATTTTTGGAAGCTTGGCAACCCCTTTCAATGAAAGTGTTTCTCCTCAGTCACTGCTGAGTGCTACATCAAGAGGAAACAGAGCATAGTGATAGAACGTGAAACTGCTTTACTGTGTCAAGTGTCAAGAAGCTAGCACAAACCTTGTTTGGTTTAGAGTTCCAAATACATCTGTCAGTATAGGAGAAAACAGAGTGAAACGCCAAAATTCAAACTGTTACTGGAAACGAACGCTTCAACATAGAAGAACGAAATTTGGCAAAACAAGTGGGCTTAGTGTACTGATCATTACCTGAAAGTATCATCCAGTTTGGGTGAAAACATAGTTGCTGTGATTTCTGGAGACTCGTAATTTTTGGAAGCTTGGCAAACCCTTTCAATGAAAGTGTTTCTCCCCAGTCACTGCTTAGGGCTACATCAAGAGAAAACAGAACATAGAGATAGAACGTGAAACAGCTTTACTGTGTCAAGTTTCAAGAAGCTAGCACAAACCGTGTTTGATTTAGAGTTCCAAATACATCTACCAATATAGGAGAAAACAGAGTGCAACGCCAAAATTCAAACTGTTACTGGAAAGGAACGCTTCAACATAGAAGAACAAACTTAGGGGAACCAAGTGGGCTTAGTGTACTGATCATTACTTGAAAGTATCATCCAGTTTGGGTGAAAAAATATTTGCTGAGATTTCTGGAGACTCGTAATTTTTGGAAGCTTGGCAACCACTTTCAATGAAAGTGTTTCTCCCCAGTCACTGCTTAGGGCTACATCAAGAGGAAACAGAATATAGAGTTAGAACGTGAAACTGCTTTACTGTGTCAAGTTTCAAGATGCTAGCACAAACCGTGTTTGATTTAGAGATCCAAATACATCTATCAATATAGGAGAAAACAGAGTGAAACGCCAAAATTCAAAGTGTTACTGCAAACGAACGCTTCAACATAGAAGAAGGAAATTTGGGGAACCAAGTGGGCTTAGTGTACTGATATTGCGTGAAAGTATCATCCAGTTTGGGTGAAAAAATGTGTGCTGAGATTTCTGGAGACTCGTAATTTTTGGAAGCTTGGCAACCCCTTTCAATGAAAGTGTTTCTCCCCAGTCACTGCTTAGGGCTACATCAAGAGGAAACAGAATATAGAGTTAGAACGTGAAACTGCTTTACTGTGTCAAGTTTCAAGATGCTAGCACAAACCATGTTTGATTTAGAGTTCCAAATACATCTATCAATATAGGAGAAAACAGAGTGAAACGCCAAAATTTAAACTGTTACTGGAAATGAACGCTTCAACATAGAAGAACGAAATTCGGGGAACCAAGTGGGCTTCGTGTACTGATCATTACTTGAAAGTATCATCCAGTTTGGGTGAATAAATGTTTGCTGAGATTTCTGGAGACTCGTAATTTTTGGAAGCTTGGCTACCCCTTTCAATGAAAGTGTTTCTCCCCCGTCACTGCTGAGGGCTACATTAAGAGAAAACAGAACATAGAGATAGAACTTGAAACTGCTTTACTGTGTCAAGTTTCAAAAAGCTAGCACAAACCGTGTTTGATTTAGAGTTCCAAATACATCTGTCAGTATAGGAGAAAACAGAGTGAAACGCCAAAATACAAACTGTTACTGGAAACGAACGCTTCAACATAGAAGAACGAAATTTGGCAAACCAAGTGGGCTTAGTGTACTGATCATTACCTGAAAGTATCATCCAGTTTGGGTGAAAAAATGTTTGCTGAGATTTCTGGAGACTCGTAATTTTTGGAAGCTTGGCTACCCCTTTCAATGAAAGTGTTTCTCCCCAGTCACTCCTTAGGGCTACATCAAGAGGGAAAAGAACATAGAGATAGAACGTGAAACTGCTTTACTGTGTCAAGTTTCAAGAAGCTAGCACAAACCTTGTTTGATTTAGAGTTCCAAATACATCTATCAATATAGGAGAAAACAGAGTGAAACGCCAAAATTCAAACTGTTACTAGAAACAAACGATTCAACATAGAAGAACAAAATTTGGGGAACCAAGTGGGCTTCATGTACTGATCATTGCGTGAAAGTATCATCCAGTTTGGGTGAAAACATAGTTGCTGAGATTTCTGGAGACTCGTAATTTTTGGAAGCTTGGCAACCCCTTTCAATGAAAGTGTTTCTCCTCAGTCACTGCTGAGTGCTACATCAAGAGGAAACAGAGCATAGTGATAGAACGTGAAACTGCTTTACTGTGTCAAGTGTCAAGAAGCTAGCACAAACCTTGTTTGGTTTAGAGTTCCAAATACATCTATCAATATAGGAGAAAACAGAGTGAAATGCCAAAATTCAAACTGTTACTGGAAACGAACGCTTAAACACAGAAGAATGAAATTTGGGGATCCAAGTTGGCTTAGTGTACTGATCATTACCTGAAAGTATCATCCAGTTTGGGTGAAAACAGAGTTGCTGAGATTTCTGGAGACTCGTAATTTTTGGAAGCTTGGCAACCCCTTTCAATGAAAGTGTTTCTCCCCAGTCACTGCTGAGCGCTACATCAAGAGGAAACAGAACATAGAGATAGAACTTGAAACTGCTTTATTGTGTCAAGTTTCAAAAAGCTAGCACAAACCGTGTTTGATTTAGAGTTCCAAATACATCTGTCAGTATAGGAGAAAACAGAGTGAAACGCCAAAATACAAACTGTTACTGGAAACGAACGCTTCAACATAGAAGAACGAAATTTGGGTAACCAAGTGGGCTTAGTGTACTCATCATTACCTGAAAGTATCATCAGTTTGGGTGAAAACATAGTTGCTGACATTTCTGGAGACTCGTAATTTTTGGAAGCTTGGCAACCCCTTTCAATGAAAGTGTTTCTCCCCAGTCACTGCTTAGGGCTACATCAAGAGGAAACAGAACATAGAGATAGAACTTGAACCTGCTTTATTGTGTCAACTTTCAAGAAGCTAGCACAAACCGTGTTTGATTTAGAGTTCCAAATACATCTGTCAGTATAGGAGAAAACAGAGTGAAACGCCAAAATTCAAACTGTTACTGGAAACGAACGCTTCAACATAGAAGAACGAAATTTGGCAAAACAAGTGGGCTTAGTGTACTGATCATTACCTGAAAGTATCATCCAGTTTGGGTGAAAACATAGTTGCTGTGATTTCTGGAGACTCGTAATTTTTGGAAGCTTGGCAAACCCTTTCAATGAAAGTGTTTCTCCCCAGTCACTGCTTAGGGCTACATCAAGAGGAAACAGAACATAGAGATAGAACGTGAAACAGCTTTACTGTGTCAAGTTTCAAGAAGCTAGAACAAACCGTGTTTGATTTAGAGTTCCAAATACATCTACCAATATAGGAGAAAACAGAGTGCAACGCCAAAATTCAAACTGTTACTGGAAAGGAACGCTTCAACATAGAAGAACAAACTTAGGGGAACCAAGTGGGCTTAGTGTACTGATCATTACTTGAAAGTATCATCCAGTTTGGGTGAAAAAATATTTGCTGAGATTTCTGGAGACTCGTAATTTTTGGAAGCTTGGCAACCACTTTCAATGAAAGTGTTTCTCCCCAGTCACTGCTTAGGGCTACATCAAGAGGAAACAGAATATAGAGTTAGAACGTGAAACTGCTTTACTGTGTCAAGTTTCAAGATGCTAGCACAAACCATGTTTGATTTAGAGATCCAAATACATCTATCAATATAGGAGAAAACAGAGTGAAACGCCAAAATTCAAAGTGTTACTGCAAACGAACGCTTCAACATAGAAGAACGAAATTTGGGGAACCAAGTGGGCTTAGTGTACTGATATTGCGTGAAAGTATCATCCAGTTTGGGTGAAAAAATGTGTGCTGAGATTTCTGGAGACTCGTAATTTTTGGAAGCTTGGCAACCCCTTTCAATGAAAGTGTTTCTCCCCAGTCACTGCTTAGGGCTACATCAATAGGAAACAGAATATAGAGTTAGAACGTGAAACTGCTTTACTGTGTCAAGTTTCAAGATGCTAGCACAAACCATGTTTGATTTAGAGTTCCAAATACATCTATCAATATAGGAGAAAACAGAGTGAAACGCCAAAATTTAAACTGTTACTGGAAATGAACGCTTCAACATAGAAGAACGAAATTCGGGGAACCAAGTGGGCTTCGTGTACTGATCATTACCTGAAAGTATCATCCAGTTTGGGTGAAAAAATGTTTGCTGAGATTTCTGGAAACTCGTAATTTTTGGAAGCTTTTCAACCCCTTTCAATGAAAGTGTTTCTCCCCCGTCACTGCTGAGGGCTACATCAAGAGGAAACAGAACATAGAGATAGAAGGTGAAACTGCTTTACTGTGTCAAGTTTCAAGAAGCTAGCACAAACCGTGTTTGATTTAGAGTTCCAAATACATCTATCAATATAGGAGAAAACAGAGTGCAACGCCAAAATTCAAACTGTTACTGGAAACGAACGCTTCAACATAGAAGAACAAAATTAGGGGAACCAAGTGGGCTTAGTGTACTGATCATTACTTGAAAGTATAATCCAGTTTGGGTGAAAAAATATTTGCTGAGATTTCTGGAGACTCGTAATTTTTGGAAGCTTAGAAACCCCTTTCAATGAAAGTGTTTCTCCTCAGTCACTGCTGAGTGCTACATCAAGAGGAAACAGAGCATAGAGATAGAAGGTGAAACTGCTTTACTGTGTCAAGTTTCAAGAAGCTAGCACAAACCTTGTTTGTTTTAGAGTTCCAAATACATCTATCAATATAGGAGAAAACAGAGTGAAACGCCAAAATTCATACTGTTACTGGAAACGAACGCTTCAACATAGAAGAACGAAATTTGGGGAACCAAGTGAGCTTAGTGTACTGATCATTACCTGAAAGTATCATCCAGTTTGGGTGAAAAAATGTTTGCTGAGATTTCTGGAGACTCGTAATTTTTGGAAGCTTGGCTACCCCTTTCAATGAAAGTGTTTCTCCCCAGTCACTGCTGAGGGCTACATTAAGAGAAAACAGAACATAGAGATAGAACTTGAAACTGCTTTACTGTGTCAAGTTTCAAAAAGCTAGCACAAACCGTGTTTGATTTAGAGTTCCAAATACATCTGTCAGTATAGGAGAAAACAGAGTGAAACGCCAAAATACAAACTGTTACTGGAAACGAACGCTTCAACATAGAAGAACGAAATTTGGCAAACCAAGTGGGCTTAGTGTACTGATCATTACCTGAAAGTATCATCCAGTTTGGGTGAAAAAATGTTTGCTGAGATTTCTGGAGACTCGTAATTTTTGGAAGCTTGGCTACCCCTTTCAATGAAAGTGTTTCTCCCCAGTCACTCCTTAGGGCTACATCAAGAGGGAAAAGAACATAGAGATAGAACGTGAAACTGCTTTACTGTGTCAAGTTTCAAGAAGCTAGCACAAACCTTGTTTGATTTAGAGTTCCAAATACATCTATCAATATAGGAGAAAACAGAGTGAAACGCCAAAATTCAAACTGTTACTAGAAACAAACGATTCAACATAGAAGAACAAAATTTGGGGAACCAAGTGGGCTTCATGTACTGATCATTGCGTGAAAGTATCATCCAGTTTGGGTGAAAACATAGTTGCTGAGATTTCTGGAGACTCCTAATTTTTGGAAGCTTGGCAACCCCTTTCAATGAAAGTGTTTCTCCTCAGTCACTGCTGAGTGCTACATCAAGAGGAAACAGAGCATAGTGATAGAACGTGAAACTGCTTTACTGTGTCAAGTGTCAAGAAGCTAGCACAAACCTTGTTTGGTTTAGAGTTCCAAATACATCTATCAATATAGGAGAAAACAGAGTGAAATGCCAAAATTCAAACTGTTACTGGAAACGAACGCTTCAACACAGAAGAATGAAATTTGGGGATCCAAGTTGGCTTAGTGTACTGATCATTACCTGAAAGTATCATCCAGTTTGGGTGAAAACAGAGTTGCTGAGATTTCTGGAGACTCGTAATTTTTGGAAGCTTGGCAAACCCTTTCAATGAAAGTGTTTCTCCCCAGTCACTGCTGAGGGCTACATCAAGAGGAAACAGAACATAGAGATAGAACTTGAAACTGCTTTATTGTGTCAAGTTTCAAAAAGCTAGCACAAACCGTGTTTGATTTAGAGTTCCAAATACATCTGTCAGTATAGGAGAAAACAGAGTGAAACGCCAAAATACAAACTGTTACTGGAAACGAACGCTTCAACATAGAAGAACGAAATTTGGGTAACCAAGTGGGCTTAGTGTACTCATCATTACCTGAAAGTATCATCAGTTTGGGTGAAAACATAGTTGCTGACATTTCTGGAGACTCGTAATTTTTGGAAGCTTGGCAACCCCTTTCAATGAAAGTGTTTCTCCCCAGTCACTGCTTAGGGCTACATCAAGAGGAAACAGAACATAGAGATAGAACTTGAACCTGCTTTATTGTGTCAACTTTCAAGAAGCTAGCACAAACCGTGTTTGATTTAGAGTTCCAAATACATCTGTCAGTATAGGAGAAAACAGAGTGAAACGCCAAAATTCAAACTGTTACTGGAAACGAACGCTTCAACATAGAAGAACGAAATTTGGCAAAACAAGTGGGCTTAGTGTACTGATCATTACCTGAAAGTATCATCCAGTTTGGGTGAAAACATAGTTGCTGTGATTTCTGGAGACTCGTAATTTTTGGAAGCTTGGCAAACCCTTTCAATGAAAGTGTTTCTCCCCAGTCACTGCTTAGGGCTACATCAAGAGGAAACAGAACATAGAGATAGAACGTGAAACAGCTTTACTGTGTCAAGTTTCAAGAAGCTAGCACAAACCGTGTTTGATTTAGAGTTCCAAATACATCTACCAATATAGGAGAAAACAGAGTGCAACGCCAAAATTCAAACTGTTACTGGAAAGGAACGCTTCAACATAGAAGAACAAACTTAGGGGAACCAAGTGGGCTTAGTGTACTGATCATTACTTGAAAGTATCATCCAGTTTGGGTGAAAAAATATTTGCTGAGATTTCTGGAGACTCGTAATTTTTGGAAGCTTGGCAACCACTTTCAATGAAAGTGTTTCTCCCCAGTCACTGCTTAGGGCTACATCAAGAGGAAACAGAATATAGAGTTAGAACGTGAAACTGCTTTACTGTGTCAAGTTTCAAGATGCTAGCACAAACCGTGTTTGATTTAGAGATCCAAATACATCTATCAATATAGGAGAAAACAGAGTGAAACGCCAAAATTCAAAGTGTTACTGCAAACGAACGCTTCAACATAGAAGAACGAAATTTGGGGAACCAAGTGGGCTTAGTGTACTGATATTGCGTGAAAGTATCATCCAGTTTGGGTGAAAAAATGTGTGCTGAGATTTCTGGAGACTCGTAATTTTTGGAAGCTTGGCAACCCCTTTCAATGAAAGTGTTTCTCCCCAGTCACTGCTTAGGGCTACATCAAGAGGAAACAGAATATAGAGTTAGAACGTGAAACTGCTTTACTGTGTCAAGTTTCAAGATGCTAGCACAAACCGTGTTTGATTTAGAGGTCCAAATACATCTATCAATATAGGAGAAAACAGAGTGAAACGCCAAAATTCAAAGTGTTACTGCAAACGAACGCTTCAACATAGAAGAACGAAATTTGGGGAACCAAGTGGGCTTAGTGTACTGATATTGCGTGAAAGTATCATCCAGTTTGGGTGAAAAAATGTGTGCTGAGATTTCTGGAGACTCGTAATTTTTGGAAGCTTGGCAACCCCTTTCAATGAAAGTGTTTCTCCCCAGTCACTGCTTAGGGCTACATCAAGAGGAAACAGAATATAGAGTTAGAACATGAAACTGCTTTACTGTGTCAAGTTTCAAGATGCTAGCACAAACCATGTTTGATTTAGAGTTCCAAATACATCTATCAATATAGGAGAAAACAGAGTGAAACGCCAAAATTTAAACTGTTACTGGAAATGAACGCTTCAATATAGAAGAACGAAATTCGGGGAACCAAGTGGGCTTCGTGTACTGATCATTACCTGAAAGTATCATCCTGTTTGGGTGAAAAAATGTTTGCTGAGATTTCTGGAAACTCGTAATTTTTGGAAGCTTTTCAACCCCTTTCAATGAAAGTGTTTCTCCCCCGTCACTGCTGAGGGCTACATCAAGAGGAAACAGAACATAGAGATAGAAGGTGAAACTGCTTTACTGTGTCAAGTTTCAAGAAGCTAGCACAAACCGTGTTTGATTTAGAGTTCCAAATACATCTATCAATATAGGAGAAAACAGAGTGCAACGCCAAAATTCAAACTGTTACTGGAAACGAACGCTTCAACATAGAAGAACAAAATTAGGGGAACCAAGTGGGCTTAGTGTACTGATCATTACTTGAAAGTATAATCCAGTTTGGGTGAAAAAATATTTGCTGAGATTTCTGGAGACTCGTAATTTTTGGAAGCTTAGCAACCCCTTTCAATGAAAGTGTTTCTCCTCAGTCACTGCTGAGTGCTACATCAAGAGGAAACAGAGCATAGAGATAGAAGGTGAAACTGCTTTACTGTGTCAAGTTTCAAGAAGCTAGCACAAACCTTGTTTGGTTTAGAGTTCCAAATACATCTATCAATATAGGAGAAAACAGAGTGAAACGCCAAAATTCATACTCTTACTGGAAACGAACGCTTCAACATAGAAGAACGAAATTTGGGGAACCAAGTGAGCTTAGTGTACTGATCATTACCTGAAAGTATCATCCAGTTTGGGTGAAAAAATGTTTGCTGAGATTTCTGGAGACTCGTAATTTTTGGAAGCTTGGCTACCCCTTTCAATGAAAGTGTTTCTCCCCAGTCACTGCTGAGGGCTACATTAAGAGAAAACAGAACATAGAGATAGAACTTGAAACTGCTTTACTGTGTCAAGTTTCAAAAAGCTAGCACAAACCGTGTTTGATTTAGAGTTCCAAATACATCTGTCAGTATAGGAGAAAACAGAGTGAAACGCCAAAATACAAACTGTTACTGGAAACGAACGCTTCAACATAGAAGAACGAAATTTGGCAAACCAAGTGGGCTTAGTGTACTGATCATTACCTGAAAGTATCATCCAGTTTGGGTGAAAAAATGTTTGCTGAGATTTCTGGAGACTCGTAATTTTTGGAAGCTTGGCTACCCCTTTCAATGAAAGTGTTTCTCCCCAGTCACTCCTTAGGGCTACATCAAGAGGGAAAAGAACATAGAGATAGAACGTGAAACTGCTTTACTGTGTCAAGTTTCAAGAAGCTAGCACAAACCTTGTTTGATTTAGAGTTCCAAATACATCTATCAATATAGGAGAAAACAGAGTGAAACGCCAAAATTCAAACTGTTACTAGAAACAAACGATTCAACATAGAAGAACAAAATTTGGGGAACCAAGTGGGCTTCATGTACTGATCATTGCGTGAAAGTATCATCCAGTTTGGGTGAAAACATAGTTGCTGAGATTTCTGGAGACTCCTAATTTTTGGAAGCTTGGCAACCCCTTTCAATGAAAGTGTTTCTCCTCAGTCACTGCTGAGTGCTACATCAAGAGGAAACAGAGCATAGTGATAGAACGTGAAACTGCTTTACTGTGTCAAGTGTCAAGAAGCTAGCACAAACCTTGTTTGGTTTAGAGTTCCAAATACATCTATCAATATAGGAGAAAACAGAGTGAAATGCCAAAATTCAAACTGTTACTGGAAACGAACGCTTCAACACAGAAGAATGAAATTTGGGGATCCAAGTTGGCTTAGTGTACTGATCATTACCTGAAAGTATCATCCAGTTTGGGTGAAAACAGAGTTGCTGAGATTTCTGGAGACTCGTAATTTTTGGAAGCTTGGCAAACCCTTTCAATGAAAGTGTTTCTCCCCAGTCACTGCTGAGGGCTACATCAAGAGGAAACAGAACATAGAGATAGAACTTGAAACTGCTTTATTGTGTCAAGTTTCAAAAAGCTAGCACAAACCGTGTTTGATTTAGAGTTCCAAATACATCTGTCAGTATAGGAGAAAACAGAGTGAAACGCCAAAATACAAACTGTTACTGGAAACGAACGCTTCAACATAGAAGAACGAAATTTGGGTAACCAAGTGGGCTTAGTGTACTCATCATTACCTGAAAGTATCATCAGTTTGGGTGAAAACATAGTTGCTGACATTTCTGGAGACTCGTAATTTTTGGAAGCTTGGCAACCCCTTTCAATGGAAGTGTTTCTCCCCAGTCACTGCTTAGGGCTACATCAAGAGGAAACAGAACATAGAGATAGAACTTGAACCTGCTTTATTGTGTCAACTTTCAAGAAGCTAGCACAAACCGTGTTTGATTTAGAGTTCCAAATACATCTGTCAGTATAGGAGAAAACAGAGTGAAACGCCAAAATTCAAACTGTTACTGGAAACGAACGCTTCAACATAGAAGAACGAAATTTGGCAAAACAAGTGGGCTTAGTGTACTGATCATTACCTGAAAGTATCATCCAGTTTGGGTGAAAACATAGTTGCTGTGATTTCTGGAGACTCGTAATTTTTGGAAGCTTGGCAAACCCTTTCAATGAAAGTGTTTCTCCCCAGTCACTGCTTAGGGCTACATCAAGAGGAAACAGAACATAGAGATAGAACGTGAAACAGCTTTACTGTGTCAAGTTTCAAGAAGCTAGCACAAACCGTGTTTGATTTAGAGTTCCAAATACATCTACCAATATAGGAGAAAACAGAGTGCAACGCCAAAATTCAAACTGTTACTGGAAAGGAACGCTTCAACATAGAAGAACAAACTTAGGGGAACCAAGTGGGCTTAGTGTACTGATCATTACTTGAAAGTATCATCCAGTTTGGGTGAAAAAATATTTGCTGAGATTTCTGGAGACTCGTAATTTTTGGAAGCTTGGCAACCACTTTCAATGAAAGTGTTTCTCCCCAGTCACTGCTTAGGGCTACATCAAGAGGAAACAGAATATAGAGTTAGAACGTGAAACTGCTTTACTGTGTCAAGTTTCAAGATGCTAGCACAAACCGTGTTTGATTTAGAGATCCAAATACATCTATCAATATAGGAGAAAACAGAGTGAAACGCCAAAATTCAAAGTGTTACTGCAAACGAACGCTTCAACATAGAAGAACGAAATTTGGGGAACCAAGTGGGCTTAGTGTACTGATATTGCGTGAAAGTATCATCCAGTTTGGGTGAAAAAATGTGTGCTGAGATTTCTGGAGACTCGTAATTTTTGGAAGCTTGGCAACCCCTTTCAATGAAAGTGTTTCTCCCCAGTCACTGCTTAGGGCTACATCAAGAGGAAACAGAATATAGAGTTAGAACGTGAAACTGCTTTACTGTGTCAAGTTTCAAGATGCTAGCACAAACCGTGTTTGATTTAGAGGTCCAAATACATCTATCAATATAGGAGAAAACAGAGTGAAACGCCAAAATTCAAAGTGTTACTGCAAACGAACGCTTCAACATAGAAGAACGAAATTTGGGGAACCAAGTGGGCTTAGTGTACTGATATTGCGTGAAAGTATCATCCAGTTTGGGTGAAAAAATGTGTGCTGAGATTTCTGGAGACTCGTAATTTTTGGAAGCTTGGCAACCCCTTTCAATGAAAGTGTTTCTCCCCAGTCACTGCTTAGGGCTACATCAAGAGGAAACAGAATATAGAGTTAGAACATGAAACTGCTTTACTGTGTCAAGTTTCAAGATGCTAGCACAAACCATGTTTGATTTAGAGTTCCAAATACATCTATCAATATAGGAGAAAACAGAGTGAAACGCCAAAATTTAAACTGTGACTGGAAATGAACGCTTCAATATAGAAGAACGAAATTCGGGGAACCAAGTGGGCTTCGTGTACTGATCATTACCTGAAAGTATCATCCAGTTTGGGTGAAAAAATGTTTGCTGAGATTTCTGGAAACTCGTAATTTTTGGAAGCTTTTCAACCCCTTTCAATGAAAGTGTTTCTCCCCCGTCACTGCTGAGGGCTACATCAAGAGGAAACAGAACATAGAGATAGAAGGTGAAACTGCTTTACTGTGTCAAGTTTCAAGAAGCTAGCACAAACCGTGTTTGATTTAGAGTTCCAAATACATCTATCAATATAGGAGAAAACAGAGTGCAACGCCAAAATTCAAACTGTTACTGGAAACGAACGCTTCAACATAGAAGAACAAAATTAGGGGAACCAAGTGGGCTTAGTGTACTGATCATTACTTGAAAGTATAATCCAGTTTGGGTGAAAAAATATTTGCTGAGATTTCTGGAGACTCGTAATTTTTGGAAGCTTAGCAACCCCTTTCAATGAAAGTGTTTCTCCTCAGTCACTGCTGAGTGCTACATCAAGAGGAAACAGAGCATAGAGATAGAAGGTGAAACTGCTTTACTGTGTCAAGTTTCAAGAAGCTAGCACAAACCTTGTTTGGTTTAGAGTTCCAAATACATCTATCAATATAGGAGAAAACAGAGTGAAACGCCAAAATTCATACTGTTACTGGAAACGAACGCTTCAACATAGAAGAACGAAATTTGGGGAACCAAGTGGGCTTAGTGTACTGATCATTACCTGAAAGTATCATCCAGGTTGGCTGAAAAAATAGTTGCTGTGATTTCTGGACACTCGTAATTTTTGGAAGCTTGGCAACCCCTTTCAATGTAAGTGTTTCTCCCCAGTCACTGCTTAGGGCTACATCAAGAGGAAACAGAACATAGAGATAGAACTTTAAACTGCTTTATTTTGTCAAGTTTCATGAAGCTAGCACAAACCTTGTTTGGTTTAGAGTTCCAAATAAATCTATCAATATAGGAGAAAACAGAGTGAAACGCCAAAATTCAAACTGTTATTGGAAACGAAAGCTTCAAAATAGAAGAACGAAATTTGGGGAACCAAGTGAGCTTAGTGTACTGATCATTACCTGAAAGAGTCACCCAGTTTGGGTGAAACAATGTTTGCTGAGATTTCTGGAGACTCGTAATTTTTGGAAGCTTGGCTACCCCTTTCAATGAAAGTGTTTCTCCCCAGTCACTGCTGAGGGCTACATCAAGAGGAAACAGAACATAGAGATAGAAAGTGAAACTGCTTTACTGTGTCAAGTTTCAAGAAGCTAGCACAAACCGTGTTTGATTTAGAGTTCCAAATACATCTATCAATAAAGGAGAAAACAGAGTGAAACGCCAAAATTCAAACTGTTACTAGAAACAAACGATTCAACATAGAAGAACGAAATTTGGGGAACCAAGTGGGCTTCGTGTACTGATCATTGCGTGAAAGTATCATCCAGTTTGGGTGAAAACATAGTTGCTGAGATTTCTGGAGACTCGTAATTTTTGGAAGCTTGGCAACCCCTTTCAATAAAGTGTTTCTCCCCAGTCACTGCTTAGAGCTACATCAAGAGGAAGCAGAACATAGAGTTAGAACGTGATACTGCTTTACTGTGTCAAGTTTTAAGAAGCTAGCACAAACCGTGTTTGATTTAGAGTTCCAAATACATCTGTCAATATAGGAGAAAACAGAGTGAAACGCCAAAATTCAAACAGTTACTGGAAGCGAACGCTTCAACATAAAAGAACGAAATTTGGGGAACCAAGTGAGCTTAGTGTACTGATCATTACCTGAAAGTATCATCCAGTTTGTGTGAAAAAATAGATGCTGAGATTTCTGGAGACTCGCAATTTTGGGAAGCTTGGCAACCCCTTTCAATGAAAGTGTTTCTCCTCAGTCACTGCTGAGTGCTAAATCAAGAGGGAACAGAACATAGAGATAGAATGTGAAACTGCTTTACTGTGTCAAGTTTCAAGAGCCTAGCACAAACCGTGTTTGATTTAGAGTTCCAAATACATCTATAGATATAGGAGAAAACAGAGTGAAACGCCAAAATTTAAACTGTTACTGGAAATGAACGCTTCAACATAGAAGAACGAAATTCGGGGAACCAAGTGGGCTTCGTGTACTGATCATTACCTGAAAGTATATTCCAGATTGGGTGAAAAAATGTTTGCTGAGATTTCTGGAAACTCGTAATTTTTGGAAGCTTGGCAACCCCTTTCAATGAAAGTGTTTCTCCCCCGTCACTGCTGAGGGCTACATCAAGAGGAAACAGAACATAGAGATAGAAGGTGAAACTGCTTTACTGTGTCAAGTTTCAAGAAGCTAGCACAAACCGTGTTTGATTTAGAGTTCCAAATACATCTATCAATATAGGAGAAAACAGAGTGCAACGCCAAAATTCAAACTGTTACTGGAAACGAACGCTTCAACATAGAATAACAAAATTAGGGGAACCAAGTGGGCTTAGTGTACTGATCATTACTTGAAAGTATAATCCAGTTTGGGTGAAAAATTATTTGCTGAGATTTCTGGAGACTCGTAATTTTTGGAAGCTTGGCAACCCCATTCAATGAAAGTGTTTCTCCTCAGTCACTGCTGAGTGCTACATCAAGAGGAAACAGAGCATAGAGATAGAAGGTGAAACTGCTTTACTGTGTCAAGTTTCAAGAAGCTAGCACAAACCTTGTTTGGTTTAGAGTTCCAAATACATCTATCAATATAGGAGAAAACAGAGTGAAATGCCAAAATTCAAACTGTTACTGGAAACGAACGCTTCAACACAGAAGAATGAAATTTGGGGATCCAAGTGGGCTTAGTGTACTGATCATTACCTGAAAGTATCATCCAGTTTGGGTGAAAAAATATTTGCTGAGATTTCTGGAGACTCGTAATTTTTGGAAGCTTGGCTATCCCTTTCAATGAAAGTGTTTCTCCCCAGTCACTCCTTAGGGCTACACCAAGAGGAAAAAGAACATAGAGATAGAACATGAAACTGCTTTACTGTGTCAAGTTTCAAGAAGCTAGCACAAACCGTGTTTGATTTAGAGTTCCAAATACATCTATCAATATAGGAGAAAACAGAGTGAAACGCCAAAATTCAAACTATTACTAGAAACAAACGATTCAACATAGAAGAACGAAATTTGGGGAACCAAGTGGGCTTAGTGTACTGATCATTACCTGAAAGTATCATCCAGTTTGGGTGAAAAAATGTTTGCTGAGATTTCTGGAGACTCGTAATTTTTGGAAGCTTGGCAACCCCTTTCAATGAAAGTGTTTCTCCCCAGTCACTGCTTAGGGCTACATCAAGAGGAAACAGAACATAGAGATAGAACGTGAAACTGCTTTATTGTGTCATGTTTCCAGAAGCTAGCACAAACCGTGTTTGATTTAGAGTTCCAAATACATCTATCAATATAGGACAAAACAGAGTGAAACGTCAAAATTCAAACTGTTACTGGAAACGAACGCTTCAACATAGAAGAACGAAATTTGGGGAACCAAGTGGGCTTAGTGTACTCATCATTACCTGAAAGTATCATCAGTTTGGGTGAAAACATAGTTGCTGACATTTCTGGAGACTCGTAATTTTTGGAAGCTTGGCAACCCCTTTCAATGAAAGTGTTTCTCCCCAGTCACTGCTTAGGGCTACATCAAGAGGAAACAGAACATAGAGATAGAACTTGAAACTGCTTTATTGTGTCAAGTTTCAAGAAGCTAGCACAAACCGTGTTTGATTTAGAGTTCCAAATACATCTGTCAGTATAGGAGAAAACAGAGTGAAACGCCAAAATTCAAACTGTTACTGGAAACGAACGCTTCAACATAGAAGAACGAAATTTGGGGAACCAAGTGGGCTTAGTGTACTGATCATTACCTGAAAGTATCATCCAGTTTGGGTGAAAACATAGTTGCTGTGATTTCTGGAGACTCGTAATTTTTGGAAGCTTGGCAACCCCTTTCAATGAAAGTGTTTCTCCCCAGTCACTGCTTAGGGCTACATCAAGAGGAAACAGAACATAGAGATAGAACGTGAAACAGCTTTACTGTGTCAAGTTTCAAGAAGCTAGCACAAACCGTGTTTGATTTAGAGTTCCAAATACATCTGTCAGTATAGGAGAAAACAGAGTGAAACGCCAAAATTCAAACTGTTACTGGAAACGAACGCTTCAACATAGAAAAACAAAATTAGGGTAACCAAGTGGGCTTAGTGTACTACTCATTATTTGAAAGTATCATCCAGTTTGGGTGAAAAAATATTTGCTGAGATTTCTGGAGACTCGTAATTTTTGGAAGCTCGGCAACCTTTTTCAATGAAAGGGTTTCTCCTCAGTCACTGCTGAGTGCTACATCAAGAGGAAACAGAGCATAGAGATAGAACGTGAAACTGCTTTACTGTGTCAAGTTTCAAGAAGCTAGCACAAACCTTGTTTGGTTTAGAGTTCCAAATACATCTATCAATATAGGAGAAAACAGAGTGAAACACCAAAATTCAAACTGTTACTGGAAACGAACGCTTCAACACAGAAGAATGAAATTTAGGGATCCAAGTGGGCTTAGTGTACTGATCATTACCTGAAAGTATCATCCAGTTTGGGTGAAAAAATAGTTGCTGAGATTTCTGGAGACTCACAATTTTGGGAAGCTTGGAAACCCCTTTCAGTGAAAGTGTTTCTCCTCAGTCACTGCTAAGTGCTACATCAAGAGGAAACAGAACATAGAGATAGAACGTGAAACTGCTTTACTGTGTCAAGTTTCAAGAAGCTAGCACAAACCTTGTTTGGTTTAGAGTTCCAAATACATCTATCAATATAGGAGAAAACAGAGTGAAACGGCAAAATTCAAACTGTTACTGGAAACGAACGCTTCAAAATGGAAGAACGAAATTTGGGGATCCAAGTGGGCTTAGTGTACTGATCATTACTTGAAAGTATAATCCAGTTTGGGTGAAAAAATATTTGCTGAGATTTCTGGAGACTCGTAATTTTTGGAAGCTTGGCAACCCCTTTCAATGAAACTGTTTCTCCTCAGTCACTGCTGAGTGCTACTTCAAGAGGAAACAGAGCATAGAGATAGAAGGTGAAACTGCTTTACTGTGTCAAGTTTCAAGAAGCTAGCACAAACCTTGTTTGGTTTAGAGTTCCAAATACATCTATCAATATAGGAGAAAACAGAGTGAAATGCCAAAATTCAAACTGTTACTGGAAACGAACGCTTCAACACAGAAGAATGAAATTTGGGGATCCAAGTGGGCTTAGTGTACTGATCATTACCTGAAAGTATCATCCAGTTTGGGTGAAAACAGAGTTGCTGAGATTTCTGGAGACTCGTAATTTTTGGAAGCTTGGCAACCCCTTTCAATGAAAGTGTTTCTCCCCAGTCACTGCTTAGGGCTACATCAAGAGGAAACAGAACATAGAGTTAGAACGTGAAACTGCTTTACTGTGTCAACTTTCAAGAAGCTAGCACAAACCGTGTTTGATTTAGAGTTCCAAATACATCTATCAATATAGGAGAAAACAGAGTGAAACGCCAAAATTCAAACTTTTACTGCAAACGAACGCTTCAACATAGAAGAACGAAATTTGGAGAACCAAGTGGGCTTAGTGTACTGATCATTACCTGAAAGTATCATCCAGTTTGGGTGAAAAAATAGTTGCTGAGATTTCTGGAGACTCGTAATTTTTGGAAGCTTGGCAACCCCTTTCAATGAAAGTGTTTCTCCCCAGTCACTGCTTAGGGCTACATCAAGAGGAAACAGTACATAGAGATAGAACGTGAAACTGATTTATTGTGTCATGTTTCCAGAAGCTAGCACAAACCGTGTTTGATTTAGAGTTCCAAATACATCTATCAATATAGGAGAAAACAGAGTGAAACGCTAAAATTCAAACTGTTACTGGAAACGAACGCTTCAACATAGAAGAACGAAATTTGGGGAACCAAGTGGGCTTTGTGTACTCATCATTACCTGAAAGTATCATCAGTTTGGGTGAAAACATAGTTGCTGAGATTTCTGGAGACTCGTAATTTTTGGAAGCTTGGCAACCCCTTTCAATGAAAGTGTTTCTCCCCAGTCACTGCTTAGGGCTACATCAAGAGGAAACAGAACATAGAGATAGAACGTGAAACAGCCTTAGTGTGTCAAGTTTCAAGAAGCTAGCACAAACCGTGTTTGATTTAGAGTTCCAAATACATCTGTCAGTATAGGAGAAAACAGAGTGAAACGCCAAAATTCAAACAGTTACTGGAAGCGAACGCTTCAACATAAAAGAACGAAATTTGGGGAACCAAGTGAGCTTAGTGTACTGATCATTACCTAAAAGTATCATCCAGTTTGGGTGAAAAAATAGTTGCTGAGATTTCTGGAGAATCACAATTTTGGGAAGCTTGGAAACCCCTTTCAGTGAAAGTGTTTCTCCTCAGTCACTGCTGAGTGCTACATCAAGAGGAAACAGAACATAGAGATAGAACGTGAAACTGCTTTAATGTGTCAAGTTTCAAGAAGCTAGCACAAACCGTGTTTGGTTTAGAGTTCCAAATACATCTATCAATATAGGAGAAAACAGAGTGAAACGCCAAAATTCAAACTGTTACTGGAAACGAACGCTTCTACATAGAAGAACGAAATTTGGGGAACCAAGTGGGCTTAGTGTTCTGATCATTACCTGAAAGTATCATCCAGTTTGGGTGAAAACATAGTTGCTGAGATTTCTGGAGACTCGTAATTTTTGGAAGCTTGGCAACCCCTTTCAATGAAAGTGTTTCTCCCCAGTCACTGCTTAGGGCTACATCAAGAGGAAACAGAACACAGAGTTAGAACGTGAAACTGCTTTACTGTGTCCAGTTTCAAGAAGCTAGCACAAACCGTGTTTGATTTAGAGTTCCAAATACATCTGTCAGTATAGGAGAAAACAGAGTGAAACGCCAAAATTCAAACAGTTACTGGAAGCGAACGCTTCAACATAAAAGAACGAAATTTGGGGAACCAAGTGAGCTTAGTGTACTGATCATTACCTGAAAGTATCGTCCAGTTTGTGTGAAAAAATAGTTGCTGAGATTTCTGGAGACTCGCAATTTTGGGAAGCTTGGCAACCCCTTTCAATGAAAGTGTTTCTCCTCAGTCACTGCTGAGTGCTACATCAAGAGGGAACAGAACATAGAGATAGAATGTGAAACTGCTTCACTGTGTCAAGTTTCAAGAGGCTAGCACAAACCGTGTTTGATTTAGAGTTCCAAATACATCTATAGATATAGGAGAAAACAGAGTGAAACGCCAAAATTCAAACTGTTACTGGAAACGAACGCTTCAACATAGAAGAACGAAATTTGGGGAACCAAGTGGGCTTAGTGTACTGATCATTACTTGAAAGTATCATCCAGTTTGGGTGAAAAAATGTTTGCTGAGATTTCTGGAGACTCGTAATTTTTGGAAGCTTGGCAACCCCTTTCAATGAAAGTGTTTCTCATCAGCCACTGCTGAGTGCTACATCAAGAGGAAACAGAACATAGAGATAGAACGTGAAACTGCTTTACTGTGTCAAGTTTCAAGAAGCTAGCACAAACCTTGTTTGGTTTAGAGTTCCAAATACATCTATCAATATAGGAGAAAACAGAGTGAAACGGCAAAATTCAAACTGTTACTGGAAACGAACGCTTCAAAATGGAAGAACGAAATTTGGGGATCCAAGTGGGCTTAGTATACTGATCATTACCTGAAAGTATCATCCAGTTTGGGTGAAAACATAGTTGCTGAGATTTCTGGAGACTCGTAATTTTTGGAAGCTTGGCAACCCCTTTCAATGAAAGTGTTTCTCCCCAGTCACTGCTTAGGGCTACATCAAGAGGAAACAGAACATAGAATTAGAACGTGAAACTGCTTTATTGTGTCATGTTTCCAGAAGCTAGCACAAACCGTGTTTGATTTAGAGTTCCAAATACATCTATCAATATAGGAGAAAACAGAGTGAAACGCCAAAATTCAAACTGTTACTGGAAACGAACGCTTCAACATAGAAGAACGAAATTTGGGGAACCAAGTGGGCTTTGTGTACTCATCATTACCTGAAAGTATCATCAGTTTGGGTGAAAACATAGTTGCTGATATTTCTGGAGACTCGTAATTTTTGGAAGCTTGGCAACCCCTTTCAATGAAAGTGTTTCTCCCCAGTCACTGCTTAGGGCTACATCAAGAGGAAACAGAACATAGAGACAGAACTTGAAACTGCTTTATTGTGTCAAGTTTCAAGAAGCTAGCACAAACTGTGTTTGATTTAGAGTTCCAAATACATCTGTCAGTATAGGAGAAAACAGAGTGAAATGCCAAAATTCAAACTGTTACTGGAAACGAACGCTTCAACATAGAAGAACGAAATTTGGCGAAACAAGTGGGCTTAGTGTACTGATCATTACATGAAAGTATCATCCAGTTTGGGTGAAAACATAGTTGCTGTGATTTCTGGAGACTCGTAGTTTTTTGATCCTTGGCAACACTTTCAATGAAAGTGTTTCTCCCCAGTCACTGCTTAGAGCTACATCAAGAGGAAACAGAACATAGAGATAGAACGTGAAACAGCTTTACTGTGTCAAGTTTCAAGAAGCTAGCACAAACCGTGTTTGATTTAGAGTTCCAAATACATCTGTCAGTATAGGAGAAAACAGAGTGAAACGCCAAAATTCAAACTGTTATTGGAAACGAACGCTTCAACATAGAAGAATGAAATTTGGGGATCCAAGCGGGCTTAGTGTACTGATCATTACTTGAAAGTATCATCCAGTTTGGGTGAAAAAATGTTTGCTGAGATTTCTGGAGACTCGTAATTTTTGGAAGCTTGGCTACCCCTTTCAATGAAAGTGTTTCTCCCCAGTCACTGCTTAGAGCTACATCAAGAGGAAACAGAACATAGAGTTAGAACGTGAAACTGCTTTACTGTGTCAAGTTTCAAGAAGCTAGCACAAACCGTGTTTGATTTAGAGTTCCAAATACATCTGTCAGTATAGGAGAAAACAGAGTGAAACGCCAAAATTCAAACAGTTACTGGAAGCGAACGCTTCAACATAAAAGAACGAAATTTGGGGATCCAAGTGAGCTTAGTGTACTGATCATTACCTGAAAATATCATCCAGTTTGGGTGAAAAAATAGTTGCTGAGATTTCTGGAGACTCGCAATTTTGGGAAGCTTGGCAACCCCTTTCAATGAAAGTGTTTCTCCTCAGTCACTGCTGAGTGCTACGTCAAGAGGAAACAGAACATAGAGATAGAATGAGAAACTGCTTTACTGTGTCAAGTTTCAAGAGGCTAGCACAAACCGTGTTTGATTTAGAGTTCCAAATGCATCTATCGATATAGGAGAAAACAGAGTGAAACGCCAAAATTTAAACTGTTACTGGAAACGAACGCTTCTACATAGAAGAACGAAATTTGGGGAACCAAGTGGGCTTAGTGTACTGATCATTACCTGAAAGTATCATCCAGTTTGGGTGAAAAAATATTTGCTGAGATTTCTGGAGACTCGTAATTTTTGGAAGCTTGGCTACCCCTTTCAATGAAAGTGTTTCTCCCCAGTCACTCCTTAGGGCTACATCAAGAGGAAAAAGAACATAGAGATAGAACGTGAAACTGCTTTACTGTGTCAAGTTTCAAGAAGCTAGCACAAACCGTGTTTGATTTAGAGTTCCAAATACATCTATCAATATACGAGAAAACAGAGTGCAACGCCAAAATTCAAACTGTTACTGGAAACGAACGCTTCAACATAGAAGAACGAAATTTGGGGAACCAAGTGGGCTTAGTGTACTGATCATTACTTGAAAGTATCATCCAGTTTGGGTGAAAAAATATTTGCTGAGATTTCTGGAGAATCGTAATTTTTGGAAGCTTGGCAACCCCTTTCAATGAAAGTGTTTCTCCTCAGTCACTGCTGAGTGCTACATCAAGAGGAAACAGAGCGTAGAGATAGAACGTGAAACTGCTTTACTGTGTCAAGTTTCAAGAAGCTAGCACAAACCTTGTTTGGTTTAGAGTTCCAAATACATGTATCAATATAGGAGAAAAAAGAGTGAAACGCCAAAATTAAAACTGTTACTGGAAACGAACGCTTCAACATAGAAGAACGAAATTTGGGGAACCAAGTGGGCTTAGTGTACTGATCATTACCTGAAAGTATCATCCAATTTGGGTGAAAAAATATTTGCTGAGATTTCTGGAGACTCGTAATTTTTGGAAGCTTGGCTACCCCTTTCAATGAAAGTGTTTCTCCCCAGTCACTCCTTAGGGCTACATCAAGAGGAAAAAGAACATAGAGATAGAACATGAAACTGCTTTACTGTGTCAAGTTTCAAGAAGCTAGCACAAACCGTGTTTGATTTAGAGTTCCAAATACATCTATCAATATAGGAGAAAACAGAGTGAAACGCCAAAATTCAAACTATTACTAGAAACAAACGATTCAACATAGAAGAACGAAATTTGGGGAACCAAGTGGGCTTAGTGTACTGATCATTACCTGAAAGTATCATCCAGTTTGGGTGAAAAAATGTGTGCTGAGATTTCTGGAGACTCGTAATTTGTGGAAGCTTGGCAACCCCTTTCAATGAAAGTGTTTCTCCCCAGTCACTGCTTAGGGCTACATCAAGAGGAAACAGAACATAGAGATAGAACGTGAAACTGCTTTATTGTGTCATGTTTCCAGAAGCTAGCACAAACCGTGTTTGATTTAGAGTTCCAAATACATCTATCAATATAGGAGAAAACAGAGTGCAACGCCAAAATTCAAACTGTTACTGGAAACGAACGCTTCAACATAGAAGAACGAAATTTGGGGAACCAAGTGGGCTTAGTGTACTGATCATTACTTGAAAGTATCATCCAGTTTGTGTGAAAAAATATTTGCTGAGATTTCTGGAGACTCGTAATTTTTGGAAGCTTGGCAACCCCTTTCAATGAAAGTGTTTCTCCTCAGTCACTGCTGAGTGCTACATCAAGAGGAAACAGAGCGTAGAGATAGAACGTGAAACTGCTTTACTGTGTCAAGTTTCAAGAAGCTAGCACAAACCTTGTTTGGTTTAGAGTTCCAAATACATCTATCAATATAGGAGAAAAAAGAGTGAAACGCCAAAATTCAAACTGTTACTGGAAACGAACGCTTCAACATAGAAGAACGAAATTTGGGGAACCAAGTGGGCTTAGTGTACTGATCATTACCTGAAAGTATCATCCAGTTTGGGTGAAAACATAGTTGCTGTGATTTCTGGAGACTCGTAATTTTTGGAAGCTTGGCAACCCCTTTCAATGAAAGTGTTTCTCCCCAGTCACTGCTTAGGGCTACATCAAGAGGAAACAGAACATAGAGATAGAACATGAAACAGCTTTACTGTGTCAAGTTTCCAGAAGCTAGCACAAACCGTGTTTGATTTAGAGTTCCAAATACATCTGTCAGTATAGGAGAAAACAGAGTGAAACGCCAAAATTCAAACTGTTACTGGAAACGAACGCTTCAACATAGAAGAACAAAATTAGGGTAACCAAGTGGGCTTAGTGTACTACTCATTATTTGAAAGTATCATCCAGTTTGGGTGAAAAAATATTTGCTGAGATTTCTGGAGACTCGTAATTTTTGGAAGCTCGGCAACCTTTTTCAATGAAATTGTTTCTCCTCAGTCACTGCTGAGTGCTACATCAAGAGGAAACAGAGCATAGAGATAGAACGTGAAACTGCTTTACTGTGTCAAGTTTCAAGAAGCCTGCACAAACCTTGTTTGGTTTAGAGTTCCAAATACATCTATCAATATAGGAGAAAACAGAGTGAAACACCAAAATTCAAACTGTTACTGGAAACGAACGCTTCAACACAGAAGAATGAAATTTAGGGATCCAAGTGGGCTTAGTGTACTGATCATTACCTGAAAGTATCATCCGGTTTGGGTGAAAAAATAGTTGCTGAGATTTCTGGAGACTCACAATTTTGGGAAGCTTGGAAACCCCTTTCAGTGAAAGTGTTTCTCCTCAGTCACTGCTGAGTGCTACATCAAGAGGAAACAGAACATAGAGATAGAACGTGAAACTGCTTTACTGTGTCAAGATTCAAGAAGCTAGCACAAACCTTGTTTGGTTTAGAGTTCCAAATACATCTATCAATATAGGAGAAAACAGAGTGAAACGGCAAAATTCAAACTGTTACTGGAAACGAACGCTTCAAAATGGAAGAACGAAATTTGGGGATCCAAGTGGGCTTAGTGTACTGATCATTACCTGAAAGTATCATCCAGTTTGGGTGAAAACATAGTTGCTGAGATTTCTGGAGACTCGTAATTTTTGGAAGCTTTGCAACCCCTTTCAATGAAAGTGTTTCTCCCCAGTCACTGCTTAGGGCTACATCAAGAGGAAACAGAACATAGAGTTAGAACGTGAAACTGCTTTACTCTGTCAAGTTTCAAGAAACTAGCACAAACCGTGTTTGATTTAGAGTTCCAAATACATCTGTCAGTATAGGAGAAAACAGAGTGAAACGCCAAAATTCAAACTGTTACTGGAAACGAACGCTTCAACATAGAAGAACGAAATTTGGCGAAACAAGTGGGCTTAGTGTACTGATCATTACATGAAAGTATCATCCAGTTTGGGTGAAAACATAGTTGCTGTGATTTCTGGAGACTCGTAATTTTTGGAACCTTGGCAACACCTTTCAATGAAAGTGTTTCTCCCCAGTCACTGCTTAGAGCTACATCAAGAGGAAACAGAACATAGAGATAGAACGTGAAACAGATTTACTGTGTCAAGTTTCAAGAAGCTAGCACAAACCGTGTTTGATTTAGAGTTCCAAATACATCTGTCAGTATAGGAGAAAACAGAGTGAAACGCCAAAATTCAAACTGTTATTGGAAACGAACGCTTCAACATAGAAGAACGAAATTTGGGGATCCAAGCGGGCTTAGTGTACTGATCATTACTTGAAAGTATCATCCAGTTTGGGTGAAAAAATGTTTGCTGAGATTTCTGGAGACTCGTAATTTTTGGAAGCTTGGCTACCCCTTTCAATGAAAGTGTTTCTCCAGAGTCACTGCTTAGAGCTACATCAAGAGGAAACAAAACATAGAGTTAGAACGTGAAACTGCTTTACTGTGTCAAGTTTCCAGAAGCTAGCACAAACCGTGTTTGATTTAGAGTTCCAAATACATCTGTCAGTATAGGAGAAAACAGAGTGAAACGCCAAAATTCAAACAGTTACTGGAAGCGAACGCTTCAACATAAAAGAACGAAATTTGGGGATCCAAGTGAGCTTAGTGTACTGATCATTACCTGAAAATATCATCCAGTTTGGGTGAAAAAATAGTTGCTGAGATTTCTGGAGACTCGCAATTTTGGGAAGCTTGGCAACCCCTTTCAATGAAAGTGTTTCTCCTCAGTCACTGCTGAGTGCTACATCAAGAGGAAACAGAACATAGAGATAGAATGTGAAACTGCTTTACTGTGTCAAGTTTCAAGAGGCTAGCACAAACCGTGTTTGATTTAGAGTTCCAAATGCATCTATCGATATAGGAGAAAACAGAGTGAAACGCCAAAATTTAAACTGTTACTGGAAACGAACGCTTCAACATAGAAGAACGAAATTTGGGGAACCAAGTGGGCTTAGTGTACTGATCATTACCTGAAAGTATCATCCAGTTTGGGTGAAAAAATATTTGCTGAGATTTCTGGAGACTCGTAATTTTTGGAAGCTTGGCTACCCCTTTCAATGAAAGTGTTTCTCCCCAGTCACTCCTTAGGGCTACATCAAGAGGAAAAAGAACATAGAGATAGAACGTGAAACTGCTTTACTGTGTCAAGTTTCAAGAAGCTAGCACAAACCGTGTTTGATTTAGAGTTCCAAATACATCTATCAATATAGGAGAAAACAGAGTGCAACGCCAAAATTCAAACTGTTACTGGAAACGAACGCTTCAACATAGAAGAACGAAATTTGGGGAACCAAGTGGGCTTAGTGTACTGATCATTACTTGAAAGTATCATCCAGTTTGGGTGAAAAAATATTTGCTGAGATTTCTGGAGAATCGTAATTTTTGGAAGCTTGGCAACCCCTTTCAATGAAAGTGTTTCTCCTCAGTCACTGCTGAGTGCTACATCAAGAGGAAACAGAGCGTAGAGATAGAACATGAAACTGCTTTACTGTGTCAAGTTTCAAGAAGCTAGCACAAACCTTGTTTGGTTTAGAGTTCCAAATACATCTATCAATATAGGAGAAAAAAAGTGAAACGCCAAAATTCAAACTGTTACTGGAAACGAACGCTTCAACATAGAAGAACGAAATTTGGGGAACCAAGTGGGCTTAGTGTACTGATCATTACCTGAAAGTATCATCCAGTTTGGGTGAAAAAATATTTGCTGAGATTTCTGGAGACTCGTAATTTTTGGAAGCTCGGCTACCCCTTTCAATGAAAGTGTTTCTCCCCAGTCACTCCTTAGGGCTACATCAAGAGGAAAAAGAACATAGAGCTATAACATGAAACTGCTTTACTGTGTCAAGTTTCAAGAAGCTAGCACAAACCGTGTTTGATTTAGAGTTCCAAATACATCTATCAATATAGGAGAAAACAGAGTGAAACGCCAAAATTCAAACTATTACTAGAAACAAACGATTCAACATAGAAGAACGAAATTTGGGGAACCAAGTGGGCTTAGTGTACTGATCATTACCTGAAAGTATCATCCAGTTTGGGTGAAAAAATGTGTGCTGAGATTTCTGGAGACTCGTAATTTTTGGAAGCTTGGCAACCCCTTTCAATGAAAGTGTTTCTCCCCAGTCACTGCTTAGGGCTACATCAAGAGGAAACAGAACATAGAGATAGAACGTGAAACTGCTTTACTGTGTCAAGTTTCAAGAAGCTAGCACAAACCTTGTTTGGTTTAGAGTTCCAAATACATCTATCAATATAGGACAAAACAGAGTGAAACGTCAAAATTCAAACTGTTACTGGAAACGAACGCTTCAACATAGAAGAACGAAATTTGGGGAACCAAGTGGGCTTAGTGTACTGATCATTACCTGAAAGTATCATCCAGTTTGGGTGAAAAAATATTTGCTGAGATTTCTGGAGACTTGTAATTTTTGGAAGCTTGGCTACCCCTTTCAATGAAAGTGTTTCTCCCCAGTCACTCCTTAGGGCTACATCAAGAGGAAAAAGAACATAGAGATAGAACATGAAACTGCTTTACTGTGTCAAGTTTCAAGAAGCTAGCACAAACCGTGTTTGATTTAGAGTTTCAAATACATCTATCAATATAGGAGAAAACAGAGTGACACGCCAAAATTCAAACTATTTCTAGAAACAAACGATTCAACATAGAAGAACGAAATTTGGGGAACCAAGTGGGCTTAGTGTACTGATCATTACCTGAAAGTACCATCCAGTTTGGGTGAAAAAATGTGTGCTGAGATTTCTGGAGACTCGTAATTTTTGGAAGCTTGGCAACCCCTTTCAATGAAAGTGTTTCTCCCCAGTCACTGCTTAGGGCTACATCAAGAGGAAACAGAACATAGAGATAGAACGTGAAACTGCTTTATTGTGTCATGTTTCCAGAAGCTAGCACAAACCGTGTTTGATTTAGAGTTCCAAATACATCTATCAATATAGGACAAAACAGAGTGAAACGTCAAAATTCAAACTGTTACTGGAAACGAACGCTTCAACATAGAAGAACGATATTTGGGGAACCAAGTGGGCTTAGTGTACTCATCATTACCTGAAAGTATCATCAGTTTGGGTGAAAACATAGTTGCTGACATTTCTGGAGACTCGTAATTTTTGGAAGCTTGGCAACCCCTTTCAATGAAAGTGTTTCTCCCCAGTCACTGCTTAGGGCTACATCAAGAGGAAACAGAACATAGAGATAGAACTTGAAACTGCTTTATTGTGTCAAGTTTCAAGAAGCTAGCACAAACCATGTTTGATTTAGAGTTCCAAATACATCTGTCAGTATAGGAGAAAACAGAGTGAAACGCCAAAATTCAAACTGTTACTGGAAACGAACGCTTCAACATAGAAGAACGAAATTTGGCGAAACAAGTGGGCTTAGTGTACTGATCATTACCTGAAAGTATCATCCAGTTTGGGTGAAAACATAGTTGCTGTGATTTCTGGAGACTCGTAATTTTTGGAAGCTTGGCAACCCCTTTCAATGAAAGTGTTTCTCCCCAGTCACTGCTTAGGGCTACATCAAGAGGAAACAGAACATAGAGATAGAACGTGAAGCAGCTTTACTGTGTCAAGTTTCAAGAAGCTAGCACAAACCGTGTTTGATTTAGAGTTCCAAATAAATCTGTCAGTATAGGAGAAAACAGAGTGAAACGCCAAAATTCAAACTGTTAGTGGAAACGAACGCTTCAACATAGAAGAACAAAATTAGGGTAACCAAGTGGGCTTAGTGTACTACTCATTATTTGAAAGTATCATCCAGTTTGGGTGAAAAAATATTTGCTGAGATTTCTGGAGACTCGTAATTTTTGGAAGATCGGCAACCTTTTTCAATGAAAGGGTTTCTCCTCAGTCACTGCTGAGTGCTACATCAAGAGGAAACAGAGCATAGAGATAGAACGTGAAACTGCTTTACTGTGTCAAGTTTCAAGAAGCCTGCACAAACCTTGTTTGGTTTAGAGTTCCAAATATATCTATCAATATAGGAGAAAACAGAGTGAAACACCAAAATTCAAACTGTTACTGGAAACGAACGCTTCAACACAGAAGAATGAAATTTAGGGATCCAAGTGGGCTTAGTGTACTGATCATTACCTGAAAGTATCATCCAGTTTGGGTGAAAAAATAGTTGCTGAGATTTCTGGAGACTCACAATTTTGGGAAGCTTGGAAACCCCTTTCAGTGAAAGTGTTTCTCCTCAGTCACTGCTGAGTGCTACATCAAGAGGAAACAGAACATAGAGATAGAACGTGAAACTGCTTTACTGTGTCAAGTTTCAAGAAGCTAGCACAAACCCTGTTTGGTTTAGAGTTCCAAATACATCTATCAATATAGGAGAAAACAGAGTGAAACGGCAAAATTCAAACTGTTACTGGAAACGAACGCTTCAAAATGGAAGAACAAAATTTGGGGATCCAAGTGGGCTTAGTGTACTGATCATTACCTGAAAGTATCATCCAGTTTGGGTGAAAACATAGTTGCTGAGATTTCTGGAGACTCGTAATTTTTGGAAGCTTGGCAACCCCTTTCAATGAAAGTGTTTCTCCCCAGTCACTGCTTAGGGCTACATCAAGAGGAAACAGAACATAGAGTTAGAACGTGAAACTGCTTTACTCTGTCAAGTTTCAAGAAGCTAGCACAAACCGTGTTTGATTTAGAGTTCCAAATACATCTATCAATATAGGAGAAAACAGAGTGAAACGCCAAAATTCAAACTGTTATTGGAAACGAACGCTTCAACATAGAAGAACGAAATTTGGGCATCCAAGTGGGCTTAGTGTACTGATCATTACTTGAAAGTATCATCCTGTTTGGGTGAAAAAATGTTTGCTGAGATTTCTGGAGACTCGTAATTTTTGGAAGCTTGGCTACCCCTTTCAATGAAAGTGTTTCTCCCCAGTCACTGCTTAGGGCTACATCAAGAGGAAACAGAACATAGAGTTAGAACGTGAAACTGCTTTACTCTGTCAAGTTTCAAGAAGCTAGCGCAAACCGTGTTTGATTTAGAGTTCCAAATACATCTGTCAGTATAGGAGAAAACAGAGTGAAACGCCAAAATTCAAACAGTTACTGGAAGCGAACGCTTCAACATAAAAGAACAAAATTTGGGGAACCAAGTGAGCTTAGTGTACTGATCATTACCTGAAAGTATCATCCAGTTTGGGTGAAAAAATAGTTGCTGAGATTTCTGGAGACTCGCAATTTTGGGAAGCTTGGCAACCCCTTTCAATGAAAGTGTTTCTCCTAGTCACTGCTGAGTGCTACATCAAGAGGAAAGAGCACATAGAGATAGAATGTGAAACTGCTTTACTGTGTCAAGTTTCAAGAGGCTAGCACAAACCGTGTTTGATTTAGAGTTCCAAATGCATCTATGGATATAGGAGAAAACAGAGTGAAACGCCAAATTTTAAACTGTTACTGGAAATGAACGCTTCAACATAGAAGAACGAAATTCGGGGAACCAAGTGGGCTTAGTGTACTGATCATTACCTGACAGTATCATCCAGTTTGGGTGAAAAAATGTTTGCTGAGATTTCTGGAAACTCGTAATTTTTGGAAGCTTGGCAACCCCTTTCAATGAAAGTGTTTCTCCCCCGTCACTGCTGAGGGCTACATCAAGAGGAAACAGAACATAGAGATAGAACGTGAAACTGCTTTACTGTGTCAAGTTTCAAGAAGCTAGCACAAACCGTGTTTGATTTAGAGTTCCAAATACATCTATCAATATAGGAGAAAACAGAGTGAAACGCCAAAATTCAAACTGTTACTAGAAACAAACGATTCAACATAGAAGAACGAAATTTGGGGAACCAAGTGGGCTTAGTGTACTGATCATTACCTGAAAGTATCATCCAGTTTGGGTGAAAAAATGTGTGCTGAGATTTCTGGAGACTCGTAATTTTTGGAAGCTTGGCAACCCCTTCCAATGAAAGTGTTTCTCAACAGTCACTGCTTAGGGCTACATCAAGAGGAAACAGAACATAGAGATAGAACGTGAAACTGCTTTATTGTGTCATGTTTCCAGAAGCTAGCACAAACCGTGTTTGATTTAGAGTTCCAAATACATCTATCAATATAGGACAAAACAGAGTGAAACGCCAAAATTCAAACTGTTACTGGAAACGAACGCTTCAACATAGAAGAACGAAATTTGGGGAACCAAGTGGGCTTAGTGTACTGATCATTACCTGAAAGTATCATCCAGTTTGGGTGAAAAAATGTGTGCTGAGATTTCTGGAGACTCGTAATTTTTGGAAGCTTGGCAACCCCTTTCAATGAAAGTGTTTCTCCCCAGTCAATTCTTAGGGCTACATCAAGAGGAAACAGAACATAGAGATAGAACGTGAAACTGCTTTATTGTGTCATGTTTCCAGAAGCTAGCACAAACCGTGTTTGATTTAGAGTTCCAAATACATCTATCAATATAGGACAAAACAGAGTGAAACGCCAAAATTCAAACTGTTACTGGAAACGAACACTTCAACATAGCAGAACGAAATTTGGGGAACCAAGTGGGCTTAGTGTACTCATCATTACCTGAAAGTATCATCAGTTTGGGTGAAAACATAGTTGCTGACATTTCTGGAGACTCGTAATTTTTGGAAGCTTGGCAACCCCTTTCAATGAAAGTGTTTCTCCCCAGTCACTGCTTAGGGCTACATCAAGAGGAAACAGAACATAGAGATAGAACTTGAAACTGCTTTATTGTGTCAAGTTTCAAGAAGCTAGCACAAACCGTGTTTGGTTTAGAGTTCCAAATACATCTGTCAGTATAGGAGAAAACAGAGTGAAACGCCAAAATTCAAACTGTTACTGGAAACGAACGCTTCAACATAGAAGAACGAAATTTGGGGAACCAAGTGGGCTTAGTGTACTGATCATTACCTGAAAATATCATCCAGTTTGGGTGAAAAAATGTTTGCTGATATTTCTGGAGACTCGTAATTTTTGGAAGCTTGGCTACCCCTTTCAATGAAAGTGTTTCTCCCCAGTCACTGCTTAGAGCTACATCAAGAGGAAACAGAACATAGAGTTAGAACGTGAAACTGCTTTACTGTGTCAAGTTTCAAGAAGCTAGCACAAACCGTGTTTGATTTAGAGTTCCAAATACATCTGTCAGTATAGGAGAAAACAGAGTGAAACGCCAAAATTCAAACAGTTACTGGAAGCGAACGCTTCAACATAAAAGAACGAAATTTGGGGATCCAAGTGAGCTTAGTGTACTGATCATTACCTGAAAATATCATCCAGTTTGGGTGAAAAAATAGTTGCTGAGATTTCTGGAGACTCGCAATTTTGGGAAGCTTGGCAACCCCTTTCAATGAAAGTGTTTCTCCTCAGTCACTGCTGAGTGCTACATCAAGAGGAAACAGAACATAGAGATAGAATGTGAAACTGCTTTACTGTGTCAAGTTTCAAGAGGCTAGCACAAACCGTGTTTGATTTAGAGTTCCAAATGCATCTATCGATATAGGAGAAAACAGAGTGAAACGCCAAAATTTAAACTGTTACTGGAAACGAACGCTTCAACATAGAAGAACGAAATTTGGGGAACCAAGTGGGCTTAGTGTACTGATCATTACCTGAAAGTATCATCCAGTTTGGGTGAAAAAATATTTGCTGAGATTTCTGGAGACTCGTAATTTTTGGAAGCTTGGCTACCCCTTTCAATGAAAGTGTTTCTCCCCAGTCACTCCTTAGGGCTACATCAAGAGGAAAAAGAACATAGAGATAGAACGTGAAACTGCTTTACTGTGTCAAGTTTCAAGAAGCTAGCACAAACCGTGTTTGATTTAGAGTTCCAAATACATCTATCAATATAGGAGAAAACAGAGTGCAACGCCAAAATTCAAACTGTTACTGGAAACGAACGCTTCAACATAGAAGAACGAAATTTGGGGAACCAAGTGGACTTAGTGTACTGATCATTACTTGAAAGTATCATCCAGTTTGGGTGAAAAAATATTTGCTGAGATTTCTGGAGAATCGTAATTTTTGGAAGCTTGGCAACCCCTTTCAATGAAAGTGTTTCTCCTCAGTCACTGCTGAGTGCTACATCAAGAGGAAACAGAGCGTAGAGATAGAACATGAAACTGCTTTACTGTGTCAAGTTTCAAGAAGCTAGCACAAACCTTGTTTGGTTTAGAGTTCCAAATACATCTATCAATATAGGAGAAAAAAAGTGAAACGCCAAAATTCAAACTGTTACTGGAAACGAACGCTTCAACATAGAAGAACGAAATTTGGGGAACCAAGTGGGCTTAGTGTACTGATCATTACCTGAAAGTATCATCCAGTTTGGGTGAAAAAATATTTGCTGAGATTTCTGGAGACTCGTAATTTTTGGAAGCTCGGCTACCCCTTTCAATGAAAGTGTTTCTCCCCAGTCACTCCTTAGGGCTACATCAAGAGGAAAAAGAACATAGAGATATAACATGAAACTGCTTTACTGTGTCAAGTTTCAAGAAGCTAGCACAAACCGTGTTTGATTTAGAGTTCCAAATACATCTATCAATATAGGAGAAAACAGAGTGAAACGCCAAAATTCAAACTATTACTAGAAACAAACGATTCAACATAGAAGAACGAAATTTGGGGAACCAAGTGGGCTTAGTGTACTGATCATTACCTGAAAGTATCATCCAGTTTGGGTGAAAAAATGTGTGCTGAGATTTCTGGAGACTCGTAATTTTTGGAAGCTTGGCAACCCCTTTCAATGAAAGTGTTTCTCCCCAGTCACTGCTTAGGGCTACATCAAGAGGAAACAGAACATAGAGATAGAACGTGAAACTGCTTTATTGTGTCATGTTTCCAGAAGCTAGCACAAACCGTGTTTTATTTAGAGTTCCAAATACATTTATCAATATAGGACAAAACAGAGTGAAACGTCAAAATTCAAACTGTTACTGGAAACGAACGCTTCAACATAGAAGAACGATATTTGGGGAACCAAGTGGGCTTAGTGTACTCATCATTACCTGAAAGTATCATCAGTTTGGGTGAAAACATAGTTGCTGACATTTCTGGAGACTCGTAATTTTTGGAAGCTTGGCAACCCCTTTCAATGAAAATGTTTCTCCCCAGTCACTGCTTAGGGCTACATCAAGAGGAAACAGAACATAGAGATAGAACTTGAAACTGCTTTATTGTGTCAAGTTTCAAGAAGCTAGCACAAACCGTGTTTGATTTAGAGTTCCAAATACATCTGTCAGTATAGGAGAAAACAGAGTGAAACGCCAAAATTCAAACTGTTACTGGAAACGAACGCTTCAACATAGAAGAACGAAATTTGGGGAACCAAGTGGGCTTAGTGTACTGATCATTACTTGAAAGTATCATCCAGTTTGTGTGAAAAAATATTTGCTGAGATTTCTGGAGACTCGTAATTTTTGGAAGCTTGGCAACCCCTTTCAATGAAAGTGTTTCTCCTCAGTCACTGCTGAGTGCTACATCAAGAGGAAACAGAGCGTAGAGATAGAACGTGAAACTGCTTTACTGTGTCAAGTTTCAAGAAGCTAGCACAAACCTTGTTTGGTTTAGAGTTCCAAATACATCTATCAATATAGGAGAAAAAAGAGTGAAACGCCAAAATTCAAACTGTTACTGGAAACGAACGCTTCAACATAGAAGAACGAAATTTGGGGAACCAAGTGGGCTTAGTGTACTGATCATTACCTGAAAGTATCATCCAGTTTGGGTGAAAACATAGTTGCTGTGATTTCTGGAGACTCGTAATTTTTGGAAGCTTGGCAACCCCTTTCAATGAAAGTGTTTCTCCCCAGTCACTGCTTAGGGCTACATCAAGAGGAAACAGAACATAGAGATAGAACATGAAACAGCTTTACTGTGTCAAGTTTCCAGAAGCTAGCACAAACCGTGTTTGATTTAGAGTTCCAAATACATCTGTCAGTATAGGAGAAAACAGAGTGAAACGCCAAAATTCAAACTGTTACTGGAAACGAACGCTTCAACATAGAAGAACAAAATTAGGGTAACCAAGTGGGCTTAGTGTACTACTCATTATTTGAAAGTATCATCCAGTTTGGGTGAAAAAATATTTGCTGAGATTTCTGGAGACTCGTAATTTTTGGAAGCTCGGCAACCTTTTTCAATGAAATTGTTTCTCCTCAGTCACTGCTGAGTGCTACATCAAGAGGAAACAGAGCATAGAGATAGAACGTGAAACTGCTTTACTGTGTCAAGTTTCAAGAAGCCTGCACAAACCTTGTTTGGTTTAGAGTTCCAAATACATCTATCAATATAGGAGAAAACAGAGTGAAACACCAAAATTCAAACTGTTACTGGAAACGAACGCTTCAACACAGAAGAATGAAATTTAGGGATCCAAGTGGGCTTAGTGTACTGATCATTACCTGAAAGTATCATCCAGTTTGGGTGAAAAAATAGTTGCTGAGATTTCTGGAGACTCACAATTTTGGGAAGCTTGGAAACCCCTTTCAGTGAAAGTGTTTCTCCTCAGTCACTGCTGAGTGCTACATCAAGAGGAAACAGAACATAGAGATAGAACGTGAAACTGCTTTACTGTGTCAAGATTCAAGAAGCTAGCACAAACCTTGTTTGGTTTAGAGTTCCAAATACATCTATCAATATAGGAGAAAACAGAGTGAAACGGCAAAATTCAAACTGTTACTGGAAACGAACGCTTCAAAATGGAAGAACGAAATTTGGGGATCCAAGTGGGCTTAGTGTACTGATCATTACCTGAAAGTATCATCCAGTTTGGGTGAAAACATAGTTGCTGAGATTTCTGGAGACTCGTAATTTTTGGAAGCTTTGCAACCCCTTTCAATGAAAGTGTTTCTCCCCAGTCACTGCTTAGGGCTACATCAAGAGGAAACAGAACATAGAGTTAGAACGTGAAACTGCTTTACTCTGTCAAGTTTCAAGAAACTAGCACAAACCGTGTTTGATTTAGAGTTCCAAATACATCTGTCAGTATAGGAGAAAACAGAGTGAAACGCCAAAATTCAAACTGTTACTGGAAACGAACGCTTCAACATAGAAGAACGAAATTTGGCGAAACAAGTGGGCTTAGTGTACTGATCATTACATGAAAGTATCATCCAGTTTGGGTGAAAACATAGTTGCTGTGATTTCTGGAGACTCGTAATTTTTGGAACCTTGGCAACACCTTTCAATGAAAGTGTTTCTCCCCAGTCACTGCTTAGAGCTACATCAAGAGGAAACAGAACATAGAGATAGAACGTGAAACAGATTTACTGTGTCAAGTTTCAAGAAGCTAGCACAAACCGTGTTTGATTTAGAGTTCCAAATACATCTGTCAGTATAGGAGAAAACAGAGTGAAACGCCAAAATTCAAACTGTTATTGGAAACGAACGCTTCAACATAGAAGAACGAAATTTGGGGATCCAAGCGGGCTTAGTGTACTGATCATTACTTGAAAGTATCATCCAGTTTGGGTGAAAAAATGTTTGCTGAGATTTCTGGAGACTCGTAATTTTTGGAAGCTTGGCTACCCCTTTCAATGAAAGTGTTTCTCCAGAGTCACTGCTTAGAGCTACATCAAGAGGAAACAAAACATAGAGTTAGAACGTGAAACTGCTTTACTGTGTCAAGTTTCCAGAAGCTAGCACAAACCGTGTTTGATTTAGAGTTCCAAATACATCTGTCAGTATAGGAGAAAACAGAGTGAAACGCCAAAATTCAAACAGTTACTGGAAGCGAACGCTTCAACATAAAAGAACGAAATTTGGGGATCCAAGTGAGCTTAGTGTACTGATCATTACCTGAAAATATCATCCAGTTTGGGTGAAAAAATAGTTGCTGAGATTTCTGGAGACTCGCAATTTTGGGAAGCTTGGCAACCCCTTTCAATGAAAGTGTTTCTCCTCAGTCACTGCTGAGTGCTACATCAAGAGGAAACAGAACATAGAGATAGAATGTGAAACTGCTTTACTGTGTCAAGTTTCAAGAGGCTAGCACAAACCGTGTTTGATTTAGAGTTCCAAATGCATCTATCGATATAGGAGAAAACAGAGTGAAACGCCAAAATTTAAACTGTTACTGGAAACGAACGCTTCAACATAGAAGAACGAAATTTGGGGAACCAAGTGGGCTTAGTGTACTGATCATTACCTGAAAGTATCATCCAGTTTGGGTGAAAAAATATTTGCTGAAATTTCTGGAGACTCGTAATTTTTGGAAGCTTGGCTACCCCTTTCAATGAAAGTGTTTCTCCCCAGTCACTCCTTAGGGCTACATCAAGAGGAAAAAGAACATAGAGATAGAACGTGAAACTGCTTTACTGTGTCAAGTTTCAAGAAGCTAGCACAAACCGTGTTTGATTTAGAGTTCCAAATACATCTATCAATATAGGAGAAAACAGAGTGCAACGCCAAAATTCAAACTGTTACTGGAAACGAACGCTTCAACATAGAAGAACGAAATTTGGGGAACCAAGTGGGCTTAGTGTACTGATCATTACTTGAAAGTATCATCCAGTTTGGGTGAAAAAATATTTGCTGAGATTTCTGGAGAATCGTAATTTTTGGAAGCTTGGCAACCCCTTTCAATGAAAGTGTTTCTCCTCAGTCACTGCTGAGTGCTACATCAAGAGGAAACAGAGCGTAGAGATAGAACGTGAAACTGCTTTACTGTGTCAAGTTTCAAGAAGCTAGCACAAACCTTGTTTGGTTTAGAGTTCCAAATACATCTATCAATATAGGACAAAACAGAGTGAAACGTCAAAATTCAAACTGTTACTGGAAACGAACGCTTCAACATAGAAGAACGAAATTTGGGGAACCAAGTGGGCTTAGTGTACTGATCATTACCTGAAAGTATCATCCAGTTTGGGTGAAAAAATATTTGCTGAGATTTCTGGAGACTTGTAATTTTTGGAAGCTTGGCTACCCCTTTCAATGAAAGTGTTTCTCCCCAGTCACTCCTTAGGGCTACATCAAGAGGAAAAAGAACATAGAGATAGAACATGAAACTGCTTTACTGTGTCAAGTTTCAAGAAGCTAGCACAAACCGTGTTTGATTTAGAGTTCCAAATACATCTATCAATATAGGAGAAAACAGAGTGACACGCCAAAATTCAAACTATTTCTAGAAACAAACGATTCAACATAGAAGAACGAAATTTGGGGAACCAAGTGGGCTTAGTGTACTGATCATTACCTGAAAGTACCATCCAGTTTGGGTGAAAAAATGTGTGCTGAGATTTCTGGAGACTCGTAATTTTTGGAAGCTTGGCAACCCCTTTCAATGAAAGTGTTTCTCCCCAGTCACTGCTTAGGGCTACATCAAGAGGAAACAGAACATAGAGATAGAACGTGAAACTGCTTTATTGTGTCATGTTTCCAGAAGCTAGCACAAACCGTGTTTGATTTAGAGTTCCAAATACATCTATCAATATAGGACAAAACAGAGTGAAACGTCAAAATTCAAACTGTTACTGGAAACGAACGCTTCAACATAGAAGAACGATATTTGGGGAACCAAGTGGGCTTAGTGTACTCATCATTACCTGAAAGTATCATCAGTTTGGGTGAAAACATAGTTGCTGACATTTCTGGAGACTCGTAATTTTTGGAAGCTTGGCAACCCCTTTCAATGAAAGTGTTTCTCCCCAGTCACTGCTTAGGGCTACATCAAGAGGAAACAGAACATAGAGATAGAACTTGAAACTGCTTTATTGTGTCAAGTTTCAAGAAGCTAGCACAAACCATGTTTGATTTAGAGTTCCAAATACATCTGTCAGTATAGGAGAAAACAGAGTGAAACGCCAAAATTCAAACTGTTACTGGAAACGAACGCTTCAACATAGAAGAACGAAATTTGGCGAAACAAGTGGGCTTAGTGTACTGATCATTACCTGAAAGTATCATCCAGTTTGGGTGAAAACATAGTTGCTGTGATTTCTGGAGACTCGTAATTTTTGGAAGCTTGGCAACCCCTTTCAATGAAAGTGTTTCTCCCCAGTCACTGCTTAGGGCTACATCAAGAGGAAACAGAACATAGAGATAGAACGTGAAGCAGCTTTACTGTGTCAAGTTTCAAGAAGCTAGCACAAACCGTGTTTGATTTAGAGTTCCAAATAAATCTGTCAGTATAGGAGAAAACAGAGTGAAACGCCAAAATTCAAACTGTTAGTGGAAACGAACGCTTCAACATAGAAGAACAAAATTAGGGTAACCAAGTGGGCTTAGTGTACTACTCATTATTTGAAAGTATCATCCAGTTTGGGTGAAAAAATATTTGCTGAGATTTCTGGAGACTCGTAATTTTTGGAAGATCGGCAACCTTTTTCAATGAAAGGGTTTCTCCTCAGTCACTGCTGAGTGCTACATCAAGAGGAAACAGAGCATAGAGATAGAACGTGAAACTGCTTTACTGTGTCAAGTTTCAAGAAGCCTGCACAAACCTTGTTTGGTTTAGAGTTCCAAATATATCTATCAATATAGGAGAAAACAGAGTGAAACACCAAAATTCAAACTGTTACTGGAAACGAACGCTTCAACACAGAAGAATGAAATTTAGGGATCCAAGTGGGCTTAGTGTACTGATCATTACCTGAAAGTATCATCCAGTTTGGGTGAAAAAATAGTTGCTGAGATTTCTGGAGACTCACAATTTTGGGAAGCTTGGAAACCCCTTTCAGTGAAAGTGTTTCTCCTCAGTCACTGCTGAGTGCTACATCAAGAGGAAACAGAACATAGAGATAGAACGTGAAACTGCTTTACTGTGTCAAGTTTCAAGAAGCTAGCACAAACCCTGTTTGGTTTAGAGTTCCAAATACATCTATCAATATAGGAGAAAACAGAGTGAAACGGCAAAATTCAAACTGTTACTGGAAACGAACGCTTCAAAATGGAAGAACAAAATTTGGGGATCCAAGTGGGCTTAGTGTACTGATCATTACCTGAAAGTATCATCCAGTTTGGGTGAAAACATAGTTGCTGAGATTTCTGGAGACTCGTAATTTTTGGAAGCTTGGCAACCCCTTTCAATGAAAGTGTTTCTCCCCAGTCACTGCTTAGGGCTACATCAAGAGGAAACAGAACATAGAGTTAGAACGTGAAACTGCTTTACTCTGTCAAGTTTCAAGAAGCTAGCACAAACCGTGTTTGATTTAGAGTTCCAAATACATCTATCAATATAGGAGAAAACAGAGTGAAACGCCAAAATTCAAACTGTTATTGGAAACGAACGCTTCAACATAGAAGAACGAAATTTGGGCATCCAAGTGGGCTTAGTGTACTGATCATTACTTGAAAGTATCATCCTGTTTGGGTGAAAAAATGTTTGCTGAGATTTCTGGAGACTCGTAATTTTTGGAAGCTTGGCTACCCCTTTCAATGAAAGTGTTTCTCCCCAGTCACTGCTTAGGGCTACATCAAGAGGAAACAGAACATAGAGTTAGAACGTGAAACTGCTTTACTCTGTCAAGTTTCAAGAAGCTAGCGCAAACCGTGTTTGATTTAGAGTTCCAAATACATCTGTCAGTATAGGAGAAAACAGAGTGAAACGCCAAAATTCAAACAGTTACTGGAAGCGAACGCTTCAACATAAAAGAACAAAATTTGGGGAACCAAGTGAGCTTAGTGTACTGATCATTACCTGAAAGTATCATCCAGTTTGGGTGAAAAAATAGTTGCTGAGATTTCTGGAGACTCGCAATTTTGGGAAGCTTGGCAACCCCTTTCAATGAAAGTGTTTCTCCTAGTCACTGCTGAGTGCTACATCAAGAGGAAAGAGCACATAGAGATAGAATGTGAAACTGCTTTACTGTGTCAAGTTTCAAGAGGCTAGCACAAACCGTGTTTGATTTAGAGTTCCAAATGCATCTATGGATATAGGAGAAAACAGAGTGAAACGCCAAATTTTAAACTGTTACTGGAAATGAACGCTTCAACATAGAAGAACGAAATTCGGGGAACCAAGTGGGCTTAGTGTACTGATCATTACCTGACAGTATCATCCAGTTTGGGTGAAAAAATGTTTGCTGAGATTTCTGGAAACTCGTAATTTTTGGAAGCTTGGCAACCCCTTTCAATGAAAGTGTTTCTCCCCCGTCACTGCTGAGGGCTACATCAAGAGGAAACAGAACATAGAGATAGAACGTGAAACTGCTTTACTGTGTCAAGTTTCAAGAAGCTAGCACAAACCGTGTTTGATTTAGAGTTCCAAATACATCTATCAATATAGGAGAAAACAGAGTGAAACGCCAAAATTCAAACTGTTACTAGAAACAAACGATTCAACATAGAAGAACGAAATTTGGGGAACCAAGTGGGCTTAGTGTACTGATCATTACCTGAAAGTATCATCCAGTTTGGGTGAAAAAATGTGTGCTGAGATTTCTGGAGACTCGTAATTTTTGGAAGCTTGGCAACCCCTTCCAATGAAAGTGTTTCTCAACAGTCACTGCTTAGGGCTACATCAAGAGGAAACAGAACATAGAGATAGAACGTGAAACTGCTTTATTGTGTCATGTTTCCAGAAGCTAGCACAAACCGTGTTTGATTTAGAGTTCCAAATACATCTATCAATATAGGACAAAACAGAGTGAAACGCCAAAATTCAAACTGTTACTGGAAACGAACGCTTCAACATAGAAGAACGAAATTTGGGGAACCAAGTGGGCTTAGTGTACTGATCATTACCTGAAAGTATCATCCAGTTTGGGTGAAAAAATGTGTGCTGAGATTTCTGGAGACTCGTAATTTTTGGAAGCTTGGCAACCCCTTTCAATGAAAGTGTTTCTCCCCAGTCAATTCTTAGGGCTACATCAAGAGGAAACAGAACATAGAGATAGAACGTGAAACTGCTTTATTGTGTCATGTTTCCAGAAGCTAGCACAAACCGTGTTTGATTTAGAGTTCCAAATACATCTATCAATATAGGACAAAACAGAGTGAAACGCCAAAATTCAAACTGTTACTGGAAACGAACACTTCAACATAGCAGAACGAAATTTGGGGAACCAAGTGGGCTTAGTGTACTCATCATTACCTGAAAGTATCATCAGTTTGGGTGAAAACATAGTTGCTGACATTTCTGGAGACTCGTAATTTTTGGAAGCTTGGCAACCCCTTTCAATGAAAGTGTTTCTCCCCAGTCACTGCTTAGGGCTACATCAAGAGGAAACAGAACATAGAGATAGAACTTGAAACTGCTTTATTGTGTCAAGTTTCAAGAAGCTAGCACAAACCGTGTTTGGTTTAGAGTTCCAAATACATCTGTCAGTATAGGAGAAAACAGAGTGAAACGCCAAAATTCAAACTGTTACTGGAAACGAACGCTTCAACATAGAAGAACGAAATTTGGGGAACCAAGTGGGCTTAGTGTACTGATCATTACCTGAAAATATCATCCAGTTTGGGTGAAAAAATGTTTGCTGATATTTCTGGAGACTCGTAATTTTTGGAAGCTTGGCTACCCCTTTCAATGAAAGTGTTTCTCCCCAGTCACTGCTTAGAGCTACATCAAGAGGAAACAGAACATAGAGTTAGAACGTGAAACTGCTTTACTGTGTCAAGTTTCAAGAAGCTAGCACAAACCGTGTTTGATTTAGAGTTCCAAATACATCTGTCAGTATAGGAGAAAACAGAGTGAAACGCCAAAATTCAAACAGTTACTGGAAGCGAACGCTTCAACATAAAAGAACGAAATTTGGGGATCCAAGTGAGCTTAGTGTACTGATCATTACCTGAAAATATCATCCAGTTTGGGTGAAAAAATAGTTGCTGAGATTTCTGGAGACTCGCAATTTTGGGAAGCTTGGCAACCCCTTTCAATGAAAGTGTTTCTCCTCAGTCACTGCTGAGTGCTACATCAAGAGGAAACAGAACATAGAGATAGAATGTGAAACTGCTTTACTGTGTCAAGTTTCAAGAGGCTAGCACAAACCGTGTTTGATTTAGAGTTCCAAATGCATCTATCGATATAGGAGAAAACAGAGTGAAACGCCAAAATTTAAACTGTTACTGGAAACGAACGCTTCAACATAGAAGAACGAAATTTGGGGAACCAAGTGGGCTTAGTGTACTGATCATTACCTGAAAGTATCATCCAGTTTGGGTGAAAAAATATTTGCTGAGATTTCTGGAGACTCGTAATTTTTGGAAGCTTGGCTACCCCTTTCAATGAAAGTGTTTCTCCCCAGTCACTCCTTAGGGCTACATCAAGAGGAAAAAGAACATAGAGATAGAACGTGAAACTGCTTTACTGTGTCAAGTTTCAAGAAGCTAGCACAAACCGTGTTTGATTTAGAGTTCCAAATACATCTATCAATATAGGAGAAAACAGAGTGCAACGCCAAAATTCAAACTGTTACTGGAAACGAACGCTTCAACATAGAAGAACGAAATTTGGGGAACCAAGTGGGCTTAGTGTACTGATCATTACTTGAAAGTATCATCCAGTTTGGGTGAAAAAATATTTGCTGAGATTTCTGGAGAATCGTAATTTTTGGAAGCTTGGCAACCCCTTTCAATGAAAGTGTTTCTCCTCAGTCACTGCTGAGTGCTACATCAAGAGGAAACAGAGCGTAGAGATAGAACATGAAACTGCTTTACTGTGTCAAGTTTCAAGAAGCTAGCACAAACCTTGTTTGGTTTAGAGTTCCAAATACATCTATCAATATAGGAGAAAAAAAGTGAAACGCCAAAATTCAAACTGTTACTGGAAACGAACGCTTCAACATAGAAGAACGAAATTTGGGGAACCAAGTGGGCTTAGTGTACTGATCATTACCTGAAAGTATCATCCAGTTTGGGTGAAAAAATATTTGCTGAGATTTCTGGAGACTCGTAATTTTTGGAAGCTCGGCTACCCCTTTCAATGAAAGTGTTTCTCCCCAGTCACTCCTTAGGGCTACATCAAGAGGAAAAAGAACATAGAGATATAACATGAAACTGCTTTACTGTGTCAAGTTTCAAGAAGCTAGCACAAACCGTGTTTGATTTAGAGTTCCAAATACATCTATCAATATAGGAGAAAACAGAGTGAAACGCCAAAATTCAAACTATTACTAGAAACAAACGATTCAACATAGAAGAACGAAATTTGGGGAACCAAGTGGGCTTAGTGTACTGATCATTACCTGAAAGTATCATCCAGTTTGGGTGAAAAAATGTGTGCTGAGATTTCTGGAGACTCGTAATTTTTGGAAGCTTGGCAACCCCTTTCAATGAAAGTGTTTCTCCCCAGTCACTGCTTAGGGCTACATCAAGAGGAAACAGAACATAGAGATAGAACGTGAAACTGCTTTATTGTGTCATGTTTCCAGAAGCTAGCACAAACCGTGTTTTATTTAGAGTTCCAAATACATTTATCAATATAGGACAAAACAGAGTGAAACGTCAAAATTCAAACTGTTACTGGAAACGAACGCTTCAACATAGAAGAACGATATTTGGGGAACCAAGTGGGCTTAGTGTACTCATCATTACCTGAAAGTATCATCAGTTTGGGTGAAAACATAGTTGCTGACATTTCTGGAGACTCGTAATTTTTGGAAGCTTGGCAACCCCTTTCAATGAAAATGTTTCTCCCCAGTCACTGCTTAGGGCTACATCAAGAGGAAACAGAACATAGAGATAGAACTTGAAACTGCTTTATTGTGTCAAGTTTCAAGAAGCTAGCACAAACCGTGTTTGATTTAGAGTTCCAAATACATCTGTCAGTATAGGAGAAAACAGAGTGAAACGCCAAAATTCAAACTGTTACTGGAAACGAACGCTTCAACATAGAAGAACGAAATTTGGCGAAACAAGTGGGCTTAGTGTACTGATCATTACATGAAAGTATCATCCAGTTTGGGTGAAAACATAGTTGCTGTGATTTCTGGAGACTCGTAATTTTTGGAAGCTTGGCAACCCCTTTCAATGAAAGTGTTTCTCCCCAGTCACTGCTTAGGGCTACATCAAGAGGAAACAGAACATAGAGATAGAACGTGAAACAGCTTTACTGTGTCAAGTTTCAAGAAGCTAGCACAAACCGTGTTTGACTTAGAGTTCCAAATACATCTGTCAGTATAGGAGAAAACAGAGTGAAACGCCAAAATTCAAACTGTTACTGGAAACGAACGCTTCAACATAGAAGAACAAAATTAGGGTAACCAAGTGGGCTTAGTGTACTACTCATTATTTGAAAGTATCATCCAGTTTGGGTGAAAAAATATTTGCTGAGATTTCTGGAGACTCGTAATTTTTGAAAGCTCGGCAACCTTTTTCAATGAAAGGGTTTCTCCTCAGTCACTGCTGAGTGCTACATCAAGAGGAAACAGAGCATAGAGATAGAACGTGAAACTGCTTTACTGTGTCAAGTTTCAAGAAGCCTGCACAAATCTTGTTTGGTTTAGAGTTCCAAATACATCTATCAATATAGGAGAAAACAGAGTGAAACACCAAAATTCAAACTGTTACTGGAAACGAACGCTTCAACACAGAAGAATGAAATTTAGGGATCCAAGTGGGCTTAGTGTACTGATCATTACCTGAAAGTATCATCCAGTTTGGGTGAAAAAATAGTTGCTGAGATTTCTGGAGACTCACAATTTTTGGAAGCTTGGAAACCCCTTTCAGTGAAAGTGTTTCTCCTCAGTCACTGCTGAGTGCTACATCAAGAGGAAACAGAACATAGAGATAGAACGTGAAACTGCTTTACTGTGTCAAGTTTCAAGAAGCTAGCACAAACCTTGTTTGGTTTAGAGTTCCAAATACATCTATCAATATAGGAGAAAACAGAGTGAAACGGCAAAATTCAAACTGTTACTGGAAACGAACGCTTCAAAATGGAAGAACGAAATTTGGGGATCCAAGTGGGCTTAGTGTACTGATCATTACCTGAAAGTATCATCCAGTTTGGGTGAAAACATAGTTGCTGAGATTTCTGGAGACTCGTAATTTTTGGAAGCTTGGCAACCCCTTTCAATGAAAGTGTTTCTCCCCAGTCACTGCTTAGGGCTACATCAAGAGGAAACAGAACATAGAGTTAGAACGTGAAACTGCTTTACTCTGTCAAGTTTCAAGAAGCTAGCACAAACCGTGTTTGATTTAGAGTTCCAAATACATCTATCAATATAGGAGAAAACAGAGTGAAACGCCAAAATTCAAACTGTTATTGGAAACGAACGCTTCAACATAGAAGAACGAAATTTGGGCATCCAAGTGGGCTTAGTGTACTGATCATTACTTGAAAGTATCATCCAGTTTGGGTGAAAAAATGTTTGCTGTGATTTCTGGAGACTCGTAATTTTTGGAAGCTTGGCTACCCCTTTCAATGAAAGTGTTTCTCCCCAGTCACTGCTTAGGGCTACATCAAGAGGAAACAGAACATAGAGTTAGAACGTGAAACTGCTTTACTGTGTCAAGTTTCAAGAAGCTAGCACAAACCGTGTTTGATTTAGAGTTCCAAATACATCTGTCAGAATAGGAGAAAACAGAGTGAAACGCCAAAATTCAAACAGTTACTGGAAGCAAACGCTTCAACATAAAAGAACAAAATTTGGGGAACCAAGTGAGCTTAGTGTACTGATCATTACCTGAAAGTATCATCCAGTTTGGGTGAAAAAATATTTGCTGAGATTTCTAGAGACTCGCAATTTTGGGAAGCTTGGCAACCCCTTTCAATGAAAGTGTTTCTCCTAGTCACTGCTGAGTGCTACATCAAGAGGAAACAGAACATAGAGATAGAATGTGAAACTGCTTTACTGTGTCAAGTTTCAAGAGGCTAGCACAAACCGTGTTTGATTTAGAGTTCCAAATGCATCTATGGATATAGGAGAAAACAGAGTGAAACGCCAAATTTTAAACTGTTACTGGAAATGAACGCTTCAACATAGAAGAACGAAATTCGGGGAACCAAGTGGGCTTAGTGTACTGATCATTACCTGACAGTATCATCCAGTTTGGGTGAGAAAATGTTTGCTGAGATTTCTGGAAACTCGTAATTTTTGGAAGCTTGGCAACCCCTTTCAATGAAAGTGTTTCTCCCCCGTCACTGCTGAGGGCTACATCAAGAGGAAACAGAACATAGAGATAGAACGTGAAACTGCTTTACTGTGTCAAGTTTCAAGAAGCTAGCACAAACCGTGTTTGATTTAGAGTTCCAAATACATCTATCAATATAGGAGAAAACAGAGTGAAACGCCAAAATTCAAACTGTTACTAGAAACAAACGATTAAACATAGAAGAACGAAATTTGGGGAACCAAGTGGGCTTAGTGTACTGATCATTACCTGAAAGTATCATCCAGTTTGGGTGAAAAAATGTGTGCTGAGATTTCTGGAGACTCGTAATTTTTGGAAGCTTGGCAACCCCTTCCAAAGAAAGTGTTTCTCAACAGTCACTGCTTAGGGCTACATCAAGAGGAAACAGAACATAGAGATAGAACGTGAAACTGCTTTATTGTGTCATGTTTCCAGAAGCTAGCACAAACCGTGTTTGATTTAGAGTTCCAAATACATCTATCAATATAGGACAAAACAGAGTGAAACGCCAAAATTCAAACTGTTACTGGAAACGAACGCTTCAACATAGAAGAACGAAATTTGGGGAACCAAGTGGGCTTAGTGTACTGATCATTACCTGAAAGTATCATCCAGTTTGGGTGAAAAAATGTGTGCTGAGATTTCTGGAGACTCGTAATTTTTGGAAGCTTGGCAACCCCTTTCAATGAAAGTGTTTCTCCCCAGTCACTGCTTAGGGCTACATCAAGAGGAAACAGAACATAGAGATAGAACGTGAAACTGCTTTATTGTGTCATGTTTCCAGAAGCTAGCACAAACCGTGTTTGATTTAGAGTTCCAAATACATCTATCAATATAGGACAAAACAGAGTGAAACGCCAAAATTCAAACTGTTACTGGAAACGAACGCTTCAACATAGAAGAACGAAATTTGGGGAACCAAGTGGGCTTAGTGTACTCATCATTATCTGAAAGTATCATCAGTTTGGGTGAAAACATAGTTGCTGACATTTCTGGAGACTCGTAATTTTTGGAAGCTTGGCAACCCCTTTCAATGAAAGTGTTTCTCCCCAGTCACTGCTTAGGGCTACATCAAGAGGAAACAGAACATAGAGATAGAACGTGAAACAGCTTTACTGTGTCAAGTTTCAAGAAGCTAGCACAAACCGTGTTTGGTTTAGAGTTCCAAATACATCTATCAATATAGGAGAAAACAGAGTGAAACGCCAAAATTCAAACTGTTACTGGAAACGAACGCTTCAACATAGAAGAACGAAATTTGGGGAACCAAGTGGGCTTAGTGTACTGATCATTACCTGAAAGTATCATCCAGTTTGGGTGAAATCATAGTTGCTGAGATTTCTGGAGACTCGTAATTTCTGGAAGCTTGGCAACCCCTTTCAATGTAAGTGTTTCTCCCCAGTCACTGCTGAGTGCTACATCAAGAGGAAACAGAACATAGAGATAGAACGTGAAACTGCTTTACTGTGTCAAGTTTCAAGAAGCTAGCACAAACCGTGTTTGATTTAGAGTTCCAAATACATCTATCAATATAGGAGAAAACAGAGTGAAACGCCAAAATTCAAACTGTTACTGGAAACGAACGCTTCAACATAGAAGATCGAAATTTGGGGAACCAAGTGATCTTAGTGTACTGATCATTACCTGAAAGTATCATCCACTTTGGGTGAAAAAATGTTTGCTGAGATTTCTAGAGACTCGCAATTTTGGGAAGCTTGGCAACCCCTTTCAATGAAAGTGTTTCTCCTCAGTCACTGCTCAGTGCTACATCAAGAGGAAACAAAACATAGAGATAGAACGTGAAACTGCTTTACTGTGTCAAGTTTCAAGAAGCTAGCACAAACCGTGTTTTATTTAGAGTTCCAAATACATCTGTCAGTATAGGAGAAAACAGAGTGAAACGCCAAAATTCAAACAGTTACTGGAAGCGAACGCTTCAACATAAAAGAACGAAATTTGGGGAACCAAGTGAGCTCAGTGTACTGATCATTACCTGAAAGTATCATCCAGTTTGGGTGAAAAAATAGTTGCTGAGATTTCTGGAGACCCGTAATTTTTGGAAGCTTGGCAACCCCTTTCAATGAAAGTGTTTCTCCCCAGTCACTGCTTAGGGCTACATCAAGAGGAGACAGAACATACAGATAGAACATGAAACTGCTTTATTGTGTCAAGTTTCAAGAAGCTAGCACAAACCGTGTTTGATTTAGAGTTCCAAATACATCTGTCAGTATAGGAGAAAACAGAGTGAAACGCCAAAATTCAAACTGTTACTGGAAACGAACGCTTCAACATAGAAGAACAAAATTAGGGTAACCAACTGGGCTTAGTGTACTGATCATTATTTGAAAGTATCATCCAGTTTGGGTGAAAAAATATTTGCTGAGATTTCTGGAGACTCGTAATTTTTGGAAGCTTTTGGCAACCTTTTTCAATGAAAGGGTTTCTCCTCAGTCACTGCTGAGTGCTACATCAAGAGGAAACAGAGCATAGAGATAGAACGTGAAACTGCTTTACTGTGTCAAGTTTCAAGAAGCTAGCACAAACCTTGTTTGGTTTAGAGTTACAAATACATCTATCAATATAGGAGAAAACAGAGTGAAACACCAAAATTCAAACTGTTACTGGAAACGAACGCTTCAACACAGAAGAATGAAATTTAGGGATCCAAGTGGGCTTAGTGTACTGATCATTACCTGAAAGTATCATCCAGTTTGGGTGAAAACAGAGTTGCTGAGATTTCTGGAGACTCGTAATTTTTGGAAGCTTGGCAACCCCTTTCAATGAAAGTGTTTCTCCCCAGTCACTGCTTAGGGCTACATCAAGAGGAAACAGAACATAGAGTTAGAACGTGAAACTGCTTTACTCTGTCAACTTTCAAGAAGCTAGCACAAACAGTGTTTGGTTTAGAGTTCCAAATACATCTATCAATATAGGAGAAAACAGAATGAAACGCCAAAATACAAAATGTTACTGGAAACGAACGCTTCAACATAGAAGAACGAAATTCGGGGATCCAAGTGGGCTTAGTGTACTGATCTTTTCCTGAAAGTATCATCCAGGTTGGGTGAAAAAATAGTTGCTGTGATTTCTGGACACTCGTAATTTTTGGAAGCTTGGCAACCCCTTTCAATGTAAGTGTTTCTCCCCAGTCACTGCTTAGGGCTACATCAAGAGGAAAGAGAACATAGAGATAGAACGTGAAACTGCTTTACTGTGTCAAGTTTGAAGAAGCTAGTACAAACCGTGTTTGATTTAGAGTTCCAGATACATCTATCAATATAGGAGAACACAGAGTGAAAAGCCAAAATTCAAACTGTTACTGGAAACGAACGCTTCATCATAGAACAACGAAATTTGGGGAACCAAGTGGGCTTAGTGTACTGATCATTACCTGAAATTATCATCCAGTTTGGGTGAAAAAATGTTTGCTGAGATTTCTGGAGACTCGTAATTTTTGGAAGCTTCACTACCCCTTTCAATGAAAGTGTTTCTCCCCAGTCACTGCTGAGGGCTACATCACGAGGAAAAAGAACATAGAGATAGAACAAGAAACTGCTTTACTGTGTCAAGTTTCAAGAAGCTAGCACATACCGTGTTTGATTTAGAGTTCCAAATACATCTATCAATATAGGAGAAAACAGAGTGAAACGCCAAAATTCAAACTGTTACTGGAAACGAACGCTTCAGCATAGAAGAACGAAATTTGGGGATCCAAGTGGGCTTAGTGTACTGATCATTACCTGAAAGTATCATCCAGTTTGGGTGAAAACATAGTTGCTGAGATTTCTGGAGACTCGTAATTTTTGGAAGCTTGGCAACCCCTTTCAATGAAAGTGTTTCTCCCCAGTCACTGCTTAGGGCTACATCAAGAGGAAACAGAACATAGAGATAGAACGTGAAACTGCTTTACTGTGTCAAGTTTCAAGAAGCTAGCACAAACCGTGTTTGATTTAGAGTTCCAAATACATCTATCAATATAGGAGAAAACAGAGTGCAACGCCAAAATTCAAACTCTTACTGGAAACGAATGCTTCAACATAGAAGACGAAATTTGGGGAACCAAGTGGGCTTAGTGTACTGATCATTACCTGAAAGTATCATCCATGTTGGGTGAAAAAATAGTTGCTGTGATTTCTGGACACTCGTAATTTTTGGAAGCTTGGCAACCCCTTTCAATATAAGTGTTTCTCCCCAGTCACTGCTTAGGGCTACCTCAAGAGGAAACAGAACATAGATATAGAACTTGAAACTGATTTATTGTGTCAAGTTTCAAGAAGCTAGCACAAACCGTGTTTGATTTAGAGTTCCAAATACATCTGTCAGTATAGTAGAAAACAGAGTGAAACGCCAAAATTCAAACAGTTACTGGAAGCGAACGCTTCAACATAAAAGAACGAAATTTGGGGAACCAAGTGAGCTTAGTGTACTGATCATTACCTGAAAGTATCATCCAGTTTGGGTGAAAACATAGTTGCTGTGATTTCCGGAGACTCGTAATTTTTGGAAGCTTGGCAACCCCTTTCAATGTAAGTGTTTCTCCCCAGTCAATGCTTAAGGCTACATCAAGAGGAAACAGAACATAGAGATAGAACATGAAACTGCTTTATTGTGTCAAGTTTCAAGAAGCTAGAACAAACCGTGTTTGGTGTAGAGTTCTAAATACATCTATCAGTATAGGAGAAAACAGAGTGAAAAGCCAAAATTCAAACTGTTACTGGAAACGAACGCTTCAACATAGAAGAATGAAATTTGGGGAAAAAAGTGAGCTTAGTGTACTGATCATTTCCTGAAAGTATCATCCAGTTAGGGTGAAAAAATGTTTGCTGAGATTTCTAGAGACTCGCAATTTTGGGAAGCTTGGCAACCCCTTTCAATGAAAGTGTTTCTCCTCAGTCAATGCTGAGTGCTACATCAAGAGGAAACAGAACATAGAGATAGAACGTGAAACTGCTTTACTGTGTCAAATTTCAAGAAGCTAGCACAAACTGTATTTGATTTAGTGTTCCAAATACATCTATCAATATAGGAGAAAACAGAGTGAAACGCCAAAATTCAAACTGTTACTGGAAACAAACGATTCAACATAGAAGAACGAAATTTGGGGAACCAAGTGGGCTTCGTGTACTGATCATTACCTGAAAGTATCATCCAGTTTGGGTGAAAACATAGTTGCTGAGATTTTTGGAAACTCGCAATTTTTGGAAGCTTGGCAACCCCTTTCAATGAAAGTGTTTCTCCCAAGTCACTGCTTAGGGCTACATCAAGAGGAAACAGAACATAGAGATAGAACATGAGACTGCTTTACTGTGTCAAGTTTCAAGAAGCTAGCACAAACCGTGTTTGATTTAGAGTTCCAAATACATCTATCAATATAGGAGAAAGCAGAGTGCAACGCCAAAATTCAAACTGTTACTGGAACGAACACTTCAACATAGAAGAACGAAATTTGGGGAACCAAGTGGGCTTAGTGTACTGATCATTACCTGAAAGTATCATCCAGGTTGGCTGAAAAAATTGTTGCTGTGATTTCTGGACACTCGTAATTTTTGGAAGCTTGGCAACCCCTTTCAATGAAAGTGTTTCTCCCAAGTCACTGCTTAGGGCTACATCAAGAGGAAACAGAACATAGAGTTAGAACATGAGACTGCTTTACTGTGTCAAGTTTCAAGAAGCTAGCACAAACCTTGTTTGGTTTAGAGTTCCAAATACATCTATCAATATAGGAGAAAGCAGAGTGCAACGCCAAAATTCAAACTGTTACTGGAAACGAACGCTTCAACATAGAAGAACGAAATTTGGGGAACCAAGTGGGCTTAGTGTACTGATCATTACCTGAAAGTATCATCCAGGTTGGCTGAAAAAATAGTTGCTGTGATTTCTGGACACTCGTAATTTTTGGAAGCTTGGCAACCCCTTTCAATGTACGTGTTTCTCCCCAGTCACTGCTTAGGGCTACATCAAGAGGAAACAGAACATAGAGATAGAACTTGAAACTGCTTTATTTTGTCAAGTTTCAAGAAGCTAGCACAAACCTTGTTTGGTTTAGAGTTCCAAATACATCTATCAATATAGGAGAAAACAGAGTGAAACGCCAAAATTCAAACTGTTACTGGAAACGAAAGCTTCAACATAGAAGAACGAAATTTGGGGAACCAAGTGAGCTTAGTGTACTGATCATTACCTGAAAGTATCATCCAGTTTGGGTGAAAAAATGTTTGCTGAGATTTCTGGAGACTCGTAATTTTTGGAAGCTTGGCTACCCCTTTCAATGAAAGTGTTTCTCCCCAGTCACTGCTGAGGGCTACATCAAGAGGAAACAGAACATAGAGATAGAACTTGAAACTGCTTTATTGTGTCAAGTTTCAAAAAGCTAGCACAAACCGTGTTTGATTTAGAGTTCCAAATACATCTGTCAGTATAGGAGAAAACAGAGTGAAACGCCAAAATACAAACTGTTACTGGAAACGAACGCTTCAACATAGAAGAACGAAATTTGGCGAACCAAGTGGGCTTAGTGTACTGATCTTTACCTGAAAGTGTCATCCAGTTTGGGTGAAAAATGTTTGCTGAGATTTCTGGAGACTCGTAATTTTTGGAAGCTTGGGTACCCCTTTCAATGAAAGTGTTTCTCCCCAGTCACTCCTTAGGGCTACATCAAGAGGAAAAAGAACATAGAGATAGAACGTGAAACTGCTTTACTGTGTCAAGTTTCAAGAAGCTAGCACAAACCGTGTTTGATTTAGAGTTCCAAATACATCTATCAATATAGGAGAAAACAGAGTGAAACGCCAAAATTCAAAATGTTACTAGAAACAAACGATTCAACATAGAAGAACGAAATTTGGGGAACCAAGTGGGCTTCGTGTACTGATCATTGTGAGAAAGTATCATCCAGTTTGGGTGAAAACATAGTTGCTGAGATTTCTGGAGACCCGTAATTTTTGGAAGCTTGGCAACCCCTTTCAATGAAAGTGTTTCTCCCCAGTCACTGCTTAGAGCTACATCAAGAGGAAACAGAACATAGAGTTAGAACGAGAAACTGCTTTACTGTGTCAAGTTTCAAGAAGCTAGCACAAACCGTGTTTGATTTAGAGTTCCAAATACATCTGTCAGTATAGGAGAAAACAGAGTGAAACGCCAAAATTCAAACAGTTACTGGAAGCGAACGCTTCAACATAAAAGAGCAAAATTTGGGGAACCAAGTGAGCTTAGTGTACTGATCATTACCTGAAAGTATCATCCAGTTTGGGTGAAAAAATAGTTGCTGAGATTTCTGGAGACTCGCAATTTTGGGAAGCTTGGCAACCTCTTTCAATGAAAGTGTTTCTCCTCAGTCACTGCTAAGGGCTACATCAAGAGGAAACAGAGCATAGAGATAGAACGTGAAACTGCTTTACTGTGTCAAGTTTCAAGAAGCTAGCACAAACCTTGTTTGGTTTAGAGTTCCAAATACATCTATTGATATAGGAGAAAACAGAGTGAAACGCCAAAATTTAAACTGTTACTGGAAATGAACGCTTCAACACAGAAGAATGAAATTTGGGGATCCAAGTGGGCTTATTGTACTGATCATTACCTGAAAGTATCATCCAGTTTGGGTGAAAACAGAGTTGCTGAGATTTCTGGAGACTCGTAATTTTTGGAAGCTTGGCAACCCGTTTCAATGAAAGTGTTTCTCCTTAGTCACTGCTGAGTGCTACATCAAGAGGAAACAGAACATAGAGATAGAACGTGAAACTGCTTTACTGTGTCAAGTTTCAAGAAGCTAGCACAAACCTTGTTTGGTTTAGAGTTCCAAATACATCTATCAATATAGGAGAAAACAGAGTGAAACGGCAAAATTCAAACTGTTACTGGAAACGAACGCTTCAGCATAGAAGAACGAAATTTGGGGATCCAAGTGAGCTTAGTGTACTGATCATTACCTGAAATTATCATCGAGTTTGGGTGAAAAAATGTTTGCTGAGATTTCTGGAGACTCGTAATTTTTGGAAGCTTGGCAACCCCTTTCAATGAAAGTGTTTCTCCTCAGTCACTGCTGAATGCTACATCAAGAGGAAACAGAACATAGAGATAGAACGTGAAACTGCTTTACTGTGTCAAGTTTCATGAAGCTAGCACAAACCGGGTTTGGTTTAGAGTTCCAAATAATCTATCAATATAGGAGAAAACAGAGTGAAACGCCAAAATTCAAACTGTTACTGGAAACGAACGCTTCAACATAGAAGAACGAAATTTGGGGAACCAAGTGGGCTTAGTGTACTGATCATTACCTGAAAGTATCATCCAGTTTGGGTGAAAAAATATTTGCTGAGATTTCTGGAGACTCGTAATTTATGGAAGCTTGGCAACCCCTTTCAATGAAAGTGTTTCTCCCCAGTCACTGCTTAGGGCTACATCAAGAGGAAAGAGAACATAGAGACAGAACGTGAAACTGCTTTATTGTGTCAAGTATCAAGAAGCTAGCACAAACCGTGTTTGATTTAGAGTTCCAAATACATCTATCAATATAGGAGAAAACAGAGTGAAACGCCAAAATTCAAACTGTTACTGGAAAAGAAAGCTTCAACATAGAAGAACGAAATTTGGGGATCCAAGTGGGCTTAGTGTACTGATCATTACCTGAAAGTATCATCCAGGTTGGGTGAAAAAATAGTTGCTGTGATTTCTGGACACTCGTAATTTTTGGAAGCTTGGCAACCCCTTTCAATGTAAGTGTTTCTCCCCAGTCACTGCTTAGGGCTACATCAAGAGGAAACAGATCATAGAGATAGAACTTGAAACTGCTTTATTGTGTCAAGTTTCAAGAAGCTAGCACAAACCGTGTTTGGTTTAGAGTTCAAAATACATCTATCAATATAGGAGAAAACAGAGTGAAACGCCAAAATTCAAACTGTTACTGGAAACGAACGCTTCAACAAAGAAGAATGAAATTTGGGGAAACAAGTGAGCTTAGTGTACTGATCATATCCTGAAAGTATCATCCAGTTTGGGTGAAAAAATGTTTGCTGAGATTTCTAGAGACTCGCAAATTTGGGAAGCTTGGCAACCCCTTTCAATGAAAGTGTTTCTCCTCAGTCACTGCTGAGTGCTACATCAAGAGGAAACAAAACATAGAGATAGAACATGAAACTGCTTATTGTGTCAAGTTTCAAGAAGCTGGCACAAACCGTGTTTGATTTAGCGTTCCAAATACATCTATCAATATAGGAGAAAACAGAGTGAAATGCCAAAATTCAAACTGTTACTGGAAACGAACGCTTCAACACAGAAGAATGAAATTTGGGGATCCAAGTGGGCTTATTGTACTGATCATTACCTGAAAGTATCATCCAGTTTGGGTGAAAACAGAGTTGCTGAGATTTCTGGAGACTCGTAATTTTTGGAAGCTTGGCAACCCGTTTCAATGAAAGTGTTTCTCCTTAGTCACTGCTGAGTGCTACATCAAGAGAAAACAGAACATAGAGATAGAACGTGAAACAGCTTTACTGTGTCAAGTTTCAAGAAGCTAGCACAAACCTTGTTTGGTTTAGAGTTCCAAATACATCTATCAATATAGGAGAAAACAGAGTGAAACGGCAAAATTCAAACTGTTACTGGAAACGAACGCTTCAAAATAGAAGAACCAAATTTGGGGATCCAAGTGGGCTTAGTGTACTAATCATTACCTGAAAGTATCATCCAGTTTGGGTGAAAAAATGTTTGCTGAGATTTCTGGAGACTCGTAATTTTTGGAAGCTTGGCAACCCCTTTCAATGAAAGTGTTTCTCCTCAGTCACTGCTGAATGCTACATCAAGAGGAAACAGAACATAGAGATAGAACGTGAAACTGCTTTACTGTGTCAAGTTTCAAGAAGCTAGCACAAACCGGGTTTGGTTTAGAGTTCCAAATACATCTATCAATATAGGAGAAAACAGAGTGAAACGCCAAAATTCAAACTGTTACTGGAAACGAACGATTCAACATAGAAGAACGAAATTTGGGGAACCAAGTGGGCTTAGTGTACTGATCATTACCTGAAAGTATCATCCAGGTTTGCTGAAAAAATAGTTGCTGTTATTTCTGGACACTCATAATTTTTGGAAGCTTGGCAACCCCTTTCAATGTAATTGTTTCTCCCCAGTCACTGCTTAGGGCTACATCAAGAGGAAACAGAACATAGAGATAGATCTTGAAACTGCTTTATTTTGTCAAGTTTCAAGAAGCTAGCACAAACCTTGTTTGGTTTAGAGTTCCAAATACATCCATCAATATAGGAGAAAACAGAGTGAAACGCCAAAATTCAAACTGTTACTGGAAACGAAAGCTTCAACATAGAAGAACGAAATTTGGGGTACCAAGTGAGCTTAGTGTACTGATCATTACCTCAAAGTATCATCCAGTTTGGGTGATAACATAGTTGCTGAGATTTCTGGAAACTCGTAATTTTTGGAAGCTTGGCAACCCCTTTCAATGAAAGTGTATCTCCCCCGTCACTGATTAGGGCTACATCAAGAGGAAACAGAACATAGAGTTAGAACGTGAAAATGCTTTACTGTGTCAAGTTTCAAGAAGCTAGCACAAACCGTGTTTGATTTAGAGTTCCAAATACATCTATCAATATAGGAGAAAACAGAGTGCAACGCCAAAATTCAAACTGTTACTGGAAACGAACGCTTCAACATAGAAGAACGAAATTCGGGGAACCAAGTGGGCTTAGTGTACTGATCATTACCTGAAAGTATCATCCAGGTTGGGTGAAAAAATAGTTGCTGTGATTTCTGGACACTCGTAATTTTTGGAAGCTTGGCAACCCCTTTCAATGTAAGTGTTTCTCCCCAGTCACTGCTTAGGGCTACATCAAGAGGAAACAGATCATAGAGACAGAACTTGAAACTGCTTCATTGTGTCAAGTTTCAAGAAGCTAGCACAAACCGTGTTTGGTTTAGAGTTCAAAATACATCTATCAATATAGGAGAAAACAGAGTGAAACGCCAAAATTCAAACTGTTACTGGAAACGAACGCTTCAACATAGAAGAATGAAATTTGGGGAAACAAGTGAGCTTAGTGTACTTATCATATCCTGAAAGTATCATCCAGTTTGGGTGAAAAAATGTTTGCTGAGATTTCTAGAGACTCGCAAATTTGGGAAGCTTGGCAACCCCTTACAATGAAAGTGTTTCTCCTCAGTCACTGCTGAGTGCTACATCAAGAGGAAACAAAACATAGAGATAGAACATGAAACTGCTTATTGTGTCAAGTTTCAAGAAGCTGGCACAAACCGTGTTTGATTTAGCGTTCCAAATACATCTATCAATATAGGAGAAAACAGAGTGAAATGCCAAAATTCAAACTGTTACTGGAAACGAACGCTTCAACACAGAAGAATGAAATTTGGGGATCCAAGTGGGCTTATTGTACTGATCATTACCTGAAAGTATCATCCAGTTTGGGTGAAAACAGAGTTGCTGAGATTTCTGGAGACTCGTAATTTTTGGAAGCTTGGCAACCCGTTTCAATGAAAGTGTTTCTCCTTAGTCACTGCTGAGTGCTACATCAAGAGAAAACAGAACATAGAGATAGAACGTGAAACAGCTTTACTGTGTCAAGTTTCAAGAAGCTAGCACAAACCTTGTTTGGTTTAGAGTTCCAAATACATCTATCAATATAGGAGAAAACAGAGTGAAACGGCAAAATTCAAACTGTTACTGGAAACGAACGCTTCAAAATAGAAGAACCAAATTTGGGGATCCAAGTGGGCTTAGTGTACTAATCATTACCTGAAAGTATCATCCAGTTTGGGTGAAAAAATGTTTGCTGAGATTTCTGGAGACTCGTAATTTTTGGAAGCTTGGCAACCCCTTTCAATGAAAGTGTTTCTCCTCAGTCACTGCTGAATGCTACATCAAGAGGAAACAGAACATAGAGATAGAACGTGAAACTGCTTTACTGTGTCAAGTTTCAAGAAGCTAGCACAAACCGGGTTTGGTTTAGAGTTCCAAATACATCTATCAATATAGGAGAAAACAGAGTGAAACGCCAAAATTCAAACTGTTACTGGAAACGAACGATTCAACATAGAAGAACGAAATTTGGGGAACCAAGTGGGCTTAGTGTACTGATCATTACCTGAAAGTATCATCCAGGTTTGCTGAAAAAATAGTTGCTGTTATTTCTGGACACTCATAATTTTTGGAAGCTTGGCAACCCCTTTCAATGTAATTGTTTCTCCCCAGTCACTGCTTAGGGCTACATCAAGAGGAAACAGAACATAGAGATAGATCTTGAAACTGCTTTATTTTGTCAAGTTTCAAGAAGCTAGCACAAACCTTGTTTGGTTTAGAGTTCCAAATACATCCATCAATATAGGAGAAAACAGAGTGAAACGCCAAAATTCAAACTGTTACTGGAAACGAAAGCTTCAACATAGAAGAACGAAATTTGGGGTACCAAGTGAGCTTAGTGTACTGATCATTACCTCAAAGTATCATCCAGTTTGGGTGATAACATAGTTGCTGAGATTTCTGGAAACTCGTAATTTTTGGAAGCTTGGCAACCCCTTTCAATGAAAGTGTATCTCCCCCGTCACTGATTAGGGCTACATCAAGAGGAAACAGAACATAGAGTTAGAACGTGAAAATGCTTTACTGTGTCAAGTTTCAAGAAGCTAGCACAAACCGTGTTTGATTTAGAGTTCCAAATACATCTATCAATATAGGAGAAAACAGAGTGCAACGCCAAAATTCAAACTGTTACTGGAAACGAACGCTTCAACATAGAAGAACGAAATTCGGGGAACCAAGTGGGCTTAGTGTACTGATCATTACCTGAAAGTATCATCCAGGTTGGGTGAAAAAATAGTTGCTGTGATTTCTGGACACTCGTAATTTTTGGAAGCTTGGCAACCCCTTTCAATGTAAGTGTTTCTCCCCAGTCACTGCTTAGGGCTACATCAAGAGGAAACAGATCATAGAGACAGAACTTGAAACTGCTTCATTGTGTCAAGTTTCAAGAAGCTAGCACAAACCGTGTTTGGTTTAGAGTTCAAAATACATCTATCAATATAGGAGAAAACAGAGTGAAACGCCAAAATTCAAACTGTTACTGGAAACGAACGCTTCAACATAGAAGAATGAAATTTGGGGAAACAAGTGAGCTTAGTGTACTTATCATATCCTGAAAGTATCATCCAGTTTGGGTGAAAAAATGTTTGCTGAGATTTCTAGAGACTCGCAAATTTGGGAAGCTTGGCAACCCCTTTCAATGAAAGTGTTTCTCCTCAGTCACTGCTGAGTGCTACATCAAGAGGAAACAAAACATAGAGATAGAACATGAAACTGCTTATTGTGTCAAGTTTCAAGAAGCTGGCACAAACCGTGTTTGATTTAGCGTTCCAAATACATCTATCAATATAGGAGAAAACAGAGTGAAATGCCAAAATTCAAACTGTTACTGGAAACGAACGCTTCAACACAGAAGAATGAAATTTGGGGATCCAAGTGGGCTTATTGTACTGATCATTACCTGAAAGTATCATCCAGTTTGGGTGAAAACAGAGTTGCTGAGATTTCTGGAGACTCGTAATTTTTGGAAGCTTGGCAACCCGTTTCAATGAAAGTGTTTCTCCTTAGTCACTGCTGAGTGCTACATCAAGAGAAAACAGAACATAGAGATAGAACGTGAAACAGCTTTACTGTGTCAAGTTTCAAGAAGCTAGCACAAACCTTGTTTGGTTTAGAGTTCCAAATACATCTATCAATATAGGAGAAAACAGAGTGAAACGGCAAAATTCAAACTGTTACTGGAAACGAACGCTTCAAAATAGAAGAACCAAATTTGGGGATCCAAGTGGGCTTAGTGTACTAATCATTACCTGAAAGTATCATCCAGTTTGGGTGAAAAAATGTTTGCTGAGATTTCTGGAGACTCGTAATTTTTGGAAGCTTGGCAACCCCTTTCAATGAAAGTGTTTCTCCTCAGTCACTGCTGAATGCTACATCAAGAGGAAACAGAACATAGAGATAGAACGTGAAACTGCTTTACTGTGTCAAGTTTCAAGAAGCTAGCACAAACCGGGTTTGGTTTAGAGTTCCAAATACATCTATCAATATAGGAGAAAACAGAGTGAAACGCCAAAATTCAAACTGTTACTGGAAACGAACGATTCAACATAGAAGAACGAAATTTGGGGAACCAAGTGGGCTTAGTGTACTGATCATTACCTGAAAGTATCATCCAGGTTTGCTGAAAAAATAGTTGCTGTTATTTCTGGACACTCATAATTTTTGGAAGCTTGGCAACCCCTTTCAATGTAATTGTTTCTCCCCAGTCACTGCTTAGGGCTACATCAAGAGGAAACAGAACATAGAGATAGATCTTGAAACTGCTTTATTTTGTCAAGTTTCAAGAAGCTAGCACAAACCTTGTTTGGTTTAGAGTTCCAAATACATCCATCAATATAGGAGAAAACAGAGTGAAACGCCAAAATTCAAACTGTTACTGGAAACGAAAGCTTCAACATAGAAGAACGAAATTTGGGGTACCAAGTGAGCTTAGTGTACTGATCATTACCTCAAAGTATCATCCAGTTTGGGTGATAACATAGTTGCTGAGATTTCTGGAAACTCGTAATTTTTGGAAGCTTGGCAACCCCTTTCAATGAAAGTGTATCTCCCCCGTCACTGATTAGGGCTACATCAAGAGGAAACAGAACATAGAGTTAGAACGTGAAAATGCTTTACTGTGTCAAGTTTCAAGAAGCTAGCACAAACCGTGTTTGATTTAGAGTTCCAAATACATCTATCAATATAGGAGAAAACAGAGTGCAACGCCAAAATTCAAACTGTTACTGGAAACGAACGCTTCAACATAGAAGAACGAAATTCGGGGAACCAAGTGGGCTTAGTGTACTGATCATTACCTGAAAGTATCATCCAGGTTGGGTGAAAAAATAGTTGCTGTGATTTCTGGACACTCGTAATTTTTGGAAGCTTGGCAACCCCTTTCAATGTAAGTGTTTCTCCCCAGTCACTGCTTAGGGCTACATCAAGAGGAAACAGATCATAGAGACAGAACTTGAAACTGCTTCATTGTTTCAAGTTTCAAGAAGCTAGCACAAACCGTGTTTGGTTTAGAGTTCAAAATACATCTATCAATATAGGAGAAAACAGAGTGAAACGCCAAAATTCAAACTGTTACTGGAAACGAACGCTTCAACATAGAAGAATGAAATTTGGGGAAACAAGTGAGCTTAGTGTACTGATCATATCCTGAAAGTATCATCCAGTTTGGGTGAAAAAATGTTTGCTGAGATTTCTAGAGACTCGCAAATTTGGGAAGCTTGGCAACCCCTTTCAATGAAAGTGTTTCTCCTCAGTCACTGCTGAGTGCTACATCAAGAGGAAACAAAACATAGAGATAGAACATGAAACTGCTTATTGTGTCAAGTTTCAAGAAGCTGGCACAAACCGTGTTTGATTTAGAGTTCAAAATACATCTATCAATATAGGAGAAAACAGAGTGCAACGCCAAAATTCAAACTGTTACTGGAAACGAACTCTTCAACATAGAAGAACGAAATATGGGGATCCAAGTGGGCTTAGTGTACTGATCATTACCTGAAAGTATCATCCAGTTTGGGTGAAAACATAGTTTCTGAGATTTCTGGAGACTCGCAAATTTGGGAAGCTTGGCAACCCCTTTCAATGAAAGTGTTTCTCCACAGTCACTGCTGAGGGCTACATCAAGAGGAAAAAGAACATAGAGATAGAACGTGAAACTGCTTTACTGTGTCAAGTTTCAAGAAGCTAGCACAAACCGTGTTTGATTTAGAGTTCCAAATACATCTATCAATATAGGAGAAAACAGAGTGAAACGCCAAAATTCAAACTGTTACTAGAAACAAACGATTCAACATAGAAGAACGAAATTTGGGGAACCAAGTGGGCTTAGTGTACTGATCATTACCTGAAAGTATCATCCAGTTTGGGTGAAAAAATGTGTGCTGAGATTTCTGGAGACTCGTAATTTTTGGAAGCTTGGCAACCCCTTTCAATGAAAGTGTTTCTCAACAGTCACTGCTTAGGGCTACATCAAGAGGAAACAGAACATAGAGATAGAACGTGAAACTGCTTTATTGTGTCATGATTCCAGAAGCTAGCACAAACCGTGTTTGATTTAGAGTTCCAAATACATCTGTCAGTATAGGAGAAAACAGAGTGAAACGCCAAAATTCAAACTGTTACTGGAAACGAATGCTTCAACATAGAAGAACAAAATTTGGCGAAACAAGTGGGCTTAGTGTACTGATCATTACCTGAAAGTATCATCCAGTTGGGTGAAAACATAGTTGCTGTGATTTCTGGAGACTCGTAATTTTTGGAAGCTTGGCAACCCCTTTCAATGAAAGTGTTTCTCCCCAGTCACTGCTTAGGGCTACATCAAGAGGAAACAGAACATAGAGATAGAACGTGAAACAGCTTCACTGTGTCAAGTTTCAAGAAGCTAGCACAAACCGTGTTTGATTTAGAGTTCCAAATACATCTGTCAGTATAGGAGAAAACAGAGTGAAACGCCAAAATTCAAACTGTTACTGGAAACGAACGCTTCAACATAGAAGAACTATATTAGGGTAACCAAGTGGGCTTAGTGTACTCATCATTATTTGAAAGTATCATCCAGTTTGGGTGAAAAAATATTTGCTGAGATTTCTGGAGACTCGTAATTTTTGGAAGCTTTTGGCAACCTTTTTCAATGAAAGGGTTTCTCCTCAGTCACTGCTGAGTGCTACATCAAGAGGAAACAGAGCATAGAGATAGAACGTGAAACTGCTTTACTGTGTCAAGTTTCAAGAAGCTAGCACAAACCTTGTTTGGTTTAGAGTTCCAAATACATCTATCAATAAAGGAGAAAACAGAGTGAAACACCAAAATTCAAACTGTTACTGGAAACGAACGCTTCAACACAGAAGAATGAAATTTAGGGATCCAAGTGGGCTTAGTGTACTGATCATTACCTGAAAGTATCATCCAGTTTGGGTGAAAACAGAGTTGCTGAGATTTCTGGAGACTCGTAATTTTTGGATGCTTGGCAACCCCTTTCAATGAAAGTGTTTCTCCCCAGTCACTGCTTAGGGCTACATCAAGAGGAAACAGAACATAGAGTTAGAACGTGAAACTGCTTTACTGTGTCAAGTTTCAAGAAGCTAGCACAAACCGTGTTTGATTTAGAGTTCCAAATACATCTGTCAGTATAGGAGAAAACAGAGTGAAACGCCAAAATTCAAACTGTTACTGGAACGAACGCTTCAACATAGAAGAACGAAATTTGGGGATCCAAGTGGGCTTAGTGTACTGATCATTACCTGAAAGTATCATCCAGTTTGGGTGAAAACAGAGTTGCTGAGATTTCTGGAGACTCGTAATTTTTGGATGCTTGGCAACCCCTTTGAATGTAAGTGTTTCTCCCCAGTCAATGCTTAAGGCTACATCAAGAGGAAACAGAACATAGAGATAGAACATGAAACTGCTTTATTGTGTCAAGTTTCAAGAAGCTAGAACAAACCGTGTTTGGTGTAGAGTTCTAAATACATCTATCAGTATAGGAGAAAACAGAGTGAAAAGCCAAAATTCAAACTGTTACTGGAAACGAACGCTTCAACATAGAAGAATGAAATTTGGGGAAAAAAGTGAGCTTAGTGTACTGATCATTTCCTGAAAGTATCATCCAGTTAGGGTGAAAAAATGTTTGCTGAGATTTCTAGAGACTCGCAATTTTGGGAAGCTTGGCAACCCCTTTCAATGAAAGTGTTTCTCCTCAGTCAATGCTGAGTGCTACATCAAGAGGAAACAGAACATAGAGATAGAACGTGAAACTGCTTTACTGTGTCAAATTTCAAGAAGCTAGCACAAACTGTATTTGATTTAGTGTTCCAAATACATCTATCAATATAGGAGAAAACAGAGTGAAACGCCAAAATTCAAACTGTTACTGGAAACAAACGATTCAACATAGAAGAACGAAATTTGGGGAACCAAGTGGGCTTCGTGTACTGATCATTACCTGAAAGTATCATCCAGGTTGGGTGAAAAAATAGTTGCTGTGATTTCTGGAGACTCGCAATTTTTGGAAGCTTGGCAACCCCTTTCAATGAAAGAGTTTCTCCCAAGTCACTGCTTAGGGCTACATCAAGAGGAAACAGAACATAGAGATAGAACATGAGACTGCTTTACTGTGTCAAGTTTCAAGAAGCTAGCACAAACCGTGTTTGATTTAGAGTTCCAAATACATCTATCAATATAGGAGAAAGCAGAGTGCAACGCCAAAATTCAAACTGTTACTGGAACGAACGCTTCAACATAGAAGAACGAAATTTGGGGAACCAAGTGGGCTTAGTGTACTGATCATTACCTGAAAGTATCATCCAGGTTGGCTGAAAAAATTGTTGCTGATATCTGGACACTCGTAATTTTTGGAAGCTTGGCAACCCCTTTCAATGAAAGTGTTTCTCCCAAGTCACTGCTTAGGGCTACATCAAGAGGAAACAGAACATAGAGTTAGAACATGAGACTGCTTTACTGTGTCAAGTTTCAAGAAGCTAGCACAAACCTTGTTTGGTTTAGAGTTCCAAATACATCTATCAATATAGGAGAAAGCAGAGTGCAACGCCAAAATTCAAACTGTTACTGGAAACGAAAGCTTCAACATAGAAGAACGAAATTTGGGGAACCAAGTGAGCTTAGTGTACTGATCATTACCTGAAAGTATCATCCAGTTTGGGTGAAAAAATGTTTGCTGAGATTTCTGGAGACTCGTAATTTTTGGAAGCTTGGCTACCCCTTTCAATGAAAGTGTTTCTCCCCAGTCACTGCTGAGGGCTACATCAAGAGGAAACAGAACATAGAGATAGAACTTGAAACTGCTTTATTGTGTCAAGTTTCAAAAAGCTAGCACAAACCGTGTTTGATTTAGAGTTCCAAATACATCTGTCAGTATAGGATAAAACAGAGTGAAACGCCAAAATTCAAAATGTTACTAGAAACAAACGATTCAACATAGAAGAACGAAATTTGGGGAACCAAGTGGGCTTCGTGTACTGATCATTGCGAGAAAGTATCATCCAGTTTGGGTGAAAACATAGTTGCTGAGATTTCTGGAGACCCGTAATTTTTGGAAGCTTGGCAACCCCTTTCAATGAAAGTGTTTCTCCCCAGTCACTGCTTAGAGCTACATCAAGAGGAAACAGAACATAGAGTTAGAACGAGAAACTGCTTTACTGTGTCAAGTTTCAAGAAGCTAGCACAAACCGTGTTTGATTTAGAGTTCCAAATACATCTGTCAGTATAGGAGAAAACAGAGTGAAACGCCAAAATTCAAACAGTTACTGGAAGCGAACGCTTCAACATAAAAGAGCAAAATTTGGGGAACCAAGTGAGCTTAGTGTACTGATCATTACCTGAAAGTATCATCCAGTTTGGGTGAAAAAATAGTTGCTGAGATTTCTGGAGACTCGCAATTTTGGGAAGCTTGGCAACCTCTTTCAATGAAAGTGTTTCTCCTCAGTCACTGCTAAGGGCTACATCAAGAGGAAACAGAGCATAGAGATAGAACGTGAAACTGCTTTACTGTGTCAAGTTTCAAGAAGCTAGCACAAACCTTGTTTGGTTTAGAGTTCCAAATACATCTATTGATATAGAAGAAAACAGAGTGAAACGCCAAAATTTAAACTGTTACTGGAAATGAACGCTTCAACACAGAAGAATGAAATTTGGGGATCCAAGTGGGCTTATTGTACTGATCATTACCTGAAAGTATCATCCAGGTTGGGTGAAAAAATAGTTGCTGTGATTTCTGGACACTCGTAATTTTTGGAAGCTTGGCAACCCCTTTCAATGTAAGTGTTTCTCCCCAGTCACTGCTTAGGGCTACATCAAGAGGAAACAGATCATAGAGACAGAACTTGAAACTGCTTCATTGTGTCAAGTTTCATGAAGCTAGCACAAACCGGGTTTGGTTTAGAGTTCCAAATAATCTATCAATATAGGAGAAAACAGAGTGAAACGCCAAAATTCAAACTGTTACTGGAAACGAACGCTTCAACATAGAAGAACGAAATTTGGGGAACCAAGTGGGCTTAGTGTAATGATCATTACCTGAAAGTATCATCCAGTTTGGGTGAAAAAATATTTGCTGAGATTTCTGGAGACTCGTAATTTATGGAAGCTTGGCAACCCCTTTCAATGAAAGTGTTTCTCCCCAGTCACTGCTTAGGGCTACATCAAGAGGAAAGAGAACATAGAGACAGAACGTGAAACTGCTTTATTGTGTCAAGTATCAAGAAGCTAGCACAAACCGTGTTTGATTTAGAGTTCCAAATACATCTATCAATATAGGAGAAAACAGAGTGAAACGCCAAAATTCAAACTGTTACTGGAAAAGAAAGCTTCAACATAGAAGAACGAAATTTGGGGATCCAAGTGGGCTTAGTGTACTGATCATTACCTGAAAGTATCATCCAGGTTGGGTGAAAAAATAGTTGCTGTGATTTCTGGACACTCGTAATTTTTGGAAGCTTGGCAACCCCTTTCAATGTAAGTGTTTCTCCCCAGTCACTGCTTAGGGCTACATCAAGAGGAAACAGATCATAGAGATAGAACTTGAAACTGCTTTATTGTGTCAAGTTTCAAGAAGCTAGCACAAACCGTGTTTGGTTTAGAGTTCAAAATACATCTATCAATATAGGAGAAAACAGAGTGAAACGCCAAAATTCAAACTGTTACTGGAAACGAACGCTTCAACAAAGAAGAATGAAATTTGGGGAAACAAGTGAGCTTAGTGTACTGATCATATCCTGAAAGTATCATCCAGTTTGGGTGAAAAAATGTTTGCTGAGATTTCTAGAGACTCGCAAATTTGGGAAGCTTGGCAACCCCTTTCAATGAAAGTGTTTCTCCTCAGTCACTGCTGAGTGCTACATCAAGAGGAAACAAAACATAGAGATAGAACATGAAACTGCTTATTGTGTCAAGTTTCAAGAAGCTGGCACAAACCGTGTTTGATTTAGCGTTCCAAATACATCTATCAATATAGGAGAAAACAGAGTGAAATGCCAAAATTCAAACTGTTACTGGAAACGAACGCTTCAACACAGAAGAATGAAATTTGGGGATCCAAGTGGGCTTATTGTACTGATCATTACCTGAAAGTATCATCCAGTTTGGGTGAAAACAGAGTTGCTGAGATTTCTGGAGACTCGTAATTTTTGGAAGCTTGGCAACCCGTTTCAATGAAAGTGTTTCTCCTTAGTCACTGCTGAGTGCTACATCAAGAGAAAACAGAACATAGAGATAGAACGTGAAACAGCTTTACTGTGTCAAGTTTCAAGAAGCTAGCACAAACCTTGTTTGGTTTAGAGTTCCAAATACATCTATCAATATAGGAGAAAACAGAGTGAAACGGCAAAATTCAAACTGTTACTGGAAACGAACGCTTCAAAATAGAAGAACCAAATTTGGGGATCCAAGTGGGCTTAGTGTACTAATCATTACCTGAAAGTATCATCCAGTTTGGGTGAAAAAATGTTTGCTGAGATTTCTGGAGACTCGTAATTTTTGGAAGCTTGGCAACCCCTTTCAATGAAAGTGTTTCTCCTCAGTCACTGCTGAATGCTACATCAAGAGGAAACAGAACATAGAGATAGAACGTGAAACTGCTTTACTGTGTCAAGTTTCAAGAAGCTAGCACAAACCGGGTTTGGTTTAGAGTTCCAAATACATCTATCAATATAGGAGAAAACAGAGTGAAACGCCAAAATTCAAACTGTTACTGGAAACGAACGATTCAACATAGAAGAACGAAATTTGGGGAACCAAGTGGGCTTAGTGTACTGATCATTACCTGAAAGTATCATCCAGGTTTGCTGAAAAAATAGTTGCTGTTATTTCTGGACACTCATAATTTTTGGAAGCTTGGCAACCCCTTTCAATGTAATTGTTTCTCCCCAGTCACTGCTTAGGGCTACATCAAGAGGAAACAGAACATAGAGATAGATCTTGAAACTGCTTTATTTTGTCAAGTTTCAAGAAGCTAGCACAAACCTTGTTTGGTTTAGAGTTCCAAATACATCCATCAATATAGGAGAAAACAGAGTGAAACGCCAAAATTCAAACTGTTACTGGAAACGAAAGCTTCAACATAGAAGAACGAAATTTGGGGTACCAAGTGAGCTTAGTGTACTGATCATTACCTCAAAGTATCATCCAGTTTGGGTGATAACATAGTTGCTGAGATTTCTGGAAACTCGTAATTTTTGGAAGCTTGGCAACCCCTTTCAATGAAAGTGTATCTCCCCCGTCACTGATTAGGGCTACATCAAGAGGAAACAGAACATAGAGTTAGAACGTGAAAATGCTTTACTGTGTCAAGTTTCAAGAAGCTAGCACAAACCGTGTTTGATTTAGAGTTCCAAATACATCTATCAATATAGGAGAAAACAGAGTGCAACGCCAAAATTCAAACTGTTACTGGAAACGAACGCTTCAACATAGAAGAACGAAATTCGGGGAACCAAGTGGGCTTAGTGTACTGATCATTACCTGAAAGTATCATCCAGGTTGGGTGAAAAAATAGTTGCTGTGATTTCTGGACACTCGTAATTTTTGGAAGCTTGGCAACCCCTTTCAATGTAAGTGTTTCTCCCCAGTCACTGCTTAGGGCTACATCAAGAGGAAACAGATCATAGAGACAGAACTTGAAACTGCTTCATTGTGTCAAGTTTCAAGAAGCTAGCACAAACCGTGTTTGGTTTAGAGTTCAAAATACATCTATCAATATAGGAGAAAACAGAGTGAAACGCCAAAATTCAAACTGTTACTGGAAACGAACGCTTCAACATAGAAGAATGAAATTTGGGGAAACAAGTGAGCTTAGTGTACTGATCATATCCTGAAAGTATCATCCAGTTTGGGTGAAAAAATGTTTGCTGAGATTTCTAGAGACTCGCAAATTTGGGAAGCTTGGCAACCCCTTTCAATGAAAGTGTTTCTCCTCAGTCACTGCTGAGTGCTACATCAAGAGGAAACAAAACATAGAGATAGAACATGAAACTGCTTATTGTGTCAAGTTTCAAGAAGCTGGCACAAACCGTGTTTGATTTAGAGTTCAAAATACATCTATCAATATAGGAGAAAACAGAGTGCAACGCCAAAATTCAAACTGTTACTGGAAACGAACTCTTCAACATAGAAGAACGAAATATGGGGATCCAAGTGGGCTTAGTGTACTGATCATTACCTGAAAGTATCATCCAGTTTGGGTGAAAACATAGTTTCTGAGATTTCTGGAGACTCGCAAATTTGGGAAGCTTGGCAACCCCTTTCAATGAAAGTGTTTCTCCACAGTCACTGCTGAGGGCTACATCAAGAGGAAAAAGAACATAGAGATAGAACGTGAAACTGCTTTACTGTGTCAAGTTTCAAGAAGCTAGCACAAACCGTGTTTGATTTAGAGTTCCAAATACATCTATCAATATAGGAGAAAACAGAGTGAAACGCCAAAATTCAAACTGTTACTAGAAACAAACGATTCAACATAGAAGAACGAAATTTGGGGAACCAAGTGGGCTTAGTGTACTGATCATTACCTGAAAGTATCATCCAGTTTGGGTGAAAAAATGTGTGCTGAGATTTCTGGAGACTCGTAATTTTTGGAAGCTTGGCAACCCCTTTCAATGAAAGTGTTTCTCAACAGTCACTGCTTAGGGCTACATCAAGAGGAAACAGAACATAGAGATAGAACGTGAAACTGCTTTATTGTGTCATGATTCCAGAAGCTAGCACAAACCGTGTTTGATTTAGAGTTCCAAATACATCTGTCAGTATAGGAGAAAACAGAGTGAAACGCCAAAATTCAAACTGTTACTGGAAACGAATGCTTCAACATAGAAGAACAAAATTTGGCGAAACAAGTGGGCTTAGTGTACTGATCATTACCTGAAAGTATCATCCAGTTGGGTGAAAACATAGTTGCTGTGATTTCTGGAGACTCGTAATTTTTGGAAGCTTGGCAACCCCTTTCAATGAAAGTGTTTCTCCCCAGTCACTGCTTAGGGCTACATCAAGAGGAAACAGAACATAGAGATAGAACGTGAAACAGCTTCACTGTGTCAAGTTTCAAGAAGCTAGCACAAACCGTGTTTGATTTAGAGTTCCAAATACATCTGTCAGTATAGGAGAAAACAGAGTGAAACGCCAAAATTCAAACTGTTACTGGAAACGAACGCTTCAACACAGAAGAATGAAATTTAGGGATCCAAGTGGGCTTAGTGTACTGATCATTACCTGAAAGTATCATCCAGTTTGGGTGAAAACAGAGTTGCTGAGATTTCTGGAGACTCGTAATTTTTGGATGCTTGGCAACCCCTTTCAATGAAAGTGTTCTCCCCAGTCACTGCTTAGGGCTACATCAAGAGGAAACAGAACATAGAGTTAGAACGTGAAACTGCTTTACTGTGTCAAGTTTCAAGAAGCTAGCACAAACCGTGTTTGATTTAGAGTTCCAAATACATCTGTCAGTATAGGAGAAAACAGAGTGAAACGCCAAAATTCAAACTGTTACTGGAACGAACGCTTCAACATAGAAGAACGAAATTTGGGGATCCAAGTGGGCTTAGTGTACTGATCATTACCTGAAAGTATCATCCAGTTTGGGTGAAAACAGAGTTGCTGAGATTTCTGGAGACTCGTAATTTTTGGATGCTTGGCAACCCCTTTGAATGTAAGTGTTTCTCCCCAGTCAATGCTTAAGGCTACATCAAGAGGAAACAGAACATAGAGATAGAACATGAAACTGCTTTATTGTGTCAAGTTTCAAGAAGCTAGAACAAACCGTGTTTGGTGTAGAGTTCTAAATACATCTATCAGTATAGGAGAAAACAGAGTGAAAAGCCAAAATTCAAACTGTTACTGGAAACGAACGCTTCAACATAGAAGAATGAAATTTGGGGAAAAAAGTGAGCTTAGTGTACTGATCATTTCCTGCAAGTATCATCCAGTTAGGGTGAAAAAATGTTTGCTGAGATTTCTAGAGACTCGCAATTTTGGGAAGCTTGGCAACCCCTTTCAATGAAAGTGTTTCTCCTCAGTCAATGCTGAGTGCTACATCAAGAGGAAACAGAACATAGAGATAGAACGTGAAACTGCTTTACTGTGTCAAATTTCAAGAAGCTAGCACAAACTGTATTTGATTTAGTGTTCCAAACACATCTATCAATATAGGAGAAAACAGAGTGAAACGCCAAAATTCAAACTGTTACTGGAAACAAACGATTCAACATAGAAGAACGAAATTTGGGGAACCAAGTGGGCTTCGTGTACTGATCATTACCTGAAACTATCATCCAGTTTGGGTGAAAACATAGTTGCTGAGATTTTTGGAAACTCGCAATTTTTGGAAGCTTGGCAACCCCTTTCAATGAAAGAGTTTCTCCCAAGTCACTGCTTAGGGCTACATCAAGAGGAAACAGAACATAGAGATAGAACATGAGACTGCTTTACTGTGTCAAGTTTCAAGAAGCTAGCACAAACCGTGTTTGATTTAGAGTTCCAAATACATCTATCAATATAGGAGAAAGCAGAGTGCAACGCCAAAATTCAAACTGTTACTGGAACGAACGCTTCAACATAGAAGAACGAAATTTGGGGAACCAATTGGGCTTAGTGTACTGATCATTACCTGAAAGTATCATCCAGGTTGGCTGAAAAAATTGTTGCTGATATCTGGACACTCGTAATTTTTGGAAGCTTGGCAACCCCTTTCAATGAAAGTGTTTCTCCCAAGTCACTGCTTAGGGCTACATCAAGAGGAAACAGAACATAGAGTTAGAACATGAGACTGCTTTACTGTGTCAAGTTTCAAGAAGCTAGCACAAACCTTGTTTGGTTTAGAGTTCCAAATACATCTATCAATATAGGAGAAAGCAGAGTGCAACGCCAAAATTCAAACTGTTACTGGAAACGAAAGCTTCAACATAGAAGAACGAAATTTGGGGAACCAAGTGAGCTTAGTGTACTGATCATTACCTGAAAGTATCATCCAGTTTGGGTGAAAAAATATTTGCTGAGATTTCTGGAGACTCGTAATTTTTGGAAGCTTGGCTACCCCTTTCAATGAAAGTGTTTCTCCCCAGTCACTGCTGAGGGCTACATCAAGAGGAAACAGAACATAGAGATAGAACTTGAAACTGCTTTATTGTGTCAAGTTTCAAAAAGCTAGCACAAACCGTGTTTGATTTAGAGTTCCAAATACATCTGTCAGTATAGGAGAAAACAGAGTGAAACGCCAAAATTCAAAATGTTACTAGAAACAAACGATTCAACATAGAAGAACGAAATTTGGGGAACCAAGTGGGCTTCGTGTACTGATCATTGCGAGAAAGTATCATCCAGTTTGGGTGAAAACATAGTTGCTGAGATTTCTGGAGACCCGTAATTTTTGGAAGCTTGGCAACCCCTTTCAATGAAAGTGTTTCTCCCCAGTCACTGCTTAGAGCTACATCAAGAGGAAACAGAACATAGAGTTAGAACGAGAAACTGCTTTACTGTGTCAAGTTTCAAGAAGCTAGCACAAACCGTGTTTGATTTAGAGTTCCAAATACATCTGTCAGTATAGGAGAAAACAGAGTGAAACGCCAAAATTCAAACAGTTACTGGAAGCGAACGCTTCAACATAAAAGAGCAAAATTTGGGGAACCAAGTGAGCTTAGTGTACTGATCATTACCTGAAAGTATCATCCAGTTTGGGTGAAAAAATAGTTGCTGAGATTTCTGGAGACTCGCAATTTTGGGAAGCTTGGCAACCTCTTTCAATGAAAGTGTTTCTCCTCAGTCACTGCTAAGGGCTACATCAAGAGGAAACAGAGCATAGAGATAGAACGTGAAACTGCTTTACTGTGTCAAGTTTCAAGAAGCTAGCACAAACCTTGTTTGGTTTAGAGTTCCAAATACATCTATTGATATAGAAGAAAACAGAGTGAAACGCCAAAATTTAAACTGTTACTGGAAATGAACGCTTCAACACAGAAGAATGAAATTTGGGGATCCAAGTGGGCTTATTGTACTGATCATTACCTGAAAGTATCATCCAGGTTGGGTGAAAAAATAGTTGCTGTGATTTCTGGACACTCGTAATTTTTGGAAGCTTGGCAACCCCTTTCAATGTAAGTGTTTCTCCCCAGTCACTGCTTAGGGCTACATCAAGAGGAAACAGATCATAGAGACAGAACTTGAAACTGCTTCATTGTGTCAAGTTTCAAGAAGCTAGCACAAACCGTGTTTGGTTTAGAGTTCAAAATACATCTATCAATATAGGAGAAAACAGAGTGAAACGCCAAAATTCAAACTGTTACTGGAAACGAACGCTTCAACATAGAAGAATGAAATTTGGGGAAACAAGTGAGCTTAGTGTACTGATCATATCCTGAAAGTATCATCCAGTTTGGGTGAAAAAATGTTTGCTGAGATTTCTAGAGACTCGCAAATTTGGGAAGCTTGGCAACCCCTTTCAATGAAAGTGTTTCTCCTCAGTCACTGCTGAGTGCTACATCAAGAGGAAACAAAACATAGAGATAGAACATGAAACTGCTTATTGTGTCAAGTTTCAAGAAGCTGGCACAAACCGTGTTTGATTTAGAGTTCAAAATACATCTATCAATATAGGAGAAAACAGAGTGCAACGCCAAAATTCAAACTGTTACTGGAAACGAACTCTTCAACATAGAAGAACGAAATATGGGGATCCAAGTGGGCTTAGTGTACTGATCATTACCTGAAAGTATCATCCAGTTTGGGTGAAAACATAGTTTCTGAGATTTCTTGAGACTCGTAATATTTGGAAGCTTGGCAACCCCTTTCAATGAAAGTTTTTCTCCGCAGTCACTGCTGAGGGCTACATCAAGAGGAAAAAGAACATAGAGATAGAACGTGAAACTGCTTTACTGTGTCAAGTTTCAAGAAGCTAGCACAAACCGTGTTTGATTTAGAGTTCCAAATACATCTATCAATATAGGAGAAAACAGAGTGAAACGCCAAAATTCAAACTGTTACTAGAAACAAACGATTCAACATAGAAGAACGAAATTTGGGGAACCAAGTGGGCTTAGTGTACTGATCATTACCTGAAAGTATCATCCAGTTTGGGTGAAAAAATGTGTGCTGAGATTTCTGGAGACTCGTAATTTTTGGAAGCTTGGCAACCCCTTTCAATGAAAGTGTTTCTCAACAGTCACTGCTTAGGGCTACATCAAGAGGAAACAGAACATAGAGATAGAACGTGAAACTGCTTTATTGTGTCATGATTCCAGAAGCTAGCACAAACCGTGTTTGATTTAGAGTTCCAAATACATCTGTCAGTATAGGAGAAAACAGAGTGAAACGCCAAAATTCAAACTGTTACTGGAAACGAATGCTTCAACATAGAAGAACAAAATTTGGCGAAACAAGTGGGCTTAGTGTACTGATCATTACCTGAAAGTATCATCCAGTTGGGTGAAAACATAGTTGCTGTGATTTCTGGAGACTCGTAATTTTTGGAAGCTTGGCAACCCCTTTCAATGAAAGTGTTTCTCCCCAGTCACTGCTTAGGGCTACATCAAGAGGAAACAGAACATAGAGATAGAACGTGAAACAGCTTCACTGTGTCAAGTTTCAAGAAGCTAGCACAAACCGTGTTTGATTTAGAGTTCCAAATACATCTGTCAGTATAGGAGAAAACAGAGTGAAACGCCAAAATTCAAACTGTTACTGGAAACGAACGCTTCAACATAGAAGAACTATATTAGGGTAACCAAGTGGGCTTAGTGTACTCATCATTATTTGAAAGTATCATCCAGTTTGGGTGAAAAAATATTTGCTGAGATTTCTGGAGACTCGTAATTTTTGGAAGCTTTTGGCAACCTTTTTCAATGAAAGGGTTTCTCCTCAGTCACTGCTGAGTGCTACATCAAGAGGAAACAGAGCATAGAGATAGAACGTGAAACTGCTTTACTGTGTCAAGTTTCAAGAAGCTAGCACAAACCTTGTTTGGTTTAGAGTTCCAAATACATCTATCAATAAAGGAGAAAACAGAGTGAAACACCAAAATTCAAACTGTTACTGGAAACGAACGCTTCAACACAGAAGAATGAAATTTAGGGATCCAAGTGGGCTTAGTGTACTGATCATTACCTGAAAGTATCATCCAGTTTGGGTGAAAACAGAGTTGCTGAGATTTCTGGAGACTCGTAATTTTTGGATGCTTGGCAACCCCTTTCAATGAAAGTGTTTCTCCCCAGTCACTGCTTAGGGCTACATCAAGAGGAAACAGAACATAGAGTTAGAACGTGAAACTGCTTTACTGTGTCAAGTTTCAAGAAGCTAGCACAAACCGTGTTTGATTTAGAGTTCCAAATACATCTGTCAGTATAGGAGAAAACAGAGTGAAACGCCAAAATTCAAACTGTTACTGGAACGAACGCTTCAACATAGAAGAACGAAATTTGGGGATCCAAGTGGGCTTAGTGTACTGATCATTACCTGAAAGTATCATCCAGTTTGGGTGAAAACAGAGTTGCTGAGATTTCTGGAGACTCGTAATTTTTGGATGCTTGGCAACCCCTTTGAATGTAAGTGTTTCTCCCCAGTCAATGCTTAAGGCTACATCAAGAGGAAACAGAACATAGAGATAGAACATGAAACTGCTTTATTGTGTCAAGTTTCAAGAAGCTAGAACAAACCGTGTTTGGTGTAGAGTTCTAAATACATCTATCAGTATAGGAGAAAACAGAGTGAAAAGCCAAAATTCAAACTGTTACTGGAAACGAACGCTTCAACATAGAAGAATGAAATTTGGGGAAAAAAGTGAGCTTAGTGTACTGATCATTTCCTGAAAGTATCATCCAGTTAGGGTGAAAAAATGTTTGCTGAGATTTCTAGAGACTCGCAATTTTGGGAAGCTTGGCAACCCCTTTCAATGAAAGTGTTTCTCCTCAGTCAATGCTGAGTGCTACATCAAGAGGAAACAGAACATAGAGATAGAACGTGAAACTGCTTTACTGTGTCAAATTTCAAGAAGCTAGCACAAACTGTATTTGATTTAGTGTTCCAAATACATCTATCAATTTAGGAGAAAACAGAGTGAAACGCCAAAATTCAAACTGTTACTGGAAACAAACGATTCAACATAGAAGAACGAAATTTGGGGAACCAAGTGGGCTTCGTGTACTGATCATTACCTGAAAGTATCATCCAGTTTGGGTGAAAACATAGTTGCTGAGATTTTTGGAAACTCGCAATTTTTGGAAGCTTGGCAACCCCTTTCAATGAAAGAGTTTCTCCCAAGTCACTGCTTAGGGCTACATCAAGAGGAAACAGAACATAGAGATAGAACATGAGACTGCTTTACTGTGTCAAGTTTCAAGAAGCTAGCACAAACCGTGTTTGATTTAGAGTTCCAAATACATCTATCAATATAGGAGAAAGCAGAGTGCAACGCCAAAATTCAAACTGTTACTGGAACGAACGCTTCAACATAGAAGAACGAAATTTGGGGAACCAAGTGGGCTTAGTGTACTGATCATTACCTGAAAGTATCATCCAGGTTGGCTGAAAAAATTGTTGCTGATATCTGGACACTCGTAATTTTTGGAAGCTTGGCAACCCCTTTCAATGAAAGTGTTTCTCCCAAGTCACTGCTTAGGGCTACATCAAGAGGAAACAGAACATAGAGTTAGAACATGAGACTGCTTTACTGTGTCAAGTTTCAAGAAGCTAGCACAAACCTTGTTTGGTTTAGAGTTCCAAATACATCTATCAATATAGGAGAAAGCAGAGTGCAACGCCAAAATTCAAACTGTTACTGGAAACGAAAGCTTCAACATAGAAGAACGAAATTTGGGGAACCAAGTGAGCTTAGTGTACTGATCATTACCTGAAAGTATCATCCAGTTTGGGTGAAAACATAGTTTCTGAGATTTCTGGAGACTCGTAATATTTGGAAGCTTGGCAACCCCTTTCAATGAAAGTTTTTCTCCGCAGTCACTGCTGAGGGCTACATCAAGAGGAAAAAGAACATAGAGATAGAACGTGAAACTGCTTTACTGTGTCAAGTTTCAAGAAGCTAGCACAAACCGTGTTTGATTTAGAGTTCCAAATACATCTATCAATATAGGAGAAAACAGAGTGAAACGCCAAAATTCAAACTGTTACTAGAAACAAACGATTCAACATAGAAGAACGAAATTTGGGGAACCAAGTGGGCTTAGTGTACTGATCATTACCTGAAAGTATCATCCAGTTTGGGTGAAAAAATGTGTGCTGAGATTTCTGGAGACTCGTAATTTTTGGAAGCTTGGCAACCCCTTTCAATGAAAGTGTTTCTCAACAGTCACTGCTTAGGGCTACATCAAGAGGAAACAGAACATAGAGATAGAACGTGAAACTGCTTTATTGTGTCATGATTCCAGAAGCTAGCACAAACCGTGTTTGATTTAGAGTTCCAAATACATCTGTCAGTATAGGAGAAAACAGAGTGAAACGCCAAAATTCAAACTGTTACTGGAAACGAATGCTTCAACATAGAAGAACAAAATTTGGCGAAACAAGTGGGCTTAGTGTACTGATCATTACCTGAAAGTATCATCCAGTTGGGAGAAAACATAGTTGCTGTGATTTCTGGAGACTCGTAATTTTTGGAAGCTTGGCAACCCCTTTCAATGAAAGTGTTTCTCCCCAGTCACTGCTTAGGGCTACATCAAGAGGAAACAGAACATAGAGATAGAACGTGAAACAGCTTCACTGTGTCAAGTTTCAAGAAGCTAGCACAAACCGTGTTTGATTTAGAGTTCCAAATACATCTGTCAGTATAGGAGAAAACAGAGTGAAACGCCAAAATTCAAACTGTTACTGGAAACGAACGCTTCAACATAGAAGAACTATATTAGGGTAACCAAGTGGGCTTAGTGTACTCATCATTATTTGAAAGTATCATCCAGTTTGGGTGAAAAAATATTTGCTGAGATTTCTGGAGACTCGTAATTTTTGGAAGCTTTTGGCAACCTTTTTCAATGAAAGGGTTTCTCCTCAGTCACTGCTGAGTGCTACATCAAGAGGAAACAGAGCATAGAGATAGAACGTGAAACTGCTTTACTGTGTCAAGTTTCAAGAAGCTAGCACAAACCTTGTTTGGTTTAGAGTTCCAAATACATCTATCAATAAAGGAGAAAACAGAGTGAAACACCAAAATTCAAACTGTTACTGGAAACGAACGCTTCAACACAGAAGAATGAAATTTAGGGATCCAAGTGGGCTTAGTGTACTGATCATTACCTGAAAGTATCATCCAGTTTGGGTGAAAACAGAGTTGCTGAGATTTCTGGAGACTCGTAATTTTTGGATGCTTGGCAACCCCTTTCAATGAAAGTGTTTCTCCCCAGTCACTGCTTAGGGCTACATCAAGAGGAAACAGAACATAGAGTTAGAACGTGAAACTGCTTTACTGTGTCAAGTTTCAAGAAGCTAGCACAAACCGTGTTTGATTTAGAGTTCCAAATACATCTGTCAGTATAGGAGAAAACAGAGTGAAACGCCAAAATTCAAACTGTTACTGGAACGAACGCTTCAACATAGAAGAACGAAATTTGGGGATCCAAGTGGGCTTAGTGTACTGATCATTACCTGAAAGTATCATCCAGTTTGGGTGAAAACAGAGTTGCTGAGATTTCTGGAGACTCGTAATTTTTGGATGCTTGGCAACCCCTTTGAATGTAAGTGTTTCTCCCCAGTCAATGCTTAAGGCTACATCAAGAGGAAACAGAACATAGAGATAGAACATGAAACTGCTTTATTGTGTCAAGTTTCAAGAAGCTAGAACAAACCGTGTTTGGTGTAGAGTTCTAAATACATCTATCAGTATAGGAGAAAACAGAGTGAAAAGCCAAAATTCAAACTGTTACTGGAAACGAACGCTTCAACATAGAAGAATGAAATTTGGGGAAAAAAGTGAGCTTAGTGTACTGATCATTTCCTGAAAGTATCATCCAGTTAGGGTGAAAAAATGTTTGCTGAGATTTCTAGAGACTCGCAATTTTGGGAAGCTTGGCAACCCCTTTCAATGAAAGTGTTTCTCCTCAGTCAATGCTGAGTGCTACATCAAGAGGAAACAGAACATAGAGATAGAACGTGAAACTGCTTTACTGTGTCAAATTTCAAGAAGCTAGCACAAACTGTATTTGATTTAGTGTTCCAAATACATCTATCAATTTAGGAGAAAACAGAGTGAAACGCCAAAATTCAAACTGTTACTGGAAACAAACGATTCAACATAGAAGAACGAAATTTGGGGAACCAAGTGGGCTTCGTGTACTGATCATTACCTGAAAGTATCATCCAGTTTGGGTGAAAACATAGTTGCTGAGATTTTTGGAAACTCGCAATTTTTGGAAGCTTGGCAACCCCTTTCAATGAAAGAGTTTCTCCCAAGTCACTGCTTAGGGCTACATCAAGAGGAAACAGAACATAGAGATAGAACATGAGACTGCTTTACTGTGTCAAGTTTCAAGAAGCTAGCACAAACCGTGTTTGATTTAGAGTTCCAAATACATCTATCAATATAGGAGAAAGCAGAGTGCAACGCCAAAATTCAAACTGTTACTGGAACGAACGCTTCAACATAGAAGAACGAAATTTGGGGAACCAAGTGGGCTTAGTGTACTGATCATTACCTGAAAGTATCATCCAGGTTGGCTGAAAAAATTGTTGCTGATATCTGGACACTCGTAATTTTTGGAAGCTTGGCAACCCCTTTCAATGAAAGTGTTTCTCCCAAGTCACTGCTTAGGGCTACATCAAGAGGAAACAGAACATAGAGTTAGAACATGAGACTGCTTTACTGTGTCAAGTTTCAAGAAGCTAGCACAAACCTTGTTTGGTTTAGAGTTCCAAATACATCTATCAATATAGGAGAAAGCAGAGTGCAACGCCAAAATTCAAACTGTTACTGGAAACGAAAGCTTCAACATAGAAGAACGAAATTTGGGGAACCAAGTGAGCTTAGTGTACTGATCATTACCTGAAAGTATCATCCAGTTTGGGTGAAAAAATGTTTGCTGAGATTTCTGGAGACTCGTAATTTTTGGAAGCTTGGCTACCCCTTTCAATGAAAGTGTTTCTCCCCAGTCACTGCTGAGGGCTACATCAAGAGGAAACAGAACATAGAGATAGAACTTGAAACTGCTTTATTGTGTCAAGTTTCAAAAAGCTAGCACAAACCGTGTTTGATTTAGAGTTCCAAATACATCTGTCAGTATAGGAGAAAACAGAGTGAAACGCCAAAATTCAAAATGTTACTAGAAACAAACGATTCAACATAGAAGAACGAAATTTGGGGAACCAAGTGGGCTTCGTGTACTGATCATTGCGAGAAAGTATCATCCAGTTTGGGTGAAAACATAGTTGCTGAGATTTCTGGAGACCCGTAATTTTTGGAAGCTTGGCAACCCCTTTCAATGAAAGTGTTTCTCCCCAGTCACTGCTTAGAGCTACATCAAGAGGAAACAGAACATAGAGTTAGAACGAGAAACTGCTTTACTGTGTCAAGTTTCAAGAAGCTAGCACAAACCGTGTTTGATTTAGAGTTCCAAATACATCTGTCAGTATAGGAGAAAACAGAGTGAAACACCAAAATTCAAACAGTTACTGGAAGCGAACGCTTCAACATAAAAGAGCAAAATTTGGGGAACCAAGTGAGCTTAGTGTACTGATCATTACCTGAAAGTATCATCCAGTTTGGGTGAAAAAATAGTTGCTGAGATTTCTGGAGACTCGCAATTTTGGGAAGCTTGGCAACCTCTTTCAATGAAAGTGTTTCTCCTCAGTCACTGCTAAGGGCTACAACAAGAGGAAACAGAGCATAGAGATAGAACGTGAAACTGCTTTACTGTGTCAAGTTTCAAGAAGCTAGCACAAACCTTGTTTGGTTTAGAGTTCCAAATACATCTATTGATATAGAAGAAAACAGAGTGAAACGCCAAAATTTAAACTGTTACTGGAAATGAACGCTTCAACACAGAAGAATGAAATTTGGGGATCCAAGTGGGCTTATTGTACTGATCATTACCTGAAAGTATCATCCAGTTTGGGTGAAAACAGAGTTGCTGAGATTTCTGGAGACTCGTAATTTTTGGAAGCTTGGCAACCCGTTTCAATGAAAGTGTTTCTCCTTAGTCACTGCTGAGTGCTACATCAAGAGGAAACAGAACATAGAGATAGAACGTGAAACTGCTTTACTGTGTCAAGTTTCAAGAAGCTAGCACAAACCTTGTTTGGTTTAGAGTTCCAAATACATCTATCAATATAGGAGAAAACAGAGTGAAACGGCAAAATTCAAACTGTTACTGGAAACGAACGCTTCAGCATAGAAGAACGAAATTTGGGGATCCAAGTGGGCTTAGTGTACTGATCATTACCTGAAATTATCATCCAGTTTGGGTGAAAAAATGTTTGCTGAGATTTCTGGAGACTCGTAATTTTTGGAAGCTTGGCAACCCCTTTCAATGAAAGTGTTTCTCCTCAGTCACTGCTGAATGCTACATCAAGAGGAAACAGAACATAGAGATAGAACGTGAAACTGCTTTACTGTGTCAAGTTTCATGAAGCTAGCACAAACCGGGTTTGGTTTAGAGTTCCAAAAAATCTATCAATATAGGAGAAAACAGAGTGAAACGCCAAAATTCAAACTGTTACTGGAAACGAACGCTTCAACATAGAAGAACGAAATTTGGGGAACCAAGTGGGCTTAGTGTACTGATCATTACCTGAAAGTATCATCCAGTTTGGGTGAAAAAATATTTGCTGAGATTTCTGGAGACTCGTAATTTATGGAAGCTTGGCAACCCCTTTCAATGAAAGTGTTTCTCCCCAGTCACTGCTTAGGGCTACATCAAGAGGAAAGAGAACATAGAGACAGAACGTGAAACTGCTTTATTGTGTCAAGTATCAATAAGCTAGCACAAACCGTGTTTGATTTAGAGTTCCAAATACATCTATCAATATAGGAGAAAACAGAGTGAAACGCCAAAATTCAAACTGTTACTGGAAAAGAAAGCTTCAACATAGAAGAACGAAATTCGGGGAACCAAGTGGGCTTAGTGTACTGATCATTACCTGAAAGTATCATCCAGGTTGGGTGAAAAAATAGTTGCTGTGATTTCTGGACACTCGTAATTTTTGGAAGCTTGGCAACCCCTTTCAATGTAAGTGTTTCTCCCCAGTCACTGCTTAGGGCTACATCAAGAGGAAACAGATCATAGAGATAGAACTTGAAACTGCTTTATTGTGTCAAGTTTCAAGAAGCTAGCACAAACCGTGTTTGGTTTAGAGTTCAAAATACATCTATCAATATAGGAGAAAACAGAGTGAAACGCCAAAATTCAAACTGTTACTGGAAACGAACGCTTCAACAAAGAAGAATGAAATTTGGGGAAACAAGTGAGCTTAGTGTACTGATCATATCCTGAAAGTATCATCCAGTTTGGGTGAAAAAATGTTTGCTGAGATTTCTAGAGACTCGCAAATTTGGGAAGCTTGGCAAACCCTTTCAATGAAAGTGTTTCTCCTCAGTCACTGCTGAGTGCTACATCAAGAGGAAACAAAACATAGAGATAGAACATGAAACTGCTTATTGTGTCAAGTTTCAAGAAGCTGGCACAAACCGTGTTTGATTTAGCGTTCCAAATACATCTATCAATATAGGAGAAAACAGAGTGAAATGCCAAAATTCAAACTGTTACTGGAAACGAACGCTTCAACACAGAAGAATGAAATTTGGGGATCCAAGTGGGCTTATTGTACTGATCATTACCTGAAAGTATCATCCAGTTTGGGTGAAAACAGAGTTGCTGAGATTTCTGGAGACTCGCAATTTTGGGAAGCTTGGCAACCCGTTTCAATGAAAGTGTTTCTCCTTAGTCACTACTGAGTGCTACATCAAGAGAAAACAGAACATAGAGATAGAACGTGAAACAGCTTTACTGTGTCAAGTTTCAAGAAGCTAGCACAAACCTTGTTTGGTTTAGAGTTCCAAATACATCTATCAATATAGGAGAAAACAGAGTGAAACGGCAAAATTCAAACTGTTACTGGAAACGAACGCTTCAAAATAGAAGAACCAAATTTGGGGATCCAAGTGGGCTTAGTGTACTGATCATTACCTGAAAGTATCATCCAGTTTGGGTGAAAAAATGTTTGCTGAGATTTCTGGAGACTCGTAATTTTTGGAAGCTTGGCAACCCCTTTCAATGAAAGTGTTTCTCCTCAGTCACTGCTGAATGCTACATCAAGAGGAAACAGAACATAGAGATAGAACGTGAAACTGCTTTACTGTGTCAAGTTTCAAGAAGCTGGCACAAACCGGGTTTGGTTTAGAGTTCCAAATACATCTATCAATATAGGAGAAAACAGAGTGAAACGCCAAAATTCAAACTGTTACTGGAAACGAAAGCTTCAACATAGAAGAACGAAATTTGGGGTACCAAGTGAGCTTAGTGTACTGATCATTACCTCAAAGTATCATCCAGTTTGGGTGATAACATAGTTGCTGAGATTTCTGGAAACTCGTAATTTTTGGAAGCTTGGCAACCCCTTTCAATGAAAGTGTATCTCCCCCGTCACTGATTAGGGCTACATCAAGAGGAAACAGAACATAGAGTTAGAACGTGAAAATGCTTTACTGTGTCAAGTTTCAAGAAGCTAGCACAAACCGTGTTTGATTTAGAGTTCCAAATACATCTATCAATATAGGAGAAAACAGAGTGAAACGCCAAAATTCGAACTGTTACTGGAAACGAACGCTTCAACATAGAAGAACGAAATTCGGGGAACCAAGTGGGCTTAGTGTACTGATCATTACCTGAAAGTATCATCCAGGTTGGGTGAAAAAATAGTTGCTGTGATTTCTGGACACTCGTAATTTTTGGAAGCTTGGCAACCCCTTTCAATGTAAGTGTTTCTCCCCAGTCACTGCTTAGGGCTACATCAAGAGGAAACAGATCATAGAGACAGAACTTGAAACTGCTTCATTGTGTCAAGTTTCAAGAAGCTAGCACAAACCGTGTTTGGTTTAGAGTTCAAAATACATCTATCAATATAGGAGAAAACAGAGTGAAACGCCAAAATTCAAACTGTTACTGGAAACGAACGCTTCAACATAGAAGAATGAAATTTGGGGAAACAAGTGAGCTTAGTGTACTGATCATATCCTGAAAGTATCATCCAGTTTGGGTGAAAAAATGTTTGCTGAGATTTCTAGAGACTCGCAAATTTGGGAAGCTTGGCAACCCCTTTCAATGAAAGTGTTTCTCCTCAGTCACTGCTGAGTGCTACATCAAGAGGAAACAAAACATAGAGATAGAACATGAAACTGCTTATTGTGTCAAGTTTCAAGAAGCTGGCACAAACCGTGTTTGATTTAGAGTTCAAAATACATCTATCAATATAGGAGAAAACAGAGTGCAACGCCAAAATTCAAACTGTTACTGGAAACGAACTCTTCAACATAGAAGAACGAAATATGGGGATCCAAGTGGGCTTAGTGTACTGATCATTACCTGAAAGTATCATCCAGTTTGGGTGAAAACATAGTTTCTGAGATTTCTGGAGACTCGTAATATTTGGAAGCTTGGCAACCCCTTTCAATAAAAGTGTTTCTCCGCAGTCACTGCTGAGGGCTACATCAAGAGGAAAAAGAACATAGAGATAGAACGTGAAACTGCTTTACTGTGTCAAGTTTCAAGAAGCTAGCACAAACCGTGTTTGATTTAGAGTTCCAAATACATCTATCAATATAGGAGAAAACAGAGTGAAACGCCAAAATTCAAACTGTTACTAGAAACAAACGATTCAACATAGAAGAACGAAATTTGGGGAACCAAGTGGGCTTAGTGTACTGATCATTACCTGAAAGTATCATCCAGTTTGGGTGAAAAAATGTGTGCTGAGATTTCTGGAGACTCGTAATTTTTGGAAGCTTGGCAACCCCTTTCAATGAAAGTGTTTCTCAACAGTCACTGCTTAGGGCTACATCAAGAGGAAACAGAACATAGAGATAGAACGTGAAACTGCTTTATTGTGTCATGATTCCAGAAGCTAGCACAAACCGTGTTTGATTTAGAGTTCCAAATACATCTATCAATATAGGACAAAACAGAGTGAAACGCCAAAATTCAAACTGTTACTGGAAACGAATGCTTCAACATAGAAGAACAAAATTTGGGGAACCAAGTGGGCTTAGTGTACTGATCATTACCTGAAAGTATCATCCAGTTTGGGTGAAAAAATGTGTGCTGAGATTTCTGGAGACTCGTAATTTTTGGAAGCTTGGCAACCCCTTTCAATGAAAGTGTTTCTCCCCAGTCACTGCTTAGGACTACATCAAGAGAAAACAGAACATAGAGATAGAACGTGAAACTGCTTTATTGTGTCATGTTTCCAGAAGCTAGCACAAACCGTGTTTGATTTAGAGTTCCAAATACATCTATCAATATAGGACAAAACAGAGTGAAACGCCAAAATTCAAACTGTTACTGGAAACGAACGCTTCAACATAGAAGAACGAAATTTGGGGAACCAAGTGGGCTTAGTGTACTCATCATTACCTGAAAGTATCATCAGTTTGGGTGAAAACATAGTTGCTGACATTTCTGGAGACTCGTAATTTTTGGAAGCTTGGCAACCCCTTTCAATGAAAGTGTTTCTCCCCAGTCACTGCTTAGGGCTACATCAAGAGGAAACAGAACATAGAGATAGAACTTGAAACTGCTTTATTGTGTCAAGTTTCAAGAAGCTAGCACAAACCGTGTTTGATTTAGAGTTCCAAAAACATCTGTCAGTATAGGAGAAAACAGAGTGAAACGCCAAAATTCAAACTGTTACTGGAAACGAACGCTTCAACATAGAAGAACAAAATTTGGCGAAACAAGTGGGCTTAGTGTACTGATCATTACCTGAAAGTATCATCCAGTTGGGTGAAAACATAGTTGCTGAGATTTCTGGATACTCGTAATTTTTGGAAGCTTGGCTACACCTTTCAATGAAAGTGTTTCTCCCCAGTCACTGCTGAGGGCTACATCAAGAGGAAACAGAACATAGAGACAGAACTTGAAACTGCTTTATTGTGTCAAGTTTCAAAAAGCTAGCACAAACCGTGTTTGATTTAGAGTTCCAAATACATCTGTCAGTATAGGAGAAAACAGAGTGAAACGCCAAAATTCAAACTGTTACTGGAAACGAACGCTTCAACATAGAAGAACTATATTAGGGTAACCAAGTGGGCTTAGTGTACTCATCATTATTTGAAAGTATCATCCAGTTTGGGTGAAAAAATATTTGCTGAGATTTCTGGAGACTTGTAATTTTTGGAAGCTTTTGGCAACCTTTTTCAATGAAAGGTTTTCTCCTCAGTCACTGCTGAGTGCTACATCAAGAGGAAACAGAGCATAGAGATAGAACGTGAAACTGCTTTACTGTGTCAAGTTTCAAGAAGCTAGCACAAACCTTGTTTGGTTTAGAGTTCCAAATACATCTATCAATAAAGGAGAAAACAGAGTGAAACACCAAAATTCAAACTGTTACTGGAAATGAACGCTTCAACACAGAAGAATGAAATTTAAGGATCCAAGTGGGCTTAGTGTACTGATCATTACCTGAAAGTATCATCCAGTTTGGGTGAAAACAGAGTTGCTGAGATTTCTGGAGACTCGTAATTTTTGGATGCTTGGCAACCCCTTTCAATGAAAGTGTTTCTCCCCAGTCACTGCTTAGGGCTACATCAAGAGGAAACAGAACATAGAGTTAGAACGTGAAACTGCTTTACTCTGTCAACTTTCAAGAAGCTAGCACAAACCGTGTTTGATTTAGAGTTCGAAATACATCTGTCAGTATAGGAGAAAACAGAGTGAAACGCCAAAATTCAAACAGTTACTGGAAGCGAACGCTTCAACATAAAAGAACGAAATTTGGGGAACCAAGTGAGCTTAGTGTACTAATCATTACCTGAAAGTATCATCCAGTTTGGGTGAAAACATAGTTGCTGTGATTTCCGGAGACTCGTAATTTTTGGAAGCTTGGCAACCCCTTTCAATGTAAGTGTTTCTCCCCAGTCAATGCTTAAGGCTACATCAAGAGGAAACAGAACATAGAGATAGAACATGAAACTGCTTTATTGTGTCAAGTTTCAAGAAGCTAGAACAAACCGTGTTTGGTGTAGAGTTCTAAATACATCTATCAGTATAGGAGAAAACAGAGTGAAAAGCCAAAATTCAAACTGTTACTGGAAACGAACGCTTCAACATAGAAGAATGAAATTTGGGGAAAAAAGTGAGCTTAGTGTACTGATCATTTCCTGAAAGTATCATCCAGTTAGGGTGAAAAAATGTTTGCTGAGATTTCTAGAGACTCGCAATTTTGGGAAGCTTGGCAACCCCTTTCAATGAAAGTGTTTCTCCTCAGTCAATGCTGAGTGCTACATCAAGAGGAAACAGAACATAGAGATAGAACGTGAAACTGCTTTACTGTGTCAAATTTCAAGAAGCTAGCACAAACTGTATTTGATTTAGTGTTCCAAATACATCTATCAATATAGGAGAAAACAGAGTGAAACGCCAAAATTCAAACTGTTACTGGAAACAAACGATTCAACATAGAAGAACGAAATTTGGGGAACCAAGTGGGCTTCGTGTACTGATCATTACCTGAAACTATCATCCAGTTTGGGTGAAAACATAGTTGCTGAGATTTTTGGAAACTCGCAATTTTTGGAAGCTTGGCAACCCCTTTCAATGAAAGAGTTTCTCCCAAGTCACTGCTTAGGGCTACATCAAGAGGAAACAGAACATAGAGATAGAACATGAGACTGCTTTACTGTGTCAAGTTTCAAGAAGCTAGCACAAACCGTGTTTGATTTAGAGTTCCAAATACATCTATCAATATAGGAGAAAGCAGAGTGCAACGCCAAAATTCAAACTGTTACTGGAACGAACGCTTCAACATAGAAGAACGAAATTTGGGGAACCAAGTGGGCTTAGTGTACTGATCATTACCTGAAAGTATCATCCAGGTTGGCTGAAAAAATTGTTGCTGTGATTTCTGGACACTCGTAATTTTTGGAAGCTTGGCAACCCCTTTCAATGAAAGTGTTTCTCCCAAGTCACTGCTTAGGGCTACATCAAGAGGAAACAGAACATAGAGTTAGAACATGAGACTGCTTTACTGTGTCAAGTTTCAAGAAGCTAGCACAAACCTTGTTTGGTTTAGAGTTCCAAATACATCTATCAATATAGGAGAAAGCAGAGTGCAACGCCAAAATTCAAACTGTTACTGGAAACGAACGCTTCAACATAGAAGAACGAAATTTGCGGAACCAAGTGGGCTTAGTGTACTGATCATTACCTGAAAGTATCATCCAGGTTGGCTGAAAAAATAGTTGCTGTGATTTCTGGACACTCGTAATTTTTGGAAGCTTGGCAACCCCTTTCAATGAAAGTGTTTCTCCCCAGTCACTGCTGAGGGCTACATCAAGAGGAAACAGAACATAGAGATAGAACTTGAAACTGCTTTATTGTGTCAAGTTTCAAGAAGCTAGCACAAACCTTGTTTGGTTTAGAGTTCCAAATACATCTATCAATATAGGAGAAAACATAGTGAAACGCCAAAATTCAAACTGTTACTGGAAATGAAAGCTTCAACATAGAAGAACGAAATTTGGGTACCAAGTGAGCTTAGTGTACTGATCATTACCTGAAAGTATCATCCAGTTTGGGTGAAAAAATGTTTGCTGAGATTTCTGGATACTCGTAATTTTTGGAAGCTTGGCTACCCCTTTCAATGAAAGTGTTTCTCCCCAGTCACTGCTGAGGGCTACATCAAGAGGAAACAGAACATAGAGACAGAACTTGAAACTGCTTTATTGTGTCAAGTTTCAAAAAGCTAGCACAAACCGTGTTTGATTTAGAGTTCCAAATACATCTGTCAGTATAGGAGAAAACAGAGTGAAACGCCAAAATACAAACTGTTACTGGAAACGAACGCTTCAACATAGAAGAACGAAATTTGGCGAACCAAGTGGGCTTAGTGTACTGATCATTACCTGAAAGTATCATCCAGTTTGGGTGAAAAAATGTTTGCTGAGATTTCTGGAGACCCGTAATTTTTGGAAGCTTGGGTACCCCTTTCAATGAAAGTGTTTCTCCCCAGTCACTCCTTAGGGCTACATCAAGAGGAAAAAGAACATAGAGATAGAACGTGAAACTGCTTTACTGTGTCAAGTTTCAAGAAGCTAGCACAAACCGTGTTTGATTTAGAGTTCCAAATACATCTATCAATATAGGAGAAAACAGAGTGAAACGCCAAAATTCAAACTGTTACTAGAAACAAACGATTCAACATAGAAGAACGAAATTTGGGGAACCAAGTGGGCTTCGTGTACTGATCATTGCGAGAAAGTATCTTCCAGTTTGGGTGAAAACATAGTTGCTGAGATATCTGGAGACCCGTAATTTTTGGAAGCTTGGCAACCCCTTTCAATGAAAGTGTTTCTCCCCAGTCACTGCTTAGAGCTACATCAAGAGGAAACAGAACATAGAGTTAGAACGAGAAACTGCTTTACTGTGTCAAGTTTCAAGAAGCTAGCACAAACCGTGTTTGATTTAGAGTTCCAAATACATCTGTCAGTATAGGAGAAAACAGAGTGAAACGCCAAAATTCAAACAGTTACTGGAAGCGAACGCTTCAACATAAAAGAGCAAAATTTGGGGAACCAAGTGAGCTTAGTGTACTGATCATTACCTGAAAGTATCATCCAGTTTGGGTGAAAAAATACTTGCTGAGATTTCTGGAGACTCGCTATTTTGGGAAGCTTGGCAACCCCTTTCAATGAAAGTGTTTCTCCTCAGTCACTGCTGAGTGCTACATCAAGAGGAAACAGAACATAGAGATAGAAAGTGAAACTGCTTTACTGTGTCAAGTTTCAAGAAGCTAGCACAAACCTTGTTTGGTTTAGAGTTCCAAATACATCTATTGATATAGGAGAAAACAGAGTGAAACGCCAAAATTTAAACTGTTACTGGAAATGAACGCTTCAACATAGAAGAACGAAATTCGGGGAACCAAGTGGGGTTCGTGTACTGATCATTACCTGAAAGTATCATCCAGTTTGGGTGATAACATAGTTGCTGTGATTTCTGGAGACTCGTAATTTTTGGAAGGTTGGCAACCCCTTTCAATGAAAGTGTTTCTCCCCAGTCACTGCTTAGGTCTACATCAAGAGGAAACAGAACATAGAGTTAGAACTTGATACTGCTTTACTGTGTCAAGTTTCAAGAAGCTAGCACAAACCGTGTTTGATTTAGAGTTCCAAATACATCTATCAATATAGGAGAAAACAGAGTGAAACGCCAAAATTCAAACTGTTACTGGAAACGAACGCTTCAACACAGAAGAATGAAATTTGGGGATCCAAGTGGGCTTATTGTACTGATCATTACCTGAAAGTATCATCCAGTTTGGGTGAAAACAGAGTTGCTGAGATTTCTGGAGACTCGTAATTTTTGGAAGCTTGGCAACCCGTTTCAATGAAAGTGTTTCTCCTTAGTCACTGCTGAGTGCTACATCAAGAGGAAACAGAACATAGAGATAGAACGTGAAACTGCTTTACTGTGTCAAGTTTCAAGAAGCTAGCACAAACCTTGTTTGGTTTAGAGTTCCAAATACATCTATCAATATAGGAGAAAACAGAGTGCAACGCCAAAATTCAAACTGTTACTGGAAACGAACGCTTCAGCATAGAAGAACGAAATTTGGGGATCCAAGTGGGCTTAGTGTACTGATCATTACCTGAAATTATCATCCAGTTTGGGTGAAAAAATGTTTGCTGAGATTTCTGGAGACTCGTAATTTTTGGAAGCTTGGCAACCCCTTTCAATGAAAGTGTTTCTCCTCAGTCACTGCTGAATGCTACATCAAGAGGAAACAGAACATAGAGATAGAACGTGAAACTGCTTTACTGTGTCAAGTTTCATGAAGCTAGCACAAACCGGGTTTGGTTTAGAGTTCCAAATAATCTATCAATATAGGAGAAAACAGAGTGAAACGCCAAAATTCAAACTGTTACTGGAAACGAACGCTTCAACATAGAAGAACGAAATTTGGGGAACCAAGTGGGCTTAGTGTACTGATCATTACCTGAAAGTATCATCCAGTTTGGGTGAAAAAATATTTGCTGAGATTTCTGGAGACTCGTAATTTATGGAAGCTTGGCAACCCATTTCAATGAAAGTGTTTCTCCCCAGTCACTGCTTAGGGCTACATCAAGAGGAAAGAGAACATAGAGACAGAACGTGAAACTGCTTTATTGTGTCAAGTATCAAGAAGCTAGCACAAACCGTGTTTGATTTAGAGTTCCAAATACATCTATCAATATAGGAGAAAACAGAGTGAAACGCCAAAATTCAAACTGTTACTGGAAACGAACGCTTCAACATAGAAGAACGAAATTTGGGGAACCAAGTGGGCTTAGTGTACTGATCATTACCTGAAAGTATCATCCAGGTTTGCTGAAAAAATAGTTGCTGTTATTTCTGGACACTCGTAATTTTTGGAAGCTTGGCAACCCCTTTCAATGTAAGTGTTTCTCCCCAGTCACTGCTTAGGGCTACATCAAGAGGAAACAGATCATAGAGATAGAACTTGAAACTGCTTCATTGTGTCAAGTTTCAAGAAGCTAGCACAAACCGTGTTTGGTTTAGAGTTCAAAATACATCTATCAATATAGGAGAAAACAGAGTGAAACGCCAAAATTCAAACTGTTACTGGAAACGAACGCTTCAACATAGAAGAATGAAATTTGGGGAAACAAGTGAGCTTAGTGTACTGATCATATCCTGAAAGTATCATCCAGTTTGGGTGAAAAAATGTTTGCTGAGATTTCTAGAGACTCGCAAATTTGGGAAGCTTGGCAACCCCTTTCAATGAAAGTGTTTCTCCTCAGTCACTGCTGAGTGCTACATCAAGAGGAAACAAAACATAGAGATAGAACATGAAACTGCTTATTGTGTCAAGTTTCAAGAAGCTGGCACAAACCGTGTTTGATTTAGAGTTCAAAATACATCTATCAATATAGGAGAAAACAGAGTGCAACGCCAAAATTCAAACTGTTACTGGAAACGAACTCTTCAACATAGAAGAACGAAATATGGGGATCCAAGTGGGCTTAGTGTACTGATCATTACCTGAAAGTATCATCCAGTTTGGGTGAAAACATAGTTTCTGAGATTTCTGGAGACTCGTAATATTTGGAAGCTTGGCAACCCCTTTCAATGAAAGTGTTTCTCCGCAGTCACTGCTGAGGGCTACATCAAGAGGAAAAAGAACATAGAGATAGAACGTGAAACTGCTTTACTGTGTCAAGTTTCAAGAAGCTAGCACAAACCGTGTTTGATTTAGAGTTCCAAATACATCTATCAATATAGGAGAAAACAGAGTGAAACGCCAAAATTCAAACTGTTACTAGAAACAAACGATTCAACATAGAAGAACGAAATTTGGGGAACCAAGTGGGCTTAGTGTACTGATCATTACCTGAAAGTATCATCCAGTTTGGGTGAAAAAATGTGTGCTGAGATTTCTGGAGACTCGTAATTTTTGGAAGCTTGGCAACCCCTTTCAATGAAAGTGTTTCTCAACAGTCACTGCTTAGGGCTACATCAAGAGGAAACAGAACATAGAGATAGAACGTGAAACTGCTTTATTGTGTCATGTTTCCAGAAGCTAGCACAAACCGTGTTTGATTTAGAGTTCCAAATACATCTATCAATATAGGACAAAACAGAGTGAAACGCCAAAATTCAAACTGTTACTGGAAACGAACGCTTCAACATAGAAGAACGAAATTTGGGGAACCAAGTGGGCTTAGTGTACTGATCATTACCTGAAAGTATCATCCAGTTTGGGTGAAAACATAGTTGCTGACATTTCTGGAGACTCGTAATTTTTGGAAGCTTGGCAACCCCTTTCAATGAAAGTGTTTCTCCCCAGTCACTGCTTAGGGCTACATCAAGAGGAAACAGAACATAGAGATAGAACTTGAAACTGCTTTATTGTGTCAAGTTTCAAGAAGCTAGCACAAACCGTGTTTGATTTAGAGTTCCAAATACATCTGTCAGTATAGGAGAAAACAGAGTGAAACGCCAAAATTCAAACTGTTACTGGAAACGAACGCTTCAACATAGAAGAACAAAATTTGGCGAAACAAGTGGGATTAGTGTACTGATCATTACCTGAAAGTATCATCCAGTTGGGTGAAAACATAGTTGCTGTGATTTCTGGAGACTCGTAATTTTTGGAAGCTTGGCAACCCCTTTCAATGAAAGTGTTTCTCCCCAGTCACTGCTTAGGGCTACATCAAGAGGAAACAGAACATAGAGATAGAACGTGAAACAGCTTTACTGTGTCAAGTTTCAAGAAGCTAGCACAAACCGTGTTTGATTTAGAGTTCCAAATACATCTGTCAGTATAGGAGAAAACAGAGTGAAACGCCAAAATTCAAACTGTTACTGGAAACGAACGCTTCAACATAGAAGAACTATATTAGGGTAACCAAGTGGGCTTAGTGTACTCATCATTATTTGAAAGTATCATCCAGTTTGGGTGAAAAAATATTTGCTGAGATTTCTGGAGACTCGTAATTTTTGGAAGCTTTTGGCAACCTTTTTCAATGAAAGGGTTTCTCCTCAGTCACTGCTGAGTGCTACATCAAGAGGAAACAGAGCATAGAGATAGAACGTGAAACTGCTTTACTGTGTCAAGTTTCAAGAAGCTAGCACAAACCTTGTTTGGTTTAGAGTTCCAAATACATCTATCAATAAAGGAGAAAACAGAGTGAAACACCAAAATTCAAACTGTTACTGGAAACGAACGCTTCAACACAGAAGAATGAAATTTAGGGATCCAAGTGGGCTTAGTGTACTGATCATTACCTGAAAGTATCATCCAGTTTGGGTGAAAACAGAGTTGCTGAGATTTCTGGAGACTCGTAATTTTTGGATGCTTGGCAACCCCTTTCAATGAAAGTGTTTCTCCCCAGTCACTGCTTAGGGCTACATCAAGAGGAAACAGAACATAGAGTTAGAACGTGAAACTGCTTTACTCTGTCAACTTTCAAGAAGCTAGCACAAACCATGTTTGGTTTAGAGTTCCAAATACATCTATCAATATAGGAGAAAACAGAATGAAACGCCAAAATACAAAATGTTACTGGAAACGAACTCTTCAACATAGAAGAACGAAATTTGGGGATCCAAGTGGGCTTAGTGTACTGCTCTTTTCCTGAAAGTATCATCCAGGTTGGGTGAAAAAATAGTTGCTGTGATTTCTGGACACTCGTAATTTTTGAAAGCTTGGCAACCCCTTTCAATGTAAGTGTTTCTCCCCAGTCACTGCTTAGGGCTACATCAAGAGGAAACAGAACATAGAGTTAGAACGTGAAACTGCTTTACTGTGTCAACTTTCCAGAAGCTAGCACAAACCGTGTTTGATTTAGAGTTCCAAATACATCTATCAATATAGGAGAAAACAGAGTGAAACGCCAAAATTCAAACTGTTACTGCAAACGAATGCTTCAACATAGAAGAACGAAATTTGGGTAACCAAGTGGGCTTAGTGTACTCATCATTACCTGAAAGTATCATCAGTTTGGGTGAAAACATACTTGCTGACATTTCTGGAGACTCGTAATTTTTGGAAGCTTGGCAACCCCTTTCAATGAAAGTGTTTCTCCCCAGTCACTGCTTAGGGCTACATCAAGAGGAAACAGAACATAGAGATAGAACGTGAAACAGCTTTACTGTGTCAAGTTTCAAGAAGCTAGCACAAACCGTGTTTGATTTAGAGTTCCAAATACATCTGTCAGTATAGGAGAAAACAGAGTGAATCGCCAAAATTCAAACAGTTACTGGAAGCGAACGCTTCAACATAAAAGAACAAAATTTGGGGAACCAAGTGAGCCTAGTGTACTGATCATTACCTGAAAGTATCATCCAGTTCGGGTGAAAAAATAGTTGCTGAGATTTCTGGAGACTCGCAATTTTGGGAAGCTTGGCAACCCCTTTCAGTGAAAGTGTTTCTCCTCAGTCACTGCTGAGTGCTACATCAAGAGGAAACAGAACATAGAGATAGAACGTGAAACTGCTTTAATGTGTCAAGTTTCAAGAAGCTAGCACAAACCGTGTTTGGTTTAGAGTTCCAAATACATCTATCAATATAGGAGAAAACAGAGTGAAACGCCAAAATTCAAACTGTTACTGGAAACGAACGCTTCAACATAGAAGAACGAAATTTTGGGAACCAAGTGGGCTTAGTGTACTGATCATTACCTGAAAGTATCATCCAGTTTGGGTGATAACATAGTTGCTGAGATTTCTGGAGACTCGTAATTTTTGGAAGGTTGGCAACCCCTTTCAATGAAAGTGTTTCTCCCCAGTCACTGCTTAGGTCTACATCAAGAGGAAACAGAATATAGAGTTAGAACTTGATACTGCTTTACTGTGTCAAGTTTCAAGAAGCTAGCACAAACCGTGTTGGATTTAGAGTTCCAAATACATCTATCAATATAGGAGAAAACAGAGTGAAACGCCAAAATTCAAACTGTTACTGGAAACGAACGCTTCAACATTGAAGAACGAAATTTGGGGAACCAAGTGGGCTTAGTGTACTGATCATTACTTGAAAGTATCATCCAGTTTGGGTGAAAAAATGTTTGCTGAGATTACTGGAGACTCGTAATTTTTGGAAGCTTGGCAACACCTTTCAATGAAACTGTTTCTCCTCAGTCACTGCTGAGTGCTACATCAAGAGGAAACAAAACTTAGTGATAGAACGTGAAACTGCTTTACTGTGTCAAGTTTCAAGAAGCTAGCACAAACCGTGTTTGGTTTAGAGTTCCAAATACATCTATCAATATAGGAGAAAACAGAGTGAAACGCCAAAATTCAAACTCTTACTGGAAACGAACGCTTCAACACAGAAGGATGAAATTTGGGGATCCAAGTGGGCTTAGTGTACTGATCATTACCTGAAAGTATCATCCAGTTTGGGTGAAAAAGAGTTGCTGAGATTTCTGGAGACTCGTAATTTTTGGAAGCTTGGCAACCCCTTTCAATGAAAGTGTTTCTCCCCAGTCACTGCTTAGGGCTACATCAAGAGGAAACAGAACATAGAGATAGAACGTAAAACTGCTTTATTGTGTCAAGTTTCAAGAAGCTAGCACAAACCGTGTTTGATTTAGAGTTCCAAATACATCTGTCAATATAGGAGAAAACAGAGTGAAATGCCAAAATTCAAACTGTTACTGGAAACGAACGCTTCAGCATAGAAGAACGTAATTTGGGGATCCAAGTGGGCTTAGTGTACTGATCATTACCTGAAAGTATCATCCAGTTTGGGTGAAAACATAGTTGCTGTGATTTCTGGAGACTCGTAATTTTTGGAAGCTTGGCAACCCCTTTCAATGAAAGTGTTTCTCCCAAGTCACTGATTAGGGCTACATCAAGAGGAAAGAGAACATAGAGTTAGAACATGAAACTGCTTTACTGTGTCAAGTTTCAAGAAGCTAGCACAAACCGTGTTTGATTTAGAGTTCCAAATACATCTATCAATATAGGAGAAAGCAGAGTGCAACGCCAAAATTCAAACTGTTACGGGAAACGAACGCTTCAACATAGAAGAACGAAATTTGGGGAACCAAGTGGGCTTAGTGTACTGATCATTACCTGAAAGTATCATCCAGTTTGGGTGAAAAAATAGTTGCTGAGATTTCTAGAGACTCGCAATTTTGGGAAGCTTGGCAACCCCTTTCAATGAAAGTGTTTCTCCTCAGTCACTGCTGAGTGCTACATCAAGAGGAAACAAAACTTAGAGATAGAACGTGAAACTGCTTTACTGTGTCAAGTTTCAAGAAGCTAGCACAAACCATGTTTGGTTTAGAGTTCCAAATACATCTATCAATATAGGAGAAAACAGAGTGAAACGCCAAAATTCAAACTGTTACTGGAAACGAACGCTTCTACATAGAAGAACGAAATTTGACGAAATACGTGGGCTTAGTGTACTGATCATTACCTGAAAGTATCATCCAGTTTGGGTGATAACATAGTTGCTGAGATTTCTGGAGACTCGTAATTTTTGGAAGCTTGGCAACCCCTTTCAATGAAAGTGTTTCTCCCCAGTCACTGCTTAGGTCTACATCAAGAGGAAACAGAATATAGAGTTAGAACGTGATACTGCTTTACTGTGTCAAGTTTCAAGAAGCTAGCACAAACCGTGTTTGATTTAGAGTTCCAAATACATCTATCAATATAGGAGAAAACAGAGTGAAACGCCAAAATTCAAACTGTTACTGGAAACGAACGCTTCAACATAGAAGAACGAAATTTGGGGAACCAAGTGGGCTTAGTGTACTGATCATTACTTGAAAGTATCATCCAGTTTGGGTGAAAAAATGTTTGCTGAGATTTCTGGAGACTCGTAATTTTTGGAAGCTTGGCAACACCTTTCAATGAAACTGTTTCTCCTCAGTCACTGCTGAGTGCTACATCAAGAGGAAACAGAACATAGAGATATAACATGAAACAGCTTTACTGTGTCAAGTTTCAAGAAGCTAGCACAAACCTTGTTTGGTTTAGAGTTCCAAATACATCTATCAATATAGGAGAAAACAGAGTGAAATGGCAAAATTCAAAATGTTACTGGAAACGAACGCTTCAAAATAGAAGAACGAAATTTGAGGATCCAAGTGGGCTTAGTGTACTGATCATTACCTGAAAGTATCATCCAGTTTGGGGAAAAAATGTTTCCTAGATTTCTGGAGACTCATAATTTTGGGAAGCATGGCAACCCCTTTCAATGAAAGTGTTTCTCCCCCGTAACTGATTAGGGCTACATCAAGAGGAAACAGAACATAGAGTTAGAACGTGAAACTGCTTTACTGTGTCAAGTTTCAAGAAGCTAGCACAAACCGTGTTTGATTTAGAGTTCCAAATACATCTATCAATATAGGAGAAAACAGAGTGAAACGCCAAAATTCAAACTGTTACTGGAAACGAACGCTTCAGCATAGAAGAACGTAATTTGGGGATCCAAGTGGGCTTAGTGTACTGATCATTACTTGAAAGTATCATCCAGTTTGGGTGAAAAAATAGTTGCTGAGATTTCTGGAGACTCGTAATTTTTGGAAGCTTGGCAACCCCTTTCAGTGAAAGTTTTTCTCCTCAGTCACTGCTGAGTGCTACATCAAGAGGAAACAGAGCATAGAGATAGAACGTGAAACTGCTTTACTGTGTCAAGTTTCAAGAAGCTAGCACAAACCTTGTTTGGTTTAGAGTTCCAAATACATCTGTCAGTATAGGAGAAACAGAGTGAAACGCCAAAATTCAAACTGTTACTGGAAACGAACGCTTCAACATAGAAGAACGAAATTTGGCGAAACAAGTGGGCTTAGTGTGCTGATCATTACCTGAAAGTATCATCCAGTTTGGGTGATAACATAGTTGCTGAGATTTCTGGAGACTCGTAATTTTTGGAAGCTTGGCAACCCCTTTCAATGAAAGTGTTTCTCCCCAGTCACTGCTTAGGTCTACATCAAGAGGAAACAGAATATAGAGTTAGAACGTGATACTGCTTTACTGTGTCAAGTTTCAAGAAGCTAGCACAAACCGTGTTTGATTTAGAGTTCCAAATACATCTATCAATATAGGAGAAAACATAGTGAAACGGCAAAATTCAAAATGTTACCGGAAACGAACGCTTCAAAATAGAAGAACGAAATTTGGGGAACCAAGTGGGCTTAGTGTATTGATCATTACCTGAAAGTATCATCCAGTTTGGGTGAAAAAATGTTTGCTGAGATTTTTGGAGACTCGTAATTTTTGGAAGCTTGGCAACCCCTTTCAATGAAAGTGTTTCTCCCCCGTCACTGATTAGGGCTACATCAAGAGGAAACTGAACATAGAGTTAGAACGTGAAAATGCTTTACTGTGTCAAGTTTCAAGAAGCTAGCACAAACCGTGTTTGATTTAGAGTTCCAAATACATCTATCAATATAGGAGAAAACAGAGTGAAACGGCAAAATTCAAACTGTTACTGGAAACGAACGCTTCAACACAGAAGAATGAAATTTGGGGATCCAAGTGGGCTTAGTGTACTGATCATTACCTGAAAGTATCATCCAGTTTGGGTGAAAACAGAGTTGCTGAGATTTCTGGAGACTCGTAATTTTTGGAAGCTTGGCAACCCCTTTCAATGAAAGTGTTTCTCCCCAGTCACTGCTTAGGGCTACATCAAGAGGAAACAGAACATAGAGTTAGAACGTGAAACTGCTTTACTGTGTCAACTTTCCAGAAGCTAGCACAAACCGTGTTTGATTTAGAGTTCCAAATACATCTATCAATATAGGAGAAAACAGAGTGAAACGCCAAAATTCAAACTGTTACTGCAAACGAATGCTTCAACATAGAAGAACGAAATTTGGGTAACCAAGTGGGCTTAGTGTACTCATCATTACCTGAAAGTATCATCAGTTTGGGTGAAAACATACTTGCTGACATTTCTGGAGACTCGTAATTTTTGGAAGCTTGGCAACCCCTTTCAATGAAAGTGTTTCTCCCCAGTCACTGCTTAGGGCTACATCAAGAGGAAACAGAACATAGAGATAGAACGTGAAACAGCTTTACTGTGTCAAGTTTCAAGAAGCTAGCACAAACCGTGTTTGATTTAGAGTTCCAAATACATCTGTCAGTATAGGAGAAAACAGAGTGAATCGCCAAAATTCAAACAGTTACTGGAAGCGAACGCTTCAACATAAAAGAACAAAATTTGGGGAACCAAGTGAGCCTAGTGTACTGATCATTACCTGAAAGTATCATCCAGTTTGGGTGAAAAAATAGTTGCTGAGATTTCTGGAGACTCGCAATTTTGGGAAGCTTGGCAACCCCTTTCAGTGAAAGTGTTTCTCCTCAGTCACTGCTGAGTGCTACATCAAGAGGAAACAGAACATAGAGATAGAACGTGAAACTGCTTTAATGTGTCAAGTTTCAAGAAGCTAGCACAAACCGTGTTTGGTTTAGAGTTCCAAATACATCTATCAATATAGGAGAAAACAGAGTGAAACGCCAAAATTCAAACTGTTACTGGAAACGAACGCTTCAACATAGAAGAACGAAATTTTGGGAACCAAGTGGGCTTAGTGTACTGATCATTACCTGAAAGTATCATCCAGTTTGGGTGATAACATAGTTGCTGAGATTTCTGGAGACTCGTAATTTTTGGAAGGTTGGCAACCCCTTTCAATGAAAGTGTTTCTCCCCAGTCACTGCTTAGGTCTACATCAAGAGGAAACAGAATATAGAGTTAGAACTTGATACTGCTTTACTCTGTCAAGTTTCAAGAAGCTAGCACAAACCGTGTTGGATTTAGAGTTCCAAATACATCTATCAATATAGGAGAAAACAGAGTGAAACGCCAAAATTCAAACTGTTACTGGAAACGAACGCTTCAACATTGAAGAACGAAATTTGGGGAACCAAGTGGGCTTAGTGTACTGATCATTACTTGAAAGTATCATCCAGTTTGGGTGAAAAAATGTTTGCTGAGATTTCTGGAGACTCGTAATTTTTGGAAGCTTGGCAACACCTTTCAATGAAACTGTTTCTCCTCAGTCACTGCTGAGTGCTACATCAAGAGGAAACAAAACTTAGAGATAGAACGTGAAACTGCTTTACTGTGTCAAGTTTCAAGAAGCTAGCACAAACCGTGTTTGGTTTAGAGTTCCAAATACATCTATCAATATAGGAGAAAACAGAGTGAAACGCCAAAATTCAAACTGTTACTGGAAACGAACGCTTCAACACAGAAGAATGAAATTTGGGGATCCAAGTGGGCTTAGTGTACTGATCATTACCTGAAAGTATCATCCAGTTTGGGTGAAAAAGAGTTGCTGAGATTTCTGGAGACTCGTAATTTTTGGAAGCTTGGCAACCCCTTTCAATGAAAGTGTTTCTCCCCAGTCACTGCTTAGGGCTACATCAAGAGGAAACAGAACATAGAGATAGAACTTAAAACTGCTTTATTGTGTCAAGTTTCAAGAAGCTAGCACAAACCGTGTTTGATTTAGAGTTCCAAATACATCTATCAATATAGGAGAAAACAGAGTGAAATGCCAAAATTCAAACTGTTACTGGAAACGAACGCTTCAGCATAGAAGAACGTAATTTGGGTATCCAAGTGGGCTTAGTGTACTGATCATTACCTGAAAGTATCATCCAGTTTGGGTGAAAACATAGTTGCTGTGATTTCTGGAGACTCGTAATTTTTGGAAGCTTGGCAACCCCTTTCAATGAAAGTGTTTCTCCCAAGTCACTGATTAGGGCTACATCAAGAGGAAAGAGAACATAGAGTTAGAACATGAAACTGCTTTACTGTGTCAAGTTTCAAGAAGCTAGCACAAACCGTGTTTGATTTAGAGTTCCAAATACATCTATCAATATAGGAGAAAGCAGAGTGCAACGCCAAAATTCAAACTGTTACGGGAAACGAACGCTTCAACATAGAAGAACGAAATTTGGGGAACCAAGTGGGCTTAGTGTACTGATCATTACCTGAAAGTATCATCCAGTTTGGGTGAAAAAATGTTTGCTGAGATTTCTAGAGACTCGCAATTTTGGGAAGCTTGGCAACCCCTTTCAATGAAAGTGTTTCTCCTCAGTCACTGCTGAGTGCTACATCAAGAGGAAACAAAACTTAGAGATAGAACGTGAAACTGCTTTACTGTGTCAAGTTTCAAGAAGCTAGCACAAACCGTGTTTGGTTTAGAGTTCCAAATACATCTATCAATATAGGAGAAAACAGAGTGAAACGCCAAAATTCAAACTGTTACTGGAAACGAACGCTTCTACATAGAAGAACGAAATTTGACGAAATAAGTGGGCTTAGTGTACTGATCATTACCTGAAAGTATCATCCAGTTTGGGTGATAACATAGTTGCTGAGATTTCTGGAGACTCGTAATTTTTGGAAGCTTGGCAACCCCTTTCAATGAAAGTGTTTCTCCCCAGTCACTGCTTAGGTCTATATCAAGAGGAAACAGAATATAGAGTTAGAACGTGATACTGCTTTACTGTGTCAAGTTTCAAGAAGCTAGCACAAACCGTGTTTGATTTAGAGTTCCAAATACATCTATCAATATAGGAGAAAACAGAGTGAAACGCCAAAATTCAAACTGTTACTGGAAACGAACGCTTCAACATAGAAGAACGAAATTTGGGGAACCAAGTGGGCTTAGTGTACTGATCATTACTTGAAAGTATCATCCAGTTTGGGTGAAAAAATGTTTGCTGAGATTTCTGGAGACTCGTAATTTTTGGAAGCTTGGCAACACCTTTCAATGAAACTGTTTCTCCTCAGTCACTGCTGAGTGCTACATCAAGAGGAAACAGAACATAGAGATATAACGTGAAACAGCTTTACTGTGTCAAGTTTCAAGAAGCTAGCACAAACCTTGTTTGGTTTAGAGTTCCAAATACATCTATCAATATAGGAGAAAACAGAGTGAAATGGCAAAATTCAAAATGTTACTGGAAACGAACGCTTCAAAATAGAAGAACGAAATTTCAGGATCCAAGTGGGCTTAGTGTACTGATCATTACCTGAAAGTATCATCCAGTTTGGGGAAAAAATGTTTGCTGAGATTTCTGGAGACTCGTAATTTTTGGAAGCTTGGCAACCCCTTTCAGTGAAAGTGTTTCTCCTCAGTCACTGCTGAGTGCTACATCAAGAGGAAACAGAGCATAGAGATAGAACGTGAAACTGCTTTACTGTGTCAAGTTTCAAGAAGCTAGCACAAACCTTGTTTGGTTTAGAGTTCCAAATACATCTGTCAGTATAGGAGAAACAGAGTGAAACGCCAAAATTCAAACTGTTACTGGAAACGAACGCTTCAACATAGAAGAAGGATATTTGGCGAAACAAGTGGGCTTAGTGTGCTGATCATTACCTGAAAGTATCATCCAGTTTGGGTGATAACATAGTTGCTGAGATTTCTGGAGACTCGTAATTTTTGGAAGCTTGGCATCCCCTTTCAATGAAAGTGTTTCTCCCCAGTCACTGCTTAGGTCTACATCAAGAGGAAACAGAATATAGAGTTAGAACGTGATACTGCTTTACTGTGTCAAGTTTCAAGAAGCTAGCACAAACCGTGTTTGATTTAGAGTTCCAAATACATCTATCAATATAGGAGAAAACAGAGTGAAACGGCAAAATTCAAAATGTTACTGGAAACGAACGCTTCAAAATAGAAGAACGAAATTTGGGGAACCAAGTGGGCTTAGTGTATTGATCATTACCTGAAAGTATCATCCAGTTTGGGTGAAAAAATGTTTGCTGAGATTTTTGGAGACTCGTAATTTTTGGAAGCTTGGCAACCCCTTTCAATGAAAGTGTTTCTCCCCCGTCACTGATTAGGGCTACATCAAGAGGAAACTGAACATAGAGTTAGAACGTGAAAATGCTTTACTGTGTCAAGTTTCAAGAAGCTAGCACAAACCGTGTTTGATTTAGAGTTCCAAATACATCTATCAATATAGGAGAAAACAGAGTGAAACGGCAAAATTCAAACTGTTACTGGAAACGAACGCTTCAACATAGAAGAACGAATTTCGGGGAACCAAGTGGGCTTAGTGTACTGATCATTACCTGAAAGTATCATCTAGTTTGGGTGAAAAAATGTTTGCTGAGATTTCTATAAACTCGCAATTTTGGGAATCTTGGCAACCCCTTTCAATGAAAGTGTTTCTCCCCAGTCACTGCTTAGGGCTACATCAAGAGGAAACAGAACCTAGAGAAAGAACTTTAAACAGCTTTATTGTGTCAAGTTTCAAGAAGCTAGCACAAACCGTGTTTGATTTAGAGTTCCAAATACATCTATCAATATAGGAGAAAACAGAGTGAAATGCCAAAATTCAAACTGTTACTGGAAACGAACGCTTCAACATAGAAGAACAAAATTTGGGGAACCAAGTGGGCTTAGTGTACTGATCATTACCTGAAAGTATCATCCAGTTTGGGTGAAAAAATAGTTGCTGAGATTTCTGGAGACTCGTAATTTTGGAAGCTTGGAAACCCCTTTCAATGAAAGGGTTTCTCCCCAGTCATTCCTTAGGGCTACATCAACAGGGAACAGAACATAGAGATAGAACGTGAAACTGCTTTATTGTGTCAAGTTTCAAGAAGCTAGCACAAACCGTGTTTGATTTAGAGTTCCAAATACATCTATCAATATAGGAGAAAACAGAGTGAAACGCCAAAATTCAAACTGTTACTGGAAACGAACGCTACAACATAGAAGAACGAAATTTGGGGAACCAAGTGGGCTTAGTGTACTGATCATTACCTGAAAGTATCATCCAGTTTAGGTGAAAAAATGTTTGCTGAGATTTCTAGAGACTCGCAATTTTGGGAAGCTTGGCAACACCTTTCAATGAAAGTGTTTCTCCTCAGTCACTGCTGAGTGCTACATCAAGAGGATACAAAACATAGAGATAGAACGTGAAACTGCTTTACTGTGTCAAGTTTCAAGAAGCTAGCACAAACCAAGTTTGGTTTAGAGTTCCAAATACATCTATCAATATAGGAGAAAACAGAGTGAAACGCCTAAATTCAAACTGTTACTGGAAACGAACGCTTCAACATAGAAGAACGAAATTTGGGGAACCAAGTGGGCTTAGTGTACTGATCATTACCTGAAAGTATCATCCAGTTTGGGTGAAAAAATTGTTGCTGAGATTTCTGGAGACTCGTAATTTTTGGAAGCTTGGCAACCCCTTTCAATTAAAGTGTTTCTCCCCAGTCACTGCTTAGGGCTACATTAAGAGGAAACAGAACATAGAGATAGAACGTGAAACTGCTTTATTGTGTCAAGTTTCAAGAAGCTAGCACAAACCGTGTTTGATTTAGAGTTCCAAATACATCTATCAATATAGGAGAAAACAGAGTGAAACGCCAAAATTCAAACTGTTACTGGAAATGAACGCTTCAACATAGAAGAAGGAAATTTGGCGAACCAATGGGCTTAGTGTACTGATCATTACCTGAAAGTGTCATGCAGTTGGGTGAAATTATAGTTTCTGAGATTTCTGGAGACCCGTAATTTTTGGAAGCTTGGCAACCCCTTTCAATGAAAGTGTTTCTCCCCAGTCACTGCTTAGGGCTACATCAAGAGGAAACAGAACATAGAGACAGAACGTGAAACTGCTTTATTGTGTCAAGTATCAAGAAGCTAGCACAAACCGTGTTTGATTTAGAGTTCCAAATACATCTATCAATATAGGAGAAAACAGAGTGAAACACCAAAATTCAAACTGTTCCTGGAAAAGAAAGCTTCAACATAGAAGAACGAAATTTGGGGATCCAAGTGGGCTTAGTGTACTGATCATTACCTGAAAGTATCATCCAGTTTGGGTGAAAACATAGTTCCTGAGATTTCTGGAGACTCGCAAATTTTGGAAGCTTGGCAACCCCTTTCAATGAAAGTGTTTCTCCCCAGTCACAGCTTAGGGCTACATCAAGAGGAAACAGAACATAGAGATAGAACGTGAAACTGCTTTACTGTGTCAAGTTTCAAGAAGCTAGCACAAACCCTGTTTGGTTTAGAGTTCCATATACATCTATCAATATAAGAGAAAACAGAGTGAAACGCCAAAATTCAAACTGTTACTGGAAACGAACGCTTCAAAATAGAAGAACGAAATTTGGGGAACCAATGGTGTTAGTGTACTGATCATTACCTGAAAGTATCATCCAGTTTGGGTGAAAAAATAGTTGCTGAGATTTCTGGAGACTCGTAATTTTTGGAAGCTTGGCAACCCCTTTCAATGAAATGGTTTCTCCCCAGTCACTGCTTAGGGCTACATCAAGAGGAAACAGAACATAGAGATAGAACGTGAAACTCCTTTATTCTGTCAAGTTTCAAGAAGCTAGCACAAACCGTGTTTGATTTAGAGTTCCAAATACATCTATCAAAATAGGAGAAAACAGAGTGAAACGCCAAAATTCAAACTGTTATTGGAAACGAACGCTTCAACATAGAAGAACGAAATTTGAGGAACCAAGTGAGCTGAGTGTACTGATCATTACCTGAAAGTATCATCTAGTTTGGGTGAAAATATGTTTGCTGAGATTTCTAGAGACTCGCAATTTTGGGAAGATTGGCAACGCCTTTCAATGAAAATGTTTCTCCTCAGTCACTGCTGAGTGCTACATCAAGAGGATACAAAACATAGAGATAGAACGTGAAACTGCTTTACTGTGTGAAGTTTCAAGAAGCTAGCACAAACCGGGTTTGATTTAGAGTTCCAAATACATCTATCAATATAGGAGAAAACAGAGTGAAACGCCAAAATTCAAACTGTTACTGGAAACGAACGCTTCAACATAGAAGAACGAAACTTGGGGAACCAAGTGGGCTTAGTGTACTGATCATTACCTGAAAGTATCATCCAGTTTGGGTGAAAAAATAGTTGCTGAGATTTCTGGAGACTCGCAAATTTTGGAAGCTTGGCAACCCCTTTCAATGAAAGTGTTTCTCCTCAGTCACTGATGAGTGCTACATCAAGAGGATACAAAACTTAGAGATAGAACATGAAACAGCTTTACTGTGTCAAGTTTCAAGAAGCTAGCACAAACCGGGTTTGGTTTAGAGTTCCAAATACATCTATCAATATAGGAGAAAACAGAGTGAAACGCCAAAATTCAAATCTTACTGGAAACGAACGCTTCAACATTGAAGAACGAAATTTGGGGAACCAAGTGGGCTTAGTGTACTGATCATTACCTGAAAGTATCATCCAGTTTGGGTGAAAACATAGTTGCTGAGATTTCTGGAGACTCGCAAATTTTGGAAGCTTGGCAACCCCTTTCAATGAAAGTGTTTCTCCCCAGTCACTGCTTAGGGCTACATCAAGAGGAAACAGAAAATAGAGATAGAACGTGAAACTGCTTTATTGTGTCAAGTTTCAAGAAGCTAGCACAAACCCTGTTTGGTTTAGAGTTCCAAATACATCTATCAATATAGGAGAAATCAGAGTGAAACGCCAAAATTCAAACTGTTACTGGAAACGAACGCTTCAACATAGAAGAACGAAATTTGGGGATCCAAGTGGGCTTAGTGTACTGATCATTACCTGAAAATATCATCCAGATTGGGTGAAAAAATAGTTGCTGTGATTTCTGGACACTCGTAATTTTTGGAAGCTTGGCAACCGCTTTCAATGTAAGTGCTTCTCCCCAGTCACTGCTTAGGGCTACATCAAGAGGAAACAGAACCTAGAAAAAGAACTTTAAACAGCTTTATTGTGTCAAGTTTCAAGAAGCTAGCACAAACCGTGTTTGATTTAGAGTTCCAAATACATCTATCAATATAGGAGAAAAAAGAGTGAAACGCCAAAATTCAAACTGTTACTGGAAACGAACGCTTCAACATAGAAGAACGAAATTTGGGGAACCAAGAGGGCTTAGTGTACTGATCATTACCTGAAAGTATCATCCAGGTTGGGTGAAAAAATAGTTGCTGTGATTTCTGGACACTCGTAATTTTTAGAAGCTTGGCAACCCCTTTCAATGTAAGTGTTTCTCCCCAGTCACTGCTTAGGGCTACATCAAGAGGAAACAGAACGTAGAGTTAGAACGTGAAACTGCTTTACTGTGTCAACTTTCCAGAAGCTAGCACAAACCGTGTTTGATTTAGAGTTCCAAATACATCTATCAATATAGGAGAAAACAGAGTGCAACGCCAAAATTCAAACTGTTACTGGAAACGAACGCTTCAACATAGAAGAACGAAATTTGGGGAACCAAGTGGGCTTAGTGTACTGATCATTACCTGAAAGTATCATCCAGTTTGGGTGAAAAAATAGTTGCTGAGATTTCTGGAGACTCGCAAATTTTGGAAGCTTGGCAACCCCTTTCAATGAAAGTGTTTCTCCCCAGTCACTGCTTAGGGCTACATCAAGAGGAAACAGAAAATAGAGATAGAACGTGAAACTGCTTTACTGTGTCAAGTTTCAAGAAGCTAGCACAAATCCTGTTTGGTTTAGAGTTCCAAATACATCTATCAATATAGGAGAAAACAGAGTGAAACGCCAAAATTCAAACTGTTACTGGAAACGAACGCGTCAACATAGAAGAACGAAATTTGGGGAACCAAGTGGGCTTAGTGTACTGATCATTACCTGAAAGTATCATCCAGGTTGGGTGAAAAAATAGTTGCTGTGATTTCTGGACACTCGTAATTTTTTTAAGCTTGGCAAGCCCTTTCAAAGTAAGTGTTTCTCCCCAGTCACTGCTTAGGGCTACATCAAGAGGAAACAGAAAATAGAGATAGAACGTGAAACAGCTTTATTGTGTCAAGTTTCAAGAAGCTAGCACAAACCGTGTTTGATTTAGAGTTCCAAATACATCTATCAATATAGGAGAAAACAGAGTGAAACGCCAAAATTCAAACAGTTACTGGAAACGAACGCTTCAACATTGAAGAACGAAATTTGGGGAACCAAGTGGGCTTAGTGTACTGATCATTACCTGAAAGTATCATACAGTTGGGTGAAATCATAGTTTCTGAGATTTCTGGAGACTCGTAATTTTTGGAAGCTTGGCAACCCCTTTCAATGTAAGTATTTCTCCCCAGTCACTGCTTAGGGCTACATCAAGAGAAACAGAACATAGAGATAGAACGTGAAACTGCTTTACTGTGTCAAGGTTCAAGAAGCTAGCACAAACCGTGTTTGATTTAGAGTTCCAAATACATCTGTCAGTATAGGAGAAAACAGAGTGAAACGCCAAAATTCAAACAGTTACTGGAAGCGAATGCTTCAACATAAAAGAACGAAATTTGCGGAACCAAGTGAGCTTAGTGTTCTGATCATTACCTGAAAGTATCAACCAGTTTGGGTGAAAAAATAGTTGCTGAGCTTTCTGGAGACTCGTAATTTTGGGAAGCTTGGCAACCCCTCTCAATGAAAGTGTTTCTCCTCAGTCACTGCTGAGTGCTACATCAAGAGGAAACAGAACATAGAGATAGAACGTGAAACTGCTTTACTGTGTCAAGTTTCAAGAAGCTAGCACACACCGTGTTTGGTTTAGAGTTCCAAATACATCTGTCAGTATAGGAGAAAACAGAGTGAAACGCCAAAATTCAAACTGTTACTGGAATCGAACGCTTCTACATAGAAGAACGAAATTTGACGAAACAAGTGGGCTTAGTGTACTGATCATTACCTGAAAGTATCATCCAGTTTGGATGATAACATAGTTGCTGAGATTTCTGGAGACTCGTAATTTTTGGAAGCTTGGCAACCCCTTTCAATGAAAGTGTTTCTCCCCAGTCACTGCTTAGGTCTACATCAAGAGGAAACAGAATATAGTGTTAGAACGTGATTCTGCTTTACTGTGTCAAGTTTCAAGAAGCTAGCACAAACCGTGTTTGATTTAGAGTTCCAAATACATCTATCAATATAGGAGAAAACAGAGTGAAACGCCAAAATTCAAGCTGTTACTGGAAACGAACGCTTCAACATAGAAGAACGAAATTTGGGGAACCAAGTGGGCTTAGTGTACTGATCATTACTTGAAAGTATCATCCAGTTTGGGTGAAAAAATGTTTGCTGAGATTTCTGGAGACTCGTAATTTTTGGAAGCTTGGCAACCCCTTTCAATGAAACTGTTTCTCCTCAGTCACTGCTGAGTGCTACATCAAGAGGAAACAGAACTTAGAGTTAGAACGTGAAACAGCTTTACTGTGTCAAGTTTCAAGAAGCTAGCACAAACCTTGTTTGGTTTAGAGTTCCAAATACATCTATCAATATAGGAGAAAACAGAGTGAAATGGCAAAATTCAAAATGTTACTGGAAACGAACGCTTCAAAATAGAAGAACGAAATTTGGGGATCCAAGTGGGCTTAGTGTACTGATCATTACCTGAAAGTATCATCCAGTTTGGGTGAAAAAATGTTTGCTGAGATTTCTGGAGACTCATAATTTTGGGAAGCATGGCAACCCCTTTCAATGAAAGTGTTTCTCCCCCGTCACTGATTAGGGCTACATCAAGAGGAAACAGAACATAGAGTTAGAACATGAAACTGCTTTACTGTGTCAAGTTTCAAGAAGCTAGCACAAACCGTGTTTGATTTAGAGTTCCAAATACATCTATCAATATAGGAGAAAACAAAGTGAAACGCCAAAATTCAAACAGTTACTGGAAACGAACGCTTCAGCATAGAAGAACGTAATTTGGGGATCCAAGTGGGCTTAGTGTACTGATCATTACCTGAAAGTATCATCCAGTTTGGGTGAAAAAATAGTTGCTGAGATTTCTGGAGACTCGTAATTTTGGAAGCTTGGCAACCCCTTTCAATGAAAGGGTTTCTCCCCAGTCATTCCTTAGGGCTACATCAACAGGGAACAGAACATAGAGATAGAACGTGAAACTGCTTTATTGTGTCAAGTTTCAAGAAGCTAGCACAAACCGTGTTTGATTTAGAGTTCCAAATACATCTATCAATATAGGAGAAAACAGAGTGAAACGCCAAAATTCAAACTGTTACTGGAAACGAACGCTTCAACATAGAAGAACGAAATTTGGGGAACCAAGTGAGCTTACTGTACTTATCATTACCTGAAAGTATCATCCAGGTTGGTTGAAAAAATAGTTGCTGAGATTTCTGGAGACTCGCAAATTTTGGAAGCTTGGCAACCCCTTTCAATGAAAGTGTTTCTCCCCAGTCACTGCTTAGGGCTACATCAAGAGGAAACAGAACATAGAGTTAGAACGTGAAACTGCTTTACTGTGTCAAGTTTCAAGAAGCTAGCACAAACCGTGTTTGATTTAGAGTTCCAAATACATCTATCAATATAGGAGAAAACAGAGTGAAACGCCAAAATTCAAACAGTTACTGGAAGCGAACGCTTCAACGTAGAAGAACGAAATTTTGGGATCCAAGTGAGCTTAGTGTACTGATCATTACCTGAAAGTATCATCCAGTTTGGGTGAAAAAATAGTTGCTGAGATTTCTGGAGACTCGCAATTTTGGGAAGCTTGGCAACGCCTTTCAATGAAAGTGTTTCTCCTCAGTCACTGCTTAGGGCTACATCAAGAGGAAATAGAACATAGAGATAGAACGTGAAACTGCTTTACTGTGTCAAGTTTCAAGAAGCTAGCACAAACCGTGTTTGGTTTAGAGTTCCAAATACATCTATCAATATAGGAGAAAACAGAGTGAAACGCCAAAATTCAAACTGTTACTGTAAACGAATGCTTCAACATAGAAGAACGAAATTTGGCAAACCAAGTGGGCTTAGTGTACTGATCATTACCTGAAAGTATCATACAGTTGGGTGAAATCATAGTTTCTGAGATTTCTGGAGACTCGTAATTTTTGGAAGCTTGGCAACCCCTTTCAATGTAAGTGTTTCTCCCCAGTCACTGCTTAGGTCTACATCAAGAGGAAACAGAATATAGAGTTAGAACGTGATACTGCTTTACTGTGTCAAGTTTCAAGAAGCTAGCACAAACCGTGTTTGATTTAGAGTTCCAAATACATCTATCAATATAGGAGAAAACAGAGTGAAACGCCAAAATTCAAACTGTTACTGGAAACGAACGCTTCAACATAGAAGAACGAAATTTGGGGAACCAAGTGGGCTTAGTGTACTGATCATTACTTGAAAGTATCATCCAGTTTGGGTGAAAAAATGTTTGCTGAGATTTCTGGAGACTCGTAATTTTTGGAAGCTTGGCAACACCTTTCAATGAAACTGTTTCTCCTCAGTCACTGCTGAGTGCTACATCAAGAGGAAACAGAACATAGAGATATAACATGAAACAGCTTTACTGTGTCAAGTTTCAAGAAGCTAGCACAAACCTTGTTTGGTTTAGAGTTCCAAATACATCTATCAATATAGGAGAAAACAGAGTGAAATGGCAAAATTCAAAATGTTACTGGAAACGAATGCTTCAAAATAGAAGAACGAAATTTGAGGATCCAAGTGGGCTTAGTGTACTGATCATTACCTGAAAGTATCATCCAGTTTGGGGAAAAAATGTTTGCTGAGATTTCTGGAGACTCATAATTTTGGGAAGCATGGCAACCCCTTTCAATGAAAGTGTTTCTCCCCCGTAACTGATTAGGGCTACATCAAGAGGAAACAGAACATAGAGTTAGAACGTGAAACTGCTTTACTGTGTCAAGTTTCAAGAAGCTAGCACAAACCGTGTTTGATTTAGAGTTCCAAATACATCTATCAATATAGGAGAAAACAGAGTGAAACGCCAAAATTCAAACTGTTACTGGAAACGAACGCTTCAGCATAGAAGAACGTAATTTGGGGATCCAAGTGGGCTTAGTGTACTGATCATTACCTGAAAGTATCATCCAGTTTGGGTGAAAAAATAGTTGCTGAGATTTCTGGAGACTCGTAATTTTGGGAAGCTTGGCAACCCCTCTCAATGAAAGTGTTTCTCCTCAGTCACTGCTGAGTGCTACATCAAGAGGAAACAGAACAGAGAGATAGAACGTGAAACTGCTTTACTGTGTCAAGTTTCAAGAAGCTAGCACACACCGTGTTTGGTTTAGAGTTCCAAATACATCTGTCAGTATAGGAGAAAACAGAGTGAAACGCCAAAATTCAAACTGTTACTGGAATCGAACGCTTCTACATAGAAGAACGAAATTTGACGAAACAAGTGGGCTTAGTGTACTGATCATTACCTGAAAGTATCATCCAGTTTGGGTGATAACATAGTTGCTGAGATTTCTGGAGACTCGTAATTTTTGGAAGCTTGGCAACCCCTTTCAATGAAAGTGTTTCTCCCCAGTCACTGCTTAGGTCTACATCAAGAGGAAACAGAATATAGTGTTAGAACGTGATTCTGCTTTACTGTGTCAAGTTTCAAGAAGCTAGCACAAACCGTGTTTGATTTAGAGTTCCAAATACATCTATCAATATAGGAGAAAACAGAGTGAAACGCCAAAATTCAAGCTGTTACTGGAAACGAACGCTTCAACATAGAAGAACGAAATTTGGAGAACCAAGTGGGCTTAGTGTACTGATCATTACCTGAAAGTATCATTCAGTTTGGGTGAAAAAATAGTTGCTGAGATTTCTGGAGACTCGCAATTTTGGGAAGCTTGGCTACGCCTATCAATGAAAGTGTTTCTCCTCAGTCACTGCTTAGGGCTATATCAAGAGGAAACAGAACATTGAGATAGAACTTGAAACTGCTTTACTGTGTCAAGTTTCAAGAAGCTAGCACAAACCGTGTTTGGTTTAGAGTTCCAAATACATCTATCAATATAGGAGAAAACAGAGTGAAACGCCAAAATTCAAACTGTTACTGGAAACGAACGCTTCAACATAGAAGAACGAAATTTGGGGAACCAAGTCGGCTTAGTGTACTGACCATTACCTGAAAGTATCATCCAGTTTGGGTGAAAAAATTGTTGCTGAGATTTCTGGAGACTCGTAATTTTTGGAAGCTTGGCAACCCCTTTCAATGAAAGTGTTTCTCCCCAGTCACTGCTTAGGGCTACATTAAGAGGAAACAGAACATAGAGATAGAACGTGAAACTGCTTTATTGTGTCAAGTTTCAAGAAGCTAGCACAAACCGTGTTTGATTTAGAGTTCCAAATACATCTATCAATATAGGAGAAAACAGAGTGAAACGCCAAAATTCAAACTGTTACTGGAAATGAACGCTTCAACATAGAAGAAGGAAATTTGGCGAACCAATGGGCTTAGTGTACTGATCATTACCTGAAAGTGTCATGCAGTTGGGTGAAATTATAGTTTCAGAGATTTCTGGAGACCCGTAATTTTTGGAAGCTTGGCAACCACTTTCAATGAATGTGTTTCTCCCCAGTCACTGCTTAGGGCTACATCAAGAGGAAACAGAACATAGAGATAGAACGTGAAACTGCTTTACTGTGTCAAGTTTCAAGAAGCTAGCACAAATCCTGTTTGGTTTAGAGTTCCATATACATCTATCAATATAGGAGAAAACAGAGTGAAACGCCAAAATTCAAACTGTAACTGGAAACGAACGCTTCAAAATAGAAGAACGAAATTTGGGGAACCAAGTGAGCTTAGTGTTCTGATCATTACCTGAAAGTATCATCCAGTTTGGGTGAAAAAATAGTTGCTGAGATTTCTGGAGACTCGTAATTTTGGGAAGATTGGCAACCCCTCTCAATAAAAGTGTTTCTCCTCAGTCACTGCTGAGTGCTACATCAAGAGGAAACAGAACATAGAGATAGAACGTGAAACTGCTTTACTGTGTCAAGTTTCAAGAAGCTAGCACACACCGTGTTTGGTTTAGAGTTCCAAATACATCTATCAATATAGGAGAAAACAGAGTGAAACGCCAAAATTCAAACTGTTACTGGAAACGAACGCTTCAACATAGAAGAACGAAATTTGGGGAACAAAGTGAGCTTAGTGTACTGATCATTACCTGAAAGTATCATCCAGTTTGTGTGAAAAAATAGTTGCTGAGATTTCTGGAGACTCTTAATTTTTGGAAGCTTGGCAACCCCTTTCAATGAAAGGGTTTCTCCCCAGTCACTGCTTAGGGCTACATCAAGAGGAAACAGAACATAGAGATAGAACGTGAAACTGCTTTACTGTGTCAAGTTTCAAGAAGCTAGCACAAACCGGGTTTGGTTTAGAGTTCCAAATACATCTATCAATATAGGAGAAAACAGAGTGAAACGCCAAAATTCAAACTGTTACTGGAAACGAACGCTTCAACATAGAAGAACGAAATTTGGGGAACCAAGTGGGCTTAGTGTACTGATCATTACCTGAAAGTATCATCCAGGTTGGGTGAAAAAATAGTTGCTGTGATTTCTGGACACTCGTAATTTTTGGAAGCTTGGCAACCCCTTTCAATGTAAGTGTTTCTCCCCAGTCACTGCTTAGGGCTACATCAAGAGGAAACAGAACATAGAGATAGAACTTGAAACTGCTTTACTGTGTCAAGTTTCAAGAAGCTAGCACAAACCGTGTTTGGTTTACAGTTCCAAATACATCTATCAATATAGGAGAAAACAGAGTGAAACGCCAAAATTCAAACAGTTACTGGAAACGAACGCTTCAACATAGAAGAACGAAATTTGGGGAACCAGGTGGGCTTAGTGTACTGATCATTACCTGAAAGTATCATCCAGTTTGGGTGAAAAAATAGTTGCTGAGATTTCTGGAGACTCGTAATTTTTGGAAGCTTGGCAACCCCTTTCAATGAAAGGGTTTCTCCCCAGTCACTCCTTAGGGCTACATCAAGAGGGAACAGAACATAGAGATAGAACGTGAAACTGCTTTATTGTGTCAAGTTTCAAGAAGCTAGCGCAAACCATGTTTGATTTAGAGTTCCAAATACATCTATCAATATAGGAGAAAACAGAGTGAAACGCCAAAATTCAAACTGTTACTGGAAACGAACGCTTCAACATAGAAGAACGAAATTTGGGGAACCAAGTGAGCTTAGTGTACTGATCATAACCTGAAAGTATCATCCAGTTTGGGTGAAAACATAGTTCCTGTGATTTCTGGAGACTCGTAATATTTAGAAGCTTGGCAACCCCTTTCAATGAAAGTGTTTCTCCCCAGTCACTGCTTAGGGCTACATCAAGGGGAAACAGAACATAGAGATAGAACGTGAAACTGCTTTACTGTGTCAAGTTTCAAGAAGCTAGCACAAACCGTGTTTGATTTAGAGTTCCAAATACATCTATCAATATAGGAGAAAACAGAGTGAAACGCCAAAATTCAAACTGTTACTGGAAACGAACGCTTCAACATAGAAGAACGAAATTTGGGGAACCAAGTGGGCTTAGTGTACTGATCATTACCTGAAAGTATCATCCAGGTTGGGTGAAAAAATAGTTGCTGAGATTTCTGGAGACTCTTAATTTTTGGAAGCTTGGCAACCCCTTTCAATGAAAGTGTTTTTCCCCAGTCACTGCTTAGGGCTACATCAAGAGGAAACAGAACATAGAGATAGAATGTGAAACTGCTTTACTGTGTCAAGTTTCAAGAAGCTAGCACAAACCGGGTTTGGTTTAGAGTTCCAAATACATCTATCAATATAGGAGAAAACAGAGTGAAACGCCAAAATTCAAACTGTTACTGGAAACGAACGCTTCAACATAGAAGAACGAAATTTGGGGAACCAAGTGGGCTTAGTGTACTGATCATTACCTGAAAGTATCATCCAGGTTGGGTGAAAAAATAGTTGCTGTGATTTCTGGACACTCGTAATTTTTGGAAGCTTGGCAACCCCTTTCAATGTAAGTGTTTCTCCCAGTCACTGCTTAGGGTACATCAAGAGGAAACAGAACATAGAGATAGAACTTGAAACTGCTTTACTGTGTCAAGTTTCAAGAAGCTAGCACAAACCGTGTTTGGTTTACAGTTCCAAATACATCTATCAATATAGGAGAAAACAGAGTGAAACGCCAAAATTCAAACAGTTACTGGAAACGAACGCTTCAACATAGAAGAACGAAATTTGGGGAACCAAGTGGGCTTAGTGTACTGATCATTACCTGAAAGTATCATCCAGGTTGGGTGAAAAAATAGTTGCTGAGATTTCTGGAGACTCGTAATTTTTGGAAGCTTGGCAACCCCTTTCAATGAAAGGGTTTCTCCCCAGTCACTCCTTAGGGCTACATCAAGAGGGAACAGAACATAGAGATAGAACGTGAAACTGCTTTATTGTGTCAAGTTTCAAGAAGCTAGCGCAAACCATGTTTGATTTAGATTTCCAAATACATCTATCAATATAGGAGAAAACAGAGTGAAACGCCAAAATTCAAACTGTTACTAGAAACGAACGCTTCAGCATAGAAGAACGAAATTTGGGGAACCAAGTGAGCTTAGTGTACTGATCATTACGTGAAAGTATCATCCAGTTTGGGTGAAAACATAGTTCCTGAGATTTCTGGAGACTCGTAATATTTAGAAGCTTGGCAACCCCTTTCAATGAAAGTGTTTCTCCCCAGTCACTGCTTAGGGCTACATCAATGGGAAACAGAACATAGAGATAGAACGTGAAACTGCTTTACTGTGTCAAGTTTCAAGAAGCTAGCACAAACCGTGTTTGATTTAGAGTTCCAAATACATCTATCAATATAGGAGAAAACAGAGTGAAACGCCAAAATTCAAACTGTTACTGGAAACGAACGCTTCAACATAGAAGAACTAAATTTGGGGAACCAAGTGGGCTTAGTGTACTGATCATTTCCTGAAAGTATCATCCAGGTTGGGTGAAAAAATAGTTGCTGAGATTTCTGGAGACTCGTAATTTTTGGAAGCTTGGCAACCCCTTTCAATGAAAGGGTTTCTCCCCAGTCACTGCTTAGGGCTACATCAAGAGGAAACAGAACATAGAGATAGAATGTGAAACTGCTTTACTGTGTCAAGTTTCAAGAAGCTAGCACAAACCGTGTTTGATTTAGAGTTCCAAATACATCTATCAATATAGGAGAAAACAGAGTGAAACGCCAAAATTCAAACTGTTACTGGAAAAGAAAGCTTCAACACAGAAGAACGAAATTTGAGGATCCAAGTGGGCTTAGTGTACTGATCATAACCTGAAAGTATCATCCAGTTTGGGTGAAAACATAGTTCCTGTGATTTCTGGAGACTAGTAATATTTAGAAGCTTGGCAACCCCTTTCAATGAAAGTGTTTCTCCCCAGTCACTGCTTAGGGCTACATCAAGGGGAAACAGAACATAGAGATAGAACGTGAAACTGCTTTACTGTGTCAAGTTTCAAGAAGCTAGCACAAACCGAGTTTGATTTAGAGTTCCAAATACATCTATCAATATAGGAGAAAACAGAGTGAAACGCCAAAATTCAAACTGTTACTGGAAACGAACGCTTCAACATAGAAGAACGAAATTTGGGGAACCTAGTGGGCTTAGTGTACTGATCATTACCTGAAAGTATCATCCAGGTTGGGTGAAAAAATAGTTGCTTAGATTTCTGGAGACTCTTAATTTTTGGAAGCTTGGCAACCCCTTTCAATGAAAGTGTTTCTCCTCAGTCACTGCTGAGTGCTACATCAAGAGGAAACAAAACATAGAGAGAGAATGTGAAACTGCTTTACTCTGTCAAGTTTCAAGAAGCTAGCACAAACCGGGTTTGGTTTAGAGTTCCAAATACATATATCAATATAGGAGGAAACAGAGTGAAACGCCAAAATTCAAACAGTTACTGGAAGCGAACCCTTACATAAAAGAATGAAATTTGGGGAACAAAGTGAGCTTAGTGTACTCATCATTACCTGAAAGTATCATCCAGTTTGGTTGAAAAAATAGTTTCTGAGATTTCTGGAGACTCGCAATTTTGGGAAGCTTGGCAACGCCTTTCAATGAAACTGTTTCTCCTCAGTCACTGCTTAGGGCTATATCAAGAGGAAACAGAACATAGAGAGAGAACGTGAAACTGCTTTACTGTGTCAAGTTTCAAGAAGCTAGCACAAACCGGGTTTGGTTTAGAGTTCCAAATACATCTATCAATATAGGAGAAAACAGAGTGAAACGCCAAAATTCAAACTGTTACTGGAAACGAACGCTTCAACATAGAAGAACGAAATTTGGGGAACCAAGTGGGCTTAGTGTACTGATCATTACCTGAAAGTATCATCCAGTTTGGGTAAAAAATAGTTGCTGAGATTTCTGGAGATTCGTAATTTTTGGAAGCTTGGCAACCCCTTTCAATGAAAGTATTTCTCCCCAGTCACTGCTTAGGGCTACATCAAGACGAAACAGAACGTAGAGATAGAACTTGAATCTGCTTTACTGTGTCAAGTTTCAAGAAGGTAGCACAAACCGTGTTTGATTTAGAGTTCCAAATACATCTATCAATATAGGAGAAAACAGAGTGAAACGCCAAAATTCAAACTGTTACTGGAAACGAACGCTTCAACATAGAAGAACGAAATTTGGGGAACCAAGTGGGCTTAGTGTACTGATCATTACCTGAAAGTATCATCCAGTTGGGCGAAATCATAGTTTCTGAATTTTCTGGAGACTCGTAATTTTTGGAAGCTTGGCAAACCCTTTCAATGAAAGAATTTCTCCCCAGTCACTGCTTAGGGCTACATCAAGAGGAAATAGAACGTAGAGATAGAACGAGAAACTGCTTTACTGTGTCAAGTTTCAAGAAGCTAGCACAAACCGTGTTTGATTTAGAGTTCCAAATACATCTGTCAGTATAGGAGAAAACAGAGTGAAACGCCAAAATTCAAACTGTTACTGGAAACGAACGCTTCAACATAGAAGAACGAAATTTGGCGAACCAAGTGGGCTTAGTGTACTGATCATTACCTGAAAGTATCATCCAGTTGGGTGAAATCATAGTTGCTGAGATTTCTGGAGACTCGTAATTTTTGGAAGCTTGGCAAACCATTTCAATGAAAGTATTTCTCCCCAGTCACTGCTTAGGGCTACATTAAGAGGAAATAGAACATAGAGATATAACGTAAAACTGCTTTACTGTGTCAAGTTTCAAGAAGCTAGCACAAACCGTGTTTGATTTAGAGTTCCAAATACATCTGTCAGTATAGGAGAAAACAGAGTGAAACGCCAAATCAAACAGTTACTGGAAGCGAACGCTTCAACATAGAAGAACGAAATTTGGGGAACAAAGTGAGCTTAGTGTACTCATCATTACCTGAAAGTATCATCCAGTTTGGGTGAAAAAATAGTTGCTGAGATTTCTGGAGACACGCAATTTTGGGAAGCTTGGCAACCCCTCTCAATGAAAGTGTTTCTCCTCAGTCACTGCTTAGGGCTACATCAAGAGGAAACAGAACATAGAGATAGAACGTGAAACTGCTTTACTGTGTCAAGTTTCAAAAAGCTAGCACAAACCGGGTTTGGTTTAGAGTTCCAAATACATCTATCAATACAGGAGAAAACAGAGTGAAACGCCAAAATTCAAACTGTTACTGGAAACGAACGCTTCAACATTGAAGAACGAAATTTGGGGAACCAAGTGGGCTTAGTGTACTGATCATTACCTGAAAGTATCATCCAGTTTGGGTGAAAACATAGTTGCTGAGATTTCTGGAGACTCGTATTTTTTGGAAGCTTGGCAACCCCTTTCAATGAAAGTGTTTCTCCCCAGTCACTGCTTAGGGCTACATCAAGAGGGAACAGAACATAGAGATAGAACGTGAAACTGCTTTACTGTGTCAAGTTTCAAGAAGCTAGCACAAACCGTGTTTGATTTAGAGTTCCAAATACATCTATCAATATAGGAGAAAACAGAGTGAAACGCCAAAATTCAAACAGTTACTGGAAGCGAACGTTTCAACATAAAAGAACGAAATTTGGGGAACCAAGTGAGCTTAGTGTACTGATCATTACCTGAAAGTATCATCCAGTTTGTGTGAAAAAATAGTTGCTGAGATTTCTGGAGACTCGCAAATTTTGGAAGCTTGGCAACCCCTTTCAATGAAAGTGTTTTTCCCCAGTCACTGCTTAGGGCTACATCAAGAGGAAACAGAACATAGAGAGAGAACGTGAAACTGCTTTACTGTGTCAAGTTTCAAGAAGCTAGCACAAACCGTGTTTGATTTAGAGTTCCAAATACATCTATCAATATAGGAGAAAACAGAGTGAAACGCCAAAATTCAAGCTGTTACTGGAAACGAACGCTTCAACATAGAAGAACGAAATTTGGGGAACCAAGTGAGCTTAGTGTACTGATCATTACCTGAAAGTATCATCCCGTTTGGGTGAAAACATGTTTGCTGAGATTTGTAGAGACTCGCAATTTTGGGAAGCTTGGCAACCCCTTTCAATGAAAGTGTTTCTCCTCAGTCACTGCTTAGGGCTATATCAAGAGGAAAGAGAACATAGAGATAGAACGTGAAACTGCTTTACTGTGTCAAGTTTCAAGAAGCTAGCACAAACCCTCTTTGGTTTAGAGTTCCAAATACATCTATCAATATAGGAGAAAACAGAGTGAAACGCCAAAATTCAAACTGTTACTGGAAACGAACGCTTCAACATAGAAGAACGAAATTTGGGGAACCAAGTGGGCTTAGTGTACTGATCATTACCTGAAAGTATCATCCAGTTTGGGTGAAAACATAGTTGCTGAGATTTCTGGAGACTCGTAATTTTTGGAAGCTTGGCAACCCCTTTCAATGAAAGTGTTTTTCCCCAGTCACTGCTTAGGGCTACATCAAGAGGAGACAGAACATAGAGATAGAACTTGAAACTGCTTTATTGTGTCAAGTTTCAAGAAACTAGCACAAACCGTGTTTGATTTAGAGTTCCAAATACATCTATCAATATAGGAGAAAACAGAGTAAAACCCCAAAATTCAAACTGCTACTGGAAACGAACGCTTCAACATAGAAGAACGAAATTTGGGTAACCAAGTGAGCTTAGTGTACTGATCATTACCTGAAAGTATCATCCAGTTTGGGTGAAAAAATGTTTGCTGAGATTTCTAGAGACTCCCAATTCTGGGAAGCTTGGCAACCCCTTTCAATGAAAGTGTTTCTCCTCAGTCACTGCTGTGTGCTACATCAAGAGGAAACAGAACATAGAGATAGAACGTGAAACTGCTTTACTGTGTCAAGTTTCAAGAAGCTAGCACAAACCGGGTTTGGTTTAGAGTTCCAAATACATCTATCAATATAGGAGAAAACAGAGTGAAACGCCAAAATTCAAGCTGTTCGTGGAAACGAACGCTTCAACATAGTAGAACGAAATTTGGGGAACCAAGTGAGCTTAGTGTACTGATCATTACCTGAAAATATCATCCAGTTTGGGTGAAAAAATAGTTGCTGAGATTTCTAGAGACTCGCAATTTTGGGAAGCTTGGCAACCCCTTTCAATGAAACTGTTACTTTTCAGTCACTACTGAGTGCTACATCAAGAGGAAACAAAACATAGAGATAGAACGTCAAACTGCTTTACTGTGTCAAGTTTCAAGAAGCTAGCACAAACCGTGTTTGATTTAGAGTTCCAAATACATCTATCAATATAGGAGGAAACAGAGTGAAATGCCAAATTTCAAACAGTTACTGGAAGCGAACGCTTCAACATAAAAGAATGAAATTTGGGGAACAAAGTGAGCTTAGTGTACTGATCATTACCTGAAAGTATCATCCAGTTTGTGTGAAGAAATAGTTTCTGAGATTTCTGGAGACTCGCAATTTTGGGAAGCTTGGCAACGCCTTTCAATGAAAGTGTTTCCCCTCAGTCACTGCTTAGGGCTATATCAAGAGGAAAGAGAACGTAGAGATAGAACGTGAAACTGCTTTACTGTGTCAAGTTTCAAGAAGCTAGCACAAACCCTGTTTGGTTTAGAGTTCCAAATATATCTATCAATATAGGAGAAAACAGAGTGAAACGCCAAAATTCAAACTGTTACTGGAAACGAACGCTTCAACATAGAAGAACGAAATTTGGGGAACCAAGTGGGCTTAGTGTACTGATCATTACCTGAAAGTATCATCCAGTTTGGGTGAAAACATAGTTGCTGAGATTTCTGGAGACTCGTAATTTTTGGAAGCTTGGCAACCCCTTTCAATGAAAGTGTTTTTCCCCAGTCACTGCTTAGGGCTAAATCAAGAGGAGACAGAACATAGAGATAGAACTTGAAACTGCTTTATTGTGTCAAGTTTCAAGAAACTAGCACAAACCGTGTTTGATTTAGCGTTCCAAATACATCTATCAATATAGGAGAAAACAGAGTGAAACCCCAAAATTCAAACTGCTACTGGAAACGAACGCTTCAACATAGAAGAATGAAATTTGGGTAACCAAGTGAGCTTAGTGTACTGATCATTACCTGAAAGTATCATCCAGTTTGGTTGAAAAAATGTTTGCTGAGATTTCTAAAGACTCGCAATTCTGGGAAGCTTGGCAACCCCTTTCAATGAAAGTGTTTCTCCTCAGTCACTGCTGTGTGCTACATCAAGAGGAAACAGAACATAGAGATAGAACGTGAAACTGCTTTACTGTGTCAAGTTTCAAGCAGCTAGCACAAACCGGTTTTGGTTTAGAGTTCCAAATATATCTATCAATATAGGAGAAAACAGAGTGAAACGCCAAAATTCAAGCTGTTACTGGAAACGAACGCTTCAACATAGAAGAACAAAATTTGGGGAACCAAGTGAGCTTAGTGTACTGATCATTACCTGAAAGTATCATCGAGTTTGGGTGAAAAAATGTTTGCTGAGATTTCTAGAGACTCACATTTTTGGGAAGCTTGGCAACCCCTTTCAATGAAAGTGTTTCTCCTCAGTCACTACTGAGTGCTACATCAAGAGGAAACAAAACATAGAGATAGAACGTGAAACTGCTTTACTGTGTCAAGTTTCAAGAAGCTAGCACAAACCGTGTTTGATTTAGAGTTCCAAATACATCTATCAATATAGGAGGAAACAGAGTGAAACGCCAAATTTCAAACAGTTACTGGAAGCGAACGCTTCAACATAAAAGAATGAAATTTGGGGAACAAAGTGAGCTTAGTGTACTGATCATTACCTGAAAGTATCATCCAGTTTGGGTGAAAAAATAGTTTCTGAGATTTCTGGAGACTCGCAATTTTGGGAAGCTTGGCAACGCCTTTCAATGAAACTGTTTCTCCTCAGTCACTGCTTAGGGCTATATGAAGAGGAAACAGAACATAGAGAGAGAACGTGAAACTGCTTTACTGTGTCAAGTTTCAAGAAGCTAGCACAAACCGGGTTTGGTTTAGAGTTCCAAATACATCTATCAATATAGGAGAAAACAGAGTGAAACGCCAAAATTCAAACTGTTACTGGAAACGAACGCTTCAACATAGAAGAACGAAATTTGGGGAACCAAGTGGGCTTAGTGTACTGATCATTACCTGAAAGTATCATCCAGTTTGGGTGAAAAAATTGTTGCTGAGATTTCTGGAGATTCGTAATTTTTGGAAGCTTGGCAACCACTTTCAATGAAAGTATTTCTCCCCAGTCAATGCGTAGGGCTACATCAATACGAAACAGAACATAGAGATAGAACTTGAATCTGCTTTACTGTGTCAAGTTTCAAGAAGGTAGCACAAACCGTGTTTGATTTAGAGTTCCAAATACATCTATCAATATAGGAGAAAACAGAGTGAAACGCCAAAATTCAAACTGTTACTGGAAACGAACGCTTCAACATAGAAGAACGAAATTTGGGGAACCAAGTGGGCTTAGTGTACTGATCATTACCTGAAAGTATCATCCAGTTGGGCGAAATCATAGTTTCTGAATTTTCTGGAGACTCGTAATTTTTGGAAGCTTGGCAAACCCTTTCAATGAAAGAATTTCTCCCCAGTCACTGCTTCGGGCTACATCAAGAGGAAATAGAACATAGAGATAGAACGAGAAACTGCTTTACTGTGTCAAGTTTCAAGAAGCTAGCACAAACTGTGTTTGATTTAGAGTTCCAAATACATCTGTCAGTATAGGAGAAAACAGAGTGAAACGCCAAAATTCAAACTGTTACTGGAAACGAATGCTTCAACATAGAAGAACGAAATTTGGCGAACCAAGTGGGCTTAGTGTACTGATCATTACCTGAAAGTATCATCCAGTTGGGTGAAATCATAGTTGCTGAGATTTCTGGAGACTCGTAATTTTTGGAAGCTTGGCAAACCCTTTCAATGTAAGTATTTCTCCCCAGTCACTGCTTAGGGCTACATCAAGAGGAAATAGAACATAGAGATAGAACGTGAAACTGCTTTACTGTGTCAAGTTTCAAGAAGCTAGCACAAACCGTGTTTGATTTAGAGTTCCAAATACATCTGTCAGTATAGGAGAAAACAGAGTGAAACGCCAAATCAAACAGTTACTGGAAGCGAACGCTTCAACATAGAAGAATGAAATTTGGGGAACCAAGTGGGCTTAGTGTAGTGATCATTACCTGAAAGTATCATCCAGTTTGGGTGAAAAAATAGTTGCTGAGATTTCTGGAGACTCGCAATTTTGGGAAGCTTGGCAACCACTCTCAATGAAAGTGTTTCTCCTCAGTCACTGCTTAGGGCTACATCAAGAGGAAACAGAACATAGAGATAGAACGTGAAACTGCTTTACTGTGTCAAGTTTCAAGAAGCTAGCACAAACCGGGTTTGGTTTAGAGTTCCAAATACATCTATCAATACAGGAGAAAACAGAGTGAAACGCCAAAATTCAAACTGTTACTGGAAACGAACGCTTCAACATAGAAGAACGAAATTTGGCGAACCAAGTGGGCTTAGTGTACTGATCATTACCTGAAAGTATCATCCAGTTTGGGTGAAAACATAGTTGCTGAGATTTCTGGAGACTCGTATTTTTTGGAAGCTTGGCAACCCCTTTCAATGAAAGTGTTTCTCCCCAGTCACTGCTTAGGGCTACATCAAGAGGGAACAGAACATAGAGATAGAACGTGACACTGCTTTACTGTGTCAAGTTTCAAGAAGCTAGCACAAACCGTGTTTGATTTAGAGTTCCAAATATATCTATCAATATAGGAGAAAACAGAGTGAAACGCCAAAATTCAAACAGTTACTGGAAGCGAACGTTTCAACATAAAAAACCAAATATGGGGAACCAAGTGAGCTTAGTGTACTGATCATTACCTGAAAGTATCATCCAGTTTGTGTGAAAAAATAGTTGCTGAGATTTCTGGAGACTCGCAAATTTTGGAAGCTTGGCAACCCCTTTCAATGAAAGTGTTTCTCCCCAGTCACTGCTTAGGGCTACATCAAGAGGAAACAGAACATAGAGAGAGAACCTGAAACTGCTTTATTGTGTCAAGTTTCAAGAAGCTAGCGCAAACCGTGTTTGATTTAGAGTTCCAAATACATCTATCAATATAGGAGAAAACAGAGTGAAACGCCAAAATTCAAACTGCTACTGGAAACAAACGCTTCAACATAGAAGAACGAAATTTGGGTAACCAAGTGAGCTTAGTGTACTGATCATTACCTGAAAGTATCATCCAGTTTGGGTGAAAAAATAGTTGCTGAGATTTCTGGAGACTCGCAATTTTGGGAAGCTTGGCAACGCCTTTCAATGAAAGTGTTTCTCCTCAGTCACTGCTTAGGGCTATATCAAGAGGAAAGAGAACGTAGAGATAGAACGTGAAACTGCTTTACTGTGTCAAGTTTCAAGAAGCTAGCACAAACCCTCTTTGGTTTAGAGTTCCAAATACATCTATCAATATAGGAGAAAACAGAGTGGAACGCCAAAATTCAAACTGTTACTGGAAACGAACGCTTCAACATAGAAGAACGAAATTTGGGGAACCAAGTGCGCTTAGGGTACTGATCATTACCTGAAAGTATCATCCAGTTTGGGTGAAAAAATATTTGCTGAGATTTCTGGAGACTCGTAATTTTTGGAAGCTTGGCAACCCCTTTCAATGAAAGTGTTTTTCCCCAGTCACTGCTTAGGGCTACATCAAGAGGAGACAGAACATAGAGAAAGAACTTGAAACTGCTTTATTGTGTCAAGTTTCAAGAAACTAGCACAAACCGTGTTTGATTTAGAGTTCCAAATACATCTATCAATATAGGAGAAAACAGAGTGAAACGCCAAAATTCAAACTGCTACTGGAAACAAACGCTTCAACATAGAAGAACGAAATTTGGGTAACCAAGTGAGCTTAGTGTACTGATCATTACCTGAAAGTATCATCCATTTTGGGTGAAAAAATGTTTGCTGAGATTTCTAGAGACTCGCAATTTTGGGAAGCTTGGCAACCCCTTTCAATGAAAGTGTTTCTCCTCAGTCACTACTGAGTGCTACATCAAGAGGAAACAAAACATAGAGATAGAACGTCAAACTGCTTTACTGTGTCAAGTTTCAAGAAGCTAGCACAAACCGTGTTTGATTTAGAGTTCCAAATACATCTATCAATATAGGAGGAAACAGAGTGAAACGCCAAATTTCAAACAGTTATTGAAGCGAACGCTTCAACATAAAAGAATGAAATTTGGGGAACAAGTGAGCTTAGTGTACTGATCATTACCTGAAAGTATCATCCTGTTTGGGTGAAAACATGTTTGCTGAGATTTGTAGAGACTCGCAATTTTGGGAAGCTTGGCAACCCCTTTCAATGAAAGTGTTTCTCCGCAGTCACTGCTGAGTGCTACATCAAGAGGATACAAAACATAGAGATAGAACATGAAACTTCTTTACTGTGTCAAGTTTCAGGAAGCTAGCACAAACCGGGTTTGGTTTAGAGTTCCGAATACATCTATCAATATAGGAGAAAACAGAGTGAAAAGCCAAAATTCAAACTGTTACTGGAAACGAACGCTTCAACATAGAAGAACGAAATTTGGGGAACCAAGTGGGCTTAGTGTACTGATCATTACCTGAAAGTATCATCCAGTTTGGGTGAAAAAATATTTGCTGAGATTTCTGGAGACTCGTAATTTTTGGAAGCTTGGCAACCCCTTTCAATGAAAGGGTTTCTCCCCAGTCACTGCTTAGGGCAACATCAAGAGGAAACAGAACATATAGATAGAACATGAAACTGTTTATTGTGTCAAATTTCAAGAAGCTAGCACAAACCGTGTTTGATTTAGAGTTCCAAATACATCTATCAATATAGGAGAAAACAGAGTGAAACGCCAAAATTCAAACTGTTACTGGAAAGAACGCTTCAACATAGAAGAACGAAATTTGGGGATCCAAGTGGGCTTAGTGTACTGATCATTACCTGAAAGTATCATCCAGTTTGGGTGAAAACATAGTTGCTGAGATTTCTGGAGACTCGTAATTTTTGGAAGCTTGGCAACCCTTTTCAATGAAAGGGTGTCTCCCCGGTCACTGCTTAGGGCTACATCAAGAGGAAACAGAACATGGAGATAGAACGTGAAACTGCTTTATTGTGTCAAGTTTCAATAAGCTAGCACCAACCGTGTTTGATTTAGAGTTCCAAATACATCTATCAATATAGTAGAAAACAGAGTGAAACGCCAAAATTCAAACTGTTACTGGAAACGAAGGCTTCAACATAGAAGAACGAAATTTGGGGAACCAAGTGAGCTTAGTGTACTGATCATTACCTGAAAGTATCATCCCGTTTGGGTGAAAACATGTTTGCTGATATTTGTAGAGACTCGCAATTTTGGGAAGCTTGGCAACCCCTTTCAATGAAAGTGTGTCTCCTCAGTCACTGCTGAGTGCTACATCAAGAGGATACAAAACATAGAGAAAGAACATGAAACTGCTTTACTGTGTCAAGTTTCAGGAAGCTAGCACAAACCGTGTTTGGTTTAGAGTTCCAAATACATCTATCAATATAGGAGAAAACAGAGTAAAACGCCAAAATTCAAACTGTTACTGGAAACGAACGCTTCAACATAGAAAACGAAATTTGGGGAACCAAGTGGGCTTAGTGTACTGATCATTACCTGAAAGTATCATCCAGTTTGGGTGAAAAAATAGTTGCTGAGATTTCTGGAGACTTGTAATTTTTGGAAGCTTGGCAACCCTTTTCAATGAAAGGGTGTCTCCCCAGTCACTGCTTAGGGCTACATCAAGAGGAAACAGAACATGGAGATAGAACGTGAAACTGCTTTATTGTGTCAAGTTTCAAGAAGCTAGCACAAACCATGTTTGATTTAGAGTTCCAAATACATCTATCAATATAGTAGAAAACAGAGTGAAACGCCAAAATTCAAACTGTTACTGGAAACGAACGCTTCAACATTGAAGAACGAAATTTGGGGAACCAAGTGGGCTTAGTGTACTGATCATTACCTGAAAGTATCATCCAGTTTGGGTGAAAAAATATTTGCTGAGATTTTTGGAGACTCGTAATTTTTGGAAGCTTGGCAACCCCTTTCAATGAAAGGGTTTCTCCCCAGTCATTGCTTAGGGCTACATCAAGAGGAAACAGAACATATAGATAGTACGTGAAACTGCTTTATTGTGTCAAGTTTCAAGAAGCTAGCACAAACCGTGTTTGATTTAGAGTTCCAAATACATCTATCAATATAGGAGAAAACAGAGTGAAACGCCAAAATTCAAACTGTTACTGGAAACGAACGCTTCAACATAGAAGAACGAAATTTGGGGAACCAAGTGGGCTTAGTGTACTGATCATTACCTGAAAGTATCATCCAGTTTGGGTGAAAAAATAGTTGCTGAGATTTCTGGAGACTTGTAATTTTTGGAAGCTTGGCAACCCTTTTAAATGAAAGGGTGTCTCCCCAGTCACTGCTTAGGGCTACATCAAGAGGAAACAGAACATGGAGATAGAACGTGAAACTGCTTTATTGTGTCAAGTTTCAAGAAGCTAGCACAAACCGTGTTTGATTTAGAGTTCCAAATACATCTATCAATATAGTAGAAAACAGAGTGAAACGCCAAAATTCAAACTGTTACTGGAAACGAACGCTTCAACATAGAAGAACGAAATTTGGGGAACCAAGTGAGCTTAGTGTACTGATCATTACCTGAAAGTATCATCCAGTTTGGGTGAAAAAATAGTTGCTGAGATTTCTAGAGTCTCGCAATTTTGGGAAGCTTGGCAACGCCTTTCAATGAAAGTGTTTCTCCTCAGTCACTGCTTAGGGCTACATCAAGAGGAAACAGAACATAGAGATAGAACGTGAAACTGCTTTACTGTGTCAAGTTTCAAGAAGCTAGCACAAACCGGGTTTGGTTTAGAGTTCCAAATACATCTATCAATAAAGGAGAAAACAGAGTGAAACGCCAAAATTCAAACTGTTACTGGAAACGAACGCTTCAATATTGAAGAATAAAATTTGGGGAACCAAGTGGGCTTAGTGTACTGATCATTACCTGAAAGTATCATCCAGTTTGGGTGAAAAAATGTTTGCTGAGATTTCTAGAGACTCGCAATTTTGGGAAGCTTGGCAACCACATTCAATGAAAGTGTTTCTCCCCAGTCACTGCTTAGGGCTACATCAAGAGGAAACTGAACATAGAGTTAGAACGTTAAACTGCTTTACTGTGTCAAGTTTCAAGAAGCTAGCACAAACCGTGTTTGATTTAGAGTTCCAAACACATCTATCAATATAGGAGAAAAGAGAGTGAAACGCAAAAATTCAAACTGTTACTGGAAACGAACGCTTCAACATAGAAGAACAAAATTTGGGGAACCAAGTGAGCTTAGTGTACTGATCATTACCTGAAAGTATCATCCAGTTTGGGTGAAAACATAGTTGCTGAGATTTCTGGAGACTCTAATTTTTGGAAGCTTGGCAACCCCTTTCAATGAAAGTGTTTTTCCCCAGTCACTGCTTAGGGCTACAACAAGACGAAACAGAACATAGAGATAGAACTTGAAACTGCTTTACTGTGTCAAGTTTCAAGAAGGTAGCACAAACCGTGTTTGATTTAGAGTTCCAAATACATCTATCAATATAGGAGAAAACAGAGTGATACCCCCAAATTCAAACTGTTACTGGAAACGAACGCTTCAACATAGAAGAACGAAATTTGGGTAGCCAAGTGAGCTTAGTGTACTGATCATTACCTGAAAGTATCATCCAGTTTGGGTGAAAAAATGTTTGCTGAGATTTCTAGAGACTCGTAATTTTTGGAAGCTTGGCAACCCATTTCAATGAAAGTGTTTCTCCCCAGTCACTGCTTAGGGCTACATCAAGAGGAAACAGAACATAGAGATAGAACATGAAACTGCTTTACTGTGTCAAGTTTCAAGAAGCTAGCACAAACCGTGTTTGGTTTAGAGTTCCAAATACATCTATCAATATAGGAGAAAACAGAGTGAAACACCAAAATTCAAACTGTTACTGGAAACGAACGCTTCAACATAGAAGAACGAAATTTGGGAACCAAGTGGGCTCAGTGTACTGATCATTACCTGAAAGTATCATCCAGGTTGGGTGAAAAAATAGTTGCTGTGATTTCTGGACACACGTAATTTTTGGAAGCTTGGCAACCCCTTTCAATGTAAGTGTTTCTCCCCAGTCACTGCTTAGGGCTACATCAAGAGGAAACAGAACATAGAGATAGAACGTGAAACTGCTTTATTGTGTCAAGTTTCAAGAAGCTAGCACAAACCGTGTTTGATTTAGAGTTCCAAATACATCTATCAATATAGGAGAAAACAGAGTGAAACGCCAAAATTCAAACTGTTACTGGAAACGAACGCTTCAACATAGAAGAACGAAATTTGGGGAACCCAGTGAGCTTAGTGTACTGATCATTACCTGAAAGTATCATCCAGTTTGGGTGAAAAAATAGTTGCTGAGATTTCTAGAGTCTCGCAATTTTGGGAAGCTTGGCAACGCCTTTCAATGAAAGTGTTTCTCCTCAGTCACTGCTTAGGGCTACATCAAGAGGAAACAGAACATAGAGATAGAACGTGAAACTGCTTTACTGTGTCAAGTTTCAAGAAGCTAGCACAAACCATGTTTGATTTAGAGTTCCAAACACATCTATCAATATTGGATAAAAGAGAGTGAAACGCAAAAATTCAAACTGTTACTGGAAACGAACGCTTCAACATAGAAGAACGAAATTTGGGGAACCAAGTGAGCTTAGTGTACTGATCATTACCTGAAAGTATCATCCAGTTTGGGTGAAAACAAGTTTGCTGAGGTTTGTAGAGACTCGCAATTTTGGGAAGCTTGGCAACCCCTTTCAATGAAAGTGTTTCTCCTCAGTCACTGCTGAGTGCTACATCAAGAGGATACAAAACATAGAGATAGAACGTGAAACTGCTTTACTGTGTCAATTTTCAAGAAGCTAGCACAAACCGGGTTTGGTTTAGAGTTCCAAATACATCTATCAATATAGGAGAAAACAGAGTGAAACGTCAAAATTCAAACTGTTACTGGAGACGAACGCTTCAACATTGAAGAACGAAATTTGGGGAACCAAGTGGGCTTAGTGTACTGATCATTACCTGAAAATATCATCCAGTTTGGGTGAAAAAATAGTTGCTGAGATTTCTGGAGACTCGTAATTTTTGGAAGCTTGGCAACCCCTTTCAATGAAAGGGTGTCTCCCCAGTCACTGCTTAGAACTACATCAAGAGGAAACAGAACATAGAGATAGAACGTGAAACTGCTTTATTGTGTCAAGTTTCAAGAAGCTAGCACAAACCGTGTTTGATTTAGAGTTCCAAATACATCTATCAATATAGGAGAAAACAGAGTGAAACGCCAAAATTCAAACTGTTACTGGAAACGAACGCTTCAACATAGAAGAACGAAATTTGGGGAACCAAGTGGGCTTAGTGTACTGATCATTACCTGAAAGTATCATCCAGTTTGGGTGAAAAAATAGTTGCTGAGATTTCTGGAGACTTGTAATTTTTGGAAGCTTGGCAACCCTTTTAAATGAAAGGGTGTCTCCCCAGTCACTGCTTAGGGCTACATCAAGAGGAAACAGAACATGGAGATAGAACGTGAAACTGCTTTATTGTGTCAAGTTTCAAGAAGCTAGCACAAACCGTGTTTGATTTAGAGTTCCAAATACATCTATCAATATAGTAGAAAACAGAGTGAAACGCCAAAATTCAAACTGTTACTGGAAACGAACGCTTCAACATAGAAGAACGAAATTTGGGGAACCAAGTGAGCTTAGTGTACTGATCATTACCTGAAAGTATCATCCAGTTTGGGTGAAAAAATAGTTGCTGAGATTTCTAGAGTCTCGCAATTTTGGGAAGCTTGGCAACGCCTTTCAATGAAAGTGTTTCTCCTCAGTCACTGCTTAGGGCTACATCAAGAGAAAACAGAACATAGAGATAGAACGTGAAACTGCTTTACTGTGTCAAGTTTCAAGAAGCTAGCACAAACCGGGTTTGGTTTAGAGTTCCAAATACATCTATCAATAAAGGAGAAAACAGAGTGAAACGCCAAAATTCAAACTGTTACTGGAAACGAACGCTTCAATATTGAAGAATAAAATTTGGGGAACCAAGTGGGCTTAGTGTACTGATCATTACCTAAAAGTATCATCCAGTTTGGGTGAAAAAATGTTTGCTGAGATTTCTAGAGACTCGCAATTTTGGGAAGCTTGGCAACCCCTTTCAATGAAAGTGTTTCTCCCCAGTCACTGCTTAGGGCTACATCAAGAGGAAACAGAACATAGAGTTAGAACGTTAAACTGCTTTACTGTGTCAAGTTTCAAGAAGCTAGCACAAACCGTGTTTGATTTAGAGTTCCAAACACATCTATCCATATAGGAGAAAAGAGAGTGAAACGCAAAAATTCAAACTGTTACTGGAAACGAACGCTTCAACATAGAAGAACAAAATTTGGGGAACCAAGTGAGCTTAGTGTACTGATCATTACCTGAAAGTATCATCCAGTTTGGGTGAAAAAATTGTTGCTGAGATTTCTGGAGACTCGTAATTTTTGGAAGCTTGGCAACCCCTTTCAATGAAAGTGTTTTTCCCCAGTCACTGCTTAGGGCTACAACAAGACGAAACAGAACATAGAGATAGAACTTGAAACTGCTTTACTGTGTCAAGTTTCAAGAAGGTAGCACAAACCGTGTTTGATTTAGAGTTCCAAATACATCTATCAATATAGGAGAAAACAGAGTGATACCCCCAAATTCAAACTGTTAATGGAAACGAACGCTTCAACATAGAAGAACGAAATTTGGGTAGCCAAGTGAGCTTAGTGTACTGATCATTACCTGAAAGTATCATCCAGTTTGGGTGAAAAAATGTTTGCTGAGATTTCTAGAGACTCGTAATTTTTGGAAGCTTGGCAACCCCTTTCAATGAAAGTGTTTCTCCCCAGTCACTGCTTAGGGCTACATCAAGAGGAAACAGAACATAGAGATAGAACATGAAACTGCTTTACTGTGTCAAGTTTCAAGAAGCTAGCACAAACCGTGTTTGCTTTAGAGTTCCAAATACATCTATCAATATAGGAGAAAACAGAGTGAAACACCAAAATTCAAACTGTTACTGGAAACGAACGCTTCAACATAGAAGAATGAAATTTGTGAACCAAGTGGGCTCAGTGTACTGATCATTACCTGAAAGTATCATCCAGGTTGGGTGAAAAAATAGTTGCTGTGATTTCTGGACACTCGTAATTTTTGGAAGCTTGGCAACCCCTTTCAATGTAAGTGTTTCTCCCCAGTCACTGCTTAGGGCTACATCAAGAGGAAACAGAACATAGAGATAGAACGTGAAACTGCTTTATTGTGTCAAGTTTCAAGAAGCTAGCACAAACCGTGTTTGATTTAGAGTTCCAAATACATCTATCAATATAGGAGAAAACAGAGTGAAACGCCAAAATTCAAACTGTTACTGGAAACGAACGCTTCAACATAGAAGAACGAAATTTGGGGAACCCAGTGAGCTTAGTGTACTGATCATTACCTGAAAGTATCATCCAGTTTGGGTGAAAAAATACTTGCTGAGATTTCTAGAGTCTCGCAATTTTGGGAAGCTTGGCAACGCCTTTCAATGAAAGTGTTTCTCCTCAGTCACTGCTTAGGGCTACATCAAGAGGAAACAGAACATAGTGATAGAACGTGAAACTGCTTTACTGTGTCAAGTTTCAAGAAGCTAGCACAAACCATGTTTGATTTAGAGTTCCAAACACATCTATCAATATTGGAGAAAAGAGAGTGAAACGCAAAAATTCAAACTGTTACTGGAAACGAACGCTTCAACATAGAAGAACGAAATTTGGGGAACCAAGTGAGCTTAGTGTACTGATCATTACCTGAAAGTATCATCCAGTTTGGGTGAAAACAAGTTTGCTGAGGTTTGTAGAGACTCGCAATTTTGGGAAGCTTGGCAACCCCTTTCAATGAAAGTGTTTCTCCTCAGTCACTGCTGAGTGCTACATCAAGAGGATACAAAACATAGAGATAGAACGTGAAACTGCTTTACTGTGTCAATTTTCAAGAAGCTAGCACAAACCGGGTTTGGTTTAGAGTTCCAAATACATCTATCAATATAGGAGAAAACAGAGTGAAACGTCAAAATTCAAACTGTTACTGGAGACGAACGCTTCAACATTGAAGAACGAAATTTGGGGAACCAAGTGGGTTAGTGTACTGATCATTACCTGAAAATATCATCCAGTTTGGGTGAAAAAATAGTTGCTGAGATTTCTGGAGACTCGTAATTTTTGGAAGCTTGGCAATCCCTTTCAATGAAAGGGTGTCTCCCCAGTCACTGCTTAGAACTACATCAAGAGGAAACAGAACATAGAGATAGAACGTGAAACTGCTTTATTGTGTCAAGTTTCAAGAAGCTAGCACAAACCGTGTTTGATTTAGAGTTCCAAATACATCTATCAATATAGGAGAAAACAGAGTGAAACGCCAAAATTCAAACTGTTACTGGAAACGAACGCTTCAACATAGAAGAACGAAATTTGGGGAACCAAGTGGGCTTAGTGTACTGATCATTACCTGAAAGTATCATCCAGTTTGGGTGAAAAAATAGTTGCTGAGATTTCTGGAGACTTGTAATTTTTGGAAGCTTGGCAACCCTTTTAAATGAAAGGGTGTCTCCCCAGTCACTGCTTAGGGCTACATCAAGAGGAAACAGAACATGGAGATAGAACGTGAAACTGCTTTATTGTGTCAAGTTTCAAGAAGCTAGCACAAACCGTGTTTGATTTAGAGTTCCAAATACATCTATCAATATAGTAGAAAACAGAGTGAAACGCCAAAATTCAAACTGTTACTGGAAACGAACGCTTCAACATAGAAGAACGAAATTTGGGGAACCAAGTGAGCTTAGTGTACTGATCATTACCTGAAAGTATCATCCAGTTTGGGTGAAAAAATAGTTGCTGAGATTTCTAGAGTCTCGCAATTTTGGGAAGCTTGGCAACGCCTTTCAATGAAAGTGTTTCTCCTCAGTCACTGCTTAGGGCTACATCAAGAGGAAACAGAACATAGAGATAGAACGTGAAACTGCTTTACTGTGTCAAGTTTCAAGAAGCTAGCACAAACCGGGTTTGGTTTAGAGTTCCAAATACATCTATCAATAAAGGAGAAAACAGAGTGAAACGCCAAAATTCAAACTGTTACTGGAAACGAACGCTTCAATATTGAAGAATAAAATTTGGGGAACCAAGTGGGCTTAGTGTACTGATCATTACCTAAAAGTATCATCCAGTTTGGGTGAAAAAATGTTTGCTGAGATTTCTAGAGACTCGCAATTTTGGGAAGCTTGGCAACCCCTTTCAATGAAAGTGTTTCTCCCCAGTCACTGCTTAGGGCTACATCAAGAGGAAACAGAACATAGAGTTAGAACGTTAAACTGCTTTACTGTGTCAAGTTTCAAGAAGCTAGCACAAACCGTGTTTGATTTAGAGTTCCAAACACATCTATCCATATAGGAGAAAAGAGAGTGAAACGCAAAAATTCAAACTGTTACTGGAAACGAACGCTTCAACATAGAAGAACAAAATTTGGGGAACCAAGTGAGCTTAGTGTACTGATCATTACCTGAAAGTATCATCCAGTTTGGGTGAAAAAATTGTTGCTGAGATTTCTGGAGACTCGTAATTTTTGGAAGCTTGGCAACCCCTTTCAATGAAAGTGTTTTTCCCCAGTCACTGCTTAGGGCTACAACAAGACGAAACAGAACATAGAGATAGAACTTGAAACTGCTTTACTGTGTCAAGTTTCAAGAAGGTAGCACAAACCGTGTTTGATTTAGAGTTCCAAATACATCTATCAATATAGGAGAAAACAGAGTGATACCCCCAAATTCAAACTGTTAATGGAAACGAACGCTTCAACATAGAAGAACGAAATTTGGGTAGCCAAGTGAGCTTAGTGTACTGATCATTACCTGAAAGTATCATCCAGTTTGGGTGAAAAAATGTTTGCTGAGATTTCTAGAGACTCGTAATTTTTGGAAGCTTGGCAACCCCTTTCAATGAAAGTGTTTCTCCCCAGTCACTGCTTAGGGCTACATCAAGAGGAAACAGAACATAGAGATAGAACATGAAACTGCTTTACTGTGTCAAGTTTCAAGAAGCTAGCACAAACCGTGTTTGCTTTAGAGTTCCAAATACATCTATCAATATAGGAGAAAACAGAGTGAAACACCAAAATTCAAACTGTTACTGGAAACGAACGCTTCAACATAGAAGAATGAAATTTGTGAACCAAGTGGGCTCAGTGTACTGATCATTACCTGAAAGTATCATCCAGGTTGGGTGAAAAAATAGTTGCTGTGATTTCTGGACACTCGTAATTTTTGGAAGCTTGGCAACCCCTTTCAATGTAAGTGTTTCTCCCCAGTCACTGCTTAGGGCTACATCAAGAGGAAACAGAACATAGAGATAGAACGTGAAACTGCTTTATTGTGTCAAGTTTCAAGAAGCTAGCACAAACCGTGTTTGATTTAGAGTTCCAAATACATCTATCAATATAGGAGAAAACAGAGTGAAACGCCAAAATTCAAACTGTTACTGGAAACGAACGCTTCAACATAGAAGAACGAAATTTGGGGAACCCAGTGAGCTTAGTGTACTGATCATTACCTGAAAGTATCATCCAGTTTGGGTGAAAAAATAGTTGCTGAGATTTCTAGAGTCTCGCAATTTTGGGAAGCTTGGCAACGCCTTTCAATGAAAGTGTTTCTCCTCAGTCACTGCTTAGGGCTACATCAAGAGGAAACAGAACATAGTGATAGAACGTGAAACTGCTTTACTGTGTCAAGTTTCAAGAAGCTAGCACAAACCATGTTTGATTTAGAGTTCCAAACACATCTATCAATATTGGAGAAAAGAGAGTGAAACGCAAAAATTCAAACTGTTACTGGAAACGAACGCTTCAACATAGAAGAACGAAATTTGGGGAACCAAGTGAGCTTAGTGTACTGATCATTACCTGAAAGTATCATCCAGTTTGGGTGAAAACAAGTTTGCTGAGGTTTGTAGAGACTCGCAATTTTGGGAAGCTTGGCAACCCCTTTCAATGAAAGTGTTTCACCTCAGTCACTGCTGAGTGCTACATCAAGAGGATACAAAACATAGAGATAGAACGTGAAACTGCTTTACTGTGTCAATTTTCAAGAAGCTAGCACAAACCGGGTTTGGTTTAGAGTTCCAAATACATCTATCAATATAGGAGAAAACAGAGTGAAACGTCAAAATTCAAACTGTTACTGGAGACGAACGCTTCAACATTGAAGAACGAAATTTGGGGAACCAAGTGGGTTAGTGTACTGATCATTACCTGAAAATATCATCCAGTTTGGGTGAAAAAATAGTTGCTGAGATTTCTGGAGACTCGTAATTTTTGGAAGCTTGGCAATCCCTTTCAATGAAAGGGTGTCTCCCCAGTCACTGCTTAGAACTACATCAAGAGGAAACAGAACATAGAGATAGAACGTGAAACTGCTTTATTGTGTCAAGTTTCAAGAAGCTAGCACAAACCGTGTTTGATTTAGAGTTCCAAATACATCTATCAATATAGGAGAAAACAGAGTGAAACGCCAAAATTCAAACTGTTACTGGAAACGAACGCTTCAACATAGAAGAACGAAATTTGGGGAACCAAGTGGGCTTAGTGTCCTGATCATTACCTGAAAGTATCATCCAGTTTGGGTGAAAAAATAGTTGCTGAGATTTCTGGAGACTTGTAATTTTTGGAAGCTTGGCAACCCTTTTAAATGAAAGGGTGTCTCCCCAGTCACTGCTTAGGGCTACATCAAGAGGAAACAGAACATGGAGATAGAACGTGAAACTGCTTTATTGTGTCAAGTTTCAAGAAGCTAGCACAAACCGTGTTTGATTTAGAGTTCCAAATACATCTATCAATATAGTAGAAAACAGAGTGAAACGCCAAAATTCAAACTGTTACTGGAAACGAACGCTTCAACATAGAAGAACGAAATTTGGGGAACCAAGTGAGCTTAGTGTACTGATCATTACCTGAAAGTATCATCCAGTTTGGGTGAAAAAATAGTTGCTGAGATTTCTAGAGTCTCGCAATTTTGGGAAGCTTGGCAACGCCTTTCAATGAAAGTGTTTCTCCTCAGTCACTGCTTAGGGCTACATCAAGAGGAAACAGAACATAGAGATAGAACGTGAAACTGCTTTACTGTGTCAAGTTTCAAGAAGCTAGCACAAACCGGGTTTGGTTTAGAGTTCCAAATACATCTATCAATAAAGGAGAAAACAGAGTGAAACGCCAAAATTCAAACTGTTACTGGAAACGAACGCTTCAATATTGAAGAATAAAATTTGGGGAACCAAGTGGGCTTAGTGTACTGATCATTACCTGAAAGTATCATCCAGTTTGGGTGAAAAAATGTTTGCTGAGATTTCTAGAGACTCGCAATTTTGGGAAGCTTGGCAACCCCTTTCAATGAAAGTGTTTCTCCCCAGTCACTGCTTAGGGCTACATCAAGAGGAAACTGAACATAGAGTTAGAACGTTAAACTGCTTTACTGTGTCAAGTTTCAAGAAGCTAGCACAAACCGTGTTTGATTTAGAGTTCCAAACACATCTATCCATATAGGAGAAAAGAGAGTGAAACGCAAAAATTCAAACTGTTACTGGAAACGAACGCTTCAACATAGAAGAACAAAATTTGGGGAACCAAGTGAGCTTAGTGTACTGATCATTACCTGAAAGTATCATCCAGTTTGGGTGAAAACATAGTTGCTGAGATTTCTGGAGACTCGTAATTTTTGGAAGCTTGGCAACCCCTTTCAATGAAAGTGTTTTTCCCCAGTCACTGCTTAGGGCTACAACAAGACGAAACAGAACATAGAGATAGAACTTGAAACTGCTTTACTGTGTCAAGTTTCAAGAAGGTAGCACAAACCGTGTTTGATTTAGAGTTCCAAATACATCTATCAATATAGGAGAAAACAGAGTGATACCCCCAAATTCAAACTGTTAATGGAAACGAACGCTTCAACATAGAAGAACGAAATTTGGGTAGCCAAGTGAGCTTAGTGTACTGATCATTACCTGAAAGTATCATCCAGTTTGGGTGAAAAAATGTTTGCTGAGATTTCTAGAGACTCGTAATTTTTGGAAGCTTGGCAACCCCTTTCAATGAAAGTGTTTCTCCCCAGTCACTGCTTAGGGCTACATCAAGAGGAAACAGAACATAGAGATAGAACATGAAACTGCTTTACTGTGTCAAGTTTCAAGAAGCTAGCACAAACCGTGTTTGGTTTAGAGTTCCAAATACATCTATCAATATAGGAGAAAACAGAGTGAAACACCAAAATTCAAACTGTTACTGGAAACGAACGCTTCAACATAGAAGAACGAAATTTGGGGAACCAAGTGGGCTCAGTGTACTGATCATTACCTGAAAGTATCATCCAGGTTGGGTGAAAAAATAGTTGCTGTGATTTCTGGACACTCGTAATTTTTGGAAGCTTGGCAACCCCTTTCAATGTAAGTGTTTCTCCCCAGTCACTGCTTAGGGCTACATCAAGAGGAAACAGAACATAGAGATAGAACGTGAAACTGCTTTATTGTGTCAAGTTTCAAGAAGCTAGCACAAACCGTGTTTGATTTAGAGTTCCAAATACATCTATCAATATAGGAGAAAACAGAGTGAAACGTCAAAATTCAAACTGTTACTGGAAACGAACGCTTCAACATTGAAGAACGAAATTTGGGGAACCAAGTGGGCTTAGTGTACTGATCATTACCTGAAAGTATCATGCAGTTTGGGTGAAAACATACTTGCTGAGATTTCTGGAGACTCGTAATTTTTGGAGCTTGGAAACCCCTTTCAATGAAAGTGTTTCTCCCCAGTCACTGCTTAGGGCTACATCAAGAGGAAACAGAACATAGTGATAGAACGTGAAACTGCTTTACTGTGTCAAGTTTCAAGAAGCTAGCACAAACCGTGTTTGATTTAGAGTTCCAAATACATCTGTCAGTATAGGAGAAAACAGTGTGAAAAGCCACAATTCAAACAGTTACTGGAAGCGAACATTTCAACATAAAAGAACGAAATTTGGGCAACCAAGTGAGCTTAGTGTACTAATCATTACCTGAAAGTATCATCCAGTTAGGGTGAAAAAATAGTTGCTGAGATTTCTGGAGACTCACAAATTTTGGAAGCTTGGCAACCACTTTTAATGAAAGTGTTTCTCCCCAGTCACTGCTTAGGGCTACATCAAGAGGAAACAGAACATAGAGATAGAACGTGAAACTGCTTTATTCTGTCAAGTTTCAAGAAGCTAGCACAAACCGTGTTTGGTTTAGAGTTCCAAATACATCTATCAATATAGGAGAAAACAGAGTGAAAGGCCAAAATTCAAACTGTTACTGGAAATGAACGCTTCAACATAGAAGAACGAAATTTAGGGAACCAAGTGGGCTTAGTGTACTGATCATTACCTGAAAGTATCATCCAGTTTGGGTGAAAAAATAGTTGCTGAGATTTCTAGAGTCTCGCAATTTTGGGAAGCTTGGCAACCCCTTTCAATGAAAGTGTTTCACCTCATTCACTGCTGAGTGCTACATCAAGAGGAAACAAAACATAGAGATAGAATGTGAAACTGCTTTACTCTGTCAAGTTTCAAGAAGCTAGCACAAACCGGGTTTGGTTTAGAGTTCCAAATACATCTATCAATATAGGAGAAAACAGAGTGAAACGCCAAAATTCAAACAGTTACTGGAAGCGAACGCTTCAACATAAAAAATTAACTTTGGGGAACAAAGTGAGCTTAGTGTCCTGATCATTACCTGAAAGTATCATCCAGTTTGGGTGAAAAAATAGTTGCTGAGATTTCTGGAGACTCTTAATTTTTGGAAGCTTGGCAACCCTTTTCAATGAAAGGGTGTCTCCCCAGTCACTGCTTAGGGCTACATCAAGAGGAAACAGAACATGGAGATAGAACGTGAAACTGCTTTATTGTGTCAAGTTTCAAGAAGCTAGCACAAACCGTGTTTGATTTAGAGTTCCAAATACATCTATCAATATAGTAGAAAACAGAGTGAAACGCCAAAATTCAAACTGTTACTGGAAACGAACGCTTCAACATTGAAGAACGAAATTTGGGGAACCAAGTGGGCTTAGTGTACTGATCATTACCTGAAAGTATCATCCAGTTTGGGTGAAAAAATATTTGCTGAGATTTCTGGAGACTCGTAATATTTGGAAGCTTGGCAACCCCTTTCAATGAAAGGGTTTCTCCCCAGTCACTGCTTAGGGCTACATCAAGAGGAAACAGAACATATAGATAGAACATGAAACTGTTTTATTGTGTCAAATTTCAAGAAGATAGCACAAACCGTGTTTGATTTAGAGTTCCAAATACATCTATCAATATAGGAGAAAACAGAGTTAAACGCCAAAATTCAAACTGTTACTGGAAAGAACGCTTCAACATAGAAGAACGAAATTTGGGGATCAAAGTGGGCTTAGTGTACTGATCATTACCTGAAAGTATCATCCAGTTTGGGTGAAAACATAGTTGCTGAGATTTCTGGAGACTCGTAATTTTTGGAAGCTTGGCAACCCCTTTCAATGAAAGTGTTTCTCCCCAGTCACTGCTTAGGGCTACATCAAGAGGAAACTGAACATAGAGTTAGAACGTTAAACTGCTTTACTGTGTCAAGTTTCAAGAAGCTAGCACAAACCATGTTTGATTTAGAGTTCCAAACACATCTATCAATATTGGAGAAAAGATAGTGAAACGCAAAAATTCAAACTGTTACTGGAAACGAACGCTTCAACATAGAAGAACGAAATTTGGGGAACCAAGTGAGCTTAGTGTACTGATCATTACCTGAAAGTATCATCCAGTTTGGGTGAAAACAAGTTTGCTGAGGTTTGTAGAGACTCGCAATTTTGGGAAGCTTGGCAACCCCTTTCAATGAAAGTGTTTCTCCTCAGTCACTGCTGAGTGCTACATCAAGAGGATACAAAACATAGAGATAGAACGTGAAACTGCTTTACTGTGTCAATTTTCAAGAAGCTAGCACAAACCGGGTTTGGTTTAGAGTTCCAAATACATCTATCAATATAGGAGAAAACAGAGTGAAACGTCAAAATTCAAACTGTTACTGGAGACGAACGCTTCAACATAGAAGAACGAAATTTGGGGAACCAAGTGGGCTCAGTGTACTGATCATTACCTGAAAGTATCATCCAGGTTGGGTGAAAAAATAGTTGCTGTGATTTCTGGAGACTCGTAATTTTTGGAAGCTTGGCAACCCCTTTCAATGTAAGTGTTTCTCCCCAGTCACTGCTTAGGACTACATCAAGAGGAAACAGAACATAGAGATAGAACGTGAAACTGCTTTATTGTGTCAAGTTTCAAGAAGCTAGCACAAACCGTGTTTGATTTAGAGTTCCAAATACATCTATCAATATAGGAGAAAACAGAGTGAAACGCCAAAATTCAAACTGTTACTGGAAACGAACGCTTCAACATAGAAGAACGAAATTTGGGGAACCAAGTGGGCTTAGTGTACTGATCATTACCTGAAAGTATCATCCAGTTTGGGTGAAAAAATAGTTGCTGAGATTTCTGGAGACTTGTAATTTTTGGAAGCTTGGCAACCCCTTTCAATGAAAGGGTGTCTCCCCAGTCACTGCTTAGGGCTACATCAAGAGGAAACAGAACATGGAGATAGAACGTGAAACTGCTTTATTGTGTCAAGTTTCAAGAAGCTAGCACAAACCGTGTTTGATTTAGAGTTCCAAATACATCTATCAATATAGGAGAAAACAGAGTGAAACGCCAAAATTCAAACTGTTACTGGAAACGAACGCTTCAACATAGAAGAACGAAATTTGGGGAACCTAGTGGGCTTAGTGTACTGATCATTACCTGAAAGTATCATCCAGTTTGGGTGAAAAAATAGTTGCTGAGATTTCTGGAGACTCGTAATTTTTGGAAGCTTGGCAACCCTTTTCAATGAAAGGGTGTCTCCCCAGTCACTGCTTAGGGCTACATCAAGAGGAAACAGAACATGGAGATAGAACGTGAAACTGCTTTATTGTGTCAAGTTTCAAGAAGCTAGCACAAACCGTGTTTGATTTAGAGTTCCAAATACATCTATCAATATAGTAGAAAACAGAGTGAAACGCCAAAATTCAAACTGTTACTGGAAACGAACGCTTCAACATAGAAGAACGAAATTTGGGGAACCAAGTGAGCCTAGTGTACTGATCATTACCTGAAAGTATCATCCCGTTTGTGTGAAAACATGTTTGCTGAGATGTGTAGAGACTCGCAATTTTGGGAAGCTTGGCAACCCCTTTCAATGAAAGTGTTTCTCCTCAGTCACTGCTGAGTGCTACATCAAGAGGATACAAAACATAGAGATAGAACATGACTGCTTTACTGTGTCAAGTTTCAGGAAGCTAGCACAAACCGGTTTTGGTTTAGAGTTCCAAATACATCTATCAATATAGGAGAAAACAGAGTGAAACGCCAAAATTCAAACTGTTACTGGAAACGAACGCTTCAACATTGAAGAACGAAATTTGGGGAACCAAGTGGGCTTAGTGTACTGATCATTACCTGAAAGTATCATCCAGTTTGGGTGAAAAAAATATTTGCTGAGATTTCTGGAGACTCGTAGTTTTTGGAAGCTTGGCAACCCCTTTCAATGAAAGGGTTTCTCCCCAGTCACTGCTGAGTGCTACATCAAGAGGATACAAAACATAGAGATAGAACGTGAAACTGCTTTACTGTGTCAATTTTCAAGAAGCTAGCACAAACCGGGTTTGGATTAGAGTTCCAAATACATCTATCAATATAGGAGAAAACAGAGTGAAACGTCAAAATTCAAACTGTTACTGGAAACGAACGCTTCAACATTGAAGAACGAAATTTGGGGAACCAAGTGGGCTTTGTGTACTGATCATTACCTGAAAGTATCATGCAGTTTGGGTGAAAACATACTTGCTGAGATTTCTGGAGACTCGTAATTTTTGGAGCTTGGAAACCCCTTTCAATGAAAGTGTTTCTCCCCAGTCACTGCTTAGGGCTACATCAAGAGGAAACAGAACATAGTGATAGAACGTGAAACTGCTTTACTGTGTCAAGTTTCAAGAAGCTAGCACAAACCGTGTTTGATTTAGAGTTCCAAATACATCTGTCAGTATAGGAGAAAACAGTGTGAAAAGCCACAATTCAAACAGTTACTGGAAGCGAACATTTCAACATAAAAGAACGAAATTTGGGCAACCAAGTGAGCTTAGTGTACTGATCATTACCTGAAAGTATCATCCAGTTAGGGTGAAAAAATAGTTGCTGAGATTTCTGGAGACTCACAAATCTTGGAAGCTTGGCAACCACTTTTAATGAAAGTGTTTCTCCCCAGTCACTGCTTAGGGCTACATCAAGAGGAAACAGAACATAGAGATAGAACGTGAAACTGCTTTATTCTGTCAAGTTTCAAGAAGCTAGCACAAACCGTGTTTGGTTTAGAGTTCCAAATACATCTATCAATATAGGAGAAAACAGAGTGAAAGGCCAAAATTCAAACTGTTACTGGAAATGAACGCTTCAACATAGAAGAACGAAATTTAGGGAACCAAGTGGGCTTAGTGTACTGATCATTACCTGAAAGTATCATCCAGTTTGGGTGAAAAAATAGTTGCTGAGATTTCTAGAGTCTCGCAATTTTGGGAAGCTTGGCAACCCCTTTCAATGAAAGTGTTTCTCCTCAGTCACTGCTGAGTGCTACATCAAGAGGAAACAAAACATAGAGATAGAATGTGAAACTGCTTTACTCTGTCAAGTTTCAAGAAGCTAGCACAAACCGGGTTTGGTTTAGAGTTCCAAATACATCTATCAATATAGGAGAAAACAGAGTGAAACGCCAAAATTCAAACAGTTACTGGAAGCGAACGCTTCAACATAAAAAATTAACTTTGGGGAACAAAGTGAGCTTAGTGTCCTGATCATTACCTGAAAGTATCATCCAGTTTGGGTGAAAAAATAGTTGCTGAGATTTCTGGAGACTCGTAATTTTTGGAAGCTTGGCAACCCCTTTCAATGAAAGGGTGTCTCCCCAGTCACTGCTTAGGGCTACATCAAGAGGAAACAGAACATGGAGATAGAACGTGAAACTGCTTTATTGTGTCAAGTTTCAAGAAGCTAGCACAAACCGTGTTTGATTTAGAGTTCCAAATACATCTATCAATATAGTAGAAAACAGAGTGAAACGCCAAAATTCAAACTGTTACTGGAAACGAACGCTTCAACATTGAAGAACGAAATTTGGGGAACCAAGTGGGCTTAGTGTACTGATCATTACCTGAAAGTATCATCCAGTTTGGGTGAAAAAATATTTGCTGAGATTTCTGGAGACTCGTAATTTTTGGAAGCTTGGCAACTCCTTTCAATGAAAGGGTTTCTCCCCAGTCACTGCTTAGGGCTACATCAAGAGGAAACAGAACATATAGATAGAACATGAAACTGTTTTATTGTGTCAAATTTCAAGAAGATAGCACAAACCGTGTTTGATTTAGAGTTCCAAATACATCTATCAATATAGGAGAAAACAGAGTTAAACGCCAAAATTCAAACTGTTACTGGAAAGAACGCTTCAACATAGAAGAACGAAATTTGGGGATCCAAGTGGGCTTAGTGTACTGATCATTACCTGAAAGTATCATCCAGTTTGGGTGAAAACATAGTTGCTGAGATTTCTGGAGACTCGTAATTTTTGGAAGCTTGGCAACCCCTTTCAATGAAAGTGTTTCTCCCCAGTCACTGCTTAGGGCTACATCAAGAGGAAACTGAACATAGAGTTAGAACGTTAAACTGCTTTACTGTGTCAAGTTTCAAGAAGCTAGCACAAACCATGTTTGATTTAGAGTTCCAAACACATCTATCAATATTGGAGAAAAGAGAGTGAAACGCAAAAATTCAAACTGTTACTGGAAACGAACGCTTCAACATAGAAGAACGAAATTTGGGGAACCAAGTGAGCTTAGTGTACTGATCATTACCTGAAAGTATCATCCAGTTTGGGTGAAAACAAGTTTGCTGAGGTTTGTAGAGACTGGCAATTTTGGGAAGCTTGGCAACCCCTTTCAATGAAAGTGTTTCTCCTCAGTCACTGCTGAGTGCTACATCAAGAGGATACAAAACATAGAGATAGAACGTGAAACTGCTTTACTGTGTCAATTTTCAAGAAGCTAGCACAAACCGGGTTTGGTTTAGAGTTCCAAATACATCTATCAATATAGGAGAAAACAGAGTGAAACGTCAAAATTCAAACTGTTACTGGAGACGAACGCTTCAACATTGAAGAACGACATTTGGGGAACCAAGTGGGCTTAGTGTACTGATCATTACCTGAAAGTATCATCCAGTTTGGGTGAAAAAATAGTTGCTGAGATTTCTGGAGACTCGTAATTTTTGGAAGCTTGGCAACCCCTTTAAATGAAAGGGTGTCTCCCCAGTCACTGCTTAGAACTACATCAATAGGAAACAGAACATAGAGATAGAACGTGAAACTGCTTTATTGTGTCAAGTTTCAAGAAGCTAGCACAAACCGTGTTTGATTTAGAGTTCCAAATACATCTATCAATATAGCAGAAAACAGAGTGAAACGCCAAAATTCAAACTGTTACTGGAAACGAACGCTTCAACATAGAAGAACGAAATTTGGGGAACCAAGTGGGCTTAGTGTACTGATCATTACCTGAAAGTATCATCCAGTTTGGGTGAAAAAATAGTTGCTGAGATTTCTGGAGACTTGTAATTTTTGGAAGCTTGGCAACCCTTTTCAATGAAAGGGTGTCTCCCCAGTCACTGCTTAGGGCTACATCAAGAGGAAACAGAACATGGAGATAGAACGTGAAACTGCTTTATTGTGTCAAGTTTCAAGAAGCTAGCACAAACCGTGTTTGATTTAGAGTTCCAAATACATCTATCAATATAGTAGAAAACAGAGTGAAACGCCAAAATTCAAACTGTTACTGGAAACAAACGCTTCAACATAGAAGAACGAAATTTGGGGAACCAAGTGAGCTTAGTGCACTGATCATTGCCTGAAAGTATCATCCCGTTTGGGTGAAAACATGTTTGCTGAGATTTGTAGAGACTCGCAATTTTGGGAAGCTTGGCAACCCCTTTCAATGAAAGTGTTTCTCCTCAGTCACTGCTGAGTGCTACATCAAGAGGATACAAAACATAGAGAAAGAACATGAAACTGCTTTACTGTGTCAAGTTTCAGGAAGCTAGCACAAACCGTGTTTGGTTTAGAGTTCCAAATACATCTATCAATATAGGAGAAAACAGAGTAAAACGCCAAAATTCAAACTGTTACTGGAAACGAACGCTTCAACATTGAAGAACGAAATTTGGGGAACCAAGTGGGCTTAGAGTACTGATCATTACCTGAAAGTATCATCCACTTTGGGTGAAAAAATAGTTGCTGAGATTTCTGGAGACTCGTAATTTTTGGAAGCTTGGCAACCCCTTTCAATGAAAGGGTTTCTCCCCAGTCACTGCTTAGGGCTACATCAAGAGGAAACAGAACATATAGATAGAACGTGAAACTGCTTTATTGTGTCAAGTTTCAAGAAGCTAGCCCAAACAGTGTTTGATTTAGAGTTCCAAATACATCTATCAATATAGGAGAAAACAGAGTGAAACGCCAAAATTCAAACTGTTACTGGAAACGAACGCTTCAACATAGAAGAACGAAATTTGGGGAACCAAGTGGGCTTAGTGTACTGATCATTACCTGAAAGTATCATCCAGTTTGGGTGAAAAAATAGTTGCTGAGATTTCTGGAGACTTGTAATTTTTGGAAGCTTGGCAACCCTTTTCAATGAAAGGGTGTCTCCCGAGTCACTGCTTAGGGCTACATCAAGAGGAAACAGAACATGGAGATAGAATGTGAAACTGCTTTATTGTGTCAAGTTTCAAGAAGCTAGCACAAACCGTGTTTGATTTAGAGTTCCAAATACATCTATCAATATAGTAGAAAACAGAGTGAAACGCCAAAATTCAAACTGTTACTGGAAACGAATGCTTCAACATAGAAGAACGAAATTTGGGGAACCCAGTGAGCTTAGTGTACTGATCATTACCTGAAAGTATCATCCAGTTTGGGTGAAAGAATAGTTGCTGAGATTTCTAGAGTCTCGCAATTTTGGGAAGCTTGGCAACGCCTTTCAATGAAAGTGTTTTTCCCTCAGTCACTGCTGAGTGCTACATCAAGAGGAAACAGAACATAGAGATAGAACGTGAAACTGCTTTACTGTGTCAAGTTTCAAGAAGCTGGCACAAACCGTGTTTGGTTTAGAGTTTCAAATACATCTATCAATATAGGAGAAAACAGAGTGAAACGCCAAAATTCAAACTGTTACTGGAAACGAACGCTTCAACATAGAAGAACGAAATATGGGGATCCAAGTGGGCTTACTGTACTGATCATTACCTGAAAGTATCATCCAGTTTGGGTGAAAACATAGTTTCTGAGATTAATGGAGACTCATAATATTTGGAAGCTTGGCAACCCCTTTCAATGAAAGTGTTTCTCCGCAGTCACTGCTGAGGGCTACATCAAGAGGAAAAAGAACATAGAGATAGAACGTGAAACTGCTTTACTGCGTCAAGTTTCAAGAAGCTAGCACAAACCGTGTTTGATTTAGAGTTCCAAATACATCTATCAATATAGGAGAAAACAGAGTGAAACGCCAAAATTCAAACTGTTACTGGAAACGAACGCTTCAACATAGAAGAACGAAATTCGGGGAACCAAGTGGGCTTAGTGTAAAGATCATTACCTGAAAGTATCATCCAGTTTGGGTGAAAAAATGTTTGCTGTGATTTCTGGACACTCGTAATTTTTGGAAGCTTGGCAACGCCTTTCAGTGTAAGGGTTTCTCCCCAGTCACTGCTTATGGCTACATCAAGAGGAAACAGAACATAGAGATAGAACTTGAAACTGCTTTATTGTGAAAGTTTCAAGAAGCTAGCACAAACCGTGTTTGGTTTAGAGTTCCAAATACATCTATCAATATAGGAGAAAACAGAGTGAAACGCCAAAATTCAAACTGTTACTGGAAACGAACGCTTCAACACAGAAGAATGAAATTTGGGGATCCAAGTGGGCTTAGTGTACTGATCATTACCTGAAAGTATCATCCAGTTTGGGTGAAAACAGAGTTGCTGAGATTTCTGGAGACTCGTAATTTTTGGAAGCTTGGCAACCCCTTTCAATGAAAGTGTTTCTCCCCAGTCACTGCTTAGGGCTACATCAAGAGGAAACAGAACATAGAGTTAGAACGTGAAACTGCTTTACTGTGTCAACTTTCCAGAAGCTAGCACAAACCGTGTTTGATTTAGAGTTCCAAATACATCTATCAATATAGGAGAAAACAGAGTGAAACGCCAAAATTCAAACTGTTACTGCAAACGAACGCTTCAACATAGAAGAACGAAATTTGGGTAACCAAGTGGGCTTAGTGTACTCATCATTACCTGAAAGTATCATCAGTTTGGGTGAAAACATAGTTGCTCACATTTCTGGAGACTCGTAATTTTTGGAAGCTTGGCAACCCCTTTCAATGAAAGTGTTTCTCCCCAGTCACTGCTTAGGGCTACATCAAGAGGAAACAGAACATAGAGATAGAACTTGAAACTGCTTTATTGTGTCAACTTTCAAGAAGCTAGCACAAACCGTGTTTGATTTAGAGTTCCAAATACATCTGTCAGTATAGGAGAAAACAGAGTGAAACGCCAAAATTCAAACTGTTACTGGAAACGAACGCTTCAACATAGAAGAATGAAATTTGGCGAAACAAGTGGGCTTAGTGTACTGATCATTACCTGAAAGTATCATCCAGTTTGGGTGAAAACATAGTTGCTGTGATTTCTGGAGACTCGTAATTTTTGGAAGCTGGGCAACCCCTTTCAATGAAAGTGTTTCTCCCCAGTCACTGCTTAGGGCTACATCAAGAGGAAACAGAACATAGAGTTAGAACCTGAAACTGCTTTACTGTGTCAAGTTTCAAGAAGCTAGCACAAACCGTGTTTGATTTAGAGTTCGAAATACATCTGTCAGTATAGGAGAAAACAGAGTGAAACGCCAAAATTCAAACAGTTACTGGAAGCGAACGCTTCAACATAAAAGAACGAAATTTGGGGAACCAAGTGAGCTTAGTGTACTGATCATTACCTGAAAGTATCATCCAGTTTGGGTTAAAAAATAGTTGCTGAGATTTCTGGAGACTCGCAATTTTGGGAAGCTTGGCAACCCCTTTCAATGAAAGTGTTTCTCCTCAGTCACTGCTGAGTGCTACATCAAGAGGAAACAAAACATAGAGATAGAACGTGAAACTGCTTTAGTGTGTCAAGTTTCAAGATGCTAGCACAAACCGGGTTTGGTTTAGAGTTCCAAATCCGTCTATCAATATAGGAGAAAACAGAGTGAAACGCCAAAATTCAAACTGTTACTGGAAACGAACTCTTCAACATAGAAGAACGAAATTCGGGGAACCAATTTGGCTTAGTGTACTGATCATTACCTGAAAGTATCATCCAGTTTGGGTGAAAACATAGTTGCTGAGATTTCTGGAGACTCGTAATTTTTGGAAGCTTGGCAACCCCTTTCAATGAAAGTGTTTCTCCCCAGTCACTGCTTAGGGCTACACCAAGAGGAAACAGAACATAGAGATAAAACCTGAAACTGCTTTACTGTGTCAAGTTTCAAGAAGCTAGCACAAACCGTGTTTGATTTAGAGTTCCAAATACATCTGTCAGTATAGGAAAAAACAGAGTGAAACGCCAAAATTCAAACAGTTACTGGAAGCGAACGCTTCAACATAAAAGAACGAAATTTGGGGAACCAAGTGAGCTTAATGTACTGATCATTACCTGAAAGTATCATCCAGTTTGGGTGAAAAAATGTTTGCTGAGATTTCTGGAGATTCGAAATTTTTGGAAGCTTGGACACCCCTTTCAATGAAAGTGATTCTCCTCAGTCACTGCTGAGTGCTACATCAAGAGGAAACTGAATATAGAGATAGAATGTGAAACTGCTTTATTGTGTCAAGTTTCAAGAAGCTAGCACAAACCTTGTTTGGTTTAGAGTTCCAAATACATCTATCAATATAGAAGAAAACAGAGTGAAACGCCAAAATTCAAACTGTTACTGGAAACGAACGCTTCAACATAGAAGAACGAAATATGGGGATCCAAGTGGGCTTACTGTACTGATCATTACCTGAAAGTATCATCCAGTTTGGGTGAAAACATAGTTTCTGAGATTAATGGAGACTCATAATATTTGGAAGCTTGGCAACCCCTTTCAATGAAAGTGTTTCTCCGCAGTCACTGCTGAGGGCTACATCAAGAGGAAAAAGAACATAGAGATAGAACGTGAAACTGCTTTACTGTGTCAAGTTTCAAGAAGCTAGCACAAACCGTGTTTGATTTAGAGTTCCAAATACATCTATCAATATAGGAGAAAACAGAGTGAAACGCCAAAATTCAAACTGTTACTGGAAACGAACGCTTCAACATAGAAGAACGAAATTCGGGGAACCAAGTGGGCTTAGTGTAAAGATCATTACCTGAAAGTATCATCCAGTTTGGGTGAAAAAATGTTTGCTGTGATTTCTGGACACTCGTAATTTTTGGAAGCTTGGCAACGCCTTTCAGTGTAAGGGTTTCTCCCCAGTCACTGCTTATGGCTACATCAAGAGGAAACAGAACATAGAGATAGAACTTGAAACTGCTTTATTGTGAAAGTTTCAAGAAGCTAGCACAAACCGTGTTTGGTTTAGAGTTCCAAATACATCTATCAATATAGGAGAAAACAGAGTGAAACGCCAAAATTCAAACTGTTACTGGAAACGAACGCTTCAACACAGAAGAATGAAATTTGGGGATCCAAGTGGGCTTAGTGTACTGATCATTACCTGAAAGTATCATCCAGTTTGGGTGAAAACAGAGTTGCTGAGATTTCTGGAGACTCGTAATTTTTGGAAGCTTGGCAACCCCTTTCAATGAAAGTGTTTCTCCCCAGTCACTGCTTAGGGCTACATCAAGAGGAAACAGAACATAGAGTTAGAACGTGAAACTGCTTTACTGTGTCAACTTTCCAGAAGCTAGCACAAACCGTGTTTGATTTAGAGTTCCAAATACATCTATCAATATAGGAGAAAACAGAGTGAAACGCCAAAATTCAAACTGTTACTGCAAACGAACGCTTCAACATAGAAGAACGAAATTTGGGTAACCAAGTGGGCTTAGTGTACTCATCATTACCTGAAAGTATCATCAGTTTGGGTGAAAACATAGTTGCTCACATTTCTGGAGACTCGTAATTTTTGGAAGCTTGGCAACCCCTTTCAATGAAAGTGTTTCTCCCCAGTCACTGCTTAGGGCTACATCAAGAGGAAACAGAACATAGAGATAGAACTTGAAACTGCTTTATTGTGTCAACTTTCAAGAAGCTAGCACAAACCGTGTTTGATTTAGAGTTCCAAATACATCTGTCAGTATAGGAGAAAACAGAGTGAAACGCCAAAATTCAAACTGTTACTGGAAACGAACGCTTCAACATAGAAGAACGAAATTTGGCGAAACAAGTGGGCTTAGTGTACTGATCATTACCTGAAAGTATCATCCAGTTTGGGTGAAAACATAGTTGCTGTGATTTCTGGAGACTCGTAATTTTTGGAAGCTGGGCAACCCCTTTCAATGAAAGTGTTTCTCCCCAGTCACTGCTTAGGGCTACATCAAGAGGAAACAGAACATAGAGTTAGAACCTGAAACTGCTTTACTGTGTCAAGTTTCAAGAAGCTAGCACAAACCGTGTTTGATTTAGAGTTCGAAATACATCTGTCAGTATAGGAGAAAACAGAGTGAAACGCCAAAATTCAAACAGTTACTGGAAGCGAACGCTTCAACATAAAAGAACGAAATTTGGGGAACCAAGTGAGCTTAGTGTACTGATCATTACCTGAAAGTATCATCCAGTTTGGGTTAAAAAATAGTTGCTGAGATTTCTGGAGACTCGCAATTTTGGGAAGCTTGGCAACCCCTTTCAATGAAAGTGTTTCTCCTCAGTCACTGCTGAGTGCTACATCAAGAGGAAACAAAACATAGAGATAGAACGTGAAACTGCTTTAGTGTGTCAAGTTTCAAGATGCTAGCACAAACCGGGTTTGGTTTAGAGTTCCAAATCCGTCTATCAATATAGGAGAAAACAGAGTGAAACGCCAAAATTCAAACTGTTACTGGAAACGAACTCTTCAACATAGAAGAACGAAATTCGGGGAACCAATTTGGCTTAGTGTACTGATCATTACCTGAAAGTATCATCCAGTTTGGGTGAAAACATAGTTGCTGAGATTTCTGGAGACTCGTAATTTTTGGAAGCTTGGCAACCCCTTTCAATGAAAGTGTTTCTCCCCAGTCACTGCTTAGGGCTACACCAAGAGGAAACAGAACATAGAGATAAAACCTGAAACTGCTTTACTGTGTCAAGTTTCAAGAAGCTAGCACAAACCTTGTTTGGTTTAGAGTTCCAAATACATCTATCAATATAGAAGAAAACAGAGTGAAACGCCAAAATTCAAACTGTTACTGGAAACGAACGCTTCAACATAGAAGAACGAAATTTGGGGATCCAAGTGGGCTTAGTGTACTGATCATTACCTGAAAGTATCATCCAGTTTGGGTGAAAACATAGTTGCTGAGATTTCTGGAGACTTGTAATTTTTGGAAACTTGGCAACCCCTTTAAATGAAAGTGTTTCTCCCCAGTCACTGCTTAGGGCTACATCAATAGGAAACAGTACATAGAGATAGAACTTGAAACGGCTTTACTGTGTGAAGTTTCAAGAAGCTAGCACAAACCGTGTTTGATTTAGAGTTCCAAATACATCTATCAATATAGGAGAACACAGAGTGAAACGCCAAAATTCAAACTGTTACTGGAAACGAACGCTTCATTATAGAAGAACGAAATTTGGGGAACCAAGTTGGCTTAGTGTACTGATCATTACCTGAAAGTATCATCCAGTTTGGGTGAAAAAATGTTTGCTGAGATTTCTGGAGACTCGTAATTTTTGGAAGCCTGGCTACCCCGTACAATGAAAGTGTTTCTCCCCATCACTGCTGAGGGCTACATCAAGAGGAAAAAGAAAATAGAGATAGAAAATGAAACTTCTTTACTGTGTCAAGTTTCAAGAAGCTAGCACAAACCGTGTTTGATTTAGAGTTCCAAATACATCTATCAATATAGGAGAACACAGAGTGAAACTCCAAAATTCAAACTGTTACTGGAAACGAACGCTTCAGCATAGAAGAACGTAATTTGGGGATCCAAGTGGGCTCAGTTTACTGATCATTACCTGAAATTATCATCTAGTTTGGGTGAAAACATAGTTGCTGTGATTTCTGGAGACTCGTAATTTTTGGAAGCTTGGCAACCCCTTTCAATGAAAGTGTTTCTCCCCAGTCACTGCTTAGGGCTACATCAAGAGGAAACAGAACATAGAGTTAGAACGTGAAACTGCTTTACTGTGTCAAGTTTCAAGAAGCTAGCACAAACCGTGTTTGATTTAGAGTTCCAAATACATCTATCAATATAGGAGAAAGCAGAGTGCAACGCCAAAATTCAAACTGTTACTGGAAACGAACGCTTCAACATAGAAGAAGGAAATTTAGGGAACCAAGTGGGCTTAGTGTACTGATCATTACCTGAAAGTATCATCCAGGTTGGGTGAAAAAATAGTTGCTGTGATTTCTGGACACTCGTAATTTTTGGAAGCTTGGCAACCCCTTTCAATATAAGTGTTTCTCCCCAGTCACTGATTAGGGCTACCTCAAGAGGAAACAGAACATAGATATAGAATTTGAAACTGCTTTATTGTGTAAAGTTTCAAGATGCTAGCACAAACCGTGTTTGGTTTAGAGTTCCAAATACATCTATCAATATAGGAGAAAACAGAGTGAAACGCCAAAATTCAAACTGTTACTGGAAACGAACGCTTCAACATAGAAGAACGAAATGTGTAGAGAAAAGTGGGCTTAGTGTACTGATCATTGCCTGAAAGTATCATCCAGTTTGGGTGAAAACATAGTTGCTGAGATTTCTGGAGACTCGTAATTTTTGGAAGCTTGGCAACCCCTATCAATGAAAGTGTTTCTCCTCAGTCACTGCTGAGTGCTACATCAAGAGGAAACAGAACATAGTGATAGAACGTGAAACTGCTTTACTGTGTCAAGTTTCAAGAAGCTAGCACTAACCGTATTTGATTTAATGTTCCAAATACATCTATCAATATAGGAGAAAACAGAATGAAACGCCAAAATTCAAACTGTTACTGGAAACGAACGCTTCAACATAGAAGAACGAAATTTGGGGATCCAACGGGCTTAGTGTACTGATCTTTACGTGAAAGTATCATCCAGGTTGGGTGAAAAAATAGTTGCTATGATTTCTGGACACTCGTAATTTTTGGAAGCTTGGCAACCCCTTTCAATGTAAGTGTTTCTCCCCAGTCACTGCTTAGGGCTACATCAAGAGGAAACAGAACATAGAGATAGAACTTGAAACTGTTTATTTTGTAAAGTTTCAAGAAGCTAGTACAAACCTTGTTTGGTTTAGAGATCCAAATACATCTATCAATATAGGAGAAAACAGAGTGAAACGCCAAAATTCCAACTGTTACTGGAAACGAACGCTTAAACATAGAAGAACGAAATTTGGGGAACCAAGTGAGCTTAGTGTACTGATCATTACCTGAAAGTATCATCCAGTTTGGGTGAAAAAATTTTTGCTGAGATTTCTAGAGACTCGCAATTTTGGGAAGCTTGGCAACCCCTTTCAATGAAAGTGTTTCTCCCCAGTCACTGCTTAGGGCTACATCAAGAGGAGACAGAACATGGAGATAGAACGTGAAACTGCTTTATTGTGTCAAGTTTCAAGAAGCTAGCACAAACCATGTTTGATTTAGAGTTCAAAATACATCTATCAATATATGAGAAACCAGAGTGAAACGCCAAAATTCAAACTGTTCCTGGAAATGAACGCTTCAACATAGAAGAACGAAATTTGGGGAACCAAGTGGGCCTATTGTACTGATCATTACCTGAAAGTATCATCCAGTTTGGGTGAAAAAATAGTTGCTGAGATTTCTGGAGACTCGCAATTTTTGGAAGCTTGGCAACCCCTTTCAATGAAAGTGTTTCTCCCCAGTCACTGCTTAGGGCTACATCAAGAGGAAACAGAACATAAAGATAGAACATGAAACTGCTTTATTGTGTCAAGTTTCAAGAAGCTAGCACAAACTGTGTTTGTTTAGAGTTCCAAAAACATCTATCAATATAGGAGAAAAGAGAGTGAAACGCCAAAATTCAAACTGTCACTGGAAACGAATGCTTCAGCATAGAAGAACGAAATTTGTGGAGAAATGTGGGCTTAGTGTACTGATCATTACCTGAAAGTATCATCCAGTTTGGGTGAAAAAATAGCTGCTGAGATTACTGGAGACTCACCATTTTTGGAAGCTTGGCAACCCCTTTCACTGAAAGTGTTTCTGCCAGGCACTGCTTAGGGCTACAACAAGAGGAAACAGAACATAGAGATAGAACCTGAAACTGCTTTATTGTGTCAAGTTTCAAGAAGCTAGCACAAACCGTGTTTGATTTAGAGTTGCAAATACATCTATCAATATAGGAGAAAACAGAGTGAAACGCCAAAATTCACACTGTTACTGGTAACGAACGCTGCAACATAGAAGAACGAAATTTGTGGAGAAAAGTGGGCTTAGTGGACTTATCATTACCTCAAAGTATCATCCAGTTTGGGTGAAAAAATTGTTGCTGAGATTTCTGGAGACTCGTAATTTTTGGAAGCTTGGCAACCCCCTCCAATGAAAGTGATTCTCCCCAGTCAGTGCTTAGGGCTACATCAATAGAAGGCAGAACATAGAGATAGAACGTGAAACTGCTTTATTGAGTCAAGTTTCAAGAAGGTAGCACAAACCATGTTTGATTCAGAGTTCCAAATACATCTATCAATATAGGAGAAAACAGAGGGAAGAGCCAAAATTCGAACTGTTACTGCAAACGAACGCTTCAACATAGAAGAACGAAATTTGGGGAACCAAGTGGGCTTAGTGTACTGATCATTACCTGAAAGTATCATCCAGTTTGGGTGAAAACATTGTTGCTGAGATTTCTGGAGACTGGTAATTTGTGAAAGCTTGGCAACCCCTTTCAATGAAAGTGATTCTCCCCAGTCACTGCTTAGGGCTACATCAAGAGGAAACAGAACATAAAGATAGAACGTGAAACTGCTTTACTGTGTCAAGTTTCAAGAAGCTAGCACAAACCGTGTTTGATTTAGAGTTCCAAATACATCTATCAATATAGGAGAAAGCAGAGTGCAACGCCAAAATTCAAACTGATACTGGAAACGAACGCTTCAACATAGAAGAAGGAAATTTAGGGAACCAAGTGGGCTTAGTGTACTGATCATTACCTGAAAGTATCATCCAGGTTGGGTGAAAAAATAGTTGCTGTGATTTCTGGACACTCGTAATTTTTGGAAGCTTGGCAACCCCTTTCAATATAAGTGTTTCTCCCCAGTCACTGCTTAGGGCTACCTCAAGAGGAAACAGAACATAGATATAGAATTTGAAACTGCTTTATTGTGTAAAGTTTCAAGATGCTAGCACAAACCGTGTTTGGTTTAGAGTTCCAAATACATCTATCAATATAGGAGAAAACAGAGTGAAACGCCAAAATTCAAACTGTTACTGGAAACGAACGCTTCAACATAGAAGAACGAAATGTGTAGAGAAAAGTGGGCTTAGTGTACTGATCATTACCTGAAAGTATCATCCAGTTTGGGTGAAAACATAGTTGCTGAGATTTCTGGAGACTCGTAATTTTTGGAAGCTTGGCAACCCCTATCAATGAAAGTGTTTCTCCTCAGTCACTGCTGAGTGCTACATCAAGAGGAAACAGAACATAGTGATAGAACGTGAAACTGCTTTACTGTGTCAAGTTTCAAGAAGCTAGCACTAACCGTATTTGATTTAATGTTCCAAATACATCTATCAATATAGGAGAAAACAGAATGAAACGCCAAAATTCAAACTGTTACTGGAAACGAACGCTTCAACATAGAAGAATGAAATTTGGGGATCCAACGGGCTTAGTGTACTGATCTTTACGTGAAAGTATCATCCAGGTTGGGTGAAAACATAGTTGCTGAGATTTCTGGACACTCGTAATTTTTGGAAGCTTGGCAACCCCTTTCAATGTAAGTGTTTCTCCCCAGTCACTGCTTAGGGCTACATCAAGAGGAAACAGAACATAGAGATAGAACTTGAAACTGTTTATTTTGTAAAGTTTCAAGAAGCTAGTACAAACCTTGTTTGGTTTAGAGATCCAAATACATCTATCAATATAGGAGAAAACAGAGTGAAACGCCAAAATTCCAACTGTTACTGGAAACGAACGCTTAAACATAGAAGAACGAAATTTGGGGAACCAAGTGAGCTTAGTGTACTGATCATTACCTGAAAGTATCATCCAGTTTGGGTGAAAAAATTTTTGCTGAGATTTCTAGAGACTCGCAATTTTGGGAAGCTTGGCAACCCCTTTCAATGAAAGTGTTTCTCCCCAGTCACTGCTTAGGGCTACATCAAGAGGAGACAGAACATGGAGATAGAACGTGAAACTGCTTTATTGTGTCAAGTTTCAAGAAGCTAGCACAAACCATGTTTGATTTAGAGTTCAAAATACATCTATCAATATATGAGAAACCAGAGTGAAACGCCAAAATTCAAACTGTTCCTGGAAATGAACGCTTCAACATAGAAGAACGAAATTTGGGGAACCAAGTGGGCCTATTGTACTGATCATTACCTGAAAGTATCATCCAGTTTGGGTGAAAAAATAGTTGCTGAGATTTCTGGAGACTCGCAATTTTTGGAAGCTTGGCAACCCTTTTCAATGAAAGTGTTTCTCCCCAGTCACTGCTTAGGGCTACATCAAGAGGAAACAGAACATAAAGATAGAACATGAAACTGCTTTATTGTGTCAAGTTTCAAGAAGCTAGCACAAACTGTGTTTGTTTAGAGTTCCAAAAACATCTATCAATATAGGAGAAAAGAGAGTGAAACGCCAAAATTCAAACTGTCACTGGAAACGAATGCTTCAGCATAGAAGAACGAAATTTGTGGAGAAATGTGGGCTTAGTGTACTGATCATTACCTGAAAGTATCATCCAGTTTGGGTGAAAAAATAGCTGCTGAGATTACTGGAGACTCACCATTTTTGGAAGCTTGGCAACCCCTTTCAATGAAAGTGTTTCTGCCAGGCACTGCTTAGGGCTACAACAAGAGGAAACAGAACATAGAGATAGAACCTGAAACTGCTTTATTGTGTCAAGTTTCAAGAAGCTAGCACAAACCGTGTTTGATTTAGAGTTGCAAATACATCTATCAATATAGGAGAAAACAGAGTGAAACGCCAAAATTCACACTGTTACTGGTAACGAACGCTGCAACATAGAAGAACGAAATTTGTGGAGAAAAGTGGGCTTAGTGGACTTATCATTACCTCAAAGTATCATCCAGTTTGGGTGAAAAAATTGTTGCTGAGATTTCTGGAGACTCGTAATTTTTGGAAGCTTGGCAACCCCCTCCAATGAAAGTGATTCTCCCCAGTCAGTGCTTAGGGCTACATCAATAGAAGACAGAACATAGAGATAGAACGTGAAACTGCTTTATTGAGTCAAGTTTCAAGAAGGTAGCACAAACCATGTTTGATTTAGAGTTCCAAATACATCTATCAATATAGGAGAAAACAGAGGAAAGAGCCAAAATTCGAACTGTTACTGCAAACGAACGCTTCAACAAAGAAGAACGAAATTTGGGGAACCAAGTGGGCTTAGTGTACTGATCATTACCTGAAAGTATCATCCAGTTTGGGTGAAAACATTGTTGCTGAGATTTCTGGAGACTGGTAATTTGTGAAAGCTTGGCAACCCCTTTCAATGAAAGTGTTTCTCCCCAGTCACTGCTTAGGGCTACATCAAGAGGAAACAGAACATAAAGATAGAACGTGAAACTGCTTTACTGTGTCAAGTTTCAAGAAGCTAGCACAAACCGTGTTTGATTTAGAGTTCCAAATACATCTATCAATATAGGAGAAAGCAGAGTGCAACGCCAAAATTCAAACTGATACTGGAAACGAACGCTTCAACATAGAAGAAGGAAATTTAGGGAACCAAGTGGGCTTCGTGTACTGATCATTACCTGAAAGTATCATCCAGGTTGGGTGAAAAAATAGTTGCTGTGATTTCTGGACACTCGTAATTTTTGGAAGCTTGGCAACCCCTTTCAATATAAGTGTTTCTCCCCAGTCACTGCTTAGGGCTACCTCAAGAGGAAACAGAACATAGATATAGAATTTGAAACTGCTTTATTGTGTAAAGTTTCAAGATGCTAGCACAAACCGTGTTTGGTTTAGAGTTCCAAATACATCTATCAATATAGGAGAAAACAGAGTGAAACGCCAAAATTCAAACTGTTACTGGAAACGAACGCTTCAACATAGAAGAACGAAATGTGTAGAGAAAAGTGGGCTTAGTGTACTGATCATTACCTGAAAGTATCATCCAGTTTGGGTGAAAACATAGTTGCTGAGATTTCTGGAGACTCGTAATTTTTGGAAGCTTGGCAACCCCTATCAATGAAAGTGTTTCTCCTCAGTCACTGCTGAGTGCTACATCAAGAGGAAACAGAACATAGTGATAGAACGTGAAACTGCTTTACTGTGTCAAGTTTCAAGAAGCTAGCACTAACCGTATTTGATTTAATGTTCCAAATACATCTATCAATATAGGAGAAAACAGAATGAAACGCCAAAATTCAAACTGTTACTGGAAACGAACGCTTCAACATAGAAGAACGAAATTTGGGGATCCAACGGGCTTAGTGTACTGATCTTTACGTGAAAGTATCATCCAGGTTGGGTGAAAACATAGTTGCTGAGATTTCTGGACACTCGTAATTTTTGGAAGCTTGGCAACCCCTTTCAATGTAAGTGTTTCTCCCCAGTCACTGCTTAGGGCTACATCAAGAGGAAACAGAACATAGAGATAGAACTTGAAACTGTTTATTTTGTAAAGTTTCAAGAAGCTAGTACAAACCTTGTTTGGTTTAGAGATCCAAATACATCTATCAATATAGGAGAAAACAGAGTGAAACGCCAAAATTCCAACTGTTACTGGAAACGAACGCTTAAACATAGAAGAACGAAATTTGGGGAACCAAGTGAGCTTAGTGTACTGATCATTACCTGAAAGTATCATCCAGTTTGGGTGAAAAAATTTTTGCTGAGATTTCTAGAGACTCGCAATTTTGGGAAGCTTGGCAACCCCTTTCAATGAAAGTGTTTCTCCCCAGTCACTGCTTAGGGCTACATCAAGAGGAGACAGAACATGGAGATAGAACGTGAAACTGCTTTATTGTGTCAAGTTTCAAGAAGCTAGCACAAACCATGTTTGATTTAGAGTTCAAAATACATCTATCAATATATGAGAAACCAGAGTGAAACGCCAAAATTCAAACTGTTCCTGGAAATGAACGCTTCAACATAGAAGAACGAAATTTGGGGAACCAAGTGGGCCTATTGTACTGATCATTACCTGAAAGTATCATCCAGTTTGGGTGAAAAAATAGTTGCTGAGATTTCTGGAGACTCGCAATTTTTGGAAGCTTGGCAACCCTTTTCAATGAAAGTGTTTCTCCCCAGTCACTGCTTAGGGCTACATCAAGAGGAAACAGAACATAAAGATAGAACATGAAACTGCTTTATTGAGTCAAGTTTCAAGAAGCTAGCACAAACTGTGTTTGTTTAGAGTTCCAAAAACATCTATCAATATAGGAGAAAAGAGAGTGAAACGCCAAAATTCAAACTGTCACTGGAAACGAATGCTTCAGCATAGAAGAACGAAATTTGTGGAGAAATGTGGGCTTAGTGTACTGATCATTACCTGAAAGTATCATCCAGTTTGGGTGAAAAAATAGCTGCTGAGATTACTGGAGACTCACCATTTTTGGAAGCTTGGCAACCCCTTTCAATGAAAGTGTTTCTGCCAGGCACTGCTTAGGGCTACAACAAGAGGAAACAGAACATAGAGAAAGAACCTGAAACTGCTTTATTGTGTCAAGTTTCAAGAAGCTAGCACAAACCGTGTTTGATTTAGAGTTGCAAATACATCTATCAATATAGGAGAAAACAGAGTGAAACGCCAAAATTCACACTGTTACTGGTAACGAACGCTGCAACATAGAAGAACGAAATTTGTGGAGAAAAGTGGGCTTAGTGGACTTATCATTACCTCAAAGTATCATCCAGTTTGGTTGAAAAAATTGTTGCTGAGATTTCTGGAGACTCGTAATTTTTGGAAGCTTGGCAACCCCCTCCAATGAAAGTGATTCTCCCCAGTCAGTGCTTAGGGATACATCAATAGAAGACAGAACATAGAGATAGAACGTGAAACTGCTTTATTGAGTCAAGTTTCAAGAAGGTAGCACAAACCATGTTTGATTTAGAGTTCCAAATACATCTATCAATATAGGAGAAAACAGAGGGAAGAGCCAAAATTCGAACTGTTACTGCAAACGAACGCTTCAACATAGAAGAACGAAATTTGGGGAACCAAGTGGGCTTAGTGTACTGATCATTACCTGAAAGTATCATCCAGTTTGGGTGAAAACATTGTTGCTGAGATTTCTGGAGACTGGTAATTTGTGAAAGCTTGGCAACCCCTTTCAATGAAAGTGTTTCTCCCCAGTCACTGCTTAGGGCTACATCAAGAGGAAACAGAACATAAAGATAGAACGTGAAACTGCTTTACTGTGTCAAGTTTCAAGAAGCTAGCACAAACCGTGTTTGATTTAGAGTTCCAAATACATCTATCAATATAGGAGAAAACAGAGTGAAACGACAAAATTCAAACTGTTACTGGAAACGAACGCTTCAACATAGAAGAACGAAATTTGGGGATCCAAGTGGGCTTCGTGTACTGATCATTACCTGAAAGTATCATCCAGTTTGGGTGAAAAACGGTTTGCTGAGATTTCTGGAGACTCGTAATTTTTGGAAGCTTGGCAACCCATTTCAATGAAAGTATTTCTCGCCAGTCACTGCTTAGGGCTACATCAACAGGAAACAGAACATAGAGATAGAACGTGAAACTGCTTTACTGTGTCAAGTTTCAAGAAGCTAGCACAAACCTTGTTTGGTTTAGAGTTCCAAATACATCAATCAATATAGGAGAAAACAGAATGAAACGCCAAAATTCAAACTGTTACTGGAAACGAACTCTTCAACATAGAAGAACGAAATTTGGGGAACCAAGTGAGCTTAGTGTACTGATCATTACCTGAAAGTATCATCCTGTTTGGGTGAAAACATAGTTGCTGAGATTTCTGGACACTCGTAATTTTTGGAAGCTTGGCAACCCCTTTCAATGAAAGTGTTTCTCCCCAGTCACTGCTTAGGGATACATCAAGAGGAAACAGAACATAGAGTTAGAACCTGAAACTGCTTTATGTGTCAAGTTTCAAGAAGCTAGCACAAACCGTGTTTGATTTAGAGTTCCAAATACATCTGTCAGTATAGGAGAAAACAGAGTGAAACGCCAAAATTCAAACAGTTACTGGAAGCGAACGCTTCAACATAAAAGAACGAAATTTGGGGAACCAAGTGAGCTTAGTGTATTGATCATTACCTGAAAGTATCATCCAGTTTGGGTGAAAAAATAGTTGCTGAGATTTCTGGAGACTCGCAATTTTGGGAAGCTTGGCAACCCCTTTCAATGAAAGTGTTTCTCCTCAGTCACTGCTGAGTGCTACATCAAGAGGAAACAGAACATAGAGATAGAACGTGAAACTGCTTTACTGTGTCAAGTTTCAAGAAGCTAGCACAAACCTTGTTTGGTTTAGAGTTCCAAATACATCTATCAATATAGGAGAAAACAGAGTGAAACACCAAAATTCTAACTGTTACTGGAAACGAACGCTTCAACATAGAAGAACGAAATTTGGGGATCCAAGTGGGCTTAGTGTACTGATCATTACCTGAAAGTATCATCCAGTTTGGGTGAAAACATAGTTGCTGTGATTTCTGGAGACTCGTAATTTTTGGAAGCTTGGCAACCCCTTTCAATGAAAGTGTATCTCCCCCGTCACTGATTAGGGCTACATCAAGAGGAAATAGAACTTAGAGTTAGAACGTGAAAATGCTTTACTGTGTCAAGTTTCAAGAAGCTAGCACAAACCGTGTTTGATTTAGAGTTCCAAATACATCTATCAATATAGGAGAAAACAGAGTGAAACGCCAAAATTCAAACTGTTACTGGAAACAAACGATTCAACATAGAAGAACGAAATTTGGGAAACCAAGTGGGCTTCGTGTACTGATCATTACCTGAAAGTATCATCCTGTTTGGGTGAAAACATAGTTGCTGAGATTTCTGGAGACTCGTAATTTTTGGAAGCTTGGCAACCCCTTTCAATGAAAGTGTTTCTCCCCAGTCACTGCTTAGGGCTACATCAAGAGGAAACAGAACATAGAGTTAGAACCTGAAACTGCTTTACTGTGTCAAGTTTCAAGAAGCTAGCACAAACCGTGTTTGATTTAGAGTTCCAAATACATCTGTCAGTATAGGAGAAAACAGAGTGAAACGACAAAATTCAAACTGTTACTGGAAACGAACGCTTCAACATAGAAGAACGAAATTTGGGGATCCAAGTGGGCTTCGTGTACTGATCATTACCTGAAAGTATCATCCAGTTTGGGTGAAAAACGGTTTGCTGAGATTTCTGGAGACTCGTAATTTTTGGAAGCTTGGCAACCCATTTCAATGAAAGTATTTCTCGCCAGTCACTGCTTAGGGCTACATCAACAGGAAACAGAACATAGAGATAGAACGTGAAACTGCTTTACTGTGTCAAGTTTCAAGAAGCTAGCACAAACCTTGTTTGGTTTAGAGTTCCAAATACATCAATCAATATAGGAGAAAACAGAATGAAACGCCAAAATTCAAACTGTTACTGGAAACAAACGATTCAACATAGAAGAACGAAATTTGGGAAACCAAGTGGGCTTCGTGTACTGATCATTACCTGAAAGTATCATCCTGTTTGGGTGAAAACATAGTTGCTGAGATTTCTGGACACTCGTAATTTTTGGAAGCTTGGCAACCCCTTTCAATGAAAGTGTTTCTCCCCAGTCACTGCTTAGGGATACATCAAGAGGAAACAGAACATAGAGTTAGAACCTGAAACTGCTTTACTGTGTCAAGTTTCAAGAAGCTAGCACAAACCGTGTTTGATTTAGAGTTCCAAATACATCTGTCAGTATAGGAGAAAACAGAGTGAAACGCCAAAATTCAAACAGTTACTGGAAGCGAACGCTTCAACATAAAAGAACGAAATTTGGGGAACCAAGTGAGCTTAGTGTATTGATCATTACCTGAAAGTATCATCCAGTTTGGGTGAAAACATAGTTGCTGTGATTTCTGGAGACTCGTAATTTTTGGAAGCTTGGCAACCCCTTTCAATGAAAGTGTATCTCCCCCGTCACTGATTAGGGCTACATCAAGAGGAAATAGAACTTAGAGTTAGAACGTGAAAATGCTTTACTGTGTCAAGTTTCAAGAAGCTAGCACAAACCGTGTTTGATTTAGAGTTCCAAATACATCTATCAATATAGGAGAAAACAGAGTGAAACGCCAAAATTCAAACTGTTACTGGAAACAAACGATTCAACATAGAAGAACGAAATTTGGGAAACCAAGTGGGCTTCGTGTACTGATCATTACCTGAAAGTATCATCCTGTTTGGGTGAAAACATAGTTGCTGAGATTTCTGGAGAATCGTAATTTTTGGAAGCTTGGCAACCCCTTTCAATGAAAGTGTTTCTCCCCAGTCACTGCTTAGGGCTACATCAAGAGGAAACAGAACATAGAGTTAGAACCTGAAACTGCTTTACTGTGTCAAGTTTCAAGAAGCTAGCACAAACCGTGTTTGATTTAGAGTTCCAAATACATCTGTCAGTATAGGAGAAAACAGAGTGAAACGCCAAAATTCAAACAGTTACTGGAAGCGAACGCTTCAACATAAAAGAACGAAATTTGGGGAGCCAAGTGAGCTTAGTGTACTGATCGTTACCTGAAAGTATCATCCAGTTTGGGTGAAAAAATAGTTGCTGAGATTTCTGGAAACTCGCAATTTTGGGAAGCTTGGCAACCCCTTTCAATGAAAGTGTTTCTCCTCAGTCACTGCTGATTGCTACATCAAGAGGAAACAGAACATAGAGATAGAACGTGAAACTGCTTTACTGTGTCAAGTTTCAAGAAGCTAGCACAAACCTTGTTTGGTTTAGAGTTCCAAATACATCTATCAATATAGGAGAAAACAGAGTGAAACGCCAAAATTCAAACTGTTATTGGAAACGAACGCTTCAACATAGAAGAACGAAATTTGGGGATCCAAGTGGGCTTAGTGTACTGATCATTACCTGAAAGTATCATCCAGTTTGGGTGAAAACATAGTTGCTGTGATTTCTGGAGACTCGTAATTTTTGGAAGCTTGGCAACCCCTTTCAATGAAAGTGTATCTCCCCCGTCACTGATTAGGGCTACATCAAGAGGAAATAGAACTTAGAGTTAGAACGTGAAAATGCTTTACTGTGTCAAGTTTCAAGAAGCTAGCACAAACCGTGTTTGATTTAGAGTTCCAAATACATCTATCAATATAGGAGAAAACAGAGTGCAACGCCAAAATTCAAACTGTTACTGGAAACGAAAGCTTCAACATAGAAGAACGAAATTCGGGGAACCAAGTGGGCTTAGTGTACTGATCATTACCTGAAAATATCATCCAGGTTGGGTGAAAAAATAGTTGCTGTGATTTCTGGACACTCGTAATTTTTGGAAACTTGGCAACTCCTTTCAATGTAAGTGTTTCTCCCCAGTCACTGCTTAGGGCTACATCAAGAGGAAACAGAACATAGAGATAGAACTTGAAACTGCTTTATTGTGTCAAGTTTCAAGAAGCTAGAACAAACCGTGTTTGGTTTAGCGTTCAAAATACATCTATCAATATAGGAGAAAACAGAGTGAAACGCCAAAATTCAAACTGTTACTGGAAACGAACGCTTCAACATAGAAGAATGAAATTTGGGGAAACAAGTGAGCTTAGTGTACTGATCATTTCCTGAAAGTATCATCTTGTTTGGGTGAAAAAAATGTTTGCTGAGATTTCTAGAGACTCGCAATTTTGGGAAGCTTGGCAACCCCTTTCAATAAAAGTGTTTCTCCTCAGTCAATGCTGAGTGCTACATCAAGAGGAAACAGAACATAGAGATAGAACGTGAAACTGCTTTACTGTGTCAAGTTTCAAGAAGCTAGCACAAACCTTGTTTGGTTTAGAGTTCCAAATACATCAATCAATATAGGAGAAAACAGAATGAAACGCCAAAATTCAAACTGTTACTGGAAACGAACTCTTCAACATAGAAGAACGAAATTCGGGGAACCAAGTGGGCTTCGTGTACTGATCATTACCTGAAAGTATCATCCAGTTTGGGTGAAAACATAGTTGCTGAGATTTCTGGAGACTCGTAATTTTTGGAAGCTTGGCAACCCCTTTCAATGAAAGTGTTTCTCCCCAGTCACTGCTTAGGGCTACATCAAGAGGAAACAGAACATAGAGTTAGAACCTGAAACTGCTTTACTGTGTCAAGTTTCAAGAAGCTAGCACAAACCGTGTTTGATTTAGAGTTCGAAATACATCTGTCAGTATAGGAGAAAACAGAGTGAAACGCCAAAATTCAAACAGTTACTGGAAGCGAACGCTTCAACATAAAAGAACGAAATTTGGGGAACCAAGTGAGCTTAGTGTACTGATCATTACCTGAAAGTATCATCCAGTTTGGGTGAAAAAATAGTTGCTGAGATTTCTGGAGACTCGCGATTTTGGGAAGCTTGGCAACCCCTTTCAATGAAAGTGTTTCTCCTCAGTCACTGCTGAGTGCTACATCAAGAGGAAACAGAACATAGAGATAGAACGTGAAACTGCTTTACTGTGTCAAGTTTCAAGAAGCTAGCACAAACCTTGTTTGGTTTAGAGTTCCAAATACATCTATCAATATAGGAGAAAACAGAGTGAAACGCCAAAATTCAAACTGTTACTGGAAACGAACGCTTCAACATAGAAGAACGAAATTTGGGGATCCAAGTGGGCTTAGTGTACTGATCATTACCTGAAAGTATCATCCAGTTTGGGTGAAAACATAGTTGCTGTGATTTCTGGAGACTCGTAATTTTTGGAAGCTTGGCAACCCCTTTCAATAAAAGTGTATCTCCCCCGTCACTGATTAGGGCTACATCAAGAGGAAACAGAACATAGAGTTAGAACGTGAAAATGCTTTACTGGGTCAAGTTTCAAGAAGCTAGCACAAACCGTGTTTGATTTAGAGTTCCAAATACATCTATCAATATAGGAGAAAACAGAGTGCAACGCCAAAATTCAAACTGTTACTGGAAACGAACGCTTCAACATAGAAGAACGAAATTCGGGGAACCAAGTGGGCTTAGTGTACTGATCATTACCTGAAAGTATCATCCAGGTTGGGTGAAAAAATAGTTGCTGTGATTTCTGGACACTCGTAATTTTTGGAAGCTTGGCAACCCCTTTCAATGTAAGTGTTTCTCCCCAGTCACTGCTTAGGGCTACATCAAGAGGAAACAGAACATAGAGATAGAACTTGAAACTGCTTTATTGTGTCAAGTTTCAAGAAGCTAGCACAAACCGTGTTTGGTTTAGAGTTCCAAATACATCTATCAATATAAGAGAAAACAGAGTGAAACGCCAAAATTCAAACTGATACTGGATACGAACGCTTCAACATAGAAGAACGAAATATGGGGATCCAAGTGGGCTTAGTGTCCTCATCCTTACCTGAAAGTATCATCCAGTTTGGGTGAAAAAATAGTTGCTATGATTTCTGGACACTCGTAATTTTTGGAAGCTTGGCAACCCCTTTCAATGTAAGGGTTTCTCCCCAGTCACTGCTTATGGCTACATCAAGAGGAAACAGAACATAGAGATAGAACTTGAAACTGCTTTATTGTGTCAAGTTTCAAGAAGCTAGCACAAACCGTGTTTGGTTTAGAGTTCCAAATACATCTATCAATATAAGAGAAAACAGAGTGAAACGCCAAAATTCAAACTGTTACTGGAAACGAACGCTTCAACACAGAAGAATGAAATTTGGGGATCCAAGTGGGCTTAGTGTACTGATCATTACCTGAAAGTATCATCCAGTTTGGGTGAAAACAGAGTTGCTGAGATTTCTGGAGACTCGTAATTTTTGGAAGCTTGGCAACCCCTTTCAATGAAAGTGTTTCTCCCCAGTCACTGCTTAGGGCTACATCAAGAGGAAACAGAACATAGAGTTAGAACGTGAAACTGCTTTACTGTGTCAACTTTCCAGAAGCTAGCACCAACCGTATTTGATTTAGAGTTCCAAATACATCTATCAATATAGGAGAAAACAGAGTGAAACGCCAAAATTCAAACTGTTACTGGAAACGAACGCTGCAACATAGAAGAACGAAATTTGGGTAACCAAGTGGGCTTAGTGTACTCATCATTACCTGAAAGTATCATCAGTTTGGGTGAAAACATAGTTGCTCACATTTCTGGAGACTAGTAATTTTTGGAAGCTTGGCAACCCCTTTCAATGAAAGTGTTTCTCCCCAGTCACTGCTTAGGGCTACATCAAGAGGAAACAGAACATAGAGTTAGAACGTGAAACTGCTTTACTGTGTCAACTTTCCAGAAGCTAGCACAAACCGTGTTTGATTTAGAGTTCCAAATACATCTATCAATATAGGAGAAAACAGAGTGAAACGCCAAAATTCAAACTGTTACTGCAAACGAACACTTCAACATAGAAGAACGAAATTTGGGTAACCAAGTGGGCTTAGTGTACTCATCATTACCTGAAAGTATCATCAGTTTGGGTGAAAACATAGTTGCTCACATTTCTGGAGACTCGTAATTTTTGGAAGCTTGGCAACCCCTTTCAATGAAAGTGTTTCTCCCCAGTCACTGCTTAGGGCTACATCAAGAGGAAACAGAACATAGAGATAGAACTTGAAACTGCTTTATTGTGTCAACTTTCAAGAAGCTAGCACAAACCGTGTTTGATTTAGAGTTCCAAATACATCTGTCAGTATAGGAGAAAACAGAGTGAAACGCCAAAATTCAAACTGTTACTGGAAACGAACGCTTCAACATAGAAGAACGAAATTTGGCGAAACAAGTGGGCTTAGTGTACTGATCATTACCTGAAAGTATCATCCAGTTTGGGTGAAAACATAGTTGCTGTGATTTCTGGAGACTCGTAATTTTTGGAAGCTTGGCAACCCCTTTCAATGAAAGTGTTTCTCCCCAGTCACTGCTTAGGGCTACATCAAGAGGAAACAGAACATAGAGTTAGAACCTGAAACTCCTTTACTGTGTCAAGTTTCAAGAAGCTAGCACAAACCGTGTTTGATTTAGAGTTCCAAATACATCTGTCAGTATAGGAGAAAACAGAGTGAAACGCCAAAATTCAAACAGTTACTGGAAGCGAACGCTTCAACATAAAAGAACAAAATTTGGGGAACCAAGTGAGCTTAGTGTACTGATCATTACCTGAAAGTATCATCCAGTTTGGGTGAAAAAATAGTTGCTGAGATTTCTGGAGACTCGCAATTTTGGGAAGCTTGGCAACCCCTTTCAATGAAAGTGTTTCTCCTCAGTCACTGCTGAGTGCTACATCAAGAGGAAACAGAACATAGAGATAGAACGTGAAACTGCTTTACTGTGTCAAGTTTCAAGAAGCTAGCACAAACCTTGTTTGGTTTAGAGTTCCAAATACATCTATCAATATAGGAGAAAACAGAGTGAAACGCCAAAATTCAAACTGTTACTGGAAACGAACGCTTCAACATAGAAGAACGAAATTTGGGGATCCAAGTGGGCTTAGTGTACTGATCATTACCTGAAAGTATCATCCAGTTTGGGTGAAAACATAGTTGCTGTGATTTCTGGAGACTCGTAATTTTTGGAAGCTTGGCAACCCCTTTCAATGAAAGTGTATCTCCCCCGTCACTGATTAGGGCTACATCAAGAGGAAACAGAACATAGAGTTAGAACGTGAAAATGCTTTACTGGGTCAAGTTTCAAGAAGCTAGCACAAACCGTGTTTGATTTAGAGTTCCAAATACATCTATCAATATAGGAGAAAACAGAGTGCAACGCCAAAATTCAAACTGTTACTGGAAACGAACGCTTCAACATAGAAGAACGAAATTCGGGGAACCAAGTGGGCTTAGTGTACTGATCATTACCTGAAAGTATCATCCAGGTTGGGTGAAAAAATAGTTGCTGTGATTTCTGGACACTCGTAATTTTTGGAAGCTTGGCAACCCCTTTCAATGTAAGTGTTTCTCCCCAGTCACTGCTTAGGGCTACATCAAGAGGAAACAGAACATAGAGATAGAACTTGAAACTGCTTTATTGTGTCAAGTTTCAAGAAGCTAGCACAAACCGTGTTTGGTTTAGAGTTCAAAATACATCTATCAATATACGAGAAAACAGAGTGAAACGCCAAAATTCAAACTGTTACTGGAAACGAACGCTTCAACATAGAAGAATGAAATTTGGGGAAACAAGTGAGCTTAGTGTAATGATCATTTCCTGAAAGTATCATCCAGTTTGGGAGAAAAAATGTTTGCTGAGATTTCTAGAGACTCGCAATTTTGGAAAGCTTGGCAACCCCTTTCAATGAAAGTTTTTCTCCTCAGTCACTGCTGAGTGCTACATCAAGAGGAAAGAAAACATAGAGATAGAACATGAAACTGCTTTACTGTGTCAAGTTTCAAGAAGCTGGAACAAACCGTGTTTGATTTAGAGTTCAAAATACATCTATCAATATAGGAGAAAACAGAGTGAAACGCCAAAATTCAAACTGATACTGGATACGAACGCTTCAACATAGAAGAACGAAATATGGGGATCCAAGTGGGCTTAGTGTCCTCATCCTTACCTGAAAGTATCATCCAGTTTGGGTGAAAAAATAGTTGCTATGATTTCTGGACACTCGTAATTTTTGGAAGCTTGGCAACCCCTTTCAATGTAAGGGTTTCTCCCCAGTCACTGCTTATGGCTACATCAAGAGGAAACAGAACATAGAGATAGAACTTGAAACTGCTTTATTGTGTCAAGTTTCAAGAAGCTAGCACAAACCGTGTTTGGTTTAGAGTTCCAAATACATCTATCAATGTAAGAGAAAACAGAGTGAAACGCCAAAATTCAAACTGTTACTGGAAACGAACGCTTCAACACAGAAGAATGAAATTTGGGGATCCAAGTGGGCTTAGTGTACTGATCATTACCTGAAAGTATCATCCAGTTTGGGTGAAAACAGAGTTGCTGAGATTTCTGGAGACTCGTAATTTTTGGAAGCTTGGCAACCCCTTTCAATGAAAGTGTTTCTCCCCAGTCACTGCTTAGGGCTACATCAAGAGGAAACAGAACATAGAGTTAGAACGTGAAACTGCTTTACTGTGTCAACTTTCCAGAAGCTAGCACCAACCGTATTTGATTTAGAGTTCCAAATACATCTATCAATATAGGAGAAAACAGAGTGAAACGCCAAAATTCAAACTGTTACTGGAAACGAACGCTGCAACATAGAAGAACGAAATTTGGGTAACCAAGTGGGCTTAGTGTACTCATCATTACCTGAAAGTATCATCAGTTTGGGTGAAAACATAGTTGCTCACATTTCTGGAGACTCGTAATTTTTGGAAGCTTGGCAACCCCTTTCAATGAAAGTGTTTCTCCCCAGTCACTGCTTAGGGCTACATCAAGAGGAAACAGAACATAGAGTTAGAACGTGAAACTGCTTTACTGTGTCAACTTTCCAGAAGCTAGCACAAACCGTGTTTGATTTAGAGTTCCAAATACATCTATCAATATAGGAGAAAACAGAGTGAAACGCCAAAATTCAAACTGTTACTGCAAACGAACACTTCAACATAGAAGAACGAAATTTGGGTTACCAAGTGGGCTTAGTGTACTCATCATTACCTGAAAGTATCATCAGTTTGGGTGAAAACATAGTTGCTCACATTTCTGGAGACTCGTAATTTTTGGAAGCTTGGCAACCCCTTTCAATGAAAGTGTTTCTCCCCAGTCACTGCTTAGGGCTACATCAAGAGGAAACAGAACATAGAGATAGAACTTGAAACTGCTTTATTGTGTCAACTTTCAAGAAGCTAGCACAAACCGTGTTTGATTTAGAGTTCCAAATACATCTGTCAGTATAGGAGAAAACAGAGTGAAACGCCAAAATTCAAACTGTTACTGGAAACGAACGCTTCAACATAGAAGAACGAAATTTGGCGAAACAAGTGGGCTTAGTGTACTGATCATTACCTGAAAGTATCATCCAGTTTGGGTGAAAACATAGTTGCTGTGATTTCTGGAGACTCGTAATTTTTGGAAGCTTGGCAACCCCTTTCAATGAAAGTGTTTCTCCCCAGTCACTGCTTAGGGCTACATCAAGAGGAAACAGAACATAGAGTTAGAACCTGAAACTCCTTTACTGTGTCAAGTTTCAAGAAGCTAGCACAAACCGTGTTTGATTTAGAGTTCGAAATACATCTGTCAGTATAGGAGAAAACAGAGTGAAACGCCAAAATTCAAACAGTTACTGGAAGCGAACGCTTCAACATAAAAGAACAAAATTTGGGGAACCAAGTGAGCTTAGTGTACTGATCATTACCTGAAAGTATCATCCAGTTTGGGTGAAAAAATAGTTGCTGAGATTTCTGGAGACTCGCAATTTTGGGAAGCTTGGCAACCCCTTTCAATGAAAGTGTTTCTCCTCAGTCACTGCTGAGTGCTACATCAAGAGGAAACAGAACATAGAGATAGAACGTGAAACTGCTTTACTGTGTCAAGTTTCAAGAAGCTAGCACAAACCTTGTTTGGTTTAGAGTTCCAAATACATCTATCAATATAGGAGAAAACAGAGTGAAACGCCAAAATTCAAACTGTTACTGGAAACGAACGCTTCAACATAGAAGAACGAAATTTGGGGATCCAAGTGGGCTTAGTGTACTGATCATTACCTGAAAGTATCATCCAGTTTGGGTGAAAACATAGTTTCTGTGATTTCTGGACACTCGTAATTTTTGGAAGCTTGGCAACCCCTTTCAATGAAAGTGTATCTCCCCCGTCACTGATTAGGGCTACATCAGGAGGAAACAGAACATAGAGTTAGAACGTGAAAATGCTTTACTGGGTCAAGTTTCAAGAAGCTAGCACAAACCGTGTTTGATTTAGAGTTCCAAATACATCTATCAATATAGGAGAAAACAGAGTGCAACGCCAAAATTCAAACTGTTACTGGAAACGAACGCTTCAACATAGAAGAACGAAATTCGGGGAACCAAGTGGGCTTAGTGTACTGATCATTACCTGAAAGTATCATCCAGGTTGGGTGAAAAAATAGTTGCTGTGATTTCTGGACACTCGTAATTTTTGGAAGCTTGGCAACCCCTTTCAATGTAAGTGTTTCTCCCCAGTCACTGCTTAGGGCTACATCAAGAGGAAACAGAACATAGAGATAGAACTTGAAACTGCTTTATTGTGTCAAGTTTCAAGAAGCTAGCACAAACCGTGTTTGGTTTAGAGTTCAAAATACATCTATCAATATAGGAGAAAACAGAGTGAAACGCCAAAATTCAAACTGTTACTGGAAACGAACGCTTCAACATAGAAGAATGAAATTTGGGAAACAAGTGAGCTTAGTGTACTGATCATTTCCTGAAAGTATCATCCAGTTTGGGTGAAAAAATGTTTGCTGAGATTTCTAGAGACTCGCAATTTTGGGAAGCTTGGCAACCCCTTTCAATGAAAGTTTTTCTCCTCAGTCACTGCTGAGTGCTACATCAAGAGGAAACAAAACATAGAGATAGAACATGAAACTGCTTTACTGTGTCAAGTTTCAAGAAGCTGGCACAAACCGTGTTTGATTTAGAGTTCAAAATACATCTATCAATATAGGAGAAAACAGAGTGAAACGCCAAAATTCAAACTGATACTGGAAACGAACGCTTCAACATAGAAGAACGAAATATGGGGATCCAAGTGGGCTTAGTGTCCTCATCCTTACCTGAAAGTATCATCCAGTTTGGGTGAAAAAATAGTTGCTGTGATTTCTGGACACTCGTAATTTTTGGAAGCTTGGCAACCCCTTTCAATGTAAGGGTTTCTCCCCAGTCACTGCTTATGGCTACATCAAGAGGAAACAGAATATAGAGATAGAACTTGAAACAGCTTTATTGTGTCAAGTTTCAAGAAGCTAGCACAAACCGTGTTTGGTTTAGAGTTCCAAATACATCTATCAATATAGGAGAAAACAGAGTGAAACGCCAAAATTCAAACTGTTACTGCAAACGAACGCTTCAACATAGAAGAACGAAATTTGGGTAACCAAGTGGGCTTAGTGTACTCATCATTACCTGAAAGTATCATCAGTTTGGGTGAAAACATAGTTGCTCACATTTCTGGAGACTCGTAATTTTTGGAATCTTGGCAACCCCTTTCAATGAAAGTGTTTCTCCCCAGTCACTGCTTAGGGCTACATCAAGAGGAAACAGAACATAGAGTTAGAACGTGAAACTGCTTTACTGTGTCAACTTTCCAGAAGCTAGCACAAACCGTGTTTGATTTAGAGTTCCAAATACATCTATCAATATAGGAGAAAACAGAGTGAAACGCCAAAATTCCAACTGTTACTGCAAACGAACGCTTCAACATAGAAGAACGAAATTTGGGTAACCAAGTGGGCTTAGTGTACTCATCATTACCTGAAAGTATCATCAGTTTGGGTGAAAACATAGTTGCTCACATTTCTGGAGACTCGTAATTTTTGGAAGCTTGGCAACCCCTTTCAATGAAAGTGTTTCTCCCCAGTCACTGCTTAGGGCTACATCAAGAGGAAACAGAACATAGAGATAGAACTTGAAACTGCTTTATTGTGTCAACTTTCAAGAAGCTAGCACAAACCGTGTTTGATTTAGAGTTCCAAATACATCTGTCAGTATAGGAGAAAACAGAGTGAAACGCCAAAATTCAAACTGTTACTTGAAACGAACGCTTCAACATAGAAGAACGAAATTTGGCGAAACAAGTGGGCTTAGTGTACTGATCATTACCTGAAAGTATCATCCAGTTTGGGTGAAAACATAGTTGCTGTGATTTCTGGAGACTCGTAATTTTTGGAAGCTTGGCAACCCCTTTCAATGAAAGTGTTTCTCCCCAGTCACTGCTTAGGGCTACATCAAGAGGAAACAGAACATAGAGTTAGAACCTGAAACTGCTTTACTGTGTCAAGTTTCAAGAAGCTAGCACAAACCGTGTTTGATTTAGAGTTCGAAATACATCTGTCAGTATAGGAGAAAACAGAGTGAAACGCCAAAATTCAAACAGTTACTGGAAGCGAACGCTTCAACATAAAAGAACGAAATTTGGGGAACCAAGTGGGCTTAGTGTACTGATCATTACCTGAAAGTATCATCCAGTTTGGGTGAAAAAATACTTGCTGAGATTTCTGGAGACTCGCTATTTTGGGAAGCTTGGCAACCCCTTTCAATGAAAGTGTTTCTCCTCAGTCACTGCTGAGTGCTACATCAAGAGGAAACAGAACATAGAGATAGAACGTGAAACTGCTTTACTGTGTCAAGTTTCAAGAAGCTAGCACAAACCTTGTTTGGTTTAGAGTTCCAAATACATCTATCAATATAGGAGAAAACAGAGTGAAACGCCAAAATTCAAACTGTTACTGGAAACGAACGCTTTAACATAGAAGAACGAAATTTGGGGATCCAAGTGGGCTTAGTGTACTGATCATTACCTGAAAGTATCATCCAGTTTGGGTGAAAACATAGTTGCTGTGATTTCTGGAGACTCGTAATTTTTGGAAGCTTGGCAACCCCTTTCAATGAAAGTGTATCTCCCCCGTCACTGATTAGGGCTACATCAAGAGGAAACAGACCATAGAGTTAGAACGTGAAAATGCTTTACTGGGTCAAGTTTCAAGAAGCTAGCACAAACCGTGTTTGATTTAGAGTTCCAAGTACATCTATCAATATAGGAGAAAACAGAGTGAAAAGCCAAAATTCAAACTGTTACTGGAAACGAACGCTTCAACATAGAAGAATGAAATTTGGGAAACAAGTGAGCTTAGTGTACTGACCATTTCCTGAAAGTATCATCCAGTTTGGGTGAAAAAATGTTTGCTGAGATTTCTAGAGACTCACAATTTTGGGAAGCTTGGCAACCCCTTTCAATGAAAGTTTTTCTCCTCAGTCACTGCTGAGTGCTACATCAAGAGGAAACAAAACATAGAGATAGAACATGAAACTGCTTTACTGTGACAAGTTTCAAGAAGCTGGCACAAACCGTGTTTGATTTAGAGTTCAAAATACATCTATCAATATAGGAGAAAACAGAGTGAAACGCCAAAATTCAAACTGATACTGGAAACGAACGCTTCAACATAGAAGAACGAAATATGAAGATCCAAGTGGGCTTAGTGTACTGATCATTACCTGAAAGTATCATCCAGTTTGGGTGAAAAGATAGTTTCTGAGATTTCTGGAGACTCGTAATATTTGGAAGCTTGGCAACCCCTTTCAATGAAAGTGTTTCTCCGCAGTCACTGCTGAGGGCTACATCAAGAGGAAAAAGAACATAGAGATAGAACGTGAAACTGCTTTATTGTGTCAAGTTTCAAGAAGCTAGCTCAAACCGTGTTTGATTTAGAGTTCCAAATACATCTATCAATATAGGAGAAAACAGAGTGAAACGCCAAAATTCAAACTGTTACTGGAAACGAACGCTTCAACATAGAAGAACGAAATTTGGGGAACCAAGTGGGCTTAGTGTACTCATCATTACCTGAAAGTATCATCAGTGTGGGTGAAAATATAGTTGCTCACATTTCTGGAGACTCGTAATTTTTGGAATCTTGGCAACCCCTTTCAATGAAAGTGTTTCTCCCCAGTCACTGCTTAGGGCTACATCAAGAGGAAACAGAACATAGAGTTAGAACGTGAAACTGCTTTACTGTGTCAACTTTCCAGAAGCTAGCACAAACCGTGTTTGATTTAGAGTTCCAAATACATCTATCAATATAGGAGAAAACAGAGTGAAACGCCAAAATTCAAACTGTTACTGCAAACGAACGCTTCAACATAGAAGAACGAAATTTGGGTAACCAAGTGGGCTTAGTGTAGTCATCATTACCTGAAAGTATCATCAGTTTGGGTGAAAACATAGTTGCTCACATTTCTGGAGACTCGTAATTTTTGGAATCTTGGCAACCCCTTTCAATGAAAGTGTTTCTCCCCAGTCACTGCTTAGGGCTACATCAAGAGGAAACAGAACATAGAGATAGAACTTGAAACTGCTTTATTGTGTCAAGTTTCAAGAAGCTAGCACAAACCGTGTTTGATTTAGAGTTCCAAATACATCTATCAATATAGGAGAAAACAGAGTGAAACGCCAAAATTCAAACTGTTACTGGAAACAAACGATTCAACATAGAAGAACGAAATTTGGGAAACCAAGTGGGCTTCGTGTACTGATCATTACCTGAAAGTATCATCCTGTTTGGGTGAAAACATAGTTGCTGAGATTTCTGGAGACTCGTAATTTTTGGAAGCTTGGCAACCCCTTTCAATGAAAGTGTTTCTCCCCAGTCACTGCTTAGGGCTACATCAAGAGGAAACAGAACATGGAGATAGAACGTGAAACTGCTTTACTGTGTCAAGTTTCAAGAAGCTAGCACAAACCGTGTTTGATTTAGAGTTCCAAATACATCTGTCAGTATAGGAGAAAACAGAGTGAAACGCCAAAATTCAAACAGTTACTGGAAGCGAACGCTTCAACATAAAAGAACGAAATTTGGGGAACCAAGTGAGCTTAGTGTACTGATCATTACCTGAAAGTATCATCCAGTTTGGGTGAAAAAATAGTTGCTGAGATTTCTGGAGACTCGCAATTTTGGGAAGCTTGGCAACCCCTTTCAATGAAAGTGTTTCTCCTCAGTCACTGCTGAGTGCTACATCAAGAGGAAACAGAACATAGAGATAGAACATGAAACTGCTTTACTGTGTCAAGTTTCAAGAAGCTAGCACAAACCTTGTTTGGTTTAGAGTTCCAAATACATCTATCAATATAGGAGAAAACAGAGTGAAATGCCAAAATTCAAACTGTTCCTGGAAACGAACGCTTCAACATAGAAGAACGAAATTTGGGGATCCAAGTGGGCTTAGTGTACTGATCATTACCTGAAAGTATCATCCAGTTTGGGTGAAAACATAGTTGCTGTGATTTCTGGAGACTCGTAATTTTTGGAAGCTTGGCAACCCTATTCAATGAAAGTGTATCTCCCCCGTCACTGATTAGGGCTACATCAAGAGGAAATAGAACTTAGAGTTAGAACGTGAAAATGCTTTACTGTGTCAAGTTTCAAGAAGCTAGCACAAACCGTGTTTGATTTAGAGTTCCAAATATATCTATTAATATAGGAGAAAACAGAGTGCAACGCCAAAATTCAAACTGTTACTGGAAACGAACGCTTCAACATAGAAGAACGAAATTCGGGGAACCAAGTGGGCTTAGTGTACTGATCATTACCTGAAAATATCATCCAGGTTGGGTGAAAAAATAGTTGCTGTGATTTCTGGACACTCGTAATTTTTGGAAGCTTGGCAACCCCTTTCAATGTAAGTGTTTCTCCCCAGTCACTGCTTAGGGCTACATCAAGAGGAAACAGAACATAGAGTTAGAACCTGAAACTGCTTTACTGTGTCAAGTTTCAAGAAGCTGCACAAACCGTGTTTGATTTCGAGTTCGAAATACATCTGTCAGTATAGGAGAAAACAGAGTGAAACGCCAAAATTCAAACAGTTACTGGAAGCGAACGCTTCAACATAAAAGAACGAAATTTGGGGAACCAAGTGAGGTTCGTGTACTGATCATTACCTGAAAGTATCATCCAGTTTGGGTGAAAAAATAGTTGCTGAGATTTCTGGAGACTCGCAATTTTGGGAAGCTTGGCAACCCCTTTCAATGAAAGTGTTTCTCCTCAGTCACTGCTGAGTGCTACATCAAGAGGAAACAGAACATAGAGATAGAACGTGAAACTGCTTTACTGTGTCAAGTTTCAAGAAGCTAGCACAAACCTTGTTTGGTTTAGAGTTCCAAATACATCTATCAATATAGGAGAAAACAGAGTGAAACGCCAAAATTCAAACTGTTACTGGAAACCAATGCTTCAACATAGAAGAACGAAATTTGGGGATCCAAGTGGGCTTAGTGTACTGATAATTACCTGAAAGTATCATCCAGTTTGGGTGAAAACATAGTTGCTGTGATTTCTGGAGACTCGTAATTTTTGGAAGCTTGGCAACCCCTTTCAATGAAAGTGTATCTCCCCCGTCACTGATTAGGGCTATATCAAGAGGAAACAGAACATAGAGTTAGAACGTGAAAATGCTTTACTGTGTCAAGTTTCAAGAAGCTAGCACAAACCGTGTTTGATTTAGAGTTCCAAATACATCTATCAATATAGGAGAAAACAGAGTGCAACGCCAAAATTCAAACTGTTACTGGAAACGAACGCTTCAACATAGAAGAACAAAATTCGGGGAACCAAGTGGGCTTAGTGTACTGATCATTACCTGAAAGTATCATCCAGGTTGGGTGAAAAAATAGTTGCTGTGATTTCTGGACACTCGTAATTTTTGGAAGCTTGGCAACCCCTTTCAATGTAAGTGTTTCTCCCCAGTCACTGCTTAGGGCTACATCAAGAGGAAACAGAACATAGAGATAGAACTTGAAACTGCTTTATTGTGTCAAGTTTCAAGAAGCTAGCACAAACCGTGTTTGGTTTAGAGTTCCAAATACATCTATCAATATAGGAGAAAACAGAGTGAAACGCCAAAATTCAAACTGTTACTGGAAACGAACGCTTCAACATAGAAGAATGAAATTTGGGGAAACAAGTGAGCTTAGTGTAATGATCATTTCCTGAAAGTATCATCCAGTTTGGGTGAAAAAATGTTTGCTGAGATTTCTAGAGACTCGCAATTTTGGGAAGCTTGGCAACCCCTTTCAATGAAAGTTTTTCTCCTCAGTCACTGCTGAGTGCTACATCAAGAGGAAACAAAACATAGAGATAGAACATGAAACTGCTTTACTGTGTCAAGTTTCAAGAAGCTGACACAAACCGTGTTTGATTTAGAGTTCAAAATACATCTATCAATATAGGAGAAAACAGAGTGAAACGCCAAATTTCAAACTGTTACTGGAAAAGAACGCTTCAACACAGAAGAATGAAATTTGGCGATCCAAGTGGGCTTAGTGTACTGATCATTACCTGAAAGTATCATCAGTTTGGGTGAAAACATAGTTGCTCACATTTCTGGAGACTCGTAATTTTTGGAAGCTTGGCAACCCCTTTCAATGAAAGTGTTTCTCCCCAGTCACTGCTTAGGGCTACATCAAGAGGAAACAGATCATAGAGTTAGAACGTGAAACTGCTTTACTGTGTCAACTTTCCAGAAGCTAGCACAAACCGTGTTTGATTTAGAGTTCCAAATACATCTATCAATATAGGAGAAAACAGAGTGAAACGCCAAAATTCAAACTGTTACTGCAAACGAACGCTTCAACATAGAAGAACGAAATTTGGGTAACCAAGTGGGCTTAGTGTACTCACCATTACCTGAAAGTATCATCAGTTTGGGTGAAAACATAGTTGCTCACATTTCTGGAGACTCGTAATTTTTGGAAGCTTGGCAACCCCTTTCAATGAAAGTGTTTCTCCCCAGTCACTGCTTAGGGCTACATCAAGAGGAAACAGAACATAGAGATAGAACTTGAAACTGCTTTATTGTGTCAACTTTCAAGAAGCTAGCACAAACCGTGTTTGATTTAGAGTTCCAAATACATCTGTCCGTATAGGAGAAAACACAGTGAAACGCCAAAATTCAAACTGTTACTGGAAACGAACGCTTCAACATAGTAGAACGAAATTTGGCGAAACAAGTGGGCTTAGTGTACTGATCATTACCTGAAAGTATCATCCAGTTTGGGTGAAAACATAGTTGCTGTGATTTCTGGAGACTCGTAATTTTTGGAAGCTTGGCAACCCCTTTCAATGAAAGTGTTTCTCCCCAGTCACTGCTTAGGGCTCTATCAAGAGGAAACAGAACATAGAGTTAGAACCTGAAACTGCTTTACTGTGTCAAGTTTCAAGAAGCTAGCACAAACCGTGATTGATTTAGAGTTCCAAATACATCTGTCAGTATAGGAGAAAACAGAGTGAAACGCCAAAATTCAAACAGTTACTGGAAGCGAACGCTTCAACATAAAAGAACGAAATTTGGGGAACCAAGTGAGCTTAGTGTACTGATCATTTCCTGAAAGTATCATCCAGTTTGGGTGAAAAAATGTTTGCTGAGATTTCTAGAGACTCGCAATTTTGGGAAGCTTGGCAACCCCTTTCAATGAAAGTTTTTCTCCTCAGTCACTGCTGAGTGCTACATCAAGAGGAAACAAAACATTGAGATAGAACATGAAACTGCTTTACTGTGTCAAGTTTCAAGAAGCTGACACAAACCGTGTTTGATTTAGAGTTCAAAATACATCTATCAATATAGGAGAAAACAGAGTGAAACGCCAAAATTCAAACTGATACTGGAAACGAACGCTTCAACATAGAAGAACGAAATATGGGGATCCAAGTGGGCTTAGTGTCCTCATCCTTACCTGAAAGTATCATCCAGTTTGGGTGAAAAAATAGTTGCTGTGATTTCTGGACACTCGTAATTTTTGGAAGCTTGGCAACCCCTTTCAATGTAAGGGTTTCTCCCCAGTCACTGCTTATGGCTACATCAAGAGGAAACAGAACATAGAGATAGAACTTGAAACAGCTTTATTGTGTCAAGTTTCAAGAAGCTAGCACAAACCGTGTTTGGTTTAGAGTTCCAAATACATCTATCAATATAGGAGAAAACAGAGTGAAACGCCAAAATTCAAACTGTTACTGCAAACGAACGCTTCAACATAGAAGAACGAAATTTGGGTAACCAAGTGGGCTTAGTGTACTCATCATTACCTGAAAGTATCATCAGTTTGGGTGAAAACATAGTTGCTCACATTTCTGGAGACTCGTAATTTTTGGAATCTTGGCAACCCCTTTCAATGAAAGTGTTTCTCCCCAGTCACTGCTTAGGGCTACATCAAGAGGAAACAGAACATAGAGTTAGAACGTGAAACTGCTTTACTGTGTCAACTTTCCAGAAGCTAGCACAAACCGTGTTTGATTTAGAGTTCCAAATACATCTATCAATATAGGAGAAAACAGAGTGAAACGCCAAAATTCCAACTGTTACTGCAAACGAACGCTTCAACATAGAAGAACGAAATTTGGGTAACCAAGTGGGCTTAGTGTACTCATCATTACCTGAAAGTATCATCAGTTTGGGTGAAAACATAGTTGCTCACATTTCTGGAGACTCGTAATTTTTGGAAGCTTGGCAACCCCTTTCAATGAAAGTGTTTCTCCCCAGTCACTGCTTAGGGCTACATCAAGAGGAAACAGAACATAGAGATAGAACTTGAAACTGCTTTATTGTGTCAACTTTCAAGAAGCTAGCACAAACCGTGTTTGATTTAGAGTTCCAAATACATCTGTCAGTATAGGAGAAAACAGAGTGAAATGCCAAAATTCAAACTGTTACTGGAAACGAACGCTTCAACATAGAAGAACGAAATTTGGCGAAACAAGTGGGCTTAGTGTACTGATCATTACCTGAAAGTATCATCCAGTTTGGGTGAAAACATAGTTGCTGTGATTTCTGGAGACTCGTAATTTTTGGAAGCTTGGCAACCCCTTTCACTGAAAGTGTTTCTCCCTAGTCACTGCTTAGGGCTACATCAAGAGGAAACAGAACATAGAGTTAGAACCTGAAACTGCTTTACTGTGTCAAGTTTCAAGAAGCTAGCACAAACCGTGTTTGATTTAGAGTTCGAAATACATCTGTCAGTATAGGAGAAAACAGAGTGAAACGCCAAAATTCAAACAGTTACTGGAAGCGAACGCTTCAACATAAAAGAACGAAATTTGGGGAACCAAGTGAGCTTAGTGTACTGATCATTACCTGAAAGTATCATCCAGTTTGGGTGAAAAAATACTTGCTGAGATTTCTGGAGACTCGCAATTTTGGGAAGCTTGGCAACCCCTTTCAATGAAAGTGTTTCTCCTCAGTCACTGCTGAGTGCTACATCAAGAGGAAACAGAACATAGAGATAGAACGTGAAACTGCTTTACTGTGTCAAGTTTCAAGAAGCTAGCACAAACCTTGTTTGGTTTAGAGTTCCAAATACATCTATCAATATAGGAGAAAACAGAGTGAAACGCCAAAATTCAAACTGTTACTGGAAACGAACGCTTCAACATAGAAGAACGAAATTTGGGGATCCAAGTGGGCTTAGTGTACTGATCATTACCTGAAAGTATCATCCAGTTTGGGTGAAAACATAGTTGCTGTGATTTCTGGAGACTCGTAATTTTTGGAAGCTTGGCAACCCCTTTCAATGAAAGTGTATCTCCCCCGTCACTGATTAGGGCTACATCAAGAGGAAACAGAACATAGAGTTAGAACGTGAAAATGCTTTACTGGGTCAAGTTTCAAGAAGCTAGCACAAACCGTGTTTGATTTAGAGTTCCAAATACATCTATCAATATAGGAGAAAACAGAGTGAAAAGCCAAAATTCAAACTGTTACTGGAAACGAACGCTTCAACATAGAAGAATGAAATTTGGGAAACAAGTGAGCTTAGTGTACTGACCATTTCCTGAAAGTATCATCCAGTTTGGGTGAAAAAATTTTTGCTGAGATTTCTAGAGACTCACAATTTTGGGAAGCTTGGCAACCCCTTTAAATGAAAGTTTTTCTCCTCAGTCACTGCTGAGTGCTACATCAAGAGGAAACAGAACATAGAGATAGAACATGAAACTGCTTTACTGTGTCAAGTTTCAAGAAGCTAGCACAAACCTTGTTTGGTTTAGAGTTCCAAATACATCTATCAATATAGGAGAAAACAGAGTGAAATGCCAAAATTCAAACTGTTCCTGGAAACGAACGCTTCAACATAGAAGAACGAAATTTGGGGATCCAAGTGGGCTTAGTGTACTGATCATTACCTGAAAGTATCATCCAGTTTGGGTGAAAACATAGTTGCTGTGATTTCTGGAGACTCGTAATTTTTGGAAGCTTGGCAACCCTATTCAATGAAAGTGTATCTCCCCCGTCACTGATTAGGGCTACATCAAGAGGAAATAGAACTTAGAGTTAGAACGTGAAAATGCTTTACTGTGTCAAGTTTCAAGAAGCTAGCACAAACCGTGTTTGATTTAGAGTTCCAAATATATCTATTAATATAGGAGAAAACAGAGTGCAACGCCAAAATTCAAACTGTTACTGGAAACGAACGCTTCAACATAGAAGAACGAAATTCGGGGAACCAAGTGGGCTTAGTGTACTGATCATTACCTGAAAATATCATCCAGGTTGGGTGAAAAAATAGTTGCTGTGATTTCTGGACACTCGTAATTTTTGGAAGCTTGGCAACCCCTTTCAATGTAAGTGTTTCTCCCCAGTCACTGCTTAGGGCTACATCAAGAGGAAACAGAACATAGAGTTAGAACCTGAAACTGCTTTACTGTGTCAAGTTTCAAGAAGCTGCACAAACCGTGTTTGATTTCGAGTTCGAAATACATCTGTCAGTATAGGAGAAAACAGAGTGAAACGCCAAAATTCAAACAGTTACTGGAAGCGAACGCTTCAACATAAAAGAACGAAATTTGGGGAACCAAGTGAGGTTCGTGTACTGATCATTACCTGAAAGTATCATCCAGTTTGGGTGAAAAAATAGTTGCTGAGATTTCTGGAGACTCGCAATTTTGGGAAGCTTGGCAACCCCTTTCAATGAAAGTGTTTCTCCTCAGTCACTGCTGAGTGCTACATCAAGAGGAAACAGAACATAGAGATAGAACGTGAAACTGCTTTACTGTGTCAAGTTTCAAGAAGCTAGCACAAACCTTGTTTGGTTTAGAGTTCCAAATACATCTATCAATATAGGAGAAAACAGAGTGAAACGCCAAAATTCAAACTGTTACTGGAAACCAATGCTTCAACATAGAAGAACGAAATTTGGGGATCCAAGTGGGCTTAGTGTACTGATAATTACCTGAAAGTATCATCCAGTTTGGGTGAAAACATAGTTGCTGTGATTTCTGGAGACTCGTAATTTTTGGAAGCTTGGCAACCCCTTTCAATGAAAGTGTATCTCCCCCGTCACTGATTAGGGCTATATCAAGAGGAAACAGAACATAGAGTTAGAACGTGAAAATGCTTTACTGTGTCAAGTTTCAAGAAGCTAGCACAAACCGTGTTTGATTTAGAGTTCCAAATACATCTATCAATATAGGAGAAAACAGAGTGCAACGCCAAAATTCAAACTGTTACTGGAAACGAACGCTTCAACATAGAAGAACAAAATTCGGGGAACCAAGTGGGCTTAGTGTACTGATCATTACCTGAAAGTATCATGCAGGTTGGGTGAAAAAATAGTTGCTGTGATTTCTGGACACTCGTAATTTTTGGAAGCTTGGCAACCCCTTTCAATGTAAGTGTTTCTCCCCAGTCACTGCTGAGTGCTACATCAAGAGGAAACAAAACATAGAGATAGAACATGAAACTGCTTTACTGTGTCAAGTTTCAAGAAGCTGACACAAACCGTGTTTGATTTAGAGTTCAAAATACATCTATCAATATAGGAGAAAACAGAGTGAAACGCCAAATTTCAAACTGTTACTGGAAAAGAACGCTTCAACACAGAAGAATGAAATTTGGCGATCCAAGTGGGCTTAGTGTACTGATCATTACCTGAAAGTATCATCAGTTTGGGTGAAAACATAGTTGCTCACATTTCTGGAGACTCGTAATTTTTGGAAGCTTGGCAACCCCTTTCAATGAAAGTGTTTCTCCCCAGTCACTGCTTAGGGCTACATCAAGAGGAAACAGATCATAGAGTTAGAACGTGAAACTGCTTTACTGTGTCAACTTTCCAGAAGCTAGCACAAACCGTGTTTGATTTAGAGTTCCAAATACATCTATCAATATAGGAGAAAACAGAGTGAAACGCCAAAATTCAAACTGTTACTGCAAACGAACGCTTCAACATAGAAGAACAAAATTTGGGTAACCAAGTGGGCTTAGTGTACTCACCATTACCTGAAAGTATCATCAGTTTGGGTGAAAACATAGTTGCTCACATTTCTGGAGACTCGTAATTTTTGGAAGCTTGGCAACCCCTTTCAATGAAAGTGTTTCTCCCCAGTCACTGCTTAGGGCTACATCAAGAGGAAACAGAACATAGAGATAGAACTTGAAACTGCTTTATTGTGTCAACTTTCAAGAAGCTAGCACAAACCGTGTTTGATTTAGAGTTCCAAATACATCTGTCCGTATAGGAGAAAACACAGTGAAACGCCAAAATTCAAACTGTTACTGGAAACGAACGCTTCAACATAGTAGAACGAAATTTGGCGAAACAAGTGGGCTTAGTGTACTGATCATTACCTGAAAGTATCATCCAGTTTGGGTGAAAACATAGTTGCTGTGATTTCTGGAGACTCGTAATTTTTGGAAGCTTGGCAACCCCTTTCAATGAAAGTGTTTCTCCCCAGTCACTGCTTAGGGCTCTATCAAGAGGAAACAGAACATAGAGTTAGAACCTGAAACTGCTTTACTGTGTCAAGTTTCAAGAAGCTAGCACAAACCGTGATTGATTTAGAGTTCCAAATACATCTGTCAGTATAGGAGAAAACAGAGTGAAACGCCAAAATTCAAACAGTTACTGGAAGCGAACGCTTCAACATAAAAGAACGAAATTTGGGGAACCAAGTGAGCTTAGTGTACTGATCATTTCCTGAAAGTATCATCCAGTTTGGGTGAAAAAATGTTTGCTGAGATTTCTAGAGACTCGCAATTTTGGGAAGCTTGGCAACCCCTTTCAATGAAAGTTTTTCTCCTCAGTCACTGCTGAGTGCTACATCAAGAGGAAACAAAACATTGAGATAGAACATGAAACTGCTTTACTGTGTCAAGTTTCAAGAAGCTGACACAAACCGTGTTTGATTTAGAGTTCAAAATACATCTATCAATATAGGAGAAAACAGAGTGAAACGCCAAAATTCAAACTGATACTGGAAACGAACGCTTCAACATAGAAGAACGAAATATGGGGATCCAAGTGGGCTTAGTGTCCTCATCCTTACCTGAAAGTATCATCCAGTTTGGGTGAAAAAATAGTTGCTGTGATTTCTGGACACTCGTAATTTTTGGAAGCTTGGCAACCCCTTTCAATGTAAGGGTTTCTCCCCAGTCACTGCTTATGGCTACATCAAGAGGAAACAGAACATAGAGATAGAACTTGAAACAGCTTTATTGTGTCAAGTTTCAAGAAGCTAGCACAAACCGTGTTTGGTTTAGAGTTCCAAATACATCTATCAATATAGGAGAAAACAGAGTGAAACGCCAAAATTCAAACTGTTACTGCAAACGAACGCTTCAACATAGAAGAACGAAATTTGGGTAACCAAGTGGGCTTAGTGTACTCATCATTACCTGAAAGTATCATCAGTTTGGGTGAAAACATAGTTGCTCACATTTCTGGAGACTCGTAATTTTTGGAATCTTGGCAACCCCTTTCAATGAAAGTGTTTCTCCCCAGTCACTGCTTAGGGCTACATCAAGAGGAAACAGAACATAGAGTTAGAACGTGAAACTGCTTTACTGTGTCAACTTTCCAGAAGCTAGCACAAACCGTGTTTGATTTAGAGTTCCAAATACATCTATCAATATAGGAGAAAACAGAGTGAAACGCCAAAATTCCAACTGTTACTGCAAACGAACGCTTCAACATAGAAGAACGAAATTTGGGTAACCAAGTGGGCTTAGTGTACTCATCATTACCTGAAAGTATCATCAGTTTGGGTGAAAACATAGTTGCTCACATTTCTGGAGACTCGTAATTTTTGGAAGCTTGGCAACCCCTTTCAATGAAAGTGTTTCTCCCCAGTCACTGCTTAGGGCTACATCAAGAGGAAACAGAACATAGAGATAGAACTTGAAACTGCTTTATTGTGTCAACTTTCAAGAAGCTAGCACAAACCGTGTTTGATTTAGAGTTCCAAATACATCTGTCAGTATAGGAGAAAACAGAGTGAAACGCCAAAATTCAAACTGTTACTGGAAACGAACGCTTCAACATAGAAGAACGAAATTTGGCGAAACAAGTGGGCTTAGTGTACTGATCATTACCTGAAAGTATCATCCAGTTTGGGTGAAAACATAGTTGCTGTGAATTCTGGAGACTCGTAATTTTTGGAAGCTTGGCAACCCCTTTCACTGAAAGTGTTTCTCCCTAGTCACTGCTTAGGGCTACATCAAGAGGAAACAGAACATAGAGTTAGAACCTGAAACTGCTTTACTGTGTCAAGTTTCAAGAAGCTAGCACAAACCGTGTTTGATTTAGAGTTCGAAATACATCTGTCAGTATAGGAGAAAACAGAGTGAAACGCCAAAATTCAAACAGTTACTGGAAGCGAACGCTTCAACATAAAAGAACGAAATTTGGGGAACCAAGTGAGCTTAGTGTACTGATCATTACCTGAAAGTATCATCCAGTTTGGGTGAAAAAATACTTGCTGAGATTTCTGGAGACTCGCAATTTTGGGAAGCTTGGCAACCCCTTTCAATGAAAGTGTTTCTCCTCAGTCACTGCTGAGTGCTACATCAAGAGGAAACAGAACATAGAGATAGAACGTGAAACTGCTTTACTGTGTCAAGTTTCAAGAAGCTAGCACAAACCTTGTTTGGTTTAGAGTTCCAAATACATCTATCAATATAGGAGAAAACAGAGTGAAACGCCAAAATTCAAACTGTTACTGGAAACGAACGCTTCAACATAGAAGAACGAAATTTGGGGATCCAAGTGGGCTTAGTGTACTGATCATTACCTGAAAGTATCATCCAGTTTGGGTGAAAACATAGTTGCTGTGATTTCTGGAGACTCGTAATTTTTGGAAGCTTGGCAACCCCTTTCAATGAAAGTGTATCTCCCCCGTCACTGATTAGGGCTACATCAAGAGGAAACAGAACATAGAGTTAGAACGTGAAAATGCTTTACTGGGTCAAGTTTCAAGAAGCTAGCACAAACCGTGTTTGATTTAGAGTTCCAAATACATCTATCAATATAGGAGAAAACAGAGTGAAAAGCCAAAATTCAAACTGTTACTGGAAACGAACGCTTCAACATAGAAGAATGAAATTTGGGAAACAAGTGAGCTTAGTGTACTGACCATTTCCTGAAAGTATCATCCAGTTTGGGTGAAAAAATTTTTGCTGAGATTTCTAGAGACTCACAATTTTGGGAAGCTTGGCAACCCCTTTCAATGAAAGTTTTTCTCCTCAGTCACTGCTGAGTGCTACATCAAGAGGAAACAGAACATAGAGATAGAACATGAAACTGCTTTACTGTGTCAAGTTTCAAGAAGCTAGCACAAACCTTGTTTGGTTTAGAGTTCCAAATACATCTATCAATATAGGAGAAAACAGAGTGAAATGCCAAAATTCAAACTGTTCCTGGAAACGAACGCTTCAACATAGAAGAACGAAATTTGGGGATCCAAGTGGGCTTAGTGTACTGATCATTACCTGAAAGTATCATCCAGTTTGGGTGAAAACATAGTTGCTGTGATTTCTGGAGACTCGTAATTTTTGGAAGCTTGGCAACCCTATTCAATGAAAGTGTATCTCCCCCGTCACTGATTAGGGCTACATCAAGAGGAAATAGAACTTAGAGTTAGAACGTGAAAATGCTTTACTGTGTCAAGTTTCAAGAAGCTAGCACAAACCGTGTTTGATTTAGAGTTCCAAATATATCTATTAATATAGGAGAAAACAGAGTGCAACGCCAAAATTCAAACTGTTACTGGAAACGAACGCTTCAACATAGAAGAACGAAATTCGGGGAACCAAGTGGGCTTAGTGTACTGATCATTACCTGAAAATATCATCCAGGTTGGGTGAAAAAATAGTTGCTGTGATTTCTGGACACTCGTAATTTTTGGAAGCTTGGCAACCCCTTTCAATGTAAGTGTTTCTCCCCAGTCACTGCTTAGGGCTACATCAAGAGGAAACAGAACATAGAGTTAGAACCTGAAACTGCTTTACTGTGTCAAGTTTCAAGAAGCTGCACAAACCGTGTTTGATTTCGAGTTCGAAATACATCTGTCAGTATAGGAGAAAACAGAGTGAAACGCCAAAATTCAAACAGTTACTGGAAGCGAACGCTTCAACATAAAAGAACGAAATTTGGGGAACCAAGTGAGGTTCGTGTACTGATCATTACCTGAAAGTATCATCCAGTTTGGGTGAAAAAATAGTTGCTGAGATTTCTGGAGACTCGCAATTTTGGGAAGCTTGGCAACCCCTTTCAATGAAAGTGTTTCTCCTCAGTCACTGCTGAGTGCTACATCAAGAGGAAACAGAACATAGAGATAGAACGTGAAACTGCTTTACTGTGTCAAGTTTCAAGAAGCTAGCACAAACCTTGTTTGGTTTAGAGTTCCAAATACATCTATCAATATAGGAGAAAACAGAGTGAAACGCCAAAATTCAAACTGTTACTGGAAACCAATGCTTCAACATAGAAGAACGAAATTTGGGGATCCAAGTGGGCTTAGTGTACTGATAATTACCTGAAAGTATCATCCAGTTTGGGTGAAAACATAGTTGCTGTGATTTCTGGAGACTCGTAATTTTTGGAAGCTTGGCAACCCCTTTCAATGAAAGTGTATCTCCCCCGTCACTGATTAGGGCTATATCAAGAGGAAACAGAACATAGAGTTAGAACGTGAAAATGCTTTACTGTGTCAAGTTTCAAGAAGCTAGCACAAACCGTGTTTGATTTAGAGTTCCAAATACATCTATCAATATAGGAGAAAACAGAGTGCAACGCCAAAATTCAAACTGTTACTGGAAACGAACGCTTCAACATAGAAGAACAAAATTCGGGGAACCAAGTGGGCTTAGGGTACTGATCATTACCTGAAAGTATCATGCAGGTTGGGTGAAAAAATAGTTGCTGTGATTTCTGGACACTCGTAATTTTTGGAAGCTTGGCAACCCCTTTCAATGTAAGTGTTTCTCCCCAGTCACTGCTGAGTGCTACATCAAGAGGAAACAAAACATAGAGATAGAACATGAAACTGCTTTACTGTGTCAAGTTTCAAGAAGCTGACACAAACCGTGTTTGATTTAGAGTTCAAAATACATCTATCAATATAGGAGAAAACAGAGTGAAACGCCAAATTTCAAACTGTTACTGGAAAAGAACGCTTCAACACAGAAGAATGAAATTTGGCGATCCAAGTGGGCTTAGTGTACTGATCATTACCTGAAAGTATCATCAGTTTGGGTGAAAACATAGTTGCTCACATTTCTGGAGACTCGTAATTTTTGGAAGCTTGGCAACCCCTTTCAATGAAAGTGTTTCTCCCCAGTCACTGCTTAGGGCTACATCAAGAGGAAACAGATCATAGAGTTAGAACGTGAAACTGCTTTACTGTGTCAACTTTCCAGAAGCTAGCACAAACCGTGTTTGATTTAGAGTTCCAAATACATCTATCAATATAGGAGAAAACAGAGTGAAACGCCAAAATTCAAACTGTTACTGCAAACGAACGCTTCAACATAGAAGAACGAAATTTGGGTAACCAAGTGGGCTTAGTGTACTCACCATTACCTGAAAGTATCATCAGTTTGGGTGAAAACATAGTTGCTCACATTTCTGGAGACTCGTAATTTTTGGAAGCTTGGCAACCCCTTTCAATGAAAGTGTTTCTCCCCAGTCACTGCTTAGGGCTACATCAAGAGGAAACAGAACATAGAGATAGAACTTGAAACTGCTTTATTGTGTCAACTTTCAAGAAGCTAGCACAAACCGTGTTTGATTTAGAGTTCCAAATACATCTGTCCGTATAGGAGAAAACACAGTGAAACGCCAAAATTCAAACTGTTACTGGAAACGAACGCTTCAACATAGTAGAACGAAATTTGGCGAAACAAGTGGGCTTAGTGTACTGATCATTACCTGAAAGTATCATCCAGTTTGGGTGAAAACATAGTTGCTGTGATTTCTGGAGACTCGTAATTTTTGGAAGCTTGGCAACCCCTTTCAATGAAAGTGTTTCTCCCCAGTCACTGCTTAGGGCTCTATCAAGAGGAAACAGAACATAGAGTTAGAACCTGAAACTGCTTTACTGTGTCAAGTTTCAAGAAGCTAGCACAAACCGTGATTGATTTAGAGTTCCAAATACATCTGTCAGTATAGGAGAGAACAGAGTGAAACGCCAAAATTCAAACAGTTACTGGAAGCGAACGCTTCAACATAAAAGAACGAAATTTGGGGAACCAAGTGAGCTTAGTGTACTGATCATTTCCTGAAAGTATCATCCAGTTTGGGTGAAAAAATGTTTGCTGAGATTTCTAGAGACTCGCAATTTTGGGAAGCTTGGCAACCCCTTTCAATGAAAGTTTTTCTCCTCAGTCACTGCTGAGTGCTACATCAAGAGGAAACAAAACATTGAGATAGAACATGAAACTGCTTTACTGTGTCAAGTTTCAAGAAGCTGACACAAACCGTGTTTGATTTAGAGTTCAAAATACATCTATCAATATAGGAGAAAACAGAGTGAAACGCCAAAATTCAAACTGATACTGGAAACGAACGCTTCAACATAGAAGAACGAAATATGGGGATCCAAGTGGGCTTAGTGTCCTCATCCTTACCTGAAAGTATCATCCAGTTTGGGTGAAAAAATAGTTGCTGTGATTTCTGGACACTCGTAATTTTTGGAAGCTTGGCAACCCCTTTCAATGTAAGGGTTTCTCCCCAGTCACTGCTTATGGCTACATCAAGAGGAAACAGAACATAGAGATAGAACTTGAAACAGCTTTATTGTGTCAAGTTTCAAGAAGCTAGCACAAACCGTGTTTGGTTTAGAGTTCCAAATACATCTATCAATATAGGAGAAAACAGAGTGAAACGCCAAAATTCAAACTGTTACTGCAAACGAACGCTTCAACATAGAAGAACGAAATTTGGGTAACCAAGTGGGCTTAGTGTACTCATCATTACCTGAAAGTATCATCAGTTTGGGTGAAAACATAGTTGCTCACATTTCTGGAGACTCGTAATTTTTGGAATCTTGGCAACCCCTTTCAATGAAAGTGTTTCTCCCCAGTCACTGCTTAGGGCTACATCAAGAGGAAACAGAACATAGAGTTAGAACGTGAAACTGCTTTACTGTGTCAACTTTCCAGAAGCTAGCACAAACCGTGTTTGATTTAGAGTTCCAAATACATCTATCAATATAGGAGAAAACAGAGTGAAACGCCAAAATTCCAACTGTTACTGCAAACGAACGCTTCAACATAGAAGAACGAAATTTGGGTAACCAAGTGGGCTTAGTGTACTCATCATTACCTGAAAGTATCATCAGTTTGGGTGAAAACATAGTTGCTCACATTTCTGGAGACTCGTAATTTTTGGAAGCTTGGCAACCCCTTTCAATGAAAGTGTTTCTCCCCAGTCACTGCTTAGGGCTACATCAAGAGGAAACAGAACATAGAGATAGAACTTGAAACTGCTTTATTGTGTCAACTTTCAAGAAGCTAGCACAAACCGTGTTTGATTTAGAGTTCCAAATACATCTGTCAGTATAGGAGAAAACAGAGTGAAACGCCAAAATTCAAACTGTTACTGGAAACGAACGCTTCAACATAGAAGAACGAAATTTGGCGAAACAAGTGGGCTTAGTGTACTGATCATTACCTGAAAGTATCATCCAGTTTGGGTGAAAACATAGTTGCTGTGATTTCTGGAGACTCGTAATTTTTGGAAGCTTGGCAACCCCTTTCACTGAAAGTGTTTCTCCCTAGTCACTGCTTAGGGCTACATCAAGAGGAAACAGAACATAGAGTTAGAACCTGAAACTGCTTTACTGTGTCAAGTTTCAAGAAGCTAGCACAAACCGTGTTTGATTTAGAGTTCGAAATACATCTGTCAGTATAGGAGAAAACAGAGTGAAACGCCAAAATTCAAACAGTTACTGGAAGCGAACGCTTCAACATAAAAGAACGAAATTTGGGGAACCAAGTGAGCTTAGTGTACTGATCATTACCTGAAAGTATCATCCAGTTTGGGTGAAAAAATACTTGCTGAGATTTCTGGAGACTCGCAATTTTGGGAAGCTTGGCAACCCCTTTCAATGAAAGTGTTTCTCCTCAGTCACTGCTGAGTGCTACATCAAGAGGAAACAGAACATAGAGATAGAACGTGAAACTGCTTTACTGTGTCAAGTTTCAAGAAGCTAGCACAAACCTTGTTTGGTTTAGAGTTCCAAATACATCTATCAATATAGGAGAAAACAGAGTGAAACGCCAAAATTCAAACTGTTACTGGAAACGAACGCTTCAACATAGAAGAACGAAATTTGGGGATCCAAGTGGGCTTAGTGTACTGATCATTACCTGAAAGTATCATCCAGTTTGGGTGAAAACATAGTTGCTGTGATTTCTGGAGACTCGTAATTTTTGGAAGCTTGGCAACCCCTTTCAATGAAAGTGTATCTCCCCCGTCACTGATTAGGGCTACATCAAGAGGAAACAGAACATAGAGTTAGAACGTGAAAATGCTTTACTGGGTCAAGTTTCAAGAAGCTAGCACAAACCGTGTTTGATTTAGAGTTCCAAATACATCTATCAATATAGGAGAAAACAGAGTGAAAAGCCAAAATTCAAACTGTTACTGGAAACGAACGCTTCAACATAGAAGAATGAAATTTGGGAAACAAGTGAGCTTAGTGTACTGACCATTACCTGAAAGTATCATCCAGTTTGGGTGAAAAAATGTTTGCTGAGATTTCTAGAGACTCACAATTTTGGGAAGCTTGGCAACCCCTTTCAATGAAAGTTTTTCTCCTCAGTCACTGCTGAGTGCTACATCAAGAGGAAACAAAACATAGAGATAGAACATGAAACTGCTTTACTGTGACAAGTTTCAAGAAGCTGGCACAAACCGTGTTTGATTTAGAGTTCAAAATACATCTATCAATATAGGAGAAAACAGAGTGAAACGCCAAAATTCAAACTGATACTGGAAACGAACGCTTCAACATAGAAGAACGAAATATGAAGATCCAAGTGGGCTTAGTGCACTGATCATTACCTGAAAGTATCATCCAGTTTGGGTGAAAAGATAGTTTCTGAGATTTCTGGAGACTCGTAATATTTGGAAGCTTGGCAACCCCTTTCAATGAAAGTGTTTCTCTGCAGTCACTGCTGAGGGCTACATCAAGAGGAAAAAGAACATAGAGATAGAACGTGAAACTGCTTTATTGTGTCAAGCTTCAAGAAGCTAGCACAAACCGTGTTTGATTTAGAGTTCCAAATACATCTATCAATATAGGAGAAAACAGAGTGAAACGCCAAAATTCAAACTGTTACTGGAAACGAACGCTTCAACATAGAAGAACGAAATTTGGGGAACCAAGTGGGCTTAGTGTACTCATCATTACCTGAAAGTATCATCAGTTTGGGTGAAAACATAGTTGCTGTGATTTCTGGAGACTCGTAATTTTTGGAAGCTTGGCAACCCCTTTCAATGAAAGTGTTTCTCCCCAGTCACTGCTTAGGGCTACATCAAGAGGAAACAGAACATAGAGTTAGAACGTGAAACTGCTTTACTGTGTCAACTTTCCAGAAGCTAGCACAAACCGTGTTTGATTTAGAGTTCCAAATACATCTATCAATATAGGAGAAAACAGAGTGAAACGCCAAAATTCAAACTGTTACTGCAAACGAACGCTTCAACATAGAAGAACGAAATTTGGGTAACCAAGTGGGCTTAGTGTACTCATCATTACCTGAAAGTATCATCAGTTTGGGTGAAAACATAGTTGCTCACATTTCTGGAGACTCGTAATTTTTGGAAGCTTGGCAACCCCTTTCAATGAAAGTGTTTCTCCCCAGTCACTGCTTAGGGCTACATCAAGAGGAAACAGAACATAGAGATAGAACTTGAAACTGCTTTATTGTGTCAAGTTTCAAGAAGCTAGCACAAACCGTGTTTGATTTAGAGTTCCAAATACATCTATCAATATAGGAGAAAACAGAGTGAAACGCCAAAATTCAAACTGTTACTGGAAACAAACGATTCAACATAGAAGAACGAAATTTGGGAAACCAAGTGGGCTTCGTGTACTGATCATTACCTGAAAGTATCATCCTGTTTGGGTGAAAACATAGTTGCTGAGATTTCTGGAGACTCGTAATTTTTGGAAGCTTGGCAACCCCTTTCAATGAAAGTGTTTCTCCCCAGTCACTGCTTAGGGCTACATCAAGAGGAAACAGAACATAGAGTTAGAACCTGAAACTGCTTTACTGTGTCAAGTTTCAAGAAGCTAGCACAAACCGTGTTTGATTTAGAGTTCCAAATACATCTGTCAGTATAGGAGAAAACAGAGTGAAACGCCAAAATTCAAACAGTTACTGGAAGCGAACGCTTCAACATAAAAGAACGTAATTTGGGGAACCAAGTGAGCTTAGTGTACTGATCATTACCTGAAAGTATCATCCAGTTTGGGTGAAAAAATAGTTGCTGAGATTTCTGGAGACTCGCAATTTTGGGAAGCTTGGCAACCCCTTTCAATGAAAGTGTTTCTCCTCAGTCACTGCTGAGTGCTACATCAAGAGGAAACAGAACATAGAGATAGAACATGAAACTGCTTTACTGTGTCAAGTTTCAAGAAGCTAGCACAAACCTTGTTTGGTTTAGAGTTCCAAATACATCTATCAATATAGGAGAAAACAGAGTGAAATGCCAAAATTCAAACTGTTCCTGGAAACGAACGCTTCAACATAGAAGAACGAAATTTGGGGATCCAAGTGGGCTTAGTGTACTGATCATTACCTGAAAGTATCATCCAGTTTGGGTGAAAACATAGTTGCTGTGATTTCTGGAGACTCGTAATTTTTGGAAGCTTGGCAACCCTATTCAATGAAAGTGTATCTCCCCCGTCACTGATTAGGGCTACATCAAGAGGAAATAGAACTTAGAGTTAGAACGTGAAAATGCTTTACTGTGTCAAGTTTCAAGAAGCTAGCACAAACCGTGTTTGATTTAGAGTTCCAAATACATATGTCCGTATAGGAGAAAACACAGTGAAACGCCAAAATTCAAACTGTTACTGGAAACGAACGCTTCAACATAGTAGAACGAAATTTGGCGAAACAAGTGGGCTTAGTGTACTGATCATTACCTGAAAGTATCATCCAGTTTGGGTGAAAACATAGTTGCTGTGATTTCTGGAGACTCGTAATTTTTGGAAGCTTGGCAACCCCTTTCAATGAAAGTGTTTCTCCCCAGTCACTGCTTAGGGCTCTATCAAGAGGAAACAGAACATAGAGTTAGAACCTGAAACTGCTTTACTGTGTCAAGTTTCAAGAAGCTAGCACAAACCGTGATTGATTTAGAGTTCCAAATACATCTGTCAGTATAGGAGAAAACAGAGTGAAACGCCAAAATTCAAACAGTTACTGGAAGCGAACGCTTCAACATAAAAGAACGAAATTTGGGGAACCAAGTGAGCTTAGTGTACTGATCATTTCCTGAAAGTATCATCCAGTTTGGGTGAAAAAATGTTTGCTGAGATTTCTAGAGACTCGCAATTTTGGGAAGCTTGGCAACCCCTTTCAATGAAAGTTTTTCTCCTCAGTCACTGCTGAGTGCTACATCAAGAGGAAACAAAACATTGAGATAGAACATGAAACTGCTTTACTGTGTCAAGTTTCAAGAAGCTGACACAAACCGTGTTTGATTTAGAGTTCAAAATACATCTATCAATATAGGAGAAAACAGAGTGAAACGCCAAAATTCAAACTGATACTGGAAACGAACGCTTCAACATAGAAGAACGAAATATGGGGATCCAAGTGGGCTTAGTGTCCTCATCCTTACCTGAAAGTATCATCCAGTTTGGGTGAAAAAATAGTTGCTGTGATTTCTGGACACTCGTAATTTTTGGAAGCTTGGCAACCCCTTTCAATGTAAGGGTTTCTCCCCAGTCACTGCTTATGGCTACATCAAGAGGAAACAGAACATAGAGATAGAACTTGAAACAGCTTTATTGTGTCAAGTTTCAAGAAGCTAGCACAAACCGTGTTTGGTTTAGAGTTCCAAATACATCTATCAATATAGGAGAAAACAGAGTGAAACGCCAAAATTCAAACTGTTACTGCAAACGAACGCTTCAACATAGAAGAACGAAATTTGGGTAACCAAGTGGGCTTAGTGTACTCATCATTACCTGAAAGTATCATCAGTTTGGGTGAAAACATAGTTGCTCACATTTCTGGAGACTCGTAATTTTTGGAATCTTGGCAACCCCTTTCAATGAAAGTGTTTCTCCCCAGTCACTGCTTAGGGCTACATCAAGAGGAAACAGAACATAGAGTTAGAACGTGAAACTGCTTTACTGTGTCAACTTTCCAGAAGCTAGCACAAACCGTGTTTGATTTAGAGTTCCAAATACATCTATCAATATAGGAGAAAACAGAGTGAAACGCCAAAATTCCAACTGTTACTGCAAACGAACGCTTCAACATAGAAGAACGAAATTTGGGTAACCAAGTGGGCTTAGTGTACTCATCATTACCTGAAAGTATCATCAGTTTGGGTGAAAACATAGTTGCTCACATTTCTGGAGACTCGTAATTTTTGGAAGCTTGGCAACCCCTTTCAATGAAAGTGTTTCTCCCCAGTCACTGCTTAGGGCTACATCAAGAGGAAACAGAACATAGAGATAGAACTTGAAACTGCTTTATTGTGTCAACTTTCAAGAAGCTAGCACAAACCGTGTTTGATTTAGAGTTCCAAATACATCTGTCAGTATAGGAGAAAACAGAGTGAAACGCCAAAATTCAAACTGTTACTGGAAACGAACGCTTCAACATAGAAGAACGAAATTTGGCGAAACAAGTGGGCTTAGTGTACTGATCATTACCTGAAAGTATCATCCAGTTTGGGTGAAAACATAGTTGCTGTGATTTCTGGAGACTCGTAATTTTTGGAAGCTTGGCAACCCCTTTCACTGAAAGTGTTTCTCCCTAGTCACTGCTTAGGGCTACATCAAGAGGAAACAGAACATAGAGTTAGAACCTGAAACTGCTTTACTGTGTCAAGTTTCAAGAAGCTAGCACAAACCGTGTTTGATTTAGAGTTCGAAATACATCTGTCAGTATAGGAGAAAACAGAGTGAAACGCCAAAATTCAAACAGTTACTGGAAGCGAACGCTTCAACATAAAAGAACGAAATTTGGGGAACCAAGTGAGCTTAGTGTACTGATCATTACCTGAAAGTATCATCCAGTTTGGGTGAAAAAATACTTGCTGAGATTTCTGGAGACTCGCAATTTTGGGAAGCTTGGCAACCCCTTTCAATGAAAGTGTTTCTCCTCAGTCACTGCTGAGTGCTACATCAAGAGGAAACAGAACATAGAGATAGAACGTGAAACTGCTTTACTGTGTCAAGTTTCAAGAAGCTAGCACAAACCTTGTTTGGTTTAGAGTTCCAAATACATCTATCAATATAGGAGAAAACAGAGTGAAACGCCAAAATTCAAACTGTTACTGGAAACGAACGCTTCAACATAGAAGAACGAAATTTGGGGATCCAAGTGGGCTTAGTGTACTGATCATTACCTGAAAGTATCATCCAGTTTGGGTGAAAACATAGTTGCTGTGATTTCTGGAGACTCGTAATTTTTGGAAGCTTGGCAACCCCTTTCAATGAAAGTGTATCTCCCCCGTCACTGATTAGGGCTACATCAAGAGGAAACAGAACATAGAGTTAGAACGTGAAAATGCTTTACTGGGTCAAGTTTCAAGAAGCTAGCACAAACCGTGTTTGATTTAGAGTTCCAAATACATCTATCAATATAGGAGAAAACAGAGTGAAAAGCCAAAATTCAAACTGTTACTGGAAACGAACGCTTCAACATAGAAGAATGAAATTTGGGAAACAAGTGAGCTTAGTGTACTGACCATTACCTGAAAGTATCATCCAGTTTGGGTGAAAAAATGTTTGCTGAGATTTCTAGAGACTCACAATTTTGGGAAGCTTGGCAACCCCTTTCAATGAAAGTTTTTCTCCTCAGTCACTGCTGAGTGCTACATCAAGAGGAAACAAAACATAGAGATAGAACATGAAACTGCTTTACTGTGACAAGTTTCAAGAAGCTGGCACAAACCGTGTTTGATTTAGAGTTCAAAATACATCTATCAATATAGGAGAAAACAGAGTGAAACGCCAAAATTCAAACTGTTACTGGAAACGAACGCTTCAACATAGAAGAACGAAATTTGGGGAACCAAGTGGGCTTAGTGTACTCATCATTACCTGAAAGTATCATCAGTTTGGGTGAAAACATAGTTGCTGTGATTTCTGGAGACTCGTAATTTTTGGAAGCTTGGCAACCCCTTTCAATGAAAGTGTTTCTCCCCAGTCACTGCTTAGGGCTACATCAAGAGGAAACAGAACATAGAGTTAGAACGTGAAACTGCTTTACTGTGTCAACTTTCCAGAAGCTAGCACAAACCGTGTTTGATTTAGAGTTCCAAATACATCTATCAATATAGGAGAAAACAGAGTGAAACGCCAAAATTCAAACTGTTACTGCAAACGAACGCTTCAACATAGAAGAACGAAATTTGGGTAACCAAGTGGGCTTAGTGTACTCATCATTACGTGAAAGTATCATCAGTTTGGGTGAAAACATAGTTGCTCACATTTCTGGAGACTCGTAATTTTTGGAAGCTTGGCAACCCCTTTCAATGAAAGTGTTTCTCCCCAGTCACTGCTTAGGGCTACATCAAGAGGAAACAGAACATAGAGATAGAACTTGAAACTGCTTTATTGTGTCAAGTTTCAAGAAGCTAGCACAAACCGTGTTTGATTTAGAGTTCCAAATACATCTATCAATATAGGAGAAAACAGAGTGAAACGCCAAAATTCAAACTGTTACTGGAAACAAACGATTCAACATAGAAGAACGAAATTTGGGAAACCAAGTGGGCTTCGTGTACTGATCATTACCTGAAAGTATCATCCTGTTTGGGTGAAAACATAGTTGCTGAGATTTCTGGAGACTCGTAATTTTTGGAAGCTTGGCAACCCCTTTCAATGAAAGTGTTTCTCCCCAGTCACTGCTTAGGGCTACATCAAGAGGAAACAGAACATAGAGTTAGAACCTGAAACTGCTTTACTGTGTCAAGTTTCAAGAAGCTAGCACAAACCGTGTTTGATTTAGAGTTCCAAATACATCTGTCAGTATAGGAGAAAACAGAGTGAAACGCCAAAATTCAAACAGTTACTGGAAGCGAACGCTTCAACATAAAAGAACGTAATTTGGGGAACCAAGTGAGCTTAGTGTACTGATCATTACCTGAAAGTATCATCCAGTTTGGGTGAAAAAATAGTTGCTGAGATTTCTGGAGACTCGCAATTTTGGGAAGCTTGGCAACCCCTTTCAATGAAAGTGTTTCTCCTCAGTCACTGCTGAGTGCTACATCAAGAGGAAACAGAACATAGAGATAGAACATGAAACTGCTTTACTGTGTCAAGTTTCAAGAAGCTAGCACAAACCTTGTTTGGTTTAGAGTTCCAAATACATCTATCAATATAGGAGAAAACAGAGTGAAATGCCAAAATTCAAACTGTTCCTGGAAACGAACGCTTCAACATAGAAGAACGAAATTTGGGGATCCAAGTGGGCTTAGTGTACTGATCATTACCTGAAAGTATCATCCAGTTTGGGTGAAAACATAGTTGCTGTGATTTCTGGAGACTCGTAATTTTTGGAAGCTTGGCAACCCTATTCAATGAAAGTGTATCTCCCCCGTCACTGATTAGGGCTACATCAAGAGGAAATAGAACTTAGAGTTAGAACGTGAAAATGCTTTACTATGTCAAGTTTCAAGAAGCTAGCACAAACCGTGTTTGATTTAGAGTTCCAAATACATATGTCCGTATAGGAGAAAACACAGTGAAACGCCAAAATTCAAACTGTTACTGGAAACGAACGCTTCAACATAGTAGAACGAAATTTGGCGAAACAAGTGGGCTTAGTGTACTGATCATTACCTGAAAGTATCATCCAGTTTGGGTGAAAACATAGTTGCTGTGATTTCTGGAGACTCGTAATTTTTGGAAGCTTGGCAACCCCTTTCAATGAAAGTGTTTCTCCCCAGTCACTGCTTAGGGCTCTATCAAGAGGAAACAGAACATAGAGTTAGAACCTGAAACTGCTTTACTGTGTCAAGTTTCAAGAAGCTAGCACAAACCGTGATTGATTTAGAGTTCCAAATACATCTGTCAGTATAGGAGAAAACAGAGTGAAACGCCAAAATTCAAACAGTTACTGGAAGCGAACGCTTCAACATAAAAGAACGAAATTTGGGGAACCAAGTGAGCTTAGTGTACTGATCATTTCCTGAAAGTATCATCCAGTTTGGGTGAAAAAATGTTTGCTGAGATTTCTAGAGACTCGCAATTTTGGGAAGCTTGGCAACCCCTTTCAATGAAAGTTTTTCTCCTCAGTCACTGCTGAGTGCTACATCAAGAGGAAACAAAACATTGAGATAGAACATGAAACTGCTTTACTGTGTCAAGTTTCAAGAAGCTGACACAAACCGTGTTTGATTTAGAGTTCAAAATACATCTATCAATATAGGAGAAAACAGAGTGAAACGCCAAAATTCAAACTGATACTGGAAACGAACGCTTCAACATAGAAGAACGAAATATGGGGATCCAAGTGGGCTTAGTGTCCTCATCCTTACCTGAAAGTATCATCCAGTTTGGGTGAAAAAATAGTTGCTGTGATTTCTGGACACTCGTAATTTTTGGAAGCTTGGCAACCCCTTTCAATGTAAGGGTTTCTCCCCAGTCACTGCTTATGGCTACATCAAGAGGAAACAGAACATAGAGATAGAACTTGAAACAGCTTTATTGTGTCAAGTTTCAAGAAGCTAGCACAAACCGTGTTTGGTTTAGAGTTCCAAATACATCTATCAATATAGGAGAAAACAGAGTGAAACGCCAAAATTCAAACTGTTACTGCAAACGAACGCTTCAACATAGAAGAACGAAATTTGGGTAACCAAGTGGGCTTAGTGTACTCATCATTACCTGAAAGTATCATCAGTTTGGGTGAAAACATAGTTGCTCACATTTCTGGAGACTCGTAATTTTTGGAATCTTGGCAACCCCTTTCAATGAAAGTGTTTCTCCCCAGTCACTGCTTAGGGCTACATCAAGAGGAAACAGAACATAGAGTTAGAACGTGAAACTGCTTTACTGTGTCAACTTTCCAGAAGCTAGCACAAACCGTGTTTGATTTAGAGTTCCAAATACATCTATCAATATAGGAGAAAACAGAGTGAAACGCCAAAATTCCAACTGTTACTGCAAACGAACGCTTCAACATAGAAGAACGAAATTTGGGTAACCAAGTGGGCTTAGTGTACTCATCATTACCTGAAAGTATCATCAGTTTGGGTGAAAACATATTTGCTCACATTTCTGGAGACTCGTAATTTTTGGAAGCTTGGCAACCCCTTTCAATGAAAGTGTTTCTCCCCAGTCACTGCTTAGGGCTACATCAAGAGGAAACAGAACATAGAGATAGAACTTGAAACTGCTTTATTGTGTCAACTTTCAAGAAGCTAGCACAAACCGTGTTTGATTTAGAGTTCCAAATACATCTGTCAGTATAGGAGAAAACAGAGTGAAACGCCAAAATTCAAACTGTTACTGGAAACGAACGCTTCAACATAGAAGAACGAAATTTGGCGAAACAAGTGGGCTTAGTGTACTGATCATTACCTGAAAGTATCATCCAGTTTGGGTGAAAACATAGTTGCTGTGATTTCTGGAGACTCGTAATTTTTGGAAGCTTGGCAACCCCTTTCACTGAAAGTGTTTCTCCCTAGTCACTGCTTAGGGCTACATCAAGAGGAAACAGAACATAGAGTTAGAACCTGAAACTGCTTTACTGTGTCAAGTTTCAAGAAGCTAGCACAAACCGTGTTTGATTTAGAGTTCGAAATACATCTGTCAGTATAGGAGAAAACAGAGTGAAACGCCAAAATTCAAACAGTTACTGGAAGCGAACGCTTCAACATAAAAGAACGAAATTTGGGGAACCAAGTGAGCTTAGTGTACTGATCATTACCTGAAAGTATCATCCAGTTTGGGTGAAAAAATACTTGCTGAGATTTCTGGAGACTCGCAATTTTGGGAAGCTTGGCAACCCCTTTCAATGAAAGTGTTTCTCCTCAGTCACTGCTGAGTGCTAAATCAAGAGGAAACAGAACATAGAGATAGAACGTGAAACTGCTTTACTGTGTCAAGTTTCAAGAAGCTAGCACAAACCTTGTTTGGTTTAGAGTTCCAAATACATCTATCAATATAGGAGAAAACAGAGTGAAACGCCAAAATTCAAACTGTTACTGGAAACGAACGCTTCAACATAGAAGAACGAAATTTGGGGATCCAAGTGGGCTTAGTGTATTGATCATTACCTGAAAGTATCATCCAGTTTGGGTGAAAACATAGTTGCTGTGATTTCTGGAGACTCGTAATTTTTGGAAGCTTGGCAACCCCTTTCAATGAAAGTGTATCTCCCCCGTCACTGATTAGGGCTACATCAAGAGGAAACAGAACATAGAGTTAGAACGTGAAAATGCTTTACTGGGTCAAGTTTCAAGAAGCTAGCACAAACCGTGTTTGATTTAGAGTTCCAAATACATCTATCAATATAGGAGAAAACAGAGTGAAAAGCCAAAATTCAAACTGTTACTGGAAACGAACGCTTCAACATAGAAGAATGAAATTTGGGAAACAAGTGAGCTTAGTGTACTGACCATTTCCTGAAAGTATCATCCAGTTTGGGTGAAAAAATGTTTGCTGAGATTTCTAGAGACTCACAATTTTGGGAAGCTTGGCAACCCCTTTCAATGAAAGTTTTTCTCCTCAGTCACTGCTGAGTGCTACATCAAGAGGAAACAAAACATAGAGATAGAACATGAAACTGCTTTACTGTGACAAGTTTCAAGAAGCTGGCACAAACCGTGTTTGATTTAGAGTTCAAAATACATCTATCAATATAGGAGAAAACAGAGTGAAACGCCAAAATTCAAACTGATACTGGAAACGAACGCTTCAACATAGAAGAACGAAATATGAAGATCCAAGTGGGCTTAGTGTACTGATCATTACCTGAAAGTATCATCCAGTTTGGGTGAAAAGATAGTTTCTGAGATTTCTGGAGACTCGTAATATTTGGAAGCTTGGCAACCCCTTTCAATGAAAGTGTTTCTCCGCAGTCACTGCTGAGGGCTACATCAAGAGGAAAAAGAACATAGAGATAGAACGTGAAACTGCTTTATTGTGTCAAGCTTCAAGAAGCTAGCACAAACCGTGTTTGATTTAGAGTTCCAAATACATCTATCAATATAGGAGAAAACAGAGTGAAACGCCAAAATTCAAACTGTTACTGGAAACGAACGCTTCAACATAGAAGAACGAAATTTGGGGAACCAAGTGGGCTTAGTGTACTCATCATTACCTGAAAGTATCATCAGTTTGGGTGAAAACATAGTTGCTCACATTTCTGGAGACTCGTAATTTTTGGAAGCTTGGCAACCCCTTTCAATGAAAGTGTTTCTCCCCAGTCACTGCTTAGGGCTACATCAAGAGGAAACAGAACATAGAGTTAGAACGTGAAACTGCTTTACTGTGTCAACTTTCCAGAAGCTAGCACAAACCGTGTTTGATTTAGAGTTCCAAATACATCTATCAATATAGGAGAAAACAGAGTGAAACGCCAAAATTCAAACTGTTACTGCAAACGAACGCTTCAACATAGAAGAACGAAATTTGGGTAACCAAGTGGGCTTAGTGTACTCATCATTACCTGAAAGTATCATCAGTTTGGGTGAAAACATAGTTGCTCACATTTCTGGAGACTCGTAATTTTTGGAAGCTTGGCAACCCCTTTCTATGAAAGTGTTTCACCCCAGTCACTGCTTATCGCTACATCAAGAGGAAACAGAACATAGAGATAGAACTTGAAACTGCTTTATTGTGTCAACTTTCAAGAAGCTAGCACAAACCGTGTTTGATTTAGAGTTCCAAATACATCTATCAATATAGGAGAAAACAGAGTGAAACGCCAAAATTCAAACTGTTACTGGAAACAAACGATTCAACATAGAAGAACGAAATTTGGGAAACCAAGTGGGCTTCGTGTACTGATCATTACCTGAAAGTATCATCCTGTTTGGGTGAAAACATAGTTGCTGAGATTTCTGGAGACTCGTAATTTTTGGAAGCTTGGCAACCCCTTTCAATGAAAGTGTTTCTCCCCAGTCACTGCTTAGGGCTACATCAAGAGGAAACAGAACATAGAGTTAGAACCTGAAACTGCTTTACTGTGTCAAGTTTCAAGAAGCTAGCACAAACCGTGTTTGATTTAGAGTTCCAAATACATCTGTCAGTATAGGAGAAAACAGAGTGAAACGCCAAAATTCAAACAGTTACTGGAAGCGAACGCTTCAACATAAAAGAACGAAATTTGGGGAACCAAGTGAGCTTAGTGTACTGATCATTACCTGAAAGTATCATCCAGTTTGGGTGAAAAAATAGTTGCTGAGATTTCTGGAGACTTGCAATTTTGGGAAGCTTGGCAACCCCTTTCAATGAAAGTGTTTCTCCTCAGTCACTGCTGAGTGCTACATCAAGAGGAAACAGAACATAGAGATAGAACATGAAACTGCTTTACTGTGTCAAGTTTCAAGAAGCTAGCACAAACCTTGTTTGGTTTAGAGTTCCAAATACATCTATCAATATAGGAGAAAACAGAGTGAAATGCCAAAATTCAAACTGTTCCTGGAAACGAACGCTTCAACATAGAAGAACGAAATTTGGGGATCCAAGTGGGCTTAGTGTACTGATCATTACCTGAAAGTATCATCCAGTTTGGGTGAAAACATAGTTGCTGTGATTTCTGGAGACTCGTAATTTTTGGAAGCTTGGCAACCCTATTCAATGAAAGTGTATCTCCCCCGTCACTGATTAGGGCTACATCAAGAGGAAATAGAACTTAGAGTTAGAACGTGAAAATGCTTTACTGTGTCAAGTTTCAAGAAGCTAGCACAAACCGTGTTTGATTTATAGTTCCAAATACATATGTCCGTATAGGAGAAAACACAGTGAAACGCCAAAATTCAAACTGTTACTGGAAACGAACGCTTCAACATAGTAGAACGAAATTTGGCGAAACAAGTGGGCTTAGTGTACTGATCATTACCTGAAAGTATCATCCAGTTTGGGTGAAAACATAGTTGCTGTGATTTCTGGAGACTCGTAATTTTTGGAAGCTTGGCAACCCCTTTCAATGAAAGTGTTTCTCCCCAGTCACTGCTTAGGGCTCTATCAAGAGGAAACAGAACATAGAGTTAGAACCTGAAACTGCTTTACTGTGTCAAGTTTCAAGAAGCTAGCACAAACCGTGATTGATTTAGAGTTCCAAATACATCTGTCAGTATAGGAGAAAACAGAGTGAAACGCCAAAATTCAAACAGTTACTGGAAGCGAACGCTTCAACATAAAAGAACGAAATTTGGGGAACCAAGTGAGCTTAGTGTACTGATCATTTCCTGAAAGTATCATCCAGTTTGGGTGAAAAAATGTTTGCTGAGATTTCTAGAGACTCGCAATTTTGGGAAGCTTGGCAACCCCTTTCAATGAAAGTTTTTCTCCTCAGTCACTGCTGAGTGCTACATCAAGAGGAAACAAAACATTGAGATAGAACATGAAACTGCTTTACTGTGTCAAGTTTCAAGAAGCTGACACAAACCGTGTTTGATTTAGAGTTCAAAATACATCTATCAATATAGGAGAAAACAGAGTGAAACGCCAAAATTCAAACTGATACTGGAAACGAACGCTTCAACATAGAAGAACGAAATATGGGGATCCAAGTGGGCTTAGTGTCCTCATCCTTACCTGAAAGTATCATCCAGTTTGGGTGAAAAAATAGTTGCTGTGATTTCTGGACACTCGTAATTTTTGGAAGCTTGGCAACCCCTTTCAATGTAAGGGTTTCTCCCCAGTCACTGCTTATGGCTACATCAAGAGGAAACAGAACATAGAGATAGAACTTGAAACAGCTTTATTGTGTCAAGTTTCAAGAAGCTAGCACAAACCGTGTTTGGTTTAGAGTTCCAAATACATCTATCAATATAGGAGAAAACAGAGTGAAACGCCAAAATTCAAACTGTTACTGCAAACGAACGCTTCAACATAGAAGAAAGAAATTTGGGTAACCAAGTGGGCTTAGTGTACTCATCATTACCTGAAAGTATCATCAGTTTGGGTGAAAACATAGTTGCTCACATTTCTGGAGACTCGTAATTTTTGGAATCTTGGCAACCCCTTTCAATGAAAGTGTTTCTCCCCAGTCACTGCTTAGGGCTACATCAAGAGGAAACAGAACATAGAGTTAGAACGTGAAACTGCTTTACTGTGTCAACTTTCCAGAAGCTAGCACAAACCGTGTTTGATTTAGAGTTCCAAATACATCTATCAATATAGGAGAAAACAGAGTGAAACGCCAAAATTCCAACTGTTACTGCAAACGAACGCTTCAACATAGAAGAACAAAATTTGGGTAACCAAGTGGGCTTAGTGTACTCATCATTACCTGAAAGTATCATCAGTTTGGGTGAAAACATAGTTGCTCACATTTCTGGAGACTCGTAATTTTTGGAAGCTTGGCAACCCCTTTCAATGAAAGTGTTTCTCCCCAGTCACTGCTTAGGGCTACATCAAGAGGAAACAGAACATAGAGATAGAACTTGAAACTGCTTTATTGTGTCAACTTTCAAGAAGCTAGCACAAACCGTGTTTGATTTAGAGTTCCAAATACATCTGTCAGTATAGGAGAAAACAGAGTGAAACGCCAAAATTCAAACTGTTACTGGAAACGAACGCTTCAACATAGAAGAACGAAATTTGTCGAAACAAGTGGGCTTAGTGTACTGATCATTACCTGAAAGTATCATCCAGTTTGGGTGAAAACATAGTTGCTGTGATTTCTGGAGACTCGTAATTTTTGGAAGCTTGGCAACCCCTTTCACTGAAAGTGTTTCTCCCTAGTCACTGCTTAGGGCTACATCAAGAGGAAACAGAACATAGAGTTAGAACCTGAAACTGCTTTACTGTGTCAAGTTTCAAGAAGCTAGCACAAACCGTGTTTGATTTAGAGTTCGAAATACATCTGTCAGTATAGGAGAAAACAGAGTGAAACGCCAAAATTCAAACAGTTACTGGAAGCGAACGCTTCAACATAAAAGAACGAAATTTGGGGAACCAAGTGAGCTTAGTGTACTGATCATTACCTGAAAGTATCATCCAGTTTGGGTGAAAAAATACTTGCTGAGATTTCTGGAGACTCGCAATTTTGGGAAGCTTGGCAACCCCTTTCAATGAAAGTGTTTCTCCTCAGTCACTGCTGAGTGCTACATCAAGAGGAAACAGAACATAGAGATAGAACGTGAAACTGCTTTACTGTGTCAAGTTTCAAGAAGCTAGCACAAACCTTGTTTGGTTTAGAGTTCCAAATACATCTATCAATATAGGAGAAAACAGAGTGAAACGCCAAAATTCAAACTGTTACTGGAAACGAACGCTTCAACATAGAAGAACGAAATTTGGGGATCCAAGTGGGCTTAGTGTATTGATCATTACCTGAAAGTATCATCCAGTTTGGGTGAAAACATAGTTGCTGTGATTTCTGGAGACTCGTAATTTTTGGAAGCTTGGCAACCCCTTTCAATGAAAGTGTATCTCCCCCGTCACTGATTAGGGCTACATCAAGAGGAAACAGAACATAGAGTTAGAACGTGAAAATGCTTTACTGGGTCAAGTTTCAAGAAGCTAGCACAAACCGTGTTTGATTTAGAGTTCCAAATACATCTATCAATATAGGAGAAAACAGAGTGAAAAGCCAAAATTCAAACTGTTACTGGAAACGAACGCTTCAACATAGAAGAATGAAATTTGGGAAACAAGTGAGCTTAGTGTACTGACCATTTCCTGAAAGTATCATCCAGTTTGGGTGAAAAAATGTTTGCTGAGATTTCTAGAGACTCACAATTTTGGGAAGCTTGGCAACCCCTTTCAATGAAAGTTTTTCTCCTCAGTCACTGCTGAGTGCTACATCAAGAGGAAACAAAACATAGAGATAGAACATGAAACTGCTTTACTGTGACAAGTTTCAAGAAGCTGGCACAAACCGTGTTTGATTTAGAGTTCAAAATACATCTATCAATATAGGAGAAAACAGAGTGAAACGCCAAAATTCAAACTGATACTGGAAACGAACGCTTCAACATAGAAGAACGAAATATGAAGATCCAAGTGGGCTTAGTGTACTGATCATTACCTGAAAGTATCATCCAGTTTGGGTGAAAAGATAGTTTCTGAGATTTATGGAGACTCGTAATATTTGGAAGCTTGGCAACCCCTTTCAATGAAAGTGTTTCTCCGCAGTCACTGCTGAGGGCTACATCAAGAGGAAAAAGAACATAGAGATAGAACGTGAAACTGCTTTATTGTGTCAAGCTTCAAGAAGCTAGCACAAACCGTGTTTGATTTAGAGTTCCAAATACATCTATCAATATAGGAGAAAACAGAGTGAAACGCCAAAATTCAAACTGTTACTGGAAACGAACGCTTCATAATAGAAGAACGAAATTTGGGGAACCAAGTGGGCTTAGTGTACTCATCATTACCTGAAAGTATCATCAGTTTGGGTGAAAACATAGTTGCTCACATTTCTGGAGACTCGTAATTTTTGGAAGCTTGGCAACCCCTTTCAATGAAAGTGTTTCTCCCCAGTCACTGCTTAGGGCTACATCAAGAGGAAACAGAACATAGAGTTAGAACGTGAAACTGCTTTACTGTGTCAACTTTCCAGAAGCTAGCACAAACCGTGTTTGATTTAGAGTTCCAAATACATCTATCAATATAGGAGAAAACAGAGTGAAACGCCAAAATTCAAACTGTTACTGCAAACGAACGCTTCAACATAGAAGAACGAAATTTGGGTAACCAAGTGGGCTTAGTGTACTCATCATTACCTGAAAGTATCATCAGTTTGGGTGAAAACATAGTTGCTCACATTTCTGGAGACTCGTAATTTTTGGAAGCTTGGCAACCCCTTTCTATGAAAGTGTTTCACCCCAGTCACTGCTTAGGGCTACATCAAGAGGAAACAGAACATAGAGATAGAACTTGAAACTGCTTTATTGTGTCAACTTTCAAGAAGCTAGCACAAACCGTGTTTGATTTAGAGTTCCAAATACATCTATCAATATAGGAGAAAACAGAGTGAAACGCCAAAATTCAAACTGTTACTGGAAACAAACGATTCAACATAGAAGAACGAAATTTGGGAAACCAAGTGGGCTTCGTGTACTGATCATTACCTGAAAGTATCATCCTGTTTGGGTGAAAACATAGTTGCTGAGATTTCTGGAGACTCGTAATTTTTGGAAGCTTGGCAACCCCTTTCAATGAAAGTGTTTCTCCCCAGTCACTGCTTAGGGCTACATCAAGAGGAAACAGAACATAGAGTTAGAACCTGAAACTGCTTTACTGTGTCAAGTTTCAAGAAGCTAGCACAAACCGTGTTTGATTTAGAGTTCCAAATACATCTGTCAGTATAGGAGAAAACAGAGTGAAACGCCAAAATTCAAACAGTTACTGGAAGCGAACGCTTCAACATAAAAGAACGAAATTTGGGGAACCAAGTGAGCTTAGTGTACTGATCATTACCTGAAAGTATCATCCAGTTTGGGTGAAAAAATAGTTGCTGAGATTTCTGGAGACTCGCAATTTTGGGAAGCTTGGCAACCACTTTCAATGAAAGTGTTTCTCCTCAGTCACTGCTGAGTGCTACATCAAGAGGAAACAGAACATAGAGATAGAACATGAAACTGCTTTACTGTGTCAAGTTTCAAGAAGCTAGCACAAACCTTGTTTGGTTTAGAGTTCCAAATACATCTATCAATATAGGAGAAAACAGAGTGAAATGCCAAAATTCAAACTGTTCCTGGAAACGAACGCTTCAACATAGAAGAACGAAATTTGGGGATCCAAGTGGGCTTAGTGTACTGATCATTACCTGAAAGTATCATCCAGTTTGGGTGAAAACATAGTTGCTGTGATTTCTGGAGACTCGTAATTTTTGGAAGCTTGGCAACCCTATTCAATGAAAGTGTATCTCCCCCGTCACTGATTAGGGCTACATCAAGAGGAAATAGAACTTAGAGTTAGAACGTGAAAATGCTTTACTGTGTCAAGTTTCAAGAAGCTAGCACAAACCGTGTTTGATTTAGAGTTCCAAATATATCTATTAATATAGGAGAAAACAGAGTGCAACGCCAAAATTCAAACTGTTACTGGAAACGAACGCTTCAACATAGAAGAACGAAATTCGGGGAACCAAGTGGGCTTAGTGTACTGATCATTACCTGAAAATATCATCCAGGTTGGGTGAAAAAATAGTTGCTGTGATTTCTGGACACTCGTAATTTTTGGAAGCTTGGCAACCCCTTTCAATGTAAGTGTTTCTCCCCAGTCACTGCTTAGGGCTACATCAAGAGGAAACAGAACATAGAGTTAGAACCTGAAACTGCTTTACTGTGTCAAGTTTCAAGAAGCTGCACAAACCGTGTTTGATTTCGAGTTCGAAATACATCTGTCAGTATAGGAGAAAACAGAGTGAAACGCCAAAATTCAAACAGTTACTGGAAGCGAACGCTTCAACATAAAAGAACGAAATTTGGGGAACCAAGTGAGCTTAGTGTACTGATCATTTCCTGAAAGTATCATCCAGTTTGGGTGAAAAAATGTTTGCTGAGATTTCTAGAGACTCGCAATTTTGGGAAGCTTGGCAACCCCTTTCAATGAAAGTTTTTCTCCTCAGTCACTGCTGAGTGCTACATCAAGAGGAAACAAAACATTGAGATAGAACATGAAACTGCTTTACTGTGTCAAGTTTCAAGAAGCTGACACAAACCCTGTTTGATTTAGAGTTCAAAATACATCTATCAATATAGGAGAAAACAGAGTGAAACGCCAAAATTCAAACTGATACTGGAAACGAACGCTTCAACATAGAAGAACGAAATATGGGGATCCAAGTGGGCTTAGTGTCCTCATCCTTACCTGAAAGTATCATCCAGTTTGGGTGAAAAAATAGTTGCTGTGATTTCTGGACACTCGTAATTTTTGGAAGCTTGGCAACCCCTTTCAATGTAAGGGTTTCTCCCCAGTCACTGCTTATGGCTACATCAAGAGGAAACAGAACATAGAGATAGAACTTGAAACAGCTTTATTGTGTCAAGTTTCAAGAAGCTAGCACAAACCGTGTTTGGTTTAGAGTTCCAAATACATCTATCAATATAGGAGAAAACAGAGTGAAACGCCAAAATTCAAACTGTTACTGCAAACGAACGCTTCAACATAGAAGAACGAAATTTGGGTAACCAAGTGGGCTTAGTGTACTCATCATTACCTGAAAGTATCATCAGTTTGGGTGAAAACATAGTTGCTCACATTTCTGGAGACTCGTAATTTTTGGAATCTTGGCAACCCCTTTCAATGAAAGTGTTTCTCCCCAGTCACTGCTTAGGGCTACATCAAGAGGAAACAGAACATAGAGTTAGAACGTGAAACTGCTTTACTGTGTCAACTTTCCAGAAGCTAGCACAAACCGTGTTTGATTTAGAGTTCCAAATACATCTATCAATATAGGAGAAAACAGAGTGAAACGCCAAAATTCCAACTGTTACTGCAAACGAACGCTTCAACATAGAAGAACGAAATTTGGGTAACCAAGTGGGCTTAGTGTACTCATCATTACCTGAAAGTATCATCAGTTTGGGTGAAAACATAGTTGCTCACATTTCTGGAGACTCGTAATTTTTGGAAGCTTGGCAACCCCTTTCAATGAAAGTGTTTCTCCCCAGTCACTGCTTAGGGCTACATCAAGAGGAAACAGAACATAGAGATAGAACTTGAAACTGCTTTATTGTGTCAACTTTCAAGAAGCTAGCACAAACCGTGTTTGATTTAGAGTTCCAAATACATCTGTCAGTATAGGAGAAAACAGAGTGAAACGCCAAAATTCAAACTGTTACTGGAAACGAACGCTTCAACATAGAAGAACGAAATTTGGCGAAACAAGTGGGCTTAGTGTACTGATCATTACCTGAAAGTATCATCCAGTTTGGGTGAAAACATAGTTGCTGTGATTTCTGGAGACTCGTAATTTTTGGAAGCTTGGCAACCCCTTTCACTGAAAGTGTTTCTCCCTAGTCACTGCTTAGGGCTACATCAAGAGGAAACAGAACATAGAGTTAGAACCTGAAACTGCTTTACTGTGTCAAGTTTCAAGAAGCTAGCACAAACCGTGTTTGATTTAGAGTTCGAAATACATCTGTCAGTATAGGAGAAAACAGAGTGAAACGCCAAAATTCAAACAGTTACTGGAAGCGAACGCTTCAACATAAAAGAACGAAATTTGGGGAACCAAGTGAGCTTAGTGTACTGATCATTACCTGAAAGTATCATCCAGTTTGGGTGAAAAAATACTTGCTGAGATTTCTGGAGACTCGCAATTTTGGGAAGCTTGGCAACCCCTTTCAATGAAAGTGTTTCTCCTCAGTCACTGCTGAGTGCTACATCAAGAGGAAACAGAACATAGAGATAGAACGTGAAACTGCTTTACTGTGTCAAGTTTCAAGAAGCTAGCACAAACCTTGTTTGGTTTAGAGTTCCAAATACATCTATCAATATAGGAGAAAACAGAGTGAAACGCCAAAATTCAAACTGTTACTGGAAACGAACGCTTCAACATAGAAGAACAAAATTTGGGGATCCAAGTGGGCTTAGTGTATTGATCATTACCTGAAAGTATCATCCAGTTTGGGTGAAAACATAGTTGCTGTGATTTCTGGAGACTCGTAATTTTTGGAAGCTTGGCAACCCCTTTCAATGAAAGTGTATCTCCCCCGTCACTGATTAGGGCTACATCAAGAGGAAACAGAACATAGAGTTAGAACGTGAAAATGCTTTACTGGGTCAAGTTTCAAGAAGCTAGCACAAACCGTGTTTGATTTAGAGTTCCAAATACATCTATCAATATAGGAGAAAACAGAGTGAAAAGCCAAAATTCAAACTGTTACTGGAAACGAACGCTTCAACATAGAAGAATGAAATTTGGGAAACAAGTGAGCTTAGTGTACTGACCATTTCCTGAAAGTATCATCCAGTTTGGGTGAAAAAATGTTTGCTGAGATTTCTAGAGACTCACAATTTTGGGAAGCTTGGCAACCCCTTTCAATGAAAGTTTTTCTCCTCAGTCACTGCTGAGTGCTACATCAAGAGGAAACAAAACATAGAGATAGAACATGAAACTGCTTTACTGTGACAAGTTTCAAGAAGCTGGCACAAACCGTGTTTGATTTAGAGTTCAAAATACATCTATCAATATAGGAGAAAACAGAGTGAAACGCCAAAATTCAAACTGATACTGGAAACGAACGCTTCAACATAGAAGAACGAAATATGAAGATCCAAGTGGGCTTAGTGTACTGATCATTACCTGAAAGTATCATCCAGTTTGGGTGAAAAGATAGTTTCTGAGATTTCTGGAGACTCGTAATATTTGGAAGCTTGGCAACCCCTTTCAATGAAAGTGTTTCTCCGCAGTCACTGCTGAGGGCTACATCAAGAGGAAAAAGAACATAGAGATAGATCGTGAAACTGCTTTATTGTGTCAAGCTTCAAGAAGCTAGCACAAACCGTGTTTGATTTAGAGTTCCAAATACATCTATCAATATAGGAGAAAACAGAGTGAAACGCCAAAATTCAAACTGTTACTGGAAACGAACGCTTCATAATAGAAGAACGAAATTTGGGGAACCAAGTGGGCTTAGTGTACTCATCATTACCTGAAAGTATCATCAGTTTGGGTGAAAACATAGTTGCTCACATTTCTGGAGACTCGTAATTTTTGGAAGCTTGGCAACCCCTTTCAATGAAAGTGTTTCTCCCCAGTCACTGCTTAGGGCTACATCAAGAGGAAACAGAACATAGAGTTAGAACGTGAAACTGCTTTACTGTGTCAACTTTCCAGAAGCTAGCACAAACCGTGTTTGATTTAGAGTTCCAAATACATCTATCAATATAGGAGAAAACAGAGTGAAACGCCAAAATTCAAACTGTTACTGCAAACGAACGCTTCAACATAGAAGAACGAAATTTGGGTAACCAAGTGGGCTTAGTGTACTCATCATTACCTGAAAGTATCATCAGTTTGGGTGAAAACATAGTTGCTCACATTTCTGGAGACTCGTAATTTTTGGAAGCTTGGCAACCCCTTTCTATGAAAGTGTTTCACCCCAGTCACTGCTTAGGGCTACATCAAGAGGAAACAGAACATAGAGATAGAACTTGAAACTGCTTTATTGTGTCAAGTTTCAAGAAGCTAGCACAAACCGTGTTTGATTTAGAGTTCCAAATACATCTATCAATATAGGAGAAAACAGAGTGAAACGCCAAAATTCAAACTGTTACTGGAAACAAACGATTCAACATAGAAGAACGAAATTTGGGAAACCAAGTGGGCTTCGTGTACTGATCATTACCTGAAAGTATCATCCTGTTTGGGTGAAAACATAGTTGCTGAGATTTCTGGAGACTCGTAATTTTTGGAAGCTTGGCAACCCCTTTCAATGAAAGTGTTTCTCCCCAGTCACTGCTTAGGGCTACATCAAGAGGAAACAGAACATAGAGTTAGAACCTGAAACTGCTTTACTGTGTCAAGTTTCAAGAAGCTAGCACAAACCGTGTTTGATTTAGAGTTCCAAATACATCTGTCAGTATAGGAGAAAACAGAGTGAAACGCCAAAATTCAAACAGTTACTGGAAGCGAACGCTTCAACATAAAAGAACGAAATTTGGGGAACCAAGTGAGCTTAGTGTACTGATCATTACCTGAAAGTATCATCCAGTTTGGGTGAAAAAATAGTTGCTGAGATTTCTGGAGACTCGAAATTTTGGGAAGCTTGGCAACCCCTTTCAATGAAAGTGTTTCTCCTCAGTCACTGCTGAGTGCTACATCAAGAGGAAACAGAACATAGAGATAGAACATGAAACTGCTTTACTGTGTCAAGTTTCAAGAAGCTAGCACAAACCTTGTTTGGTTTAGAGTTCCAAATACATCTATCAATATAGGAGAAAACAGAGTGAAATGCCAAAATTCAAACTGTTCCTGGAAACGAACGCTTCAACATAGAAGAACGAAATTTGGGGATCCAAGTGGGCTTAGTGTACTGATCATTACCTGAAAGTATCATCCAGTTTGGGTGAAAACATAGTTGCTGTGATTTCTGGAGACTCGTAATTTTTGGAAGCTTGGCAACCCTATTCAATGAAAGTGTATCTCCCCCGTCACTGATTAGGGCTACATCCAGAGGAAATAGAACTTAGAGTTAGAACGTGAAAATGCTTTACTGTGTCAAGTTTCAAGAAGCTAGCACAAACCGTGTTTGATTTAGAGTTCCAAATATATCTATTAATATAGGAGAAAACAGAGTGCAACGCCAAAATTCAAACTGTTACTGGAAACGAACGCTTCAACATAGAAGAACGAAATTCGGGGAACCAAGTGGGCTTAGTGTACTGATCATTACCTGAAAATATCATCCAGGTTGGGTGAAAAAATAGTTGCTGTGATTTCTGGACACTCGTAATTTTTGGAAGCTTGGCAACCCCTTTCAATGTAAGTGTTTCTCCCCAGTCACTGCTTAGGGCTACATCAAGAGGAAACAGAACATAGAGTTAGAACCTGAAACTGCTTTACTGTGTCAAGTTTCAAGAAGCTGCACAAACCGTGTTTGATTTCGAGTTCGAAATACATCTGTCAGTATAGGAGAAAACAGAGTGAAACGTCAAAATTCAAACAGTTACTGGAAGCGAACGCTTCAACATAAAAGAACGAAATTTGGGGAACCAAGTGAGGTTCGTGTACTGATCATTACCTGAAAGTATCATCCAGTTTGGGTGAAAAAATAGTTGCTGAGATTTCTGGAGACTCGCAATTTTGGGAAGCTTGGCAACCCCTTTCAATGAAAGTGTTTCTCCTCAGTCACTGCTGAGTGCTACATCAAGAGGAAACAGAACATAGAGATAGAACGTGAAACTGCTTTACTGTGTCAAGTTTCAAGAAGCTAGCACAAACCTTGTTTGGTTTAGAGTTCCAAATACATCTATCAATATAGGAGAAAACAGAGTGAAACGCCAAAATTCAAACTGTTACTGGAAACCAATGCTTCAACATAGAAGAACGAAATTTGGCGATCCAAGTGGGCTTAGTGTACTGATAATTACCTGAAAGTATCATCCAGTTTGGGTGAAAACATAGTTGCTGTGATTTCTGGAGACTCGTAATTTTTGGAAGCTTGGCAACCCCTTTCAATGAAAGTGTTTCTCCCCAGTCACTGCTTAGGGCTACATCAAGAGGAAACAGAACATAGAGTTAGAACGTGAAACTGCTTTACTGTGTCAACTTTCCAGAAGCTAGCACAAACCGTGTTTGATTTAGAGTTCCAAATACATCTATCAATATAGGAGAAAATAGAGTGAAACGCCAAAATTCAAACTGTTACTGCAAACGAACGCTTCAACATAGAAGAACGAAATTTGGGTAACCAAGTGGGCTTAGTGTACTCATCATTACCTGAAAGTATCATCAGTTTGGGTGAAAACATAGTTGCTCACATTTCTGGAGACTCGTAATTTTTGGAAGCTTGGCAACCCCTTTCAATGAAAGTGTTTCTCCCCAGTCACTGCTTAGGGCTACATCAAGAGGAAACAGAACATAGAGATAGAACTTGAAACTGCTTTATTGTGTCAAGTTTCAAGAAGCTAGCACAAACCGTGTTTGATTTAGAGTTCCAAATACATCTATCAATATAGGAGAAAACAGAGTGAAACGCCAAAATTCAAACTGTTACTGGAAACAAACGATTCAACATAGAAGAACGAAATTTGGGAAACCAAGTGGGCTTCGTGTACTGATCATTACCTGAAAGTATCATCCTGTTTGGGTGAAAACATAGTTGCTGAGATTTCTGGAGACTCGTAATTTTTGGAAGCTTGGCAACCCCTTTCAATGAAAGTGTTTCTCCCCAGTCACTGCTTAGGGCTACATCAAGAGGAAACAGAACATAGAGTTAGAACCTGAAACTGCTTTACTGTGTCAAGTTTCAAGAAGCTAGCACAAACCGTGTTTGATTTAGAGTTCCAAATACATCTGTCAGTATAGGAGAAAACAGAGTGAAACGCCAAAATTCAAACAGTTACTGGAAGCGAACGCTTCAACATAAAAGAACGAAATTTGGGGAACCAAGTGAGCTTAGTGTACTGATCATTACCTGAAAGTATCATCCAGTTTGGGTGAAAAAATAGTTGCTGAGATTTCTGGAGACTCGCAATTTTGGGAAGCTTGGCAACCCCTTTCAATGAAAGTGTTTCTCCTCAGTCACTGCTGAGTGCTACATCAAGAGGAAACAGAACATAGAGATAGAACATGAAACTGCTTTACTGTGTCAAGTTTCAAGAAGCTAGCACAAACCTTGTTTGGTTTAGAGTTCCAAATACATCTATCAATATAGGAGAAAACAGAGTGAAATGCCAAAATTCAAACTGTTCCTGGAAACGAACGCTTCAACATAGAAGAACGAAATTTGGGGATCCAAGTGGGCTTAGTGTACTGATCATTACCTGAAAGTATCATCCAGTTTGGGTGAAAACATAGTTGCTGTGATTTCTGGAGACTCGTAATTTTTGGAAGCTTGGCAACCCTATTCAATGAAAGTGTATCTCCCCCGTCACTGATTAGGGCTACATCAAGAGGAAATAGAACTTAGAGTTAGAACGTGAAAATGCTTTACTGTGTCAAGTTTCAAGAAGCTAGCACAAACCGTGTTTGATTTAGAGTTCCAAATACATCTGTCCGTATAGGAGAAAACACAGTGAAACGCCAAAATTCAAACTGTTACTGGAAACGAACGCTTCAACATAGAAGAACGAAATTTGGCGAAACAAGTGGGCTTAGTGTACTGATCATTACCTGAAAGTATCATCCAGTTTGGGTGAAAAAATAGTTGCTGAGATTTCTGGAGACTCGCAATTTTCGGAAGCTTGGCAACCCCGTTCAATGAAAGTGTTTCTCCTCAGTCACTGCTGAGTGCTACATCAAGAGGAAAAAGAACATAGAGATAGAACGTGAAACTGCTTTACTGTGTCAAGTTTCAAGAAGCTAGCACAAACCTTGTTTGGTTTAGAGTTCCAAATACATCTATCAATATAGGAGAAAACAGAGTGCAACGCCAAAATTCAAACTGTTACTGGAAACGAACGCTTCAACATAGAAGAACGAAATTCGGGGAACCAAGTGGGCTTAGTGTACTGATCATTACCTGAAAGTATCATCCAGGTTGGGTGAAAAAATAGTTGCTGTTATTTCTGGACACTCGTAATTTTTGGAAGCTTGGCAACCCCTTTCAATGTAAGTGTTTCTCCCCAGTCACTGCTTAGGGCTACATCAAGAGGAAACAGAACATAGAGATAGAACTTGAAACTGCTTTATTGTGTCAAGTTTCAAGAAGCTAGCACAAACCGTGTTTGGTTTAGAGTTCAAAATACATTTATCAATATAGGAGAAAACAGAGTGAAACGCCAAAATTCAAACTGTTACTGGAAACGAACGCTTCAACATAGAAGAATGAAATTTGGGGAAACAAGTGAGCTTAGTGTACTGATCATTTCCTGAATGTATCATCCAGTTTGGGTGAAAAAATATTTGCTGAGATTTCTAGAGACTCGCAATTTTGGGAAGCTTGGCAACCACTTTCAATGAAAGTGTTTCTCCTCAGGCACTGCTGAGTGCTACATCAAGAGGAAACAAAACATAGAGATAGAACATGAAACTGCTTTACTGTGTCAAGTTTCAAGAAGCTGGCACAAACCGTGTTTGATTTAGAGTTCAAAATACATCTATCAATATAGGAGAAAACAGAGTGAAACGCCAAAATTCAAACTGATACTGGAAACGAACGCTTCAACATAGAAGAACGAAATATGGGGATCCAAGTGGGCTTAGTGTACTGATCATTACCTGAAAGTATCATCCAGTTTGGGTGAAAACATAGTTTCTGAGATTTCTGGAGACTCGTAATATTTGGAAGCTTGGCAACCCCTTTCAATGAAAGCGTTTCTCCCCAGTCACTGCTTAGGGCTACATCAAGAAGAAAAAGAACATAGAGATAGAACGTGAATCTGCTTTACTGTGTCAAGTTTCAATAAGCTAGCACAAACCGTGTTTGATTTAGAGTTCCAAATACATCTATCAATATAGGAGAAAACAGAGTGCAACGCCAAAATTCAAACTGTTACTGGAAATGAACGCTTCAACATAGAAGAACGAAATTTGGGGAACCAAGTGGGCTTAGTGTACTGATCATTACCTGAAAGTATCATCCAGGTTGGCTGAAAAAATAGTTGCTGTGATTTCTGGACACTCGTAATTTTTGGAAGCTTGGCAACCCCTTTCAATGAAAGTGTTTTTCCCCAGTCACTGCTTTGGGCTACATCAAGAGGAAACAGAACATAGAGTTAGAACGTGAAACTGCTTTACTGTGTCAACTTTCCAGAAGCTAGCACAAACCGTGTTTGATTTAGAGTTCCAAATACATCTATCAATATAGGAGAAAACAGAGTGAAACGCCAAAATTCAAACTGTTACTGGAAACGAAAGCTTCAACATAGAAGAACGAAATTTGGGGAACCAAGTGAGCTTAGTGTACTGATCATTACCTGAAAGTATCATTTAGTTTGGGTGAAAAAATGTTTGCTGAGATTTCTGGAGACTCGTAATTTTTGGAAGCTTGGCTACCCCTTTCAATGAAAGTGTTTCTCCCCAGTCACTGCTGAGGGCTACATCAAGAGGAAACAGAACATAGAGATAGAACTTGAAACTGCTTTATTGTGTCAAGTTTCAAAAAGCTAGCACAAACCGTGTTTGATTTAGAGTTCCAAATACATCTGTCAGTATAGGAGAAAACAGAGTGAAACGCCAAAATACAAACTGTTACTGGAAACGAACGCTTCAACATAGAAGAACGAAATTTGGCAAACCAAGTGGGCTTAGTGTACTGATCATTACCTGAAAGTATCATCAGTTTGGGTGAAAACATAGTTGCTCACATTTCTGGAGACTCGTAATTTTTGGAAGCTTGGCAACCCCTTTCAATGAAAGTGTTTCTCCCCAGTCACTGCTTAGGGCTACATCAAGAGGAAACAGAACATAGAGATAGAACTTGAAACTGCTTTATTGTGTCAACTTTCAAGAAGCTAGCACAAACCGTGTTTGATTTAGAGTTCCAAATACATCTGTCAGTATAGGAGAAAACAGAGTGAAACGCCAAAATTCAAACTGTTACTGGAAACGAACGCTTCAACATAGAAGAACGAAATTTGGCGAAACAAGTGGGCTTAGTGTACTGATCATTACCTGAAAGTATCATCCAGTTTGGGTGAAAACATAGTTGCTGTGATTTCTGGAGACTCGTAATTTTTGGAAGCTTGGCAAATCCTTTCAATGAAAGTGTTTCTCCCCAGTCACTGCTTAGGGCTACTAAGAGGAAACAGAACATAGAGATAGAACGTGAAACAGCTTTACTGTGTCAAGTTTCAAGAAGCTAGCACAAACCCTGTTTGATTTAGAGTTCCAAATACATCTGTCAGTATAGGAGAAAACAGAGTGAATCGCCAAAATTCAAACAGTTACTGGAAGCGAACGCTTCAACATAAAAGAACGAAATTTGGGGAACCAAGTGAGCTTAGTGTACTGATCATTACCTGAAAGTATCATCCAGTTTGGGTGAAAAAATAGTTGCTGAGATTTCTGGAGACTCGCAATTTTGGGAAGCTTGGCAACCCCTTTCAATGAAAGTGTTTCTCCTCAGTCACTGCTGAGTGCTACATCAAGAGGAAACAGAAGATAGAGATAGAACGTTAAACTGCTTTACTGTGTCAAGTTTCAAGAAGCTAGCACAAACCTTGTTTGGTTTAGAGTTCCAAATACATCTATCAATATAGGAGAAAACAGAGTGAAACGCCAAAATTCAAACTGTTACTGGAAACGAACGCTTCAACATAGAAGAATGAAATTTGGGGAACCAAGTGAGCTTAGTGTACTGATCATTACCTGAAAGTATCATCCAGTTTGGGTGAAAAAATGTTTGCTGAGATTTCTAGAGACTCGTAATTTTTGGAAGGTTGGCAACCACTTTCAATGAAAGTGTTTCTCCCAAGTCACTGCTTAGGGCTACATCAAGAGGAAACAGAACATAGAGTTAGAACGTGAAAATGCTTTACTGTGTCAACTTTCCAGAAGCTAGCACAAACCGTGTTTGATTTAGAGTTCCAAATACATCTATCAATATAGGAGAAAACAGAGTGAAACGCCAAAATTCCAACTGTTACTGCAAACGAACGCTTCAGCATAGAAGAACGAAATTTGGGTAACCAAGTGGGCTTAGTGTACTCATCATTACCTGAAAGTATCATCAGTTTGGGTGAAAACATAGTTGCTCACATTTCTGGAGACTCGTAATTTTTGGAAGCTTGGCAACCCCTTTCAATGAAAGTGTTTCTCCCCAGTCACTGCTTAGGGCTACATCAAGAGGAAACAGAACATAGAGATAGAACTTGAAACTGCTTTATTGTGTCAACTTTCAAGAAGCTAGCACAAACCGTGTTTGATTTAGAGTTCCAAATACATCTGTCAGTATAGGAGAAAACAGAGTGAAACGCCAAAATTCAAACTGTTACTGGAAACGAACGCTTCAACATAGAAGAACGAAATTTGTCGAAACAAGTGGGCTTAGTGTACTGATCATTACCTGAAAGTATCATCCAGTTTGGGTGAAAACATAGTTGCTGTGATTTCTGGAGACTCGTAATTTTTGGAAGCTTGGCAACCCCTTTCAATGAAAGTGTTTCTCCCCAGTCACTGCTTAGGGCTACATCAAGAGGAAACAGAACATAGAGTTAGAACCTGAAACTGCTTTACTGTGTCAAGTTTCAAGAAGCTAGCACAAACCGTGTTTGATTTAGAGTTCGAAATACATCTGTCAGTATAGGAGAAAACAGAGTGAAACGCCAAAATTCAAACAGTTACTGGAAGCGAACGCTTCAACATAAAAGAACGAAATTTGGGGAACCAAGTGAGCTTAGTGTACTGATCATTACCTGAAAGTATCATCCAGTTTGGGTGAAAAAATACTTGCTGAGATTTCTGGAGACTCGCTATTTTGGGAAGCTTGGCAACCCCTTTCAATGAAAGTGTTTCTCCTCAGTCACTGCTGAGTGCTACATCAAGAGGAAACAGAACATAGAGATAGAACGTGAAACTGCTTTACTGTGTCAAGTTTCAAGAAGCTAGCACAAACCTTGTTTGGTTTAGAGTTCCAAATACATCTATCAATATAGGAGAAAACAGAGTGAAACGCCAAAATTCAAACTGTTACTGGAAACGAACGCTTCAACATAGAAGAACGAAATTTGGGGATCCAAGTGGGCTTAGTGTACTGATCATTACCTGAAAGTATCATCCAGTTTGGGTGAAAACATAGTTGCTGTGATTTCTGGAGACTCGTAATTTTTGGAAGCTTGGCAACCCCTTTCAATGAAAGTGTATCTCCCCCGTCACTGATTAGGGCTACATCAAGAGGAAACAGACCATAGAGTTAGAACGTGAAAATGCTTTACTGTGTCAAGTTTCAAGAAGCTAGCACAAACCGTGTTTGATTTAGAGTTCCAAATACATCTATCAATATAGGAGAAAACAGAGTGAAAAGCCAAAATTCAAACTGTTACTGGAAACGAACGCTTCAACATAGAAGAATGAAATTTGGGAAACAAGTGAGCTTAGTGTACTGACCATTTCCTGAAAGTATCATCCAATTTGGGTGAAAAAATGTTTGCTGAGATTTCTAGAGACTCACAATTTTGGGAAGCTTGGCAACCCCTTTCAATGAAAGTTTTTCTCCTCAGTCACTGCTGAGTGCTACATCAAGAGGAAACAAAACATAGAGATAGAACATGAAACTGCTTTACTGTGACAAGTTTCAAGAAGCTGGCACAAACCGTGTTTGATTTAGAGTTCAAAATACATCTATCAATATAGGAGAAAACAGAGTGAAACGCCAAAATTCAAACTGATACTGGAAACGAACGCTTCAACATAGAAGAACGAAATATGAAGATCCAAGTGGGCTTAGTGTACTGATCATTACCTGAAAGTATCATCCAGTTTGGGTGAAAAGATAGTTTCTGAGATTTCTGGAGACTCGTAATATTTGGAAGCTTGGCAACCCCTTTCAATGAAAGTGTTTCTCCGCAGTCACTGCTGAGGGCTACATCAAGAGGAAAAAGAACATAGAGATAGAACGTGAAACTGCTTTATTGTGTCAAGTTTCAAGAAGCTAGCACAAACCGTGTTTGATTTAGAGTTCCAAATACATCTATCAATATAGGAGAAAACAGAGTGAAACGCCAAAATTCAAACTGTTACTGGAAACGAACGCTTCAACATAGAAGAACGAAATTTGGGGAACCAAGTGGGCTTAGTGTACTCATCATTACCTGAAAGTATCATCAGTTTGGGTGAAAACATAGTTGCTCACATTTCTGGAGACTCGTAATTTTTGGAAGCTTGGCAACCCCTTTCAATGAAAGTGTTTCTCCCCAGTCACTGCTTAGGGCTACATCAAGAGGAAACAGAACATAGAGTTAGAACCTGAAACTGCTTTACTGTGTCAAGTTTCAAGAAGCTAGCACAAACCGTGTTTGATTTAGAGTTCCAAATACATCTGTCAGTATAGGAGAAAACAGAGTGAAACGCCAAAATTCAAACAGTTACTGGAAGCGAACGCTTCAACATAAAAGAACGAAATTTGGGGAACCAAGTGAGCTTAGTGTACTGATCATTACCTGAAAGTATCATCCAGTTTGGGTGAAAAAATAGTTGCTGAGATTTCTGGAGACTCGCAATTTTGGGAAGCTTGGCAACCCCTTTCAATGAAAGTGTTTCTCCTCAGTCACTGCTGAGTGCTACATCAAGAGGAAACAGAACATAGAGATAGAACATGAAACTGCTTTACTGTGTCAAGTTTCAAGAAGCTAGCACAAACCTTGTTTGGTTTAGAGTTCCAAATACATCTATCAATATAGGAGAAAACAGAGTGAAATGCCAAAATTCAAACTGTTCCTGGAAACGAACGCTTCAACATAGAAGAACGAAATTTGGGGATCCAAGTGGGCTTAGTGTACTGATCATTACCTGAAAGTATCATCCAGTTAGGGTGAAAACATAGTTGCTGTGATTTCTGGAGACTCGTAATTTTTGGAAGCTTGGCAACCCTATTCAATGAAAGTGTATCTCCCCCGTCACTGATTAGGGCTACATCAAGAGGAAATAGAACTTAGAGTTAGAACGTGAAAATGCTTTACTGTGTCAAGTTTCAAGAAGCTAGCACAAACCGTGTTTGATTTAGAGTTCCAAATATATCTATTAATATAGGAGAAAACAGAGTGCAACGCCAAAATTCAAACTGTTACTGGAAACGAACGCTTCAACATAGAAGAACGAAATTCGGGGAACCAAGTGGGCTTAGTGTACTGATCATTACCTGAAAATATCATCCAGGTTGGGTGAAAAAATAGTTGCTGTGATTTCTGGACACTCGTAATTTTTGGAAGCTTGGCAACCCCTTTCAATGTAAGTGTTTCTCCCCAGTCACTGCTTAGGGCTACATCAAGAGGAAACAGAACATAGAGTTAGAACCTGAAACTGCTTTACTGTGTCAAGTTTCAAGAAGCTGCACAAACCGTGTTTGATTTCGAGTTCGAAATACATCTGTCAGTATAGGAGAAAACAGAGTGAAACGCCAAAATTCAAACAGTTACTGGAAGCGAACGCTTCAACATAAAAGAACGAAATTTGGGGAACCAAGTGAGGTTCGTGTACTGATCATTACCTGAAAGTATCATCCAGTTTGGGTGAAAAAATAGTTGCTGAGATTTCTGGAGACTCGCAATTTTGGGAAGCTTGGCAACCCCTTTCAATGAAAGTGTTTCTCCTCAGTCACTGCTGAGTGCTACATCAAGAGGAAACAGAACATAGAGATAGAACGTGAAACTGCTTTACTGTGTCAAGTTTCAAGAAGCTAGCACAAACCTTGTTTGGTTTAGAGTTCCAAATACATCTATCAATATAGGAGAAAACAGAGTGAAACGCCAAAATTCAAACTGTTACTGGAAACCAATGCTTCAACATAGAAGAACGAAATTTGGGGATCCAAGTGGGCTTAGTGTACTGATAATTACCTGAAAGTATCATCCAGTTTGGGTGAAAACATAGTTGCTGTGATTTCTGGAGACTCGTAATTTTTGGAAGCTTGGCAACCCCTTTCAATGAAAGTGTATCTCCCCCGTCACTGATTAGGGCTATATCAAGAGGAAACAGAACATAGAGTTAGAACGTGAAAATGCTTTACTGTGTCAAGTTTCAAGAAGCTAGCACAAACCGTGTTTGATTTAGAGTTCCAAATACATCTATCAATATAGGAGAAAACAGAGTGCAACGCCAAAATTCAAACTGTTACTGGAAACGAATGCTTCAACATAGAAGAACGAAATTCGGGGAACCAAGTGGGCTTAGTGTACTGATCATTACCTGAAAGTATCATCCAGGTTGGGTGAAAAAATAGTTGCTGTGATTTCTGGACACTCGTAATTTTTGGAAGCTTGGCAACCCCTTTCAATGTAAGTGTTTCTCCCCAGTCACTGCTTAGGGCTACATCAAGAGGAAACAGAACATAGAGATAGAACTTGAAACTGCTTTATTGTGTCAAGTTTCAAGAAGCTAGCACAAACCGTGTTTGGTTTAGAGTTCCAAATACATCTATCAATATAGGAGAAAACAGAGTGAAACGCCAAAATTCAAACTGTTACTGGAAACGAACGCTTCAACATAGAAGAATGAAATTTGGGGAAACAAGTGAGCTTAGTGTAATGATCATTTCCTGAAAGTATCATCCAGTTTGGGTGAAAAAATGTTTGCTGAGATTTCTAGAGACTCGCAATTTTGGGAAGCTTGGCAACCCCTTTCAATGAAAGTTTTTCTCCTCAGTCACTGCTGAGTGCTACATCAAGAGGAAACAAAACATAGAGATAGAACATGAAACTGCTTTACTGTGTCAAGTTTCAAGAAGCTGACACAAACCGTGTTTGATTTAGAGTTCAAAATACATCTATCAATATAGGAGAAAACAGAGTGAAACGCCAAATTTCAAACTGTTACTGGAAACGAACGCTTCAACACAGAAGAATGAAATTTGGCGATCCAAGTGGGCTTAGTGTACTGATCATTACCTGAAAGTATCATCAGTTTGGGTGAAAACATAGTTGCTCACATTTCTGGAGACTCATAATTTTTGGAAGCTTGGCAACCCCTTTCAATGAAAGTGTTTCTCCCCAGTCACTGCTTAGGGCTACATCAAGAGGAAACAGAACATAGAGTTAGAACGTGAAACTGCTTTACTGTGTCAACTTTCCAGAAGCTAGCACAAACCGTGTTTGATTTAGAGTTCCAAATACATCTATCAATATAGGAGAAAACAGAGTGAAACGCCAAAATTCAAACTGTTACTGGAAACGAACGCTTCAACATAGAAGAACGAAATTTGGGGATCCAAGTGGGATTAGTGTACTGATCATTACCTGAAAGTATCATCCAGTTTGGGTGAAAACATAGTTGCTGTGATTTCTGGAGACTCGTAATTTTTGGAAGCATGTCAACCCCTTTCAATGGAAGTGTATCTCCCCCGTCACTGATTAGGGCTACATCAAGAGGAAACAGAACATAGAGTTAGAACGTGAAAATGCTTTACTGTGTCAACTTTCCAGAAGCTAGCACAAACCGTGTTTGATTTAGAGTTCCAAATACATCTATCAATATAGGAGAAAACAGAGTGAAACGCCAAAATTCCAACTGTTACTGCAAACGAACGCTTCAACATAGAAGAACGAAATTTGGGTAACCAAGTGGGCTTAGTGTACTCATCATTACCTGAAAGTATCATCAGTTTGGGTGAAAACATAGTTGCTCACATTTCTGGAGACTCGTAATTTTTGGAAGCTTGGCAACCCCTTTCAATGAAAGTGTTTCTCCCCAGTCACTGCTTAGGGCTACATCAAGAGGAAACAGAACATAGAGATAGAACTTGAAACTGCTTTATTGTGTCAACTTTCAAGAAGCTAGCACAAACCGTGTTTGATTTAGAGTTCCAAATACATCTGTCAGTATAGGAGAAAACAGAGTGAAACACCAAAATTCAAACTGTTACTGGAAACGAACGCTTCAACATAGAAGAACGAAATTTGTCGAAACAAGTGGGCTTAGTGTACTGATCATTACCTGAAAGTATCATCCAGTTTGGGTGAAAACATAGTTGCTGTGATTTCTGGAGACTCGTAATTTTTTGAAGCTTGGCAACCCCTTTCAATGAAAGTGTATCTCCCCCGTCACTGATTAGGGCTACATCAAGAGGAAACAGACCATAGAGTTAGAACGTGAAAATGCTTTACCGGGTCAAGTTTCAAGAAGCTAGCACAAACCGTGTTTGATTTAGAGTTCCAAATACATCTATCAATATAGGAGAAAACAGAGTGAAAAGCCAAAATTCAAACTGTTACTGGAAACGAACGCTTCAACATAGAAGAATGAAATTTGGGAAACAAGTGAGCTTAGTGTACTGACCATTTCCTGAAAGTATCATCCAGTTTGGGTGAAAAAATGTTTGCTGAGATTTCTAGAGACTCACAATTTTGGGAAGCTTGGCAACCCCTTTCAATGAAAGTTTTTCTCCTCAGTCACTGCTGAGTGCTACATCAAGAGGAAACAAAACATAGAGATAGAACATGAAACTGCTTTACTGTGACAAGTTTCAAGAAGCTGGCACAAACCGTGTTTGATTTAGAGTTCAAAATACATCTATCAATATAGGAGAAAACAGAGTGAAACGCCAAAATTCAAACTGATACTGGAAACGAACGCTTCAACATAGAAGAACGAAATATGAAGATCCAAGTGGGCTTAGTGTACTGATCATTACCTGAAAGTATCATCCAGTTTGGGTGAAAAGATAGTTTCTGAGATTTCTGGAGACTCGTAATATTTGGAAGCTTGGCAACCCCTTTCAATGAAAGTGTTTCTCCGCAGTCACTGCTGAGGGCTACATCAAGAGGAAAAAGAACATAGAGATAGAACGTGAAACTGCTTTATTGTGTCAAGTTTCAAGAAGCTAGCACAAACCGTGTTTGATTTAGAGTTCCAAATACATCTATCAATATAGGAGAAAACAGAGTGAAACGCCAAAATTCAAACTGTTACTGGAAACGAACGCTTCAACATAGAAGAACGAAATTTGGGGAACCAAGTGGGCTTAGTGTACTCATCATTACCTGAAAGTATCATCAGTTTGGGTGAAAACATAGTTGCTCACATTTCTGGAGACTCGTAATTTTTGGAAGCTTGGCAACCCCTTTCAATGAAAGTGTTTCTCCCCAGTCACTGCTTAGGGCTACATCAAGAGGAAACAGAACATAGAGTTAGAACGTGAAACTGCTTTACTGTGTCAACTTTCCAGAAGCTAGCACAAACCGTGTTTGATTTAGAGTTCCAAATACATCTATCAATATAGGAGAAAACAGAGTGAAACGCCAAAATTCAAACTGTTACTGCAAACGAACGCTTCAACATAGAAGAACGAAATTTGGGTAACCAAGTGGGCTTAGTGTAGTCATCATTACCTGAAAGTATCATCAGTTTGGGTGAAAACATAGTTGCTCACATTTCTGGAGACTCGTAATTTTTGGAATCTTGGCAACCCCTTTCAATGAAAGTGTTTCTCCCCAGTCACTGCTTAGGGCTACATCAAGAGGAAACAGAACATAGAGATAGAACTTGAAACTGCTTTATTGTGTCAAGTTTCAAGAAGCTAGCACAAACCGTGTTTGATTTAGAGTTCCAAATACATCTATCAATATAGGAGAAAACAGAGTGAAACGCCAAAATTCAAACTGTTACTGGAAACAAACGATTCAACATAGAAGAACGAAATTTGGGAAACCAAGTGGGCTTCGTGTACTGATCATTACCTGAAAGTATCATCCTGTTTGGGTGAAAACATAGTTGCTGAGATTTCTGGAGACTCGTAATTTTTGGAAGCTTGGCAACCCCTTTCAATGAAAGTGTTTCTCCCCAGTCACTGCTTAGGGCTACATCAAGAGGAAACAGAACATAGAGTTAGAACCTGAAACTGCTTTACTGTGTCAAGTTTCAAGAAGCTAGCACAAACCGTGTTTGATTTAGAGTTCCAAATACATCTGTCAGTATAGGAGAAAACAGAGTGAAACGCCAAAATTCAAACAGTTACTGGAAGCGAACGCTTCAACATAAAAGAACGAAATTTGGGGAACCAAATGAGCTTAGTGTACTGATCATTACCTGAAAGTATCATCCAGTTTGGGTGAAAAAATAGTTGCTGAGATTTCTGGAGACTCGCAATTTTGGGAAGCTTGGCAACCCCTTTCAATGAAAGTGTTTCTCCTCAGTCACTGCTGAGTGCTACATCAAGAGGAAACAGAACATAGAGATAGAACATGAAACTGCTTTACTGTGTCAAGTTTCAAGAAGCTAGCACAAACCTTGTTTGGTTTAGAGTTCCAAATACATCTATCAATATAGGAGAAAACAGAGTGAAATGCCAAAATTCAAACTGTTCCTGGAAACGAACGCTTCAACATAGAAGAACGAAATTTGGGGATCCAAGTGGGCTTAGTGTACTGATCATTACCTGAAAGTATCATCCAGTTAGGGTGAAAACATAGTTGCTGTGATTTCTGGAGACTCGTAATTTTTGGAAGCTTGGCAACCCTATTCAATGAAAGTGTATCTCCCCCGTCACTGATTAGGGCTACATCAAGAGGAAATAGAACTTAGAGTTAGAACGTGAAAATGCTTTACTGTGTCAAGTTTCAAGAAGCTAGCACAAACCGTGTTTGATTTAGAGTTCCAAATATATCTATTAATATAGGAGAAAACAGAGTGCAACGCCAAAATTCAAACTGTTACTGGAAACGAACGCTTCAACATAGAAGAACGAAATTCGGGGAACCAAGTGGGCTTAGTGTACTGATCATTACCTGAAAATATCATCCAGGTTGGGTGAAAAAATAGTTGCTGTGATTTCTGGACACTCGTAATTTTTGGAAGCTTGGCAACCCCTTTCAATGTAAGTGTTTCTCCCCAGTCACTGCTTAGGGCTACATCAAGAGGAAACAGAACATAGAGTTAGAACCTGAAACTGCTTTACTGTGTCAAGTTTCAAGAAGCTGCACAAACCGTGTTTGATTTAGAGTTCGAAATACATCTGTCAGTATAGGAGAAAACAGAGTGAAACGCCAAAATTCAAACAGTTACTGGAAGCGAACGCTTCAACATAAAAGAACGAAATTTGGGGAACCAAGTGAGGTTCGTGTACTGATCATTACCTGAAAGTATCATCCAGTTTGGGTGAAAAAATAGTTGCTGAGATTTCTGGAGACTCGCAATTTTGGGAAGCTTGGCAACCCCTTTCAATGAAAGTGTTTCTCCTCAGTCACTGCTGAGTGCTACATCAAGAGGAAACAGAACATAGAGATAGAACGTGAAACTGCTTTACTGTGTCAAGTTTCAAGAAGCTAGCACAAACCTTGTTTGGTTTAGAGTTCCAAATACATCTATCAATATAGGAGAAAACAGAGTGAAACGCCAAAATTCAAACTGTTACTGGAAACCAATGCTTCAACATAGAAGAACGAAATTTGGGGATCCAAGTGGGCTTAGTGTACTGATAATTACCTGAAAGTATCATCCAGTTTGGGTGAAAACATAGTTGCTGTGATTTCTGGAGACTCGTAATTTTTGGAAGCTTGGCAACCCCTTTCAATGAAAGTGTATCTCCCCCGTCACTGATTAGGGCTATATCAAGAGGAAACAGAACATAGAGTTAGAACGTGAAAATGCTTTACTGTGTCAAGTTTCAAGAAGCTAGCACAAACCGTGTTTGATTTAGAGTTCCAAATACATCTATCAATATAGGAGAAAACAGAGTGCAACGCCAAAATTCAAACTGTTACTGGAAACGAATGCTTCAACATAGAAGAACGAAATTCGGGGAACCAAGTGGGCTTAGTGTACTGATCATTACCTGAAAGTATCATCCAGGTTGGGTGAAAAAATAGTTGCTGTGATTTCTGGACACTCGTAATTTTTGGAAGCTTGGCAACCCCTTTCAATGTAAGTGTTTCTCCCCAGTCACTGCTTAGGGCTACATCAAGAGGAAACAGAACATAGAGATAGAACCTGAAACTGCTTTATTGTGTCAAGTTTCAAGAAGCTAGCACAAACCGTGTTTGGTTTAGAGTTCCAAATACATCTATCAATATAGGAGAAAACAGAGTGAAACGCCAAAATTCAAACTGTTACTGGAAACGAACGCCTCAACATAGAAGAATGAAATTTGGGGAAACAAGTGAGCTTAGTGTAATGATCATTTCCTGAAAGTATCATCCAGTTTGGGTGAAAAAATGTTTGCTGAGATTTCTAGAGACTCGCAATTTTGGGAAGCTTGGCAACCCCTTTCAATGAAAGTTTTTCTCCTCAGTCACTGCTGAGTGCTACATCAAGAGGAAACAAAACATAGAGATAGAACATGAAACTGCTTTACTGTGTCAAGTTTCAAGAAGCTGACACAAACCGTGTTTGATTTAGAGTTCAAAATACATCTATCAATATAGGAGAAAACAGAGTGAAACGCCAAATTTCAAACTGTTACTGGAAACGAACGCTTCAACACAGAAGAATGAAATTTGGCGATCCAAGTGGGCTTAGTGTACTGATCATTACCTGAAAGTATCATCAGTTTGGGTGAAAACATAGTTGCTCACATTTCTGGAGACTCGTAATTTTTGGAAGCTTGGCAACCCCTTTCAATGAAAGTGTTTCTCCCCAGTCACTGCTTAGGGCTACATCAAGAGGAAACAGAACATAGAGTTAGAACGTGAAACTGCTTTACTGTGTCAACTTTCCAGAAGCTAGCACAAACCGTGTTTGATTTAGAGTTCCAAATACATCTATCAATATAGGAGAAAACAGAGTGAAACGCCAAAATTCAAACTGTTACTGCAAACGAACGCTTCAACATAGAAGAACGAAATTTGGGTAACCAAGTGGGCTTAGTGTACTCACCATTACCTGAAAGTATCATCAGTTTGGGTGAAAACATAGTTGCTCACATTTCTGGAGACTCGTAATTTTTGGAAGCTTGGCAACCCCTTTCAATGAAAGTGTTTCTCCCCAGTCACTGCTTAGGGCTACATCAAGAGGAAACAGAACATAGAGATAGAACTTGAAACTGCTTTATTGTGTCAACTTTCAAGAAGCTAGCACAAACCGTGATTGATTTAGAGTTCCAAATACATCTGTCAGTATAGGAGAAAACAGAGTGAAACGCCAAAATTCAAACAGTTACTGGAAGCGAACGCTTCAACATAAAAGAACGAAATTTGGGGAACCAAGTGAGCTTAGTGTACTGATCATTTCCTGAAAGTATCATCCAGTTTGGGTGAAAAAATGTTTGCTGAGATTTCTAGAGACTCGCAATTTTGGGAAGCTTGGCAACCCCTTTCAATGAAAGTTTTTCTCCTCAGTCACTGCTGAGTGCTACATCAAGAGGAAACAAAACATTGAGATAGAACATGAAACTGCTTTACTGTGTCAAGTGTCAAGAAGCTGGCACAAACCGTGTTTGATTTAGAGTTCAAAATACATCTATCAATATAGGAGAAAACAGAGTGAAACGCCAAAATTCAAACTGATACTGGAAACGAACGCTTCAACATAGAAAAACGAAATATGGGGATCCAAGTGGGCTTAGTGTCCTCATCCTTACCTGAAAGTATCATCCAGTTTGGGTGAAAAAATAGTTGCTGTGATTTCTGGACACTCGAAATTTTTGGAAGCTTGGCAACCCCTTTCAATGTAAGGGTTTCTCCCCAGTCACTGCTTATGGCTACATCAAGAGGAAACAGAACATAGAGATAGAACTTGAAACAGCTTTATTGTGTCAAGTTTCAAGAAGCTAGCACAAACCGTGTTTGGTTTAGAGTTCCAAATACATCTATCAATATAGGAGAAAACAGAGTGAAACGCCAAAATTCAAACTGTTACTGCAAACGAACGCTTCAACATAGAAGAACGAAATTTGGGTAACCAAGTGGGCTTAGTGTACTCATCATTACCTGAAAGTATCATCAGTTTGGGTGAAAACATAGTTGCTCACATTTCTGGAGACTCGTAATTTTTGGAATCTTGGCAACCCCTTTCAATGAAAGTGTTTCTCCCCAGTCACTGCTTAGGGCTACATCAAGAGGAAACAGAACATAGAGTTAGAACGTGAAACTGCTTTACTGTGTCAACTTTCCAGAAGCTAGCACAAACCGTGTTTGATTTAGAGTTCCAAATACATCTATCAATATAGGAGAAAACAGAGTGAAACGCCAAAATTCCAACTGTTACTGCAAACGAACGCTTCAACATAGAAGAACGAAATTTGGGTAACCAAGTGGGCTTAGTGTACTCATCATTACCCGAAAGTATCATCAGTTTGGGTGAAAACATAGTTGCTCACATTTCTGGAGACTCGTAATTTTTGGAAGCTTGGCAACCCCTTTCAATGAAAGTGTTTCTCCCCAGTCACTGCTTAGGGCTACATCAAGAGGAAACAGAACATAGAGATAGAACTTGAAACTGCTTTATTGTGTCAACTTTCAAGAAGCTAGCACAAACCGTGTTTGATTTAGAGTTCCAAATACATCTGTCAGTATAGGAGAAAACAGAGTGAAACGCCAAAATTCAAACTGTTACTGGAAACGAACGCTTCAACATAGAAGAACGAAATTTGTCGAAACAAGTGGGCTTAGTGTACTGATCATTACCTGAAAGTATCATCCAGTTTGGGTGAAAACATAGTTGCTGTGATTTCTGGAGACTCGTAATTTTTGGAAGCTTGGCAACCCCTTTCAATGAAAGTGTTTCTCCCCAGTCACTGCTTAGGGCTACATCAAGAGGAAACAGAACATAGAGTTAGAACCTGAAACTGCTTTACTGTGTCAAGTTTCAAGAAGCTAGCACAAACCGTGTTTGATTTAGAGTTCGAAATACATCTGTCAGTATAGGAGAAAACAGAGTGAAACGCCAAAATTCAAACAGTTACTGGAAGCGAACGCTTCAACATAAAAGAACGAAATTTGGGGAACCAAGTGAGCTTAGTGTACTGATCATTACCTGAAAGTATCATCCAGTTTGGGTGAAAAAATACTTGCTGAGATTTCTGGAGACTCGCAATTTTGGGAAGCTTGGCAACCCCTTTCAATGAAAGTGTTTCTCCTCAGTCACTGCTGAGTGCTACATCAAGAGGAAACAGAACATAGAGATAGAACCTGAAACTGCTTTACTGTGTCAAGTTTCAAGAAGCTAGCACAAACCGTGTTTGGTTTAGAGTTCCAAATACATCTATCAATATAGGAGAAAACAGAGTGAAACGCCAAAATTCAAACTGTTACTGCAAACGAACGCTTCAACATAGAAGAACGAAATTTGGGGATCCAAGTGGGCTTAGTGTACTGATCATTACCTGAAAGTATCATCCAGTTTGGGTGACAACATAGTTGCTGTGATTTCTGGAGACTCGTAATTTTTGGAAGCTTGGCAACCCCTTTCAATGAAAGTGTATCTCCCCCGTCACTGATTAGGGCTACATCAAGAGGAAACAGAACATAGAGTTAGAACGTGAAAATGCTTTACTGGGTCAAGTTTCAAGAAGCTAGCACAAACCGTGTTTGATTTAGAGTTCCAAATACATCTATTAATATAGGAGAAAACAGAGTGAAAAGCCAAAATTCAACCTGTTACTGGAAACGAACGCTTCAACATAGAAGAATGAAATTTGGGAAACAAGTGAGCTTAGTGTACTGACCATTTCCTGAAAGTATCATCCAGTTTGGGTGAAAAAATGTTTGCTGAGATTTCTAGAGACTCACAATTTTGGGAAGCTTGGCAACCCCTTTCAATGAAAGTTTTTCTCCTCAGTCACTGCTGAGTGCTACATCAAGAGGAAACAAAACATAGAGATAGAACATGAAACTGCTTTACTGTGACAAGTTTCAAGAAGCTGGCACAAACCGTGTTTGATTTAGAGTTCAAAATACATCTATCAATATAGGAGAAAACAGAGTGAAACGCCAAAATTCAAACTGATACTGGAAACGAACGCTTCAACATAGAAGAACGAAATATGAAGATCCAAGTGGGCTTAGTGTACTGATCATTACCTGAAAGTATCATCCAGTTTGGGTGAAAAGATAGTTTCTGAGATTTCTGGAGACTCGTAATATTTGGAAGCTTGGCAACCCCTTTCAATGAAAGTGTTTCTCCGCAGTCACTGCTGAGGGCTACATCAAGAGGAAAAAGAACATAGAGATAGAACGTGAAACTGCTTTATTGTGTCAAGTTTCAAGAAGCTAGCACAAACCGTGTTTGATTTAGAGTTCCAAATACATCTATCAATATAGGAGAAAACAGAGTGAAACGCCAAAATTCAAACTGTTACTGGAAACGAATGCTTCAACATAGAAGAACGAAATTTGGGGAACCAAGTGGGCTTAGTGTACTCATCATTACCTGAAAGTATCATCAGTTTGGGTGAAAACATAGTTGCTCACATTTCTGGAGACTCGTAATTTTTGGAAGCTTGGCAACCCCTTTCAATGAAAGTGTTTCTCCCCAGTCACTGCTTAGGGCTACATCAAGAGGAAACAGAACATAGAGTTAGAACGTGAAACTGCTTTACTGTGTCAACTTTCCAGAAGCTAGCACAAACCGTGTTTGATTTAGAGTTCCAAATACATCTATCAATATAGGAGAAAACAGAGTGAAACGCCAAAATTCAAACTGTTACTGCAAACGAACGCTTCAACATAGAAGAACGAAATTTGGGTAACCAAGTGGGCTCAGTGTACTCATCATTACCTGAAAGTATCATCAGTTTGGGTGAAAACATAGTTGCTCACATTTCTGGAGACTCGTAATTTTTGGAAGCTTGGCAACCCCTTTCAATGAAAGTGTTTCTCCCCAGTCACTGCTTAGGGCTACATCAAGAGGAAACAGAACATAGAGATAGAACTTGAAACTGCTTTATTGTGTCAACTTTCAAGAAGCTAGCACAAACCGTGTTTGATTTAGAGTTCCAAATACATCTATCAATATAGGAGAAAACAAAGTGAAACGCCAAAATTCAAACTGTTACTGGAAACAAACGATTCAACATAGAAGAACGAAATTTGGGAAACCAAGTGGGCTTCGTGTACTGATCATTACCTGAAAGTATCATCCTGTTTGGGTGAAAACATAGTTGCTGAGATTTCTGGAGACTCGTAATTTTTGGAAGCTTGGCAACCCCTTTCAATGAAAGTGTTTCTCCCCAGTCACTGCTTAGGGCTACATCAAGAGGAAACAGAACATAGAGTTAGAACCTGAAACTGCTTTACTGTGTCAAGTTTCAAGAAGCTAGCACAAACCGTGTTTGATTTAGAGTTCCAAATACATCTATCAATATAGGAGAAAACAGAGTGAAACGCCAAAATTCAAACTGTTACTGGAAACGAACGCTTCAACATAGAAGAACGAAATTTGGGGAACCAAGTGGGCTTAGTGTACTCATCATTACCTGAAAGTATCATCAGTTTGGGTGAAAACATAGTTGCTCACATTTCTGGAGACTCGTAATTTTTGAAAGCTTGGCAACCCCTTTCAATGAAAGTGTTTCTCCCCAGTCACTGCTTAGGGCTACATCAAGAGGAAACAGAACATAGAGTTAGAACGTGAAACTGCTTTACTGTGTCAACTTTCCAGAAGCTAGCACAAACCGTGTTTGATTTAGAGTTCCAAATACATCTATCAATATAGGAGAAAACAGAGTGAAACGCCAAAATTCAAACTGTTACTGCAAACGAACGCTTCAACATAGAAGAACGAAATTTGGGTAACCAAGTGGGCTTAGTGTACTCATCATTACCTGAAAGTATCATCAGTTTGGGTGAAAACATAGTTGCTCACATTTCTGGAGACTCGTAATTTTTGGAAGCTTGGCAACCCCTTTCAATGAAAGTGTTTCTCCCCAGTCACTGCTTAGGGCTACATCAAGAGGAAACAGAACATAGAGATAGAACTTGAAACTGCTTTATTGTGTCAACTTTCAAGAAGCTATCACAAACCGTGTTTGATTTAGAGTTCCAAATACATCTATCAATATAGGAGAAAACAGAGTGAAACGCCAAAATTCAAACTGTTACTGGAAACAAACGATTCAACATAGAAGAACGAAATTTGGGAAACCAAGTGGGCTTCGTGTACTGATCATTACCTGAAAGTATCATCCTGTTTGGGTGAAAACATAGTTGCTGAGATTTCTGGAGACTCGTAATTTTTGGAAGCTTGGCAACCCCTTTCAATGAAAGTGTTTCTCCCCAGTCACTGCTTAGGGCTACATCAAGAGGAAACAGAACATAGAGTTAGAACCTGAAACTGCTTTACTGTGTCAAGTTTCAAGAAGCTAGCACAAACCGTGTTTGATTTAGAGTTCCAAATACATCTGTCAGTATAGGAGAAAACAGAGTGAAACGCCAAAATTCAAACAGTTACTGGAAGCGAACGCTTCAACATAAAAGAACGAAATTTGGGGAACCAAGTGAGCTTAGTGTACTGATCATTACCTGAAAGTATCATCCAGTTTGGGTGAAAAAATAGTTGCTGAGATTTCTGGAGACTCGCATTTTTGGGAAGCTTGGCAACCCCTTTCAATGAAAGTGTTTCTCCTCAGTCAATGCTGAGTGCTACATCAAGAGGAAACAGAACATAGAGATAGAACATGAAACTGCTTTACTGTGTCAAGTTTCAAGAAGCTAGCACAAACCTTGTTTGGTTTAGAGTTCCAAATACATCTATCAATATAGGAGAAAACAGAGTGAAATGCCAAAATTCAAACTGTTACTGGAAACGAACGCTTCAACATAGAAGAACGAAATTTGGGGATCCAAGTGGGCTTAGTGTACTGATCATTACCTGAAAGTATCATCCAGTTTGGGTGAAAACATAGTTGCTGTGATTTCTGGAGACTCGTAATTTTTGGAAGCTTGGCAACCCTATTCAATGAAAGTGTATCTCCCCCGTCACTGATTAGGGCTACATCAAGAGGAAATAGAACTTAGAGTTAGAACGTGAAAATGCTTTACTGTGTCAAGTTTCAAGAAGCTAGCACAAACCGTGTTTGATTTAGAGTTCCAAATATATCTATTAATATAGGAGAAAACAGAGTGCAACGCCAAAATTCAAACTGTTACTGGAAACGAACGCTTCAACATAGAAGAACGAAATTCGGGGAACCAAGTGGGCTTAGTGTACTGATCATTACCTGAAAATATCATCCAGGTTGGGTGAAAAAATAGTTGCTGTGATTTCTGGACACTCGTAATTTTTGGAAGCTTGGCAACCCCTTTCAATGTAAGTGTTTCTCCCCAGTCACTGCTTAGGGCTACATCAAGAGGAAACAGAACATAGAGTTAGAACCTGAAACTGCTTTACTGTGTCAAGTTTCAAGAAGCTGCACAAACCGTGTTTGATTTCGAGTTCGAAATACATCTGTCAGTATAGGAGAAAACAGAGTGAAACGCCAAAATTCAAACAGTTACTGGAAGCGAACGCTTCAACATAAAAGAACGAAATTTGGGGAACCAAGTGAGCTTAGTGTACTGATCATTACCTGAAAGTATCATCCAGTTTGGGTGAAAAAATAGTTGCTGAGATTTCTGGAGACTCGCAATTTTGGGAAGCTTGGCAACCCCTTTCAATGAAAGTGTTTCTCCTCAGTCACTGCTGAGTGCTACATCAAGAGGAAACAGAACATAGAGATAGAACGTGAAACTGCTTTACTGTGTCAAGTTTCAAGAAGCTAGCACAAACCTTGTTTGGTTTAGAGTTCCAAATACATCTATCAATATAGGAGAAAACAGAGTGAAACGCCAAAATTCAAACTGTTACTGGAAACCAATGCTTCAACATAGAAGAACGAAATTTGGGGATCCAAGTGGGCTTAGTGTACTGATAATTACCTGAAAGTATCATCCAGTTTGGGTGAAAACATAGTTGCTGTGATTTCTGGAGACTCGTAATTTTTGGAAGCTTGGCAACCCCTTTCAATGAAAGTGTATCTCCCCCGTCACTGATTAGGGCTATATCAAGAGGAAACAGAACATAGAGTTAGAACGTGAAAATGCTTTACTGTGTCAAGTTTCAAGAAGCTAGCACAAACCGTGTTTGATTTAGAGTTCCAAATACATCTATCAATATAGGAGAAAACAGAGTGCAACTCCAAAATTCAAACTGTTACTGGAAACGAACGCTTCAACATAGAAGAACGAAATTCGGGGAACCAAGTGGGCTTAGTGTACTGATCATTACCTGAAAGTATCATCCAGGTTGGGTGAAAAAATAGTTGCTGTGATTTCTGGACACTCGTAATTTTTGGAAGCTTGGCAACCCCTTTCAATGTAAGTGTTTCTCCCCAGTCACTGCTTAGGGCTACATCAAGAGGAAACAGAACATAGAGATAGAACCTGAAACTGCTTTATTGTGTCAAGTTTCAAGAAGCTAGCACAAACCGTGTTTGGTTTAGAGTTCCAAATACATCTATCAATATAGGAGAAAACAGAGTGAAACGCCAAAATTCAAACTGTTACTGGAAACGAACGCCTCAACATAGAAGAATGAAATTTGGGGAAACAAGTGAGCTTAGTGTAATGATCATTTCCTGAAAGTATCATCCAGTTTGGGTGAAAAAATGTTTGCTGAGATTTCTAGAGACTCGCAATTTTGGGAAGCTTGGCAACCCCTTTCAATGAAAGTTTTTCTCCTCAGTCACTGCTGAGTGCTACATCAAGAGGAAACAAAACATAGAGATAGAACATGAAACTGCTTTACTGTGTCAAGTTTCAAGAAGCTGGCACAAACCGTGTTTGATTTAGAGTTCAAAATACATCTATCAATATAGGAGAAAACAGAGTGAAACGCCAAATTTCAAACTGTTACTGGAAACGAACGCTTCAACACAGAAGAATGAAATTTGGCGATCCAAGTGGGCTTAGTGTACTGATCATTACCTGAAAGTATCATCAGTTTGGGTGAAAACATAGTTGCTCACATTTCTGGAGACTCGTAATTTTTGGAAGCTTGGCAACCCCTTTCAATGAAAGTGTTTCTCCCCAGTCACTGCTTGGGGCTACATCAAGAGGAAACAGAACATAGAGTTAGAACGTGAAACTGCTTTACTGTGTCAACTTTCCAGAAGCTAGCACAAACCGTGTTTGATTTAGAGTTCCAAATACATCTATCAATATAGGAGAAAACAGAGTGAAACGCCAAAATTCAAACTGTTACTGCAAACGAACGCTTCAACATAGAAGAACGAAATTTGGGTAACCAAGTGGGCTTAGTGTACTCACCATTACCTGAAAGTATCATCAGTTTGGGTGAAAACATAGTTGCTCACATTTCTGGAGACTCGTAATTTTTGGAAGCTTGGCAACCCCTTTCAATGAAAGTGTTTCTCCCCAGTCACTGCTTAGGGCTACATCAAGAGGAAACAGAACATAGAGATAGAACTTGAAACTGCTTTATTGTGTCAACTTTCAAGAAGCTAGCACAAACCGTGTTTGATTTAGAGTTCCAAATACATCGTCCGTATAGGAGAAAACACAGTGAAACGCCAAAATTCAAACTGTTACTGGAAACGAACGCTTCAACATAGAAGAACGAAATTTGGCGAAACAAGTGGGCTTAGTGTACTGATCATTACCTGAAAGTATCATCCAGTTTGGGTGAAAAAATAGTTGCTGAGATTTCTGGAGACTCGCAATTTTGGGAAGCTTGGCAACCCCGTTCAATGAAAGTGTTTCTCCTCAGTCACTGCTGAGTGCTACATCAAGAGGAAAAAGAACATAGAGATAGAACGTGAAACTGCTTTACTGTGTCAAGTTTCAAGAAGCTAGCACAAACCTTGTTTGGTTTAGAGTTCCAAATACATCTATCAATATAGGAGAAAACAGAGTGAAACGCCAAAATTCAAACTGTTACTGGAAACGAACGCTTCAACATAGAAGAACGAAATTTGGGGATCCAAGTGGGCTTAGTGTACTGATCTTTACCTGAAAGTATCATCCAGGTTGGGTGAAAACAGAGTTGCTGAGATTTCTGGAGACTCGTAATTTTTGGAAGCTTGGCAACCCCTTTCAATGAAAGTGTTTCTCCCCAGTCACTGCTTAGGGCTACATCAAGAGGAAACAGAACATAGAGATAGAACGTGAAACTGCTTTACTGTGTCAACTTTCCAGAAGCTAGCACAAACCGTGTTTGATTTAGAGTTCCAAATACATCTATCAATATAGGAGAAAACAGAGTGAAACGCCAAAATTCAAACTGTTACTGGAAACGAACGCTTCAACATAGAAGAACGAAATTTGGGGATCCAAGTGGGCTTAGTGTACTGATCATTACCTGAAAGTATCATCCAGTTAGGGTGAAAACATAGTTGCTGTGTTTTCTGGAGACTCGTAATTTTTGGAAGCTTGGCAACCCCTTTCAATGAAAGTGTTTCTCCCCAGTCACTGCTTAGGGCTACATCAAGAGGAAACAGAACATAGAGTTAGAACGTGAAACTGCTTTACTGTGTCAACTTTCCAGAAGCTAGCACAAACCGTGTTTGATTTAGAGTTCCAAATACATCTATCAATATAGGAGAAAACAGAGTGAAACGCCAAAATTCAAACTGTTACTGCAAACGAACGCTTCAACATAGAAGAACGAAATTCGGGGAACCAAGTGGGTTTAGTGTACTCATCATTACCTGAAAGTATCATCAGTTTGGGTGAAAACATAGTTGCTCACATTTCTGGAGACTCGTAATTTTTGGAAGCTTGGCAACCCCTTTCAATGAAAGTGTTTCTCCCCAGTCACTGCTTAGGGCTACATCAAGAGGAAACAGAACATAGAGTTAGAACGTGAAACTGCTTTACTGTGTCAACTTTCCAGAAGCTAGCACAAACCGTGATTGATTTAGAGTTCCAAATACATCTATCAATATAGGAGAAAACAGAGTGAAACGCCAAAATTCAAACTGTTACTGCAAACGAACGCTTCAACATAGAAGAACAAAATTTGGGTAACCAAGTAGGCATAGTGTACTCATCATTACCTGAAAGTATCATCAGTTTGGGTGAAAACATAGTTGCTCACATTTCTGGAGACTCGTAATTTTTGGAAGCTTGGCAACCCCTTTCAATGAAAGTGTTTCTCCCCAGTCACTGCTTAGGGCTACATCAAGAGGAAACAGAACATAGAGATAGAACTTGAAACTGCTTTATTGTGTCAAGTTTCAAAAAGCTAGCACAAACCGTGTTTGATTTAGAGTTCCAAATACATCTGTCAGTATAGGAGAAAACAGAGTGAAACGCCAAAATACAAACTGTTACTGGAAACGAACGCTTCAACATAGAAGAACGAAATGTGGCAAACCAAGTGGGCTTAGTGTACTGATCATTACCTGAAAGTATCATCCAGTTTGGGTGAAAACATAGTTGCTGTGATTTCTGGAGACTCGTAATTTTTGGAAGCTTGGCAAACCCTTTCAATGAAAGTGTTTGTCCCCAGTCACTGCTTAGGGCTACATCAAGAGGAAACAGAACATAGAGATAGAACGTGAAACAGCTTTACTGTGTCAAGTTTCAAGAAGCTAGCACAAACCCTGTTTGATTTAGAGTTCCAAATACATCTGTCAGTATAGGAGAAAACAGAGTGAATCGCCAAAATTCAAACAGTTACTGGAAGCGAACGCTTCAACATAAAAGAACGAAATTTGGGGAACCAAGTGAGCTTCGTGTACTGATCATTACCTGAAAGTATCATCCAGTTTGGGTGAAAAAATAGTTGCTGTGATTTCTGGACACTCGTAATTTTTGGAAGCTTGGCAACCCCTTTCAATGAAAGTGTTTCTCCCCAGTCACTGCTTAGGGCTACATCAAGAGGAAACAGAACATAGAGATAGAACTTGAAACTGCTTTATTGTGTCAAGTTTCAAGAAGCTAGCACAAACCGTGTTTGGTTTAGAGTTCAAAATACATCTATCAATATAGGAGAAAACAGAGTGAAACGCCAAAATTCAAACTGTTACTGGAAACGAACGCTTCAACATAGAAGAATGAAATTTGGGGAAACAAGTGAGCTTAGTGTACTGATCATTTCCTGAATGTATCATCCAGTTTGGGTGAAAAAATATTTGCTGAGATTTCTAGAGACTCGCAATTTTGGGAAGCTTGGCATCCACTTTCAATGAAAGTGTTTCTCCTCAGGCACTGCTGAGTGCTACATCAAGAGGAAACAAAACATAGAGATAGAACATGAAACTGCTTTACTGTGTCAAGTTTCAAGAAGCTGGCACAAACTGTGTTTGATTTAGAGTTCAAAATACATCTATCAATATAGGAGAAAACAGAGTGAAACGCCAAAATTCAAACTGATACTGGAAACGAACGCTTCAACATAGAAGAACGAAATATGGGGATCCAAGTGGGCTTAGTGTACTGATCATTACCTGAAAGTATCATCCAGTTTGGGTGAAAACATAGTTTCTGAGATTTCTGGAGACTCGTAATATTTGGAAGCTTGGCAACCCCTTTCAATGAAAGTGTTTCTCCCCAGTCACTGCTTAGGGCTACATCAAGAAGAAAAAGAACATAGAGATAGAACGTGAATCTGCTTTACTGTGTCAAGTTTCAATAAGCTAGCACAAACCGTGTTTGATTTAGAGTTCCAAATACATCTATCAATATAGGAGAAAACAGAGTGCAACGCCAAAATTCAAACTGTTACTGGAAATGAACGCTTCAACATAGAAGAACGAAATTTGGGGAACCAAGTGGGCTTAGTGTACTGATCATTACCTGAAAGTATCATCCAGGTTGGCTGAAAAAATAGTTGCTGTGATTTCTGGACACTCGTAATTTTTGGAAGCTTGGCAACCCCTTTCAATGTAAGTGTTTCTCCCCAGTCACTGCTTAGGGCTACATCAAGAGGAAACAGAACATAGAGATAGAACTTGAAACTGCTTTATTGTGTCAACTTTCAAGAAGCTAGCACAAACCGTGTTTGATTTAGAGTTCCAAATACATCTGTCAGTATAGGAGAAAACAGAGTGAAACGCCAAAATTCAAACTGTTACTGGAAACGAACGCTTCAACATAGAAGAACGAAATTTGGCGAAACAAGTGGGCTTAGTGTACTGATCATTACCTGAAAGTATCATCCAGTTTGGGTGAAAACATAGTTGCTGTGATTTCTGGAGACTCGTAATTTTTGGAAGCTTGGCAAACCCTTTCAATGAAAGTGTTTCTCCCCAGTCACTGCTGAGGGCTACATCAAAAGGAAACAGAACATAGAGATAGAACTTGAAACTGCTTTATTGTGAAAGTTTCAAGAAGCTAGCACAAACCGTGTTTGGTTTAGAGTTCCAAATACATCTATCAATATAGGAGAAAACAGAGTGAAACGCCAAAATACAAACTGTTACTGGAAACGAACGCTTCAACACAGAAGAATGAAATTTGGGGATCCAAGTGGGCTTAGTGTACTGATCATTACCTGAAAGTATCATCCAGTTTGGGTGAAAACAGAGTTGCTGAGATTTCTGGAGACTCGTAATTTTTGGAAGCTTGGCTACCCCTTTCAATGAAAGTGTTTCTCCCCAGTCACTGCTTAGGGCTACATCAAGAGGAAACAGAACATAGAGTTAGAACGTGAAACTGCTTTACTGTGTCAACTTTCCAGAAGCTAGCACAAACCGTGTTTGATTTAGAGTTCCAAATACATCTATCAATATAGGAGAAAACAGAGTGAAACGCCAAAATTCAAACTGTTACTGGAAACGAAAGCTTCAACATAGAAGAACGAAATTTGGGGAACCAAGTGAGCTTAGTGTACTGATCATTACCTGAAAGTATCATTTAGTTTGGGTGAAAAAATGTTTGCTGAGATTTCTGGAGACTCGTAATTTTTGGAAGCTTGGCTACCCCTTTCAATGAAAGTGTTTCTCCCCAGTCACTGCTGAGGGCTACATCAAGAGGAAACAGAACATAGAGATAGAACTTGAAACTGCTTTATTGTGTCAAGTTTCAAAAAGCTAGCACAAACCGTGTTTGATTTAGAGTTCCAAATACATCTGTCAGTATAGGAGAAAACAGAGTGAAACGCCAAAATAAAAACTGTTACTGGAAACGAACGCTTCAACATAGAAGAACGAAATTTGGCAAACCAAGTGGGCTTAGTGTACTGATCATTACCTGAAAGTATCATCAGTTTGGGTGAAAACATAGTTGCTCACATTTCTGGAGACTCGTAATTTTTGGAAGCTTGGCAACCCCTTTCAATGAAAGTGTTTCTCCCCAGTCACTGCTTAGGGCTACATCAAGAGGAAACAGAACATAGAGATAGAACTTGAAACTGCTTTATTGTGTCAACTTTCAAGAAGCTAGCACAAACCGTGTTTGATTTAGAGTTCCAAATACATCTGTCAGTATAGGAGAAAACAGAGTGAAACGCCAAAATTCAAACTGTTACTGGAAACGAACGCTTCAACATAGAAGAACGAAATTTGGCGAAACAAGTGGGCTTAGTGTACTGATCATTACCTGAAAGTATCATCCAGTTTGGGTGAAAACATAGTTGCTGTGATTTCTGGAGACTCGTAATTTTTGGAAGCTTGGCAAATCCTTTCAATGAAAGTGTTTCTCCCCAGTCACTGCTTAGGGCTACTAAGAGGAAACAGAACATAGAGATAGAACGTGAAACAGCTTTACTGTGTCAAGTTTCAAGAAGCTAGCACAAACCCTGTTTGATTTAGAGTTCCAAATACATCTGTCAGTATAGGAGAAAACAGAGTGAATCGCCAAAATTCAAACAGTTACTGGAAGCGAACGCTTCAACATAAAAGAACGAAATTTGGGGAACCAAGTGAGCTTAGTGTACTGATCATTACCTGAAAGTATCATCCAGTTTGGGTGAAAAAATAGTTGCTGAGATTTCTGGAGACTCGCAATTTTGGGAAGCTTGGCAACCCCTTTCAATGAAAGTGTTTCTCCTCAGTCACTGCTGAGTGCTACATCAAGAGGAAACAGAAGATAGAGATAGAACGTTAAACTGCTTTACTGTGTCAAGTTTCAAGAAGCTAGCACAAACCTTGTTTGGTTTAGAGTTCCAAATACATCTATCAATATAGGAGAAAACAGAGTGAAACGCCAAAATTCAAACTGTTACTGGAAACGAACGCTTCAACATAGAAGAACGAAATTTGGGGATCCAAGTGGGCTTAGTGTACTGATCATTACCTGAAAGTATCATCCAGTTTGGGTGAAAACATAGTTGCTGTGATTTCTGGAGACTCGTAATTTTTGGAAGCATGGCAACCCCTTTCAATGAAAGTGTATCTCCCCCGTCACTGATTAGGGCTACATCAAGAGGAAACAGAACATAGAGTTAGAACGTGAAAATGCTTTACTGTGTCAAGTTTCAAGAAGCTAGCACAAACCGTGTTTGATTTAGAGTTCCAAATACATCTGTCAGTATAGGAGAAAACAGAGTGCATGCCAAAATTCAAACTGTTACTGGAAACGAACGCTTCAACATAGAAGAACGAAATTCGGGGAACCAAGTGGGCTTAGTGTACTGATCATTACCTGAAAGTATCATCCAGGTTGGGTGAAAAAATAGTTGCTGTGATTTCTGGACACTCGTAATTTTTGGAAGCTTGGCAACCCCTTTCAATATAAGTGTTTCTCCCCAGTCACTGCTTAGGGCTACATCAAGAGGAAACAGAACATAGAGATAGAACTTGAAGCTGCTTTATTGTGTCAAGTTTCAAGAAGCTAGCACAAACCGTGTTTGCTTTAGAGTTCAAAATACATCTATCAATATAGGAGAAAACAGAGTGAAACGCCAAAGTTCAAACTGTTACTGGAAACGAACGCTTCAACATAGAAGAATGAAATTTGGGGAAACAAGTGAGCTTAGTGTACTGATCATTTCCTGAAAGTATCATCCAGTTTGGGTGAAAAAATGTTTGCTGAGATTTCTAGAGACTCGCAATTTTGGGCAGCTTGGCAACCCCTTTCAATGAAAGTGTTTCTCCTCAGTCAATGCTGAGTGCTACATCTAGAGGAAACAGAACATGGAGATAGAACGTGAAACTGCTTTACTGTGTCAAATTTCAAGAAGCTAGCACAAACCGTATTTGATTTAGTGTTCCAAATACATCTATCAATATAGGAGAAAACAGAGTGAAACGCCAAAATTCAAACTGATACTGGAAACGAACCCTTCAACATAGAAGAACGAAATTTGGGGAACCAAGTGGGCTTAGTGTACTGATCATTACCTGAAAGTATCATCCAGTTTGGGTGAAAAAATGTTTGCTGAGATTTCTGGAGACTCGTAATTTTTGGAAGCTTGGCTACCCCTTTCAATGAAAGTGTTTCTCCCCAGTCACTGCTGAGGGCTACATCAAGAGGAAACAGAACATAGAGATAGAACTTGAAACTGCTTTACTGTGTCAAGTTTCAAAAAGCTAGCACAAACCGTGTTTGATTTAGAGTTCCAAATACATCTGTCAGTATAGGAGAAAACAGAGTGAAACGCCAAAATACAAACTGTTACTGGAAACGAACGCTTCAACATAGAAGAACGAAATTTGGCAAACCAAGTGGGCTTAGTGTAGTGATCATTACCTGAAAGTATCATCCAGTTTGGGTGAAAAAATGTTTGCTGAGATTTCTGGAGACTCGTAATTTTTGGAAGCTTGGCTACCCCTTTCAATGAAAGTGTTTCTCCCCAGTCACTCCTTAGGGCTACATCAAGAGGAAAAAGAACATAGATATAGAACGTGAAACTGCTTTACTGTGTCAAGTTTCAAGAAGCTAGCACAAACCGTGTTTGATTTAGAGTTCCAAATACATCTATCAATATAGGTGAAAACAGAGTGAAACGCCAATATTCAAACTGTTACTAGAAACAAACTATTCAACATAGAAGAACAAAATTTGGGGAACCAAGTGGGCTTCATGTACTGATCATTGTGTGAAAGTATCATCCAGTTTGGGTGAAAACATAGTTGCTGAGATTTCTGGAGACTCGTAATTTTTGGAAGCTTGGCAACCCCTTTCAATGAAAGTGTTTCTCCTCAGTCACTGCTGAGTGCTACATCAAGAGGAAACAGAGCGTAGAGATAGAACGTGAAACTGCTTTACTGTTTTAAGTTTCAAGAAGCTAGCACAAACCTGGTTTGGTTTAGAGTTCCAAATACATCTATCAATATAGGAGAAAACAGAGTGAAACGCCAAAATTCAAACTGTTACTGGAAACGAACACTTCAACACAGAAGAATGAAATTTGGGGATCCAAGTGGGCTTAGTGTACTGATCATTACCTGAAAGTATCATCCAGTTTGGGTGAAAACAGAGTTGCTGAGATTTCTGGAGACTCGTAATTTTTGGAAGCTTGGCAACCCCTTTCAATTAAACTGTTTCTCCTCAGTCACTGCTGAGTGCTACATCAAGAGGAAACAGAACATAGAGATAGAACGTGAAACTGCTTTACTGTGTCAAGTTTCAAGAAGCTAGCATAAACCTTGTTTGGTTTAGAGTTCCAAATACATCTATCAATATAGGAGAAAACAGAGTGAAACAGCAAAATTCAAACTTTTACTGGAAACGAACGCTTCAAAATAGAAGAACCAAATTTGGGGATCCAAGTGGGCTTAGTGTACAGATCATTACCTGAAAGTATCATCCAGTTTGGGTGAAAAAATGTTTGCTGAGATTTCTGGAGACTCGTAATTTTTGGAAGCTTGGCAACCCCTTTCAATGAAAGTGTTTCTCCTCAGTCACGGCTGAATGCTACATCAAGAGGAAACAGAACATAGAGATAGAATGTGAAACTGCTTTACTGTGTCAAGTTTCAAGAAGCTAGCACAAACCTTGTTTGGTTTAGAGTTCCAAATACATCTATCAATATAGGAGAAAACAGAGTGAAACGCCAAAATTCAAACTGTTACTGGAAACGAACGCTTCAACACAGAAGAATGAAATTTGGGGATCCAAGTGGGCTTAGTGTACTAATCATTACCTGAAAGTATCATCCAGTTTGGGTGAAAACAGAGTTGCTGAGATTTCTGGAGACTCGTAATTTTTGGAAGCTTGGCAACCCCTTTCAATGAAAGTGTTTCTCCCCAGTCACTGCTGAGGGCTACATCAAGAGGAAACAGAACATAGAGATAGAACTTGAAACTGCTTTATTGTGTCAAGTTTCAAAATCTAGCACAAACCGTGTTTGATTTAGAGTTCCAAATACATCTGTCAGTATAGGAGAAAACAGAGTGAAACGCCAAAATACAAACTGTTACTGGAAACGAACGCTTCAACATAGAAGAACAAAATTTGGCAAACCAAGTGGGCTTAGTGTACTGATCATTACCTGAAAGTATCATCCAGTTTGGGTGAAAAAATGTTTGCTGAGATTTCTGGAGACTCGTAATTTTTGGAAGCTTGGCTAAACCTTTCAATGAAAGTGTTTCTCCCCAGTCACTCCTTAGGGCTACATCAAGAGGAAAAAGAACATAGAGTTAGAACGTGAAACTGCTTTACTGTGTCAAGTTTCAAGAAGCTAGCACAAACCGTGTTTGATTTAGAGTTCCAAATACATCTATCAATATAGGAGAAAACAGAGTGAAACGCCAAAATTCAAACTGTTACTAGAAACAAACGATTCAACATAGAAGAACGAAATTTGGGGAACCAAGTGGGCTTCGTGTACTGATCATTGCGTGAAAGTATCATCCAGTTTGGGTGAAAACATAGTTGCTGAGATTTCTGGAGACTCGTAATTTTTGGAAGCTTGGCAACCCCTTTCAATGAAAGTGTTTCTCCCCAGTCACTGCTTAGAGCTACATCAAGAGGAAACAGAACATAGAGTTAGAACGTGAAACTGCTTTACTGTGTCAAGTTTCAAGAAGCTAGCACAAACCGTGTTTGATTTAGAGTTCCAAATACATCTGTCATTATAGGAGAAAACAGAGTGAAACGCCAAAATTCAAACAGTTACTGGAAGCGAATGCTTCAACATAAAAGAACAAAATTTGGGGAACCAAGTGAGCTTAGTGTACTGATCATTACCTGAAAGTATCATCCAGTTTGGGTGAAAAAATAGTTGCTGAGATTTCTGGAGACTCGCAATTTTGGGAAGCTTGGCAACCTCTTTCAATGAAAGTGTTTCTCCTCAGTCACTGCTGAGTGCTACATCAAGAGGAAATAGAACATAGAGATAGAATGTGAAACTGCTTTACTGTGTCAAGTTTCAAGAGGCTAGCACAAACCGTGTTTGATTTAGAGTTCCAAATACATCTATAGATATAGGAGAAAACAGAGTGAAACGCCAAAATTTAAACTGTTACTGGAAATGAACGCTTCAACATAGAAGAACAAAATTCGGGGAACCAAGTGGGCTTCGTGTACTGATCATTACCTGAAAGTATCATCCAGGTTGGCTGAAAAAATAGTTGCTGTGATTTCTGGACACTCGTAATTTTTGGAAGCTTGGCAACCCCTTTCAATGAAAGTGTTTCTCCCCCGTCACTGCTGAGGGCTACATCCAGAGGAAACAGAAAATAGAGATAGAACATGAAACTGCTTTACTCTGTCAAGTTTCAAGAAGGTAGCACAAACCGTGTTTGATTTAGAGTTGCAAATACATCTATCAATATAGGAGAAAACAGAGTGCAACGCCAAAATTCAAACTGTTACTGGAAACGAACGCTTCAACATAGAAGAACAAAATTAGGGGAACCTAGTGGGCTTAGTGTACTGATCATTACTTGAAAGTATCATCCAGTTTGGGTGAAAAAATAGTTGCTGAGATTTCTGGAGACTCGTAATTTTTGGAAGCTTGGCAACCCCTTTCAATGAAAGTGTTTCTCCTCAGTCACTGCTGAGTGCTACATCAAGAGGAAACAGAGCATAGAGATAGAACGTGAAACTGCTTTACTGTGTCAAGTTTCAAGAAGCTAGCACAAACCGTGTTTGATTTAGAGTTCCAAATACATCTGTCATTATAGGAGAAAACAGAGTGAAACGCCAAAATTCAAACAGTTACTGGAAGCGAACGCTTCAACATAAAAGAACGAAATTTGGGGAACCAAGTGAGCTTAGTGTACTGATCATTACCTGAAAGTATCATCCAGTTTGGGTGAAAAAATAGTTGCTGAGATTTCTGGAGACTCGCAATTTTGGGAAGCTTGGCAACCTCTTTCAATGAAAGTGTTTCTCCTCAGTCACTGCTGAGTGCTACATCAAGAGGAAATAGAACATAGAGATAGAATGTGAAACTGCTTTACTATGTCAAGTTTCAAGAGGCTAGCACAAACCGTGTTTGATTTAGAGTTCCAAATACATCTATAGATATAGGAGAAAACAGAGTGAAACGCCAAAATTTAAACTGTTACTGGAAATGAACGCTTCAACATAGAAGAACAAAATTCGGGGAACCAAGTGGGCTTCGTGTACTGATCATTACCTGAAAGTATCATCCAGGTTGGCTGAAAAAATAGTTGCTGTGATTTCTGGAGACTCGTAATTTTTGGAAGCTTGGCAACCCCTTTCAATGAAAGTGTTTCTCCCCCGTCACTGCTGAGGGCTACATCCAGAGGAAACAGAAAATAGAGATAGAACGTGGAACTGCTTTACTGTGTCAAGTTTCAAGAAGCTAGCACAAACCGTGTTTGATTTAGAGTTGCAAATACATCTATCAATATAGGAGAAAACAGAGTGCAACGCCAAAATTCAAACTGTTACTGGAAACGAACGCTTCAACATAGAAGAACAAAATTAGGGGAACCTAGTGGGCTTAGTGTACTGATCATTACTTGAAAGTATCATCCAGTTTGGGTGAAAAAATAGTTGCTGAGATTTCTGGAGACTCGTAATTTTTGGAAGCTTGGCAACCCCTTTCAATGAAAGTGTTTCTCCTCAGTCACTGCTGAGTGCTACATCAAGAGGAAACAGAGCATAGAGATAGAACGTGAAACTGCTTTACCGTGTCAAGTTTCAAGAAGCTAGCACAAACCTTGTTTGGTTTAGAGTTCCAAATACATCTATCAATATAGGAGAAAACAGAGTGAAACGCCAAAATTCAAACTGTTACTGGAAACGAACGCTTCAACACAGAAGAATGAAATTTGGGGATCCAAGTGGGCTTAGTGTACTGATCATTACCTGAAAGTATCATCCAGTTTGGGTGAAAACAGAGTTGCTGAGATTTCTGGAGACTCGTAATTTTTGGAAGCTTGGCAACCCCTTTCAATGAAACTGTTTCTCCTCAGTCACTGCTGAGTGCTACATCAAGAGGAAACAGAACATAGAGATAGAACGTGAAACTGCTTTACTGTGTCAAGTTTCAAGAAGCTAGCATAAACCTTGTTTGGTTTAGAGTTCCAAATACATCTATCAATATAGGAGAAAACAGAGTGAAACGGCAAAATTCAAACTGTTACTGGAAACGAACGCTTCAAAATAGAAGAACCAAATTTGGGGATCCAAGTGGGCTTAGTGTACTGATCATTACCTGAAAGTATCATCCAGTTTGGGTGAAAAAATAGTTGCTGAGTTTTCTGGAGACTCGTAATTTTTGGAAGCTTGGCAACACCTTTCAATGAAAGTGTTTCTCCTCAGTCACTGCTGAATGCTACATCAAGAGGAAACAGAACATAGAGATAGAACGTGAAACTGCTTTACTGTGTCAAGTTTCAAGAAGCTAGCACAAACCTTGTTTGGTTTAGAGTTCCAAATACATCTTTCAATATAGGAGAAAACAGAGTGAAACGCCAAAATTCAAACTCTTACTGGAAACGAACGCTTCAACATAGAAGAACGAAATTTGGGGAACCAAGTGGGCTTAGTGTACTGATCATTACCTGAAAGTATCATCCAGGTTGGCTGAAAAAATAGTTGCTGTGATTTTTGGACACTCGTAATTTTTGGAAGCTTGGCAACCCCTTTCAATGTAAGTGTTTCTCCCCAGTCACTGCTTAGGGCTACATCAAGAGGAAACAGAACATAGAGATAGAACGTGAAACTGCTTTATTGTGTCAAGTTTCAAGAAGCTAGCACAAACCGTGTTTGATTTAGAGTTCCAAATACATCTATCAATATAGGAGAAAACAGAGTGAAACGCCAAAATTCAAACTGTTACTGGAAACGAAAGTTTCAACATAGAAGAACGAAATTTGGGGAACCAAGTGAGCTTAGTGTACTGATCATTACCTGAAAGTATCATCCAGTTTGGGTGAAAAAATGTTTGCTGAGATTTTTGGAGACTCGCAATTTTTGGAAGCTTTGCTACCCCTTTCAATGAAAGTGTTTCTCCCCAGTCACTGCTGAGGGCTACATCAAGAGGAAACAGAACATAGAGATAGAACTTGAAACTGCTTTATTGTGTCAAGTTTCAAAAAGCTAGCACAAACCGTGTTTGATTTAGAGTTCCAAATACATCTGTCAGTATAGGAGAAAACAGAGTGAAACGCCAAAATACAAACTGTTAATGGAAACGAATGCTTCAACATAGAAGAACGAAATTTGGCGAACCAAGTGGGCTTAGTGTACTGATCATTACCTGAAAGTATCATCCAGTTTGGGTGAAAAAATGTTTGCTGAGATTTCTGGAGACTCGTAATTTTTGGAAGCTTGGCTACCTTTTTCAATGAAAGTGTTTCTCCCCAGTCACTCCTTAGGACTACATCAAGAGGAAAAAGAACATAGAGATAGAACGTTAAACTGCTTTACTGTGTCAAGTTTCAAGAAGCTAGCACAAACCGTGTTTGATTTAGAGTTCCAAATACATCTATCAATATAGGAGAAAACAGAGTGAAACGCCAAAATTCAAACTGTTACTAGAAACAAACGATTCAACATAGAAGAACGAAATTTGGGGAACCAAGTCGGCTTCATGTACTGATCATTGCGTGAAAGTATCATCCAGTTTGGCTGAAAACATAGTTGCTGAGATTTCTGGAGACTCGTAATTTTTGGAAGCTTGGCAACCCCTTTCAATGAAAGTGTTTCTCCCCAGTCACTGCTTAGAGCTACATCAAGAGGAAACAGAACATAGAGTTAGAACGTGAAACTGCTTACTGTGTCAAGTTTCAAGAAGCTAGCACAAACCGTGTTTGATTTAGAGTTCCAAATACATCTGTCAGTATAGGAGAAAACAGAGTGAAACGCCAAAATTCAAACAGTTACTGGAAGCAAACGCTTCAACATAAAAGAACGAAATTTGGGGAACCAAGTGAGCTTAGTGTACTGATCATTACCTGAAAGTATCATCCAGTTTGCGTGAAAAAATAGTTGCTGAGATTTCTGGAGACTCGCAATTTTGGGAAGCTTGGCAACCTCTTTCAATGAAAGTGTTTCTCCTCAGTCACTGCTGAGTGCTACATCAAGAGGAAACAGAACATAGAGAGAGAATGTGAAACTGCTTTACTGTGTCAAGTTTTAAGAGGCTAGCACAAACCGTGTTTGATTTAGAGTTCCAAATACATCTATAGATTAGGAGAAAACAGAGTGAAACGCCAAAATTTAAACTGTTACTGGAAATGAACGCTTCAACATAGAAGAACGAAATTCGGGGAACCAAGTGGGCTTCGTGTACTGATCATTACCTGAAAGTATCATCCAGTTTGGGTGAAAAAATGTTTGCTGAGATTTCTGGAGACTCTTAATTTTTGGAAGCTTGGCAACCCCTTTCAATGAAAGTGTTTCTCCCCCGTCACTGATTAGGGCTACATCAAGAGGAAAGAGAACATAGAGTTAGAACGTGAAAATGCTTTACTGTGTCAAGTTTCAAGAAGCTAGCAAAAACCGTGTTTGTTTTAGAGTTCCAAATACATCTATCAATATAGGAGAAAACAGAGTGAAACGCCAAAATTCAAACTGTTACTGGAAACGAACGCTTCAACATAGAAGAACGAAATTCGGGGAACCAAGTGGGCTTAGTGTACTGATCATTACCTGAAAGTATCATCCAGGTTGGGTGAAAAAATAGTTGCTGTGATTTCTGGACACTCGTAATTTTTGGAAGCTTGGCAACCCCTTTCAATGTAAGAGTTTCTCCCCAGTCACTGCTTAGGTCTACATCAAGAGGAAACAGAGCATACAGATAGAACTTGAAACTGCTTTATTGTGTCAAGTTTCAAGAAGCTAGCACAAACCGTGTTTGGTTTAGAGTTCAAAATACATCTATCAATATAGGAGAAAACAGAGTGAAACGCCAAAATTCAAACTGTTACTGGAAACGAACGCTTCAACATAGAAGAACGAAATTTGGGGAACCAAGTGAGCTTAGTGTACTGATCATTACCTGAAAGTATCATCCAGTTTGGGTGAAAAAATGTTTGCTGAGATTTTTGGAGACTCGCAATTTTTGGAAGCTTGGCTACCCCTTTCAATGAAAGTGTTTCTCCCCAGTCACTGCTGAGGGCTACATCAAGAGGAAACAGAACATAGAGATAGAACTTGAAACTGCTTTATTGTGTCAAGTTTCAAAAAGCTAGCACAAACCGTGTTTGATTTAGAGTTCCAAATACATCTGTCAGTATAGGAGAAAACAGAGTGAAACGCCAAAATACAAACTGTTAATGGAAACGAATGCTTCAACATAGAAGAACGAAATTTGGCGAACCAAGTGGGCTTAGTGTACTGATCATTACCTGAAAGTATCATCCAGTTTGGGTGAAAAAATGTTTGCTGAGATTTCTGGAGACTCGTAATTTTTGGAAGCTTGGCTACCTTTTTCAATGAAAGTGTTTCTCCCCAGTCACTCCTTAGGACTACATCAAGAGGAAAAAGAACATAGAGATAGAACGTTAAACTGCTTTACTGTGTCAAGTTTCAAGAAGCTAGCACAAACCGTGTTTGATTTAGAGTTCCAAATACATCTATCAATATAGGAGAAAACAGAGTGAAACGCCAAAATTCAAACTGTTACTAGAAACAAACGATTCAACATAGAAGAACGAAATTTGGGGAACCAAGTCAGCTTCATGTACTGATCATTGCATGAAAGTATCATCCAGGTTGGCTGAAAACATAGTTGCTGAGATTTCTGGAGACTCGTAATTTTTGGAAGCTTGGCAACCCCTTTCAATGAAAGTGTTTCTCCCCAGTCACTGCTTAGAGCTACATCAAGAGGAAACAGAACATAGAGTTAGAACGTGAAACTGCTTACTGTGTCAAGTTTCAAGAAGCTAGCACAAACCGTGTTTGATTTAGAGTTCCAAATACATCTGTCAGTATAGGAGAAAACAGAGTGAAACGCCAAAATTCAAACAGTTAGTGGAAGCGAACGCTTCAACATAAAAGAACGAAATTTGGGGAACCAAGTGAGCTTAGTGTACTGATCATTACCTGAAAGTATCATCCAGTTTGCGTGAAAAAATAGTTGCTGAGATTTCTGGAGACTCGCAATTTTGGAAAGCTTGGCAACCTCTTTCAATGAAAGTGTTTCTCCTCAGTCACTGCTGAGTGCTACATCAAGAGGAAACAGAACATAGAGAGAGAATGTGAAACTGCTTTACTGTGTCAAGTTTCAAGAGGCTAGCACAAACCGTGTTTGATTTAGAGTTCCAAATACATCTATAGATTAGGAGAAAACAGAGTGAAACGCCAAAATTTAAACTGTTACTGGAAATGAACGCTTCAACATAGAAGAACGAAATTCGGGGAACCAAGTGGGCTTCGTGTACTGATCATTACCTGAAAGTATTATCCAGTTTGGGTGAAAAAATGTTTGCTGAGATTTCTGGAGACTCGTAATTTTTGGAAGCTTGGCAACCCCTTTCAATGAAAGTGTTTCTCCCCCGTCACTGATTAGGGCTACATCAAGAGGAAACAGAGCATACAGATAGAACTTGAAACTGCTTTATTGTGTCAAGTTTCAAGAATCTAGCACAAACCGTGTTTGGTTTAGAGTTCAAAATACATCTATCAATATAGGAGAAAACAGAGTGAAACGCCAAAATTCAAACTGTTACTGGAAACGAACGCTTCAACATAGAAGAACGAAATTCGGGGAACCAAGTGGGCTTAGTGTACTGATCATTACCTGAAAGTATCATCCAGGTTGGGTGAAAAAATAGTTGCTGTGATTTCTGGACACTCGTAATTTTTGGAAGCTTGGCAACCCCTTTCAATGTAAGTGTTTCTCCCCAGTCACTGCTTAGGGCTACATCAAGAGGAAACAGAGCATACAGATAGAACTTGAAACTGCTTTATTGTGTCAAGTTTCAAGAATCTAGCACAAACCGTGTTTGGTTTAGAGTTCAAAATACATCTATCAATATAGGAGAAAACAGAGTGAAACGCCAAAATTCAAACTGTTACTGGAAACGAACGATTCAACACAGAAGAATGAAATTTGGGGATCCAAGTGGGCTTAGTGTACTGATCATTACCTGAAAGTATTATCCAGTTTGGGTGAAAACAGAGTTGCTGAGATTTCTGGAGACTCGTAATTTTTGGAAGCTTGGCAACCCCTTTCAATGAAAGTGTTTCTCCCCAGTCACTGCTTAGGGCTACATCAAGAGGAAACAGAACATAGAGTTAGAACGTGAAACTGCTTTACTGTGTCAACTTTCCAGAAGCTAGCACAAACCGTGTTTGATTTAGAGTTCCAAATACATCTATCAATATAGGAGAAAACAGAGTGAAACGCCAAAATTCAAACTGTTACTGCAAAGGAACGCTTCAACATAGAAGAACGAAATTTGGGTAACCAAGTGGGCTTAGTGTACTCATCATTACCTGAAAGTATCATCAGTTTGGGTGAAAACATAGTTGCTGACATTTCTGGAGACTCGTAATTTTTGGAAGCTTGGCAACCCCTTTCAATGAAAGTGTTTCTCCCCAGTCACTGCTTAGGGCTACATCAAGAGGAAACAGAACATAGAGATAGAACTTGAACCTGCTTTATTGTGTCAACTTTCAGGAAGCTAGCACAAACCGTGTTTGATTTAGAGTTCCAAATACATCTGTCAGTATAGGAGAAAACAGAGTGAAACGCCAAAATTCAAACTGTTACTGGAAACGAACGCTTCAACATAGAAGAACGAAATTTGGCGAAACAAGTGGGCTTAGTGTACTGATCATTACCTGAAAGTATCATCCAGTTTGGGTGAAAACGTAGTTGCTGTGATTTCTGGAGACTCGTAATTTTTGGAAGCTTGGCAAACCCTTTCAATGAAAGTGTTTCTCCCCAGTCACTGCTTAGGGCTACATCAAGAGGAAACAGAACATAGAGATAGAACGTGAAACAGCTTTACTGTGTCAAGTTTCAAGAAGCTAGCACAAACCGTGTTTGATTTAGAGTTCCAAATACATCTGTCAGTATAGGAGAAAACAGAGTGAATCGCCAAAATTCAAACAGTTACTGGAAGCGAACGCTTCAACATAAAAGAACAAAATTTGGGGAACCAAGTGAGCTTAGTGTACTGATCATTACCTGAAAGTATCATCCTGTTTGGGTGAAAAAATAGTTGCTGAGATTTCTGGAGACTCGCAATTTTGGGAAGCTTGGCAACCCCTTTCAATGAAAGTGTTTCTCCCCAGTCACTGCTTAGGTCTACATCAAGAGGAAACAGAATATAGAGTTAGAACGTGATACTGCTTTACTGTGTCAAGTTTCAAGAAGCTAGCACAAACCGTGTTTGATTTAGAGTTCCAAATACATCTATCAATATAGGAGAAAACAGAGTGAAACGCCAAAATTCAAACTGTTACTGGAAACGAACGCTTCAAAATAGAAGAACGAAATTTGGGGAACCAAGTGGGCTTAGTGTACTGATCATTACTTGAAAGTATCATCCAGTTTGGGTGAAAAAATGTTTGCTGAGATTTCTGGAGACTCGTAATTTTTGGAAGCTTGGCAACCCCTTTCAATGAAACTGTTTCTCCTCAGTCACTGCTGAGTCCTACATCAAGAGGAAACAGAACATAGAGTTAGAACGTGAAACTGCTTTACTGTGTCAAGTTTCAAGAAGCTAGCACAAACCGTGTTTGATTTAGAGTTCCAAATACATCTATCAATATAGGAGAAAACAGAGTGAAACGCCAAAATTCAAACTGTTACTGGAAACGAACGCTTCAGCATAGAAGAACGTAATTTGGGGATCCAAGTGGGCTTAGTTTACTGATCATTACCTGAAAGTATCATCTAGTTTGGGTGAAAACATAGTTGCTGTGATTTCTGGAGACTCGTAATTTTTGGAAGCTTGGCAACCCCTTTCAATGAAAGTGTTTCTCCCCAGTCACTGCTTAGAGCTACATCAAGAGGAAACTGAACATAGAGTTAGAACGTGAAACTGCTTTACTGTGTCAAGTTTCAAGAAGCTAGCACAAACCGTGTTTGATTTAGAGTTCCAAATACATCTGTCAGTATAGGAGAAAACAGAGTGAAACGCCAAAATTCAAACAGTTACTGGAAGCGAACGCTTCAACATAAAAGAACGAAATTTGGGGAACCAAGTGAGCTTAGTGTACTGATCATTACCTGAAAGTATCATCCAGTTTGGGTGAAAAAATAGTTGCTGAGATTTCTGGAGACTCGCAATTTTGGGAAGCTTGGCAACCTCTTTCAATGAAAGTGTTTCTCCTCAGTCACTGCTGAGTGCTACATCAAGAGGAAACAGAACATAGAGATAGAATGTGAAACTGCTTTACTGTGTCAAGTTTCAAGAGGCTAGCACAAACCGTGTTTGATTTAGAGTTCCAAATACATCTATAGATATAGGAGAAAACAGAGTGAAACGACAAAATTCAAACTGTTACTGGAAACGATCGCTTCAAAATAGAAGAACCAAATTTGGGGATCCAAGTGGGCTTAGTGTACTGATCATTACCTGAAAGTATCATCCAGTTTGGGTGAAAAAATGTTTGCTGAGATTTCTGGAGACTCGTAATTTTTGGAAGCTTGGCAACCCCTTTCAATGAAAGTGTATCTCCCCAGTCACTGCTGAGGGCTACATCAAGAGGAAACAGAACATAGAGATAGAACTTGAAACTGCTTTATTGTGTCAAGTTTCAAAAAGCTAGCACAAACCGTGTTTGATTTAGAGTTCCAAATACATCTGTCTGTATAGGAGAAAACAGAGTGAAACGCCAAAATACAAACTGTTACTGGAAACGAACGCTTCAACATAGAAGAACGATATTTGGCGAAACAAGTGGGCTTAGTGTACTGATCATTACCTGAAAGTATCATCCAGTTTGGGTGAAAACATAGTTGCTGTGATTTCTGGAGACTCGTATTTTTGGAAGCTTGGCAAACCCTTTCAATGAAAGTGTTTCTCCCCAGTCACTGCTTAGGGCTACATCAAGAGGAAACAGAACATAGAGATAGAACGTGAAACAACTTTACTGTGTCAAGTTTCAAGAAGCTAGCACAAACCGTGTTTGATTTAGAGTTCCAAATACATCTGTCAGTATAGGAGAAAACAGAGTGAATCGCCAAAATTCAAACAGTTACTGGAAGCGAACGCTTCAACATAAAAGAACAAAATTTGAGGAACCAAGTGAGCTTAGTGTACTGATCATTACCTGAAAGTATCATCCAGTTTGGGTGAAAAAATAGTTGCTGAGATTTCTGGAGACTCGCAATTTTGGGAAGCTTGGCAACCCCTTTCAATGAAAGGGTTTCTCCCCAGTCACTGCTTAGGTCTACATCAAGAGGAAACAGAATATAGAGTTAGAACGTGATACTGCTTTACTGTGTCAAGTTTCAAGAAGCTAGCACAAACCGTGTTTGATTTAGAGTTCCAAATACATCTATCAATATAGGAGAAAACAGAATGAAACGCCAAAATTCAAACTGTTACTGGAAACGAACGCTTCAAAATAGAAGAACGAAATTTGGGGAACCAAGTGGGCTTAGTGTACTAATCATTACTTGAAAGTATCATCCAGTTTGGGTGAAAAAATGTTTGCTGAGATTTCTGGAGACTCGTAATTTTTGGAAGCTTGGCAACACCTTTCAATGAAACTGTTTCTCCTCAGTCATTGCTGAGTGCTACATCAAGAGGAAACAGAACATAGAGTTAGAACGTGAAACTGCTTTACTGTGTCAAGTTTCAAGAAGCTAGCACAAACCTTGTTTGGTTTAGAGTTCCAAATACATCTATCAATATAGGAGAAAACAGAGTGAAACGGCAAAATTCAAACTGTTACTGGAAACGAACGCTTCAAAATAGAAGAATGAAATTTGGGGATCCAAGTGGGCTTAGTGTACTGATCATTACCTGAAAGTATCATCCAGTTTGGGTGAAAAAATGTTTGCTGAGATTTCTGGAGACTCGTAATTTTTGGAAGCTTGGCAACCCCTTTCAATGAAAGTGTTTCTCCCCCGTCACTGATTAGGGCTACATCAAGAGGAAAGAGAACATAGAGTTAGAACGTGAAAATGCTTTACTGTGTCAAGTTTCAAGAAGCTAGCACAAACCGTGTTTGATTTAGAGTTCCAAATACATCTACCAATATAGGAGAAAACAGAGTGAAATGCCAAAATTCAAACTGTTACTGGAAACGAACGCTTCAACATAGAAGAACAAACTTAGGGGAACCAAGTGGGCTTAGTGTACTGATCATTACTTGAAAGTATCATCCAGTTTGGGTGAAAAAATATTTGCTGAGATTTCTGGAGACTCGTAATTTTTAGAAGCTTGGCAACCCCTTTCAATGAAAGTGTTTCTCCCCAGTCACTGCTGAGTGCTACATCAAGAGGAAACAGAGCATAGAGATAGAACGTGAAACTGCTTTACTGTGTCAAGTTTCAAGAAGCTAGCACAAACCTTGTTTGGTTTAGAGTTCCAAATACATCTATCAATATAGGAGAAAACAGAGTGAAACGCCAAAATTCAAACTGTTACTGGAAACGAACGCTTCAACAAAGAAGAATGAAATTTGGGGATCCAAGTGGGCTTACTGTACTGATCATTACCTGAAAGTATCATCCAGTTTGGGTGAAAACAGAGTTGCTGAGATTTCTGGAGACTCGTAATTTTTGGAAGCTTGGCAACCCCTTTCAATGAAAGTGTTTCTCCCCAGTCACTGCTTAGGGCTACATCAAGAGAAAACAGAGCATGGAGATAGAACGTGAAACTGCTTTACTGTGTCAACTTTCAAGAAGCTAGCACAAACCGTGTTTGATTTAGAGATCCAAATACATCTATCAATATAGGAGAAAACAGAGTGAAACGCCAAAATTCAAAGTGTTACTGCAAACGAACGCTTCAACATAGAAGAACGAAATTTGGGGAACCAAGTGGGCTTAGTGTACTGATCATTGCGTGGAAGTATCATCCAGTTTGGGTGAAAAAATGTGTGCTGAGATTTCTGGAGACTCGTAATTTTTGGAAGCTAGGCAACCCCTTTCAATGAAAGTGTTTCTCCCCAGTCACTGCTTAGGGCTACATCAAGAGGAAACAGAATATAGAGTTAGAACGTGAAACTGCTTAACTGTGTCAAGTTTCAAGATGCTAGCACAAACCGTGTTTGATTTAGAGTTCCAAATACATCTATCAATATAGGAGAAAACAGAGTGAAACGCCAAAATTTAAACTGTTACTGGAAACGAAAGCTTCAACATAGAAGAACGAAATTCGGGGAACTAAGTGGGCTTCGTGTACTGATCATTACCTGAAAGTATCATCCAGTTTGGGTGAAAAAATGTTTGCTGAGATTTCTGGAAACTCGTAATTTTTGGAAGCTTGGCAACCCCTTTCAATGAAAGTGTTTCTCCCCCGTCACTGCTGAGGGCTACATCAAGAGGAAACAGAACATAGAGATAGAAGGTGAAACTGCTTTACTGTGTCAAGTTTCAAGAAGCTAGCACAAACCGTGTTTGATTTAGAGTTCCAAATACATCTATCAATATAGGAGAAAACAGAGTGCAACGCCAAAATTCAAACTGTTACTGGAAACGAACGCTTCAACATAGAAGAACAAAATTAGGGGAACCAAGTGGGATTAGTGTACTCATCATTACCTGAAAGTATCATCCAGGTTGGCTGAAAAAATAGTTGCTGTGATTTCTGGACACTCGTAATTTTTGGAAGCTTGGCAACCCCTTTCAATGTAAGTGTTTCTCCCCAGTCACTGCTTAGGGCTACATCAAGAGGAAACAGAATATAGAGTTAGAACGTGAAACTGCTTAACTGTGTCAAGTTTCAAGATGCTAGCACAAACCGTGTTTGATTTAGAGTTCCAAATACATCTATCAATATAGGAGAAAACAGAGTGAAATGCCAAAATTCAAACTGTTACTGGAAACGAACGCTTCAACACAGAAGAATGAAATTTGGGGATCCAAGTGGGCTTAGTGTACTGATCATTACCTGAAAGTATTATCCAGTTTGGATGAAAACAGAGTTGCTGAGATTTCTGGAGACTCGTAATTTTTGGAAGCTTGGCAACACCTTTCAATGAAACTGTTTCTCCCCAGTCACTGCTTAGGGCTACATCAAGAGGAAACAGAACATAGAGTTAGAACGTGAAACTGCTTTAATGTGTCAAGTTTCAAGAAGCTAGCACAAACCGTATTTGGTTTAGAGTTCCAAATACATCTATCAATATAGGAGAAAACAGAGTGAAACGCCAAAATTCAAACTGTTACTGGAAACGAACGCTTCTACATAGAAGAACGAAATTTGGGGAACCAAGTGGGCTTTGTGTACTCATCATTACCTGAAAGTATCATCAGTTTGGGTGAAAACATAGTTGCTGATATTTCTGGAGACTCGTAATTTTTGGAAGCTTGGCAAACCCTTTCAATGAAAGTGTTTCTCCCCAGTCACTGCTTAGGGCTACATCAAGAGGAAACAGAACATAGAGATAGAACTTGAAACTGCTTTATTGTGTCAAGTTTCAAGAAGCTAGCACAAACCGTGTTTGATTTAGAGTTCCAAATACATCTGTCAGTATAGGAGAAAACAGAGTGAAACGCCAAAATTCAAACTGTTACTGGAAACGAACGCTTCTACATAGAAGAACGAAATTTGGGGAACCAAGTGGGCTTAGTGTACTGATCATTACCTGAAAGTATCATCTAGTTTGGGTGAAAACATAGTTGCTGAGATTTCTGGAGACTCGTAATTTTTGGAAGCTTGGCAACCCCTTTCAATGAAAGTGTTTCTCCCCAGTCACTGCTTAGCGCTACATCAAGAGGAAACAGAACACAGAGTTAGAACGTGAAACTGCTTTACTGTGTCAAGTTTCAAGAAGCTAGCACAAACCGTGTTTGATTTAGAGTTCCAAATACATCTATCAATATAGGAGAAAACAGAATGAAACGCCAAAATTCAAACTGTTACTGGAAACGAACGCTTCAAAATAGAAGAACAAAATTTGGGGAACCAAGTGGGCTTAGTGTACTAATCATTACTTGAAAGTATCATCCAGTTTGGGTGAAAAAATGTTTGCTGAGATTTCTGGAGACTCGTAATTTTTGGAAGCTTGGCAACACCTTTCAATGAAACTGTTTCTCCTCAGTCATTGCTGAGTGCTACATCAAGAGGAAACAGAACATAGAGATAGAACGTGAAACTGCTTTACTGTGTCAAGTTTCAAGAAGCTAGCACAAACCTTGTTTGGTTTAGAGTTCCAAATACATCTATCAATATAGGAGAAAACAGAGTGAAACGGCAAAATTCAAACTGTTACTGGAAACGAACGCTTCAAAATAGAAGAATGAAATTTGGGGATCCAAGTGGGCTTAGTCTACTGATCATTACCTGAAAGTATCATCCAGTTTGGGTGAAAAAATGTTTGCTGAGATTTCTGGAGACTCATAATTTTTGGAAGCTTGGCAACCCCTTTCAATGAAACTGTTTCTCCCCAGTCACTGCTTAGGGCTACATCAAGAGGAAAGAGAACATAGAGTTAGAACGTGAAAATGCTTTACTGTGTCAAGTTTCAAGAAGCTAGCACAAACCGTGTTTGATTTAGAGTTCCAAATACATCTATCAATATAGGAGAAAACAGAGTGAAATGCCAAAATTCAAACTGTTACTGGAAACGAACGCTTCAGCATAGAAGAACGTAATTTGGGGATCCATGTGGGCTTAGTGTACTGATCATTACCTGAAAGTATCATCTAGTTTGGGTGAAAACATAGTTGCTGTGATTTCTGGAGACTCGTAATTTTTGGAAGCTTGGCAACCCCTTTCAATGAAAGTGTTTCTCCCCAGTCACTGCTTAGAGCTACATCAAGAGGAAACAGAACATAGAGTTAGAACGTGAAACTGCTTTACTGTGTCAAGTTTCAAGAAGCTAGCACAAACCGTGTTTGATTTAGAGATCCAAATACATCTATCAATATAGGAGAAAACAGAGTGAAATGCCAAAATTCAAAGTGTTACTGCAAACGAACGCTTCAACATAGAAGAACGAAATTTGGGGAACCAAGTGGGCTTAGTGTACTGATCATTGCGTGAAAGTATCATCCAGTTTGGGTGAAAAAATGTGTGCTGAGATTTCTGGAGACTCGTAATTTTTGGAAGCTAGGCAACCCCTTTCAATGAAAGTGTTTCTCCCCAGTCACTGTTTAGGGCTACATCAAGAGGAAACAGAATATAGAGTTAGAACGTGAAACTGCTTAACTGTGTCAAGTTTCAAGATGCTAGCACAAACCGTGTTTGATTTAGAGTTCCAAATACATCTATCAATATAGGAGAAAACAGAGTGAAACGCCAAAATTTAAACTGTTACTGGAAATGAACGCTTCAACATAGAAGAACGAAATTCGGGGAACCAAGTGGGCTTCGTGTACTGATCATTACCTGAAAGTATCATCCAGTTTGGGTGAAAAAATGTTTGCTGAGATTTCTGGAAACTCGTAATTTTTGGAAGCTTGGCAACCCCTTTCAATGAAAGTGTTTCTCCCCCGTCACTGCTGAGGGCTACATCAAGAGGAAACAGAACATAGAGATAGAAGGTGAAACTGCTTTACTGTGTCAAGTTTCAAGAAGCTAGCACAAACCGTGTTTGATTTAGAGTTCCAAATACATCTATCAATATAGGAGAAAACAGAGTGCAACGCCAAAATTCAAACTGTTACTGGAAACGAACGCTTCAACATAGAAGAACAAAATTAGGGGAACCAAGTGGGCTTAGTGTACTGATCATTACTTGAAAGTATAATCCAGTTTGGGTGAAAAAATATTTGCTGAGATTTCTGGAGACTCGTAATTTTTGGAAGCTTAGCAACCCCTTTCAATGAAAGTGTTTCTCCTCAGTCACTGCTGAGTGCTACATCAAGAGGAAACAGAGCATCGAGATAGAAGGTGAAACTGCTTTACTGTGTCAAGTTTCAAGAAGCTAGCACAAACCTTGTTTGGTTTAGAGTTCCAAATACATCTATCAATATAGGAGAAAACAGAGTGAAACGCCAAAATTCATACTGTTACTGGAAACGAACGCTTCAACATAGAAGAACGAAATTTGGGGAACCAAGTGGGCTTAGTGTACTGATCATTACCTGAAAGTATCATCCAGTTTGGGTGAAAAAATAGTTGCTGAGATTTCTGGAGACTCGTAATTTTTGGAAGCTTGGCAACCCCTTTCAATGTAAGTGTTTCTCCCCAGTCACTGCTTAGGGCTACATCAAGAGAAAACAGAACATAGAGATAGAACTTTAAACTCCTTTATTTTGTCAAGTTTCATGAAGCTAGCACAAACCTTGTTTGGTTTAGAGTTCCAAATAAATCTATCAATATAGGAGAAAACAGAGTGAAACGCCAAAATTCAAACTGTTATTGGAAACGAAAGCTTCAACATAGAAGAACGAAATTTGGGGAACCAAGTGAGCTTAGTGTACTGATCATTACCTGAAAGAATCATCCAGTTTGGGTGAAACAATGTTTGCTGAGATTTCTGGAGACTCGTAATTTTTGGAAGCTTGGCTACCCCTTTCAATGAAAGTGTTTCTCCCCAGTCACTTCTGAGGGCTACATCAAGAGGAAACAGAACATAGAGGTAGAACTTGAAACTGCTTTATTGTGTCAAGTTTCAAAAAGCTAGCACAAACCGTGTTTGATTTAGAGTTCCAAATACATCTGTCAGTATAGGAGAAAACAGAGTGAAACGCCAAAATTCAAACTGTTACTGGAAACGAACGCTTCAACATAGAAGAACGAAATTTGGCGAAACAAGTGGGCTTAGTGTACTGATCATTACCTGAAAGTATCATCCAGTTTGGGTGAAAACATAGTTGCTGTGATTTCTGGAGACTCGTAATTTTGGAACCTTGGCAACACCTTTCAATGAAAGTGTTTCTCCCCAGTCACTGCTTAGGGCTACATGAAGAGGAAACAGAACATAGAGATAGAACGTGAAACAGCTTTACAGTGTCAAGTTTCAAGAAGCTAGCACAAACCGTGTTTGATTTAGAGTTCCAAATACATCTGTCAGTATAGGAGAAAACAGAGTGAAACGCCAAAATTCAAACAGTTACTGGAAGCGAACGCTTCAACATAAAAGAACGAAATTTGGGGAACCAAGTGAGCTTAGTGTACTGATCATTACCTGAAAGTATCATCCAGTTTGGGTGAAAAAATAGTTGCTGAGATTTCTGGAGAATCACAATTTTGGGAAGCTTGGAAACCCTTTTCAGTGAAAGTGTTTCTCCTCAGTCACTGCTGAGTGCTACATCAAGAGGAAACAGAACATAGAGATAGAACGTGAAACTGCTTTACTGTGTCAAGTTTCAAGAAGCTAGCACAAACCGTGTTTGGTTTAGAGTTCCAAAACATCTATCAATATAGGAGAAAACAGAGTGAAACGCCAAAATTCAAACTGTTACTGGAAACGAACGCTTCTACATAGAAGAACGAAATTTGGGGAACCAAGTGGGCTTAGTGTACTGATCATTACCTGAAAGTATAATCTAGTTTGGGTGAAAACATAGTTGCTGAGATTTCTGGAGACTCGTAATTTTGGGAAGCTTGGCAACCCCTTTCAATGAAAGTGTTTCTCCCCAGTCACTGCTTAGCGCTACATCAAGAGGAAACAGAACACAGAGTTAGAACGTGAAACTGCTTTACTGTGTCAAGTTTCAAGAAGCTAGCACAAACCGTGTTTGATTTAGAGTTCCAAATACATCTATCAATATAGGAGAAAACAGAGTGAAACGCCAAAATTCAAACTGTTACTGGAAACGAACGCTTCAACATAGAAGAACGAAATTTGGGGATCCAAGTGGGCTTAGTGTACTGATCATTACTTGAAAGTATCATCCAGTTTGGGTGAAAAAATGTTTGCTGAGATTTCTGGAGACGCGTAATTTTTGGAAGCTTGGCAACCCCTTTCAATGAAAGTGTTTCTCCTCAGTCACTGCTGAGTGCTACATCAAGAGGAAACAGAACATAGAGATAGAACGTGAAACTGCTTTTCTGTGTCAAGTTTCAAGAAGCTAGCACAAACCTTGTTTGGTTTAGAGTTCCAAATACATCTATCAATATAGGAGAAAACAGAGTGAAACGGCAAAATTCAAACTGTTACTGGAAACGAACGCTTCAACATGGAAGAACGAAATTTGGGGATCCAAGTGGGCTTAGTGTACTGATCATTACCTGAAAGTATCATCCAGTTTGGGTGAAAACATAGTTGCTGAGATTTCTGGAGACTCGTAATTTTTGGAAGCTTGGCAACCCCTTTCAATGAAAGTGTTTCTCCCCAGTCACTGCTTAGGGCTACATCAAGAGGAAACAGAACATAGAGTTAGAACGTGAAACTGCTTTACTGTGTCAAGTTTCAAGAAGCTAGCACAAACCGTGTTTGATTTGGAGTTCCAAATACATCTATCAATATAGGAGAAAACAGAGTGAAACGCCAAAATTCAAACTGTTATTGGAAACGAACGCTTCAACATAGAAGAACGAAATTTGGGGATCCAAGTGGGCTTAGTGTACTGATCATTACCTGAAAGTATCATCCAGTTTGGGTGAAAAAAGAGTTGCTGAGATTTCTGGAGACTCGTAATTTTTGGAAGCTTGGCAACCCCTTTCAATGAAAGTGTTTCTCCCCAGTCACTGCTTAGGGCTACATCAAGAGGAAACAAAATATAGAGATAGAACGTGAAACTGCTTTATTGTGTCATGTTTCCAGAAGCTAGCACAAACCGTGTTTGATTTAGAGTTCCAAATACATCTATCAATATAGGAGAAAACAGAGTGAAACGCCAAAATTCAAACTGTTACTGGAAACGAACGCTTCAACATAGAAGAACGAAATTTGGGGAACCAAGTGGGCTTTGTGTACTCATCATTACCTGAAAGTATCATCAGTTTGGGTGAAAACATAGTTGCTGATATTTCTGGAGACTCGTAATTTTTGGAAGCTTGGCAACCCCTTTCAATGAAAGTGTTTCTCCCCAGTCACTGCTTAGGGCTACATCAAGAGGAAACACAACATAGAGATAGAACTTGAAACTGCTTTATTGTGTCAAGTTTCAAGAAGCTAGCACAAACCGTGTTTGGTTTAGAGTTCCAAATACATCTATCAATATAGGAGAAAACAGAGTGAAACGCCAAAATTCAAACTGTTACTGGAAACGAACGCTTCAACATAGAAGAACGAAATTTGGCGAAACAAGTGGGCTTAGTGTACTGATCATTACATGAAAGTATCATCCAGTTTGGGTGAAAACATAGTTGCTGTGATTTCTGGAGACTCGTAATTTTTGGAACCTTGGCAACACCTTTCAATGAAAGTGTTTCTCCCCAGTCACTGCTTAGAGCTACATCAAGAGGAAACAGAACATAGAGATAGAACGTGAAACAGCTTTACTGTGTCAAGTTTCAAAGCTAGCACAAACCGTGTTTGGTTTAGAGTTCCAAATACATCTGTCAGTATAGGAGAAAACAGAGTGAAACGCCAAAATTCAAACTGTTATTGGAAACGAACGCTTCAACATAGAATAACGAAATTTGGGGATCCAAGCGGGCTTAGTGTACTGATCATTACTTGAAAGTATCATCCAGTTTGGGTGAAAAAATGTTTGCTGAGATTTCTGGAGACTCGTAATTTTTGGAAGCTTGGCTACCCCTTTCAATGAAAGTGTTTCTCCCCAGTCACTGCTTAGAGCTACATCAAGAGGAAACAGAACATAGAGTTAGAACGTGAAACTGCTTTACTGTGTCAAGTTTCAAGAAGCTAGCACAAACCGTGTTTGATTTAGAGTTCCAAATACATCTGTCAGTATAGGAGAAAACAGAGTGAAACGCCAAAATTCAAACAGTTACTGGAAGCGAACGCTTCAACATAAAAGAACGAAATTTGGGGAACCAAGTGAGCTTAGTGTACTGATCATTACCTGAAAATATCATCCAGTTTGGGTGAAAAAATAGTTGCTGAGATTTCTGGAGACTCACAATTTTGGGAAGCTTGGCAACCCCTTTCAATGAAAGTGTTTCTCCTCAGTCACTGCTGAGTGCTACATCAAGAGGAAACAGAACATAGAGATAGAACGTGAAACTGCTTTAATGTGTCAAGTTTAAGAAGCTAGCACAAACCGTGTTTGGTTTAGAGTTCCAAATACATCTATCAATATAGGAGAAAACAGAGTGAAACGCCAAAATTCAAACTGTTACTGGAAACGAACACTTCTACATAGAAGAACGAAATTTGGGGAACCAAGTGGGCTTAGTGTACTGATCATTACCTGAAAGTATCATCCAGTTTGGGTGAAAAAATAGTTGCTGAGATTTCTGGAGAATCACAATTTTGGGAAGCTTGGAAACCCTTTTCAGTGAAAGTGTTTCTCCTCAGTCACTGCTGAGTGCTACATCAAGAGGAAACAGAACATAGAGATAGAACGTGAAACTGCTTTAATGTGTCAAGTTTCAAGAAGCTAGCACAAACCGTGTTTGGTTTAGAGTTCCAAAACATCTATCAATATAGGAGAAAACAGAGTGAAACGCCAAAATTCAAACTGTTACTGGAAACGAACGCTTCTACATAGAAGAACGAAATTTGGGGAACCAAGTGGGCTTAGTGTACTGATCATTACCTGAAAGTATAATCTAGTTTGGGTGAAAACATAGTTGCTGAGATTTCTGGAGACTCGTAATTTTTGGAAGCTTGGCAACCCCTTTCAATGAAAGTGTTTCTCCCCAGTCACTGCTTAGCGCTACATCAAGAGGAAACAGAACACAGAGTTAGAACGTGAAACTGCTTTACTGTGTCAAGTTTCAAGAAGCTAGCACAAACCGTGTTTGATTTAGAGTTCCAAATACATCTATCAATATAGGAGAAAACAGAGTGAAACGCCAAAATTCAAACTGTTACTGGAAACGAACGCTTCAACATAGAAGAACGAAATTTGGGGATCCAAGTGGGCTTAGTGTACTGATCATTACTTGAAAGTATCATCCAGTTTGGGTGAAAAAATGTTTGCTGAGATTTCTGGAGACGCGTAATTTTTGGAAGCTTGGCAACCCCTTTCAATGAAAGTGTTTCTCCTCAGTCACTGCTGAGTGCTACATCAAGAGGAAACAGAACATAGAGATAGAACGTGAAACTGCTTTTCTGTGTCAAGTTTCAAGAAGCTAGCACAAACCTTGTTTGGTTTAGAGTTCCAAATACATCTATCAATATAGGAGAAAACAGAGTGAAACGGCAAAATTCAAACTGTTACTGGAAACGAACGCTTCAACATGGAAGAACGAAATTTGGGGATCCAAGTGGGCTTAGTGTACTGATCATTACCTGAAAGTATCATCCAGTTTGGGTGAAAAAAGAGTTGCTGAGATTTCTGGAGACTCGTAATTTTTGGAAGCTTGGCAACCCCTTTCAATGAAAGTGTTTCTCCCCAGTCACTGCTTAGGGCTACATCAAGAGGAAACAAAATATAGAGATAGAACGTGAAACTGCTTTATTGTGTCATGTTTCCAGAAGCTAGCACAAACCGTGTTTGATTTAGAGTTCCAAATACATCTATCAATATAGGAGAAAACAGAGTGAAACGCCAAAATTCAAACTGTTACTGGAAACGAACGCTTCAACATAGAAGAACGAAATTTGGGGAACCAAGTGGGCTTTGTGTACTCATCATTACCTGAAAGTATCATCAGTTTGGGTGAAAACATAGTTGCTGATATTTCTGGAGACTCGTAATTTTTGGAAGCTTGGCAACCCCTTTCAATGAAAGTGTTTCTCCCCAGTCACTGCTTAGGGCTACATCAAGAGGAAACACAACATAGAGATAGAACTTGAAACTGCTTTATTGTGTCAAGTTTCAAGAAGCTAGCACAAACCGTGTTTGGTTTAGAGTTCCAAATACATCTATCAATATAGGAGAAAACAGAGTGAAACGCCAAAATTCAAACTGTTACTGGAAACGAACGCTTCAACATAGAAGAACGAAATTTGGCGAAACAAGTGGGCTTAGTGTACTGATCATTACATGAAAGTATCATCCAGTTTGGGTGAAAACATAGTTGCTGTGATTTCTGGAGACTCGTAATTTTTGGAACCTTGGCAACACCTTTCAATGAAAGTGTTTCTCCCCAGTCACTGCTTAGAGCTACATCAAGAGGAAACAGAACATAGAGATAGAACGTGAAACAGCTTTACTGTGTCAAGTTTCAAAGCTAGCACAAACCGTGTTTGGTTTAGAGTTCCAAATACATCTGTCAGTATAGGAGAAAACAGAGTGAAACGCCAAAATTCAAACTGTTATTGGAAACGAACGCTTCAACATAGAATAACGAAATTTGGGGATCCAAGCGGGCTTAGTGTACTGATCATTACTTGAAAGTATCATCCAGTTTGGGTGAAAAAATGTTTGCTGAGATTTCTGGAGACTCGTAATTTTTGGAAGCTTGGCTACCCCTTTCAATGAAAGTGTTTCTCCCCAGTCACTGCTTAGAGCTACATCAAGAGGAAACAGAACATAGAGTTAGAACGTGAAACTGCTTTACTGTGTCAAGTTTCAAGAAGCTAGCACAAACCGTGTTTGATTTAGAGTTCCAAATACATCTGTCAGTATAGGAGAAAACAGAGTGAAACGCCAAAATTCAAACAGTTACTGGAAGCGAACGCTTCAACATAAAAGAACGAAATTTGGGGAACCAAGTGAGCTTAGTGTACTGATCATTACCTGAAAATATCATCCAGTTTGGGTGAAAAAATAGTTGCTGAGATTTCTGGAGACTCACAATTTTGGGAAGCTTGGCAACCCCTTTCAATGAAAGTGTTTCTCCTCAGTCACTGCTGAGTGCTACATCAAGAGGAAACAGAACATAGAGATAGAACGTGAAACTGCTTTAATGTGTCAAGTTTAAGAAGCTAGCACAAACCGTGTTTGGTTTAGAGTTCCAAATACATCTATCAATATAGGAGAAAACAGAGTGAAACGCCAAAATTCAAACTGTTACTGGAAACGAACACTTCTACATAGAAGAACGAAATTTGGGGAACCAAGTGGGCTTAGTGTACTGATCATTACCTGAAAGTATCATCCAGTTTGGGTGAAAAAATAGTTGCTGAGATTTCTGGAGAATCACAATTTTGGGAAGCTTGGAAACCCTTTTCAGTGAAAGTGTTTCTCCTCAGTCACTGCTGAGTGCTACATCAAGAGGAAACAGAACATAGAGATAGAACGTGAAACTGCTTTAATGTGTCAAGTTTCAAGAAGCTAGCACAAACCGTGTTTGGTTTAGAGTTCCAAAACATCTATCAATATAGGAGAAAACAGAGTGAAACGCCAAAATTCAAACTGTTACTGGAAACGAACGCTTCTACATAGAAGAACGAAATTTGGGGAACCAAGTGGGCTTAGTGTACTGATCATTACCTGAAAGTATAATCTAGTTTGGGTGAAAACATAGTTGCTGAGATTTCTGGAGACTCGTAATTTTTGGAAGCTTGGCAACCCCTTTCAATGAAAGTGTTTCTCCCCAGTCACTGCTTAGCGCTACATCAAGAGGAAACAGAACACAGAGTTAGAACGTGAAACTGCTTTACTGTGTCAAGTTTCAAGAAGCTAGCACAAACCGTGTTTGATTTAGAGTTCCAAATACATCTATCAATATAGGAGAAAACAGAGTGAAACGCCAAAATTCAAACTGTTACTGGAAACGAACGCTTCAACATAGAAGAACGAAATTTGGGGATCCAAGTGGGCTTAGTGTACTGATCATTACTTGAAAGTATCATCCAGTTTGGGTGAAAAAATGTTTGCTGAGATTTCTGGAGACGCGTAATTTTTGGAAGCTTGGCAACCCCTTTCAATGAAAGTGTTTCTCCTCAGTCACTGCTGAGTGCTACATCAAGAGGAAACAGAACATAGAGATAGAACGTGAAACTGCTTTTCTGTGTCAAGTTTCAAGAAGCTAGCACAAACCTTGTTTGGTTTAGAGTTCCAAATACATCTATCAATATAGGAGAAAACAGAGTGAAACGGCAAAATTCAAACTGTTACTGGAAACGAACGCTTCAACATGGAAGAACGAAATTTGGGGATCCAAGTGGGCTTAGTGTACTGATCATTACCTGAAAGTATCATCCAGTTTGGGTGAAAACATAGTTGCTGAGATTTCTGGAGACTCGTAATTTTTGGAAGCTTGGCAACCCCTTTCAATGAAAGTGTTTCTCCCCAGTCACTGCTTAGGGCTACATCAAGAGGAAACAGAACATAGAGTTAGAACGTGAAACTGCTTTACTGTGTCAAGTTTCAAGAAGCTAGCACAAACCGTGTTTGATTTGGAGTTCCAAATACATCTATCAATATAGGAGAAAACAGAGTGAAACGCCAAAATTGAAACTGTTATTGGAAACGAACGCTTCAACATAGAAGAACGAAATTTGGGGATCCAAGTGGGCTTAGTGTACTGATCATTACCTGAAAGTATCATCCAGTTTGGGTGAAAAAAGAGTTGCTGAGATTTCTGGAGACTCGTAATTTTTGGAAGCTTGGCAACCCCTTTCAATGAAAGTGTTTCTCCCCAGTCACTGCTTAGGGCTACATCAAGAGGAAACAAAATATAGAGATAGAACGTGAAACTGCTTTATTGTGTCATGTTTCCAGAAGCTAGCACAAACCGTGTTTGATTTAGAGTTCCAAATACATCTATCAATATAGGAGAAAACAGAGTGAAACGCCAAAATTCAAACTGTTACTGGAAACGAACGCTTCAACATAGAAGAACGAAATTTGGGGAACCAAGTGGGCTTTGTGTACTCATCATTACCTGAAAGTATCATCAGTTTGGGTGAAAACATAGTTGCTGATATTTCTGGAGACTCGTAATTTTTGGAAGCTTGGCAACCCCTTTCAATGAAAGTGTTTCTCCCCAGTCACTGCTTAGGGCTACATCAAGAGGAAACACAACATAGAGATAGAACTTGAAACTGCTTTATTGTGTCAAGTTTCAAGAAGCTAGCACAAACCGTGTTTGGTTTAGAGTTCCAAATACATCTATCAATATAGGAGAAAACAGAGTGAAACGCCAAAATTCAAACTGTTACTGGAAACGAACGCTTCAACATAGAAGAACGAAATTTGGCGAAACAAGTGGGCTTAGTGTACTGATCATTACATGAAAGTATCATCCAGTTTGGGTGAAAACATAGTTGCTGTGATTTCTGGAGACTCGTAATTTTTGGAACCTTGGCAACACCTTTCAATGAAAGTGTTTCTCCCCAGTCACTGCTTAGAGCTACATCAAGAGGAAACAGAACATAGAGATAGAACGTGAAACAGCTTTACTGTGTCAAGTTTCAAAGCTAGCACAAACCGTGTTTGGTTTAGAGTTCCAAATACATCTGTCAGTATAGGAGAAAACAGAGTGAAACGCCAAAATTCAAACTGTTATTGGAAACGAACGCTTCAACATAGAATAACGAAATTTGGGGATCCAAGCGGGCTTAGTGTACTGATCATTACTTGAAAGTATCATCCAGTTTGGGTGAAAAAATGTTTGCTGAGATTTCTGGAGACTCGTAATTTTTGGAAGCTTGGCTACCCCTTTCAATGAAAGTGTTTCTCCCCAGTCACTGCTTAGAGCTACATCAAGAGGAAACAGAACATAGAGTTAGAACGTGAAACTGCTTTACTGTGTCAAGTTTCAAGAAGCTAGCACAAACCGTGTTTGATTTAGAGTTCCAAATACATCTGTCAGTATAGGAGAAAACAGAGTGAAACGCCAAAATTCAAACAGTTACTGGAAGCGAACGCTTCAACATAAAAGAACGAAATTTGGGGAACCAAGTGAGCTTAGTGTACTGATCATTACCTGAAAATATCATCCAGTTTGGGTGAAAAAATAGTTGCTGAGATTTCTGGAGACTCACAATTTTGGGAAGCTTGGCAACCCCTTTCAATGAAAGTGTTTCTCCTCAGTCACTGCTGAGTGCTACATCAAGAGGAAACAGAACATAGAGATAGAACGTGAAACTGCTTTAATGTGTCAAGTTTAAGAAGCTAGCACAAACCGTGTTTGGTTTAGAGTTCCAAATACATCTATCAATATAGGAGAAAACAGAGTGAAACGCCAAAATTCAAACTGTTACTGGAAACGAACGCTTCTACATAGAAGAACGAAATTTGGGGAACCAAGTGGGCTTAGTGTACTGATCATTACCTGAAAGTATCATCCAGTTTGGGTGAAAACATAGTTGCTGAGCTTTCTGGAGACTCGTAATTTTTGGAAGCTTGGCAACCCCTTTCAATGAAAGTGTTTCTCCCCAGTCACTGCTTAGGGCTACATCAAGAGGAAACAGAACACAGAGTTAGAACGTGAAACTGCTTTACTGTGTCAAGTTTCAAGAAGCTAGCACAAACCTTGTTTGGTTTAGAGTTCCAAATACATCTATCAATATAGGAGAAAACAGAGTGAAACAGCAAAATTCAAACTGTTACTGGAAACGAACGCTTCAAAATGGAAGAACGAAATTTGGGGATCCAAGTGGACTTAGTGTACTGATCATTACCTGAAAGTATCATCCAGTTTCGGTGAAAACATAGTTGCTGAGATTTCTGGAGACTCGTAATTTTTGGAAGCTTGGCAACCCCTTTCAATGAAAGTGTTTCTCCCCAGTCACTGCTTAGGGCTACATCAAGAGGAAGCAGAACATAGAGTTAGAACGTGAAACTGCTTTACTGTGTCAAGTTTCAAGAAGCTAGCACAAACCGTGTTTGATTTAGAGTTCCAAATACATCTATCAATATAGGAGAAAACAGAGTGAAACGCCAAAATTCAAACTGTTATTGGAAACGAACGCTTCAACATAGAAGAACGAAATTTGGGGATCCAAGTGGGCTTAGTGTACTGATCATTACCTGAAAGTATCATCCAGTTTGGGTGAAAAAATAGTTGCTGAGATTTCTGGAGACTCGTAATTTTTGGAAGCTTGGCAACCCCTTTCAATGAAAGTGTTTCTCCCCAGTCACTGCTTAGGGCTACATCAAGAGGAAACAGAACATAGAGATAGAACGTGAAACTGCTTTATTGTGTCATGTTTCCAGAAGCTAGCACAAACCGTGTTTGATTTAGAGTTCCAAATACATCTATCAATATAGGAGAAAACAGAGTGAAACGCCAAAATTCAAACTGTTACTGGAAACGAACGCTTCAACATAGAAGAACGAAATTTGGGGAACCAAGTGGGCTTTGTGTACTCATCATTACCTGAAAGTATCATCAGTTTGGGTGAAAACATAGTTGCTGATATTTCTGGAGACTCGTAATTTTTGGAAGCTTGGCAACCCCTTTCAATGAAAGTGTTTCTCCCCAGTCACTGCTTAGGGCTACGTCAAGAGGAAACAGAACATAGAGATAGAACTTGAAACTGCTTTATTGTGTCAAGTTTCAAGAAGCTAGCACAAACTGTGTTTGATTTAGAGTTCCAAATACATCTGTCAGTATAGGAGAAAACAGAGTGAAACGCCAAAATTCAAACTGTTACTGGAAACGAACGCTTCAACATAGAAGAACAAAATTTGGCGAAACAAGTGGGCTTAGTGTACTGATCATTACATGAAAGTATCATCCAGTTTGGGTGAAAACATAGTTGCTGTGATTTCTGGAGACTCGTAATTTTTGGAACCTTGGCAACACCTTTCAATGAAAGTGTTTCTCCCCAGTCACTGCTTAGAGCTACATGAAGAGGAAACAGAACATAGAGATAGAACGTGAAACAGCTTTACTGTGTCAAGTTTCAAGAAGCTAGGACAAACCGTGTTTGATTTAGAGTTCCAAATACATCTGTCAGTATAGGAGAAAACAGAGTGAAACGCCAAAATTCAAACTGTTATTGGAAACGAACGCTTCAACATAGAAGAACGAAATTTGGGGATCCAAGCGGGCTTAGTGTACTGATCATTACTTGAAAGTATCATCCAGTTTGGGTGAAAAAATGTTTGCTGAGATTTCTGGAGACTCGTAATTTTTGGAAGCTTGGCTACCCCTTTCAATGAAAGTGTTTCTCCCCAGTCACTGCTTAGAGCTACATCAAGAGGAAACAGAACGTAGAGTTAGAACGTGAAACTGCTTTACTGTGTCAAGTTTCAAGAAGCTAGCACAAACCGTGTTTGATTTAGAGTTCCAAATACATCTGTCAGTATAGGAGAAAACAGAGTGAAACGCCAAAATTCAAACAGTTACTGGAAGCGAACGCTTCAACATAAAAGAACGAAATTTGGGGAACCAAGTGAGCTTAGTGTACTGATCATTACCTGAAAATATCATCCAGTTTGGGTGAAAAAATAGTTGCTGAGATTTCTGGAGACTCGCAATTTTGGGAAGCTTGGCAACCCCTTTCAATGAAAGCGTTTCTCCTCAGTCACTGCTGAGTGCTACATCAAGAGGAAACAGAACATAGAGATAGAATGTGAAACTGCTTTACTGTGTCAAGTTTCAAGAGGCTAGCACAAACCGTGTTTGATTTAGAGTTCCAAATGCATCTATCGATATAGGAGAAAACAGAGTGAAACGCCAAAATTTAAACTGTTACTGGAAACGAACGCTTCAACATAGAAGAACGAAATTTGGGGAACCAAGTGGGCTTAGTGTACTGATCATTACCTGAAAGTATCATCCAGTTTGGGTGAAAAAATATTTGCTGAGATTTCTGGAGACTCGTAATTTTTGGAAGCTTGGCTACCCCTTTCAATGAAAGTGTTTCTCCCCAGTCACTCCTTAGGGCTACATCAAGAGGAAAAAGAACATAGAGATAGAACGTGAAACTGCTTTACTGTGTCAAGTTTCAAGAAGCTAGCACAAACCGTGTTTGATTTAGAGTTCCAAATACATCTATCAATATAGGAGAAAACAGAGTGCAACGCCAAAATTCAAACTGTTACTGGAAACGAACGCTTCAACATAGAAGAACGAAATGAGGGGAACCAAGTGGGCGTAGTGTACTGATCATTACTTGAAAGTATCATCCAGTTTGGGTGAAAAAATATTTGCTGAGATTTCTGGAGAATCGTAATTTTTGGAAGCTTGGCAACCCCTTTCAATGAAAGTGTTTCTCCTCAGTCACTGCTGAGTGCTACATCAAGAGGAAACAGAGCGTAGAGATAGAACGTGAAACTGCTTTACTGTGTCAAGTTTCAAGAAGCTAGCACAAACCTTGTTTGGTTTAGAGTTCCAAATAAATCTATCAATATAGGAGAAAAAAGAGTGAAATGCCAAAATTCAAACTGTTACTGGAAACGAACGCTTCAACATAGAAGAACGAAATTTGGGGAACCAAGTGAGCTTAGTGTACTGATCATTACCTGAAAATATCATCCAGTTTGGGTGAAAAAATAGTTGCTGAGATTTCTGGAGACTCGCAATTTTGGGAAGCTTGGCAACCCCTTTCAATGAAAGTGTTTCTCCTCAGTCACTGCTGAGTGCTACATCAAGAGGAAACAGAACATAGAGATAGAACGTGAAACTGCTTTACTGTGTCAAGTTTCAAGAAGCTAGCACAAACCGTGTTTGATTTAGAGTTCCAAATACATCTGTCAGTATAGGAGAAAACAGAGTGAAACGCCAAAATTCAAACAGTTACTGGAAGCGAACGCTTCAACATAAAAGAACGAAATTTGGGGAACCAAGTGAGCTTAGTGTACTGATCATTACCTGAAAATATCATCCAGTTTGGGTGAAAAAATAGTTGCTGAGATTTCTGGAGACTCGCAATTTTGGGAAGCTTGGCAACCCCTTTCAATGAAAGTGTTTCTCCTCAGTCACTGCTGAGTGCTACATCAAGAGGAAACAGAACATAGAGATAGAACGTGAAACTGCTTTAATGTGTCAAGTTTAAGAAGCTAGCACAAACCGTGTTTGGTTTAGAGTTCCAAATACATCTATCAATATAGGAGAAAACAGAATGAAACGCCAAAATTCAAACTGTTACTGGAAACGAACGCTTCTACATAGAAGAACGAAATTTGGGGAACCAAGTGGGCTTAGTGTACTGATCATTACCTGAAAGTATCATCCAGTTTGGGTGAAAACATAGTTGCTGAGCTTTCTGGAGACTCGTAATTTTTGGAAGCTTGGCAACCCCTTTCAATGAAAGTGTTTCTCCCCAGTCACTGCTTAGGGCTACATCAAGAGGAAACAGAACACAGAGTTAGAACGTGAAACTGCTTTACTGTGTCAAGTTTCAAGAAGCTAGCACAAACCTTGTTTGGTTTAGAGTTCCAAATACATCTATCAATATAGGAGAAAACAGAGTGAAACAGCAAAATTCAAACTGTTACTGGAAACGAACGCTTCAAAATGGAAGAACGAAATTTGGGGATCCAAGTGGACTTAGTGTACTGATCATTACCTGAAAGTATCATCCAGTTTCGGTGAAAACATAGTTGCTGAGATTTCTGGAGACTCGTAATTTTTGGAAGCTTGGCAACCCCTTTCAATGAAAGTGTTTCTCCCCAGTCACTGCTTAGGGCTACATCAAGAGGAAGCAGAACATAGAGTTAGAACGTGAAACTGCTTTACTGTGTCAAGTTTCAAGAAGCTAGCACAAACCGTGTTTGATTTAGAGTTCCAAATACATCTATCAATATAGGAGAAAACAGAGTGAAACGCCAAAATTCAAACTGTTATTGGAAACGAACGCTTCAACATAGAAGAACGAAATTTGGGGATCCAAGTGGGCTTAGTGTACTGATCATTACCTGAAAGTATCATCCAGTTTGGGTGAAAAAATAGTTGCTGAGATTTCTGGAGACTCGTAATTTTTGGAAGCTTGGCAACCCCTTTCAATGAAAGTGTTTCTCCCCAGTCACTGCTTAGGGCTACATCAAGAGGAAACAGAACATAGAGATAGAACGTGAAACTGCTTTATTGTGTCATGTTTCCAGAAGCTAGCACAAACCGTGTTTGATTTAGAGTTCCAAATACATCTATCAATATAGGAGAAAACAGAGTGAAACGCCAAAATTCAAACTGTTACTGGAAACGAACGCTTCAACATAGAAGAACGAAATTTGGGGAACCAAGTGGGCTTTGTGTACTCATCAATACCTGAAAGTATCATCAGTTTGGGTGAAAACATAGTTGCTGATATTTCTGGAGACTCGTAATTTTTGGAAGCTTGGCAACCCCTTTCAATGAAAGTGTTTCTCCCCAGTCACTGCTTAGGGCTACATCAAGAGGAAACAGAACATAGAGATAGAACTTGAAACTGCTTTATTGTGTCAAGTTTCAAGAAGCTAGCACAAACTGTGTTTGATTTAGAGTTCCAAATACATCTGTCAGTATAGGAGAAAACAGAGTGAAACGCCAAAATTCAAACTGTTACTGGAAACGAACGCTTCAACATAGAAGAACAAAATTTGGCGAAACAAGTGGGCTTAGTGTACTGATCATTACATGAAAGTATCATCCAGTTTGGGTGAAAACATAGTTGCTGTGATTTCTGGAGACTCGTAATTTTTGGAACCTTGGCAACACCTTTCAATGAAAGTGTTTCTCCCCAGTCACTGCTTAGAGCTACATGAAGAGGAAACAGAACATAGAGATAGAACGTGAAACAGCTTTACTGTGTCAAGTTTCAAGAAGCTAGGACAAACCGTGTTTGATTTAGAGTTCCAAATACATCTGTCAGTATAGGAGAAAACAGAGTGAAACGCCAAAATTCAAACTGTTATTGGAAACGAACGCTTCAACATAGAAGAACGAAATTTGGGGATCCAAGCGGGCTTAGTGTACTGATCATTACTTGAAAGTATCATCCAGTTTGGGTGAAAAAATGTTTGCTGAGATTTCTGGAGACTCGTAATTTTTGGAAGCTTGGCTACCCCTTTCAATGAAAGTGTTTCTCCCCAGTCACTGCTTAGAGCTACATCAAGAGGAAACAGAACGTAGAGTTAGAACGTGAAACTGCTTTACTGTGTCAAGTTTCAAGAAGCTAGCACAAACCGTGTTTGATTTAGAGTTCCAAATACATCTGTCAGTATAGGAGAAAACAGAGTGAAACGCCAAAATTCAAACAGTTACTGGAAGCGAACGCTTCAACATAAAAGAACGAAATTTGGGGAACCAAGTGAGCTTAGTGTACTGATCATTACCTGAAAATATCATCCAGTTTGGGTGAAAAAATAGTTGCTGAGATTTCTGGAGACTCGCAATTTTGGGAAGCTTGGCAACCCCTTTCAATGAAAGCGTTTCTCCTCAGTCACTGCTGAGTGCTACATCAAGAGGAAACAGAACATAGAGATAGAATGTGAAACTGCTTTACTGTGTCAAGTTTCAAGAGGCTAGCACAAACCGTGTTTGATTTAGAGTTCCAAATGCATCTATCGATATAGGAGAAAACAGAGTGAAACGCCAAAATTTAAACTGTTACTGGAAACGAACGCTACAACATAGAAGAACGAAATTTGGGGAACCAAGTGGGCTTAGTGTACTGATCATTACCTGAAAGTATCATCCAGGTTGGGTGAAAAAATATTTGCTGAGATTTCTGGAGACTCGTAATTTTTGGAAGCTTGGCTACCCCTTTCAATGAAAGTGTTTCTCCCCAGTCACTCCTTAGGGCTACATCAAGAGGAAAAAGAACATAGAGATAGAACGTGAAACTGCTTTACTGTGTCAAGTTTCAAGAAGCTAGCACAAACCGTGTTTGATTTAGAGTTCCAAATACATCTATCAATATAGGAGAAAACAGAGTGCAACGCCAAAATTCAAACTGTTACTGGAAACGAACGCTTCAACATAGAAGAACGAAATGAGGGGAACCAAGTGGGCGTAGTGTACTGATCATTACTTGAAAGTATCATCCAGTTTGGGTGAAAAAATATTTGCTGAGATTTCTGGAGAATCGTAATTTTTGGAAGCTTGGCAACCCCTTTCAATGAAAGTGTTTCTCCTCAGTCACTGCTGAGTGCTACATCAAGAGGAAACAGAGCGTAGAGATAGAACGTGAAACTGCTTTACTGTGTCAAGTTTCAAGAAGCTAGCACAAACCTTGTTTGGTTTAGAGTTCCAAATAAATCTATCAATATAGGAGAAAAGAGAGTGAAATGCCAAAATTCAAACTGTTACTGGAAACGAACGCTTCAACATAGAAGAACGAAATTTGGGGAACCAAGTGAGCTTAGTGTACTGATCATTACCTGAAAATATCATCCAGTTTGGGTGAAAAAATAGTTGCTGAGATTTCTGGAGACTCGCAATTTTGGGAAGCTTGGCAACCCCTTTCAATGAAAGTGTTTCTCCTCAGTCACTGCTGAGTGCTACATCAAGAGGAAACAGAACATAGAGATAGAACGTGAAACTGCTTTACTGTGTCAAGTTTCAAGAAGCTAGCACAAACCGTGTTTGATTTAGAGTTCCAAATACATCTGTCAGTATAGGAGAAAACAGAGTGAAACGCCAAAATTCAAACAGTTACTGGAAGCGAACGCTTCAACATAAAAGAACGAAATTTGGGGAACCAAGTGAGCTTAGTGTACTGATCATTACCTGAAAATATCATCCAGTTTGGGTGAAAAAATAGTTGCTGAGATTTCTGGAGACTCGTAATTTTTGGAAGCTTGGCAACCCCTTTCAATGAAAGTGTTTCTCCTCAGTCACTGCTGAGTGCTACATCAAGAGGAAACAGAACATAGAGATAGAACGTGAAACTGCTTTAATGTGTCAAGTTTAAGAAGCTAGCACAAACCGTGTTTGGTTTAGAGTTCCAAATACATCTATCAATATAGGAGAAAACAGAGTGAAACGCCAAAATTCAAACTGTTACTGGAAACGAACGCTTCTACATAGAAGAACGAAATTTGGGGAACCAAGTGGGCTTAGTGTACTGATCATTACCTGAAAGTATCATCCAGTTTCGGTGAAAACATAGTTGCTGAGCTTTCTGGAGACTCGTAATTTTTGGAAGCTTGGCAACCCCTTTCAATGAAAGTGTTTCTCCCCAGTCACTGCTTAGGGCTACATCAAGAGGAAACAGAACACAGAGTTAGAACGTGAAACTGCTTTACTGTGTCAAGTTTCAAGAAGCTAGCACAAACCTTGTTTGGTTTAGAGTTCCAAATACATCTATCAATATAGGAGAAAACAGAGTGAAACAGCAAAATTCAAACTGTTACTGGAAACGAACGCTTCAAAATGGAAGAACGAAATTTGGGGATCCAAGTGGACTTAGTGTACTGATCATTACCTGAAAGTATCATCCAGTTTCGGTGAAAACATAGTTGCTGAGATTTCTGGAGACTCGTAATTTTTGGAAGCTTGGCAACCCCTTTCAATGAAAGTGTTTCTCCCCAGTCACTGCTTAGGGCTACATCAAGAGGAAGCAGAACATAGAGTTAGAACGTGAAACTGCTTTACTGTGTCATGTTTCAAGAAGCTAGCACAAACCGTGTTTGATTTAGAGTTCCAAATACATCTATCAATATAGGAGAAAACAGAGTGAAACGCCAAAATTCAAACTGTTATTGGAAACGAACGCTTCAACATAGAAGAACGAAATTTGGGGATCCAAGTGGGCTTAGTGTACTGATCATTACCTGAAAGTATCATCCAGTTTGGGTGAAAAAATAGTTGCTGAGATTTCTGGAGACTCGTAATTTTTGGAAGCTTGGCAACCCCTTTCAATGAAAGTGTTTCTCCCCAGTCACTGCTTAGGGCTACATCAAGAGGAAACAGAACATAGAGATAGAACGTGAAACTGCTTTATTGTGTCATGTTTCCAGAAGCTAGCACAAACCGTGTTTGATTTAGAGTTCCAAATACATCTATCAATATAGGAGAAAACAGAGTGAAACGCCAAAATTCAAACTGTTACTGGAAACGAACGCTTCAACATAGAAGAACGAAATTTGGGGAACCAAGTGGCCTTTGTGTACTCATCATTACCTGAAAGTATCATCAGTTTGGGTGAAAACATAGTTGCTGATATTTCTGGAGACTCGTAATTTTTGGAAGCTTGGCAACCCCTTTCAATGAAAGTGTTTCTCCCCAGTCACTGCTTAGGGCTACATCAAGAGGAAACAGAACATAGAGATAGAACTTGAAACTGCTTTATTGTGTCAAGTTTCAAGAAGCTAGCACAAACTGTGTTTGATTTAGAGTTCCAAATACATCTGTCAGTATAGGAGAAAACAGAGTGAAACGCCAAAATTCAAACTGTTACTGGAAACGAACGCTTCAACATAGAAGAACAAAATTTGGCGAAACAAGTGGGCTTAGTGTACTGATCATTACATGAAAGTATCATCCAGTTTGGGTGAAAACATAGTTGCTGTGATTTCTGGAGACTCGTAATTTTTGGAACCTTGGCAACACCTTTCAATGAAAGTGTTTCTCCCCAGTCACTGCTTAGAGCTACATGAAGAGGAAACAGAACATAGAGATAGAACGTGAAACAGCTTTACTGTGTCAAGTTTCAAGAAGCTAGGACAAACCGTGTTTGATTTAGAGTTCCAAATACATCTGTCAGTATAGGAGAAAACAGAGTGAAACGCCAAAATTCAAACTGTTATTGGAAACGAACGCTTCAACATAGAAGAACGAAATTTGGGGATCCAAGCGGGCTTAGTGTACTGATCATTACTTGAAAGTATCATCCAGTTTGGGTGAAAAAATGTTTGCTGAGATTTCTGGAGACTCGTAATTTTTGGAAGCTTGGCTACCCCTTTCAATGAAAGTGTTTCTCCCCAGTCACTGCTTAGAGCTACATCAAGAGGAAACAGAACGTAGAGTTAGAACGTGAAACTGCTTTACTGTGTCAAGTTTCAAGAAGCTAGCACAAACCGTGTTTGATTTAGAGTTCCAAATACATCTGTCAGTATAGGAGAAAACAGAGTGAAACGCCAAAATTCAAACAGTTACTGGAAGCGAACGCTTCAACATAAAAGAACGAAATTTGGGGAACCAAGTGAGCTTAGTGTACTGATCATTACCTGAAAATATCATCCAGTTTGGGTGAAAAAATAGTTGCTGAGATTTCTGGAGACTCGCAATTTTGGGAAGCTTGGCAACCCCTTTCAATGAAAGCGTTTCTCCTCAGTCACTGCTGAGTGCTACATCAAGAGGAAACAGAACATAGAGATAGAATGTGAAACTGCTTTACTGTGTCAAGTTTCAAGAGGCTAGCACAAACCGTGTTTGATTTAGAGTTCCAAATGCATCTATCGATATAGGAGAAAACAGAGTGAAACGCCAAAATTTAAACTGTTACTGGAAACGAACGCTTCAACATAGAAGAACGAAATTTGGGGAACCAAGTGGGCTTAGTGTACTGATCATTACCTGAAAGTATCATCCAGTTTGGGTGAAAAAATATTTGCTGAGATTTCTGGAGACTCGTAATTTTTGGAAGCTTGGCTACCCCTTTCAATGAAAGTGTTTCTCCCCAGTCACTCCTTAGGGCTACATCAAGAGGAAAAAGAACATAGAGATAGAACGTGAAACTGCTTTACTGTGTCAAGTTTCAAGAAGCTAGCACAAACCGTGTTTGATTTAGAGTTCCAAATACATCTATCAATATAGGAGAAAACAGAGTGCAACGCCAAAATTCAAACTGTTACTGGAAACGAACGCTTCAACATAGAAGAACGAAATGAGGGGAACCAAGTGGGCGTAGTGTACTGATCATTACTTGAAAGTATCATCCAGTTTGGGAGAAAAAATATTTGCTGAGATTTCTGGAGAATCGTAATTTTTGGAAGCTTGGCAACCCCTTTCAATGAAAGTGTTTCTCCTCAGTCACTGCTGAGTGCTACATCAAGAGGAAACAGAGCGTAGAGATAGAACGTGAAACTGCTTTACTGTGTCAAGTTTCAAGAAGCTAGCACAAACCTTGTTTGGTTTAGAGTTCCAAATAAATCTATCAATATAGGAGAAAAAAGAGTGAAATGCCAAAATTCAAACTGTTACTGGAAACGAACGCTTCAACATAGAAGAACGAAATTTGGGGAACCAAGTGGGCTTAGTGTACTGATCATTACCTGAAAGTATCATCCAGTTTGGGTGAAAAAATATTTGCTGAGATTTCTGGAGACTCGTAATTTTTGGAAGCTTGGCTAACCCTTTCAATGAAAGTGTTTCTCCCCAGTCACTCCTTAGGGCTACATCAAGAGGAAAAAGAACATAGAGATAGAACGTGAAACTGCTTTACTGTGTCAAGTTTCAAGAGCTAGCACAAACCGTGTTTGATTTAGAGTTCCAAATACATCTATCAATATAGGAGAAAACAGAGTGAAACGCCAAAATTCAAACTGTTACTAGAAACAAACGATTCAACATTGAAGAACGAAATTTGGGGAACCAAGTGGGCTTAGTGTACTGATCATTACCTGAAAGTATCATCAAGTTTGGGTGAAAAAATGTGTGCTGAGATTTCTGGAGACTCGTAATTTTTGGAAGCTTGGCAACCCCATTCAATGAAAGTGTTTCTCCCCAGTCACTGATTAGGGCTACATCAAGAGGAAACAGAATATAGAGATAGAACGTGAAACTGCTTTATTGTGTCATGTTTCCAGAAGCTAGCACAAACCGTGTTTGATTTAGAGTTCCAAATACATCTATCAATATAGGACAAAACAGAGTGAAACGTCAAAATTCAAACTGTTACTGGAAACGAACGCTTCAACATAGAAGAACGAAATTTGGGGAACCAAGTGGGCTTAGTGTACTCATCATTACTTGAAAGTATCATCAGTTTGTTGAAAACATAGTTGCTGACATTTCTGGAGACTCGTAATTTTTGGAAGCTTGGCAACCCCTTTCAATGAAAGTGTTTCTCCCCAGTCACTGCTTAGGGCTACGTCAAGAGGAAACAGAACATAGAGATAGAACTTGAAACTGCTTTATTGTGTCAAGTTTCAAGAAGCTAGCACAAACCGTGTTTGATTTAGAGTTCCAAATACATCTGTCAGTATAGGAGAAAACAGAGTGAAACGCCAAAATTCAAACTGTTACTGGAAACGAACGCTTCAACATAGAAGAACAAAATTAGGGTAACCAAGTGGGCTTAGTGTACTACTCATTATTTGAAAGTATCATCCAGTTTGGGTGAAAAAATATTTGCTGAGATTTCTGGAGACTCGTAATTTTTGGAAGCTCGGCAACCTTTTTCAATGAAAGGGTTTCTCCTCAGTCACTGCTGAGTGCTACATCAAGAGGAAACAGAGCATAGAGATAGAACGTGAAACTGCTTTACTGTGTCAAGTTTCAAGAAGCTAGCACAAACCTTGTTTGGTTTAGAGTTCCAAATACATCTATCAATATAGGAGAAAACAGAGTGAAACGCCAAAATTCAAACAGTTACTGGAAACGAACGCTTCAACATAGAAGAACGAAATTTGGGGATCCAAGTGGGCTTAGTGTACTGATCATTACTTGAAAGTATCATCCAGTTTGGGTGAAAAAATGTTTGCTGAGATTTCTGGAGACTCGTAATTTTTGGAAGCTTGGCTACCCCTTTCAATGAAAGTGTTTCTCCCCAGTCACTGCTTAGAGCTACATCAAGAGGAAAGAGAACATAGAGTTAGAACGTGAAACTGCTTTACTGTGTCAAGTTTCAAGAAGCTAGCACAAACCGTGTTTGATTTAGAGTTCCAAATACATCTGTCAGTATAGGAGAAAACAGAGTGAAACGCCAAAATTCAAACAGTTACTGGAAGCGAACGCTTCAACATAAAAGAACAAAATTTGGGGAACCAAGTGAGCTTAGTGTACTGATCATTACCTGAAAGTATCATCCAGTTTGGGTGAAAAAATTGTTGCTGAGATTTCTGGAGACTCGCAATTTTGGGAAGCTTGGCAACCCCTTTCAATGAAAGTGTTTCTCCTCAGTCACTGCTGAGTGCTACATCAAGAGGAAACAGAACATAGAGATAGAATGTGAAACTGCTTTACTGTGTCAAGTTTCAAGAGGCTAGCACAAACCGTGTTTGATTTAGAGTTCCAAATGCATCTATCGGTATAGGAGAAAACAGAGTGAAACGCCAAAATTTAAACTGTTACTGGAAATGAACGCTTCAACATAGAAGAACGAAATTCGGGGAACCAAGTGGGCTTAGTGTACTGATCATTACCTGACAGTATCATCCAGTTTGGGTGAAAAAATGTTTGCTGAGATTTCTGGAAACTCGTAATTTTTGGAAGCTTGGCAACCCCTTTCAATGAAAGTGTTTCTCCCCCGTCACTGCTGAGGGCTTCATCAAGAGGAAACAGAACATAGAGATAGAACGTGAAACTGCTTTACTGTGTCAAGTTTCAAGAAGGTAGCACAAACCGTGTTTGATTTAGAGTTCCAAATACATCTATCAATATAGGAGAAAACAGAGTGAAACGCCAAAATTCAAACTGTTACTGGAAACGAACGCTTCAGCATAGAAGAACGAAATTTGGGGATCCAAGTGGGCTTAGTTTACTGATCATTACCTGAAAGTATCATCCAGTTTGGGTGAAAACATAGTTGCTGAGATTTCTGGAGACTCGTAATTTTTTGAAGCTTGGCAACCCCTTTCAATGAAAGTGTTTCTCCCCAGTCACTGCTTAGGGCTACATCAAGAGGAAACAGAACATAGAGATAGAACGTGAAACTGCTTTACTGTGTCAAGTTTCAAGAAGCTAGCACAAACCGTGTTTGATTTAGAGTTCCAAATACATCTATCAATATAGGAGAAAACAGAGTGCAACGCCAAAATTCAAACTCTTACTGGAAACGAATGCTTCAACATAGAAGACGAAATTTGGGGAACCAAGTGGGCTTAGTGTACTGATCATTACCTGAAAGTATCATCCAGGTTGGGTGAAAAAATAGTTGCTGTGATTTCTGGACACTCGTAATTTTTGGAAGCTTGGCAACCCCTTTCAATATAAGTGTTTCTCCCCAGTCACTGCTTAGGGCTACCTCAAGAGGAAACGGAACATAGATATAGAACTTGAAACTGATTTATTGTGTCAAGTTTCAAGAAGCTAGCACAAACCGTGTTTGATTTAGAGTTCCAAATACATCTATCAATATAGGAGAAAACAGAGTGAAACGCCAAAATTCAAACTGTTACTGGAAACAAACGATTCAACATAGAAGAATGAAATTTGGGGAAACAAGTGAGCTTAGTGTACTGATCATTTCCTGAAAGTATCATCCAGTTTGGGTGAAAAAATGTTTGCTGAGATTTCTAGAGACTCACAATTTTGGGAAGCTTGGCAACCCCTTTCAATGAAAGTGTTTCTCCTCAGTCAATGCTGAGTGCTACATCAAGAGGAAACAGAACATAGAGATAGAACGTGAAACTGCTTTACTGTGTCAAATTTCCAGAAGCTAGCACAAACCGTGTTTGATTTAGAGTTCGAAATACATCTGTCAGTATAGGAGAAAACAGAGTGAAACGCCAAAATTCAAACAGTTACTGGAAGCGAACGCTTCAACATAAAAGAACGAAATTTAGGGAACCAAGTGAGCTTAGTGTACTGATCATTACCTGAAAGTATCATCCAGTTTGGGTGAAAAAATAGTTGCTGAGATTTCTGGAGACTCGCAATTTTGGGAAGCTTGGCAACCCCTTTCAATGAAAGTGTTTCTCCCCAGTCACTGCTTAGGGCTACATCAAGAGGAAACAGAACATAGAGATAGAACGTGAAACAGCTTTACTGTGTCAAGTTTCAAGAAGCTAGCACAAACCGTGTTTGATTTAGAGTTCCAAATACATCTGTCAGTATAGGAGAAAACAGAGTGAAACGCCAAAATTCAAACTGTTACTGGAAACGAACGCTTCAACATAGAAGAACAAAATTAGGGTAACCAAGTGGGCTTAGTGTACTGATCATTATTTGAAAGTATCATCCAGTTTGGGTGAAAAAATATTTGCTGAGATTTCTGGAGACTCGTAATTTTTGGAAGCTTTTGGCAACCTTTTTCAATGAAAGGGTTTCTCCTCAGTCACTGCTGAGTGCTACATCAAGAGGAAACAGAGCATAGAGATAGAACGTGAAACTGCTTTACTGTGTCAAGTTTCAAGAAGCTAGCACAAACCTTGTTTGGTTTAGAGTTCCAAATACATCTATCAATAAAGGAGAAAACAGAGTGAAACACCAAAATTCAAACTGTTACTGGAAACGAACGCTTCAACACAGAAGAATGAAATTTAGGGATCCAAGTGGGCTTAGTGTACTGATCATTACCTGAAAGTATCATCCAGTTTGGGTGAAAACAGAGTTGCTGAGATTTCTGGAGACTCGTAATTTTTGGATGCTTGGCAACCCCTTTCAATGAAAGTGTTTCTCCCCAGTCACTGCTTAGGGCTACATCAAGAGGAAACAGAACATAGAGTTAGAACGTGAAACTGCTTTACTCTGTCAACTTTCAAGAAGCTAGCACAAACCATGTTTGGTTTAGAGTTCCAAATACATCTATCAATATAGGAGAAAACAGAATGAAACGCCAAAATACAAAATGTTACTGGAAACGAACTCTTCAACATAGAAGAACGAAATTTGGGGATCCAAGTGGGCTTAGTGTACTGCTCTTTTCCTGAAAGTATCATCCAGGTTGGGTGAAAAAATAGTTGCTGTGATTTCTGGACACTCGTAATTTTTGGAAGCTTGGCAACCCCTTTCAATGTAAGTGTTTCTCCCCAGTCACTGCTTAGGGCTACATCAAGAGGAAAGAGAACATAGAGATAGAACGTGAAACTGCTTTACTGTGTCAAGGTTCAAGAAGCTAGCAGAAACCGAGTTTGATTTAGAGTTCCAGATACATCTATCAATATAGGAGAACACAGAGTGAAACGCCAAAATTCAAACTGTTACTGGAAACGAACGCTTCATCATAGAACAACGAAATTTGGGGAACCAAGTGGGCTTAGTGTACTGATCATTACCTGAAAGTATCATCCAGTTTGGGTGAAAAAATGTTTGCTGAGATTTCTGGAGACTCGTAATTTTTGGAAGCTTCACTACCCCTTTCAATGAAAGTGTTTCTCCCCAGTCACTGCTGAGGGCTACATCACGAGGAAAAAGAACATAGAGATAGAACATGAAACTGCTTTACTGTGTCAAGTTTCAAGAAGCTAGCACAAACCGTGTTTGATTTAGAGTTCCAAATACATCTATCAATATAGGAGAAAACAGAGTGAAACGCCAAAATTCAAACTGTTACTGGAAACGAACGCTTCAGCATAGAAGAACGAAATTTGGGGATCCAAGTGGGCTTAGTGTACTGATCATTACCTGAAAGTATCATCCAGTTTGGGTGAAAACATAGTTGCTGAGATTTCTGGAGACTCGTAATTTTTGGAAGCTTGGCAACCCCTTTCAATGAAAGTGTTTCTCCCCAGTCACTGCTTAGGGCTACATCAAGAGGAAACAGAACATAGAGATAGAACGTGAAACTGCTTTACTGTGTCAAGTTTCAAGAAGCTAGCACAAACCGTGTTTGATTTAGAGTTCCAAATACATCTATCAATATAGGAGAAAACAGAGTGCAACGCCAAAATTCAAACTCTTACTGGAAACGAATGCTTCAACATAGAAGACGAAATTTGGGGAACCAAGTGGGCTTAGTGTACTGATCATTACCTGAAAGTATCATCCAGGTTGGGTGAAAAAATAGTTGCTGTGATTTCTGGACACTCGTAATTTTTGGAAGCTTGGCAACCCCTTTCAATATAAGTGTTTCTCCCCAGTCACTGCTTAGGGCTACCTCAAGAGGAAACGGAACATAGATATAGAACTTGAAACTGATTTATTGTGTCAAGTTTCAAGAAGCTAGCACAAACCGTGTTTGATTTAGAGTTCCAAATACATCTATCAATATAGGAGAAAACAGAGTGAAACGCCAAAATTCAAACTGTTACTGGAAACAAACGATTCAACATAGAAGAATGAAATTTGGGGAAACAAGTGAGCTTAGTGTACTGATCATTTCCTGAAAGTATCATCCAGTTTGGGTGAAAAAATGTTTGCTGAGATTTCTAGAGACTCACAATTTTGGGAAGCTTGGCAACCCCTTTCAATGAAAGTGTTTCTCCTCAGTCAATGCTGAGTGCTACATCAAGAGGAAACAGAACATAGAGATAGAACGTGAAACTGCTTTACTGTGTCAAATTTCCAGAAGCTAGCACAAACCGTGTTTGATTTAGAGTTCGAAATACATCTGTCAGTATAGGAGAAAACAGAGTGAAACGCCAAAATTCAAACAGTTACTGGAAGCGAACGCTTCAACATAAAAGAACGAAATTTAGGGAACCAAGTGAGCTTAGTGTACTGATCATTACCTGAAAGTATCATCCAGTTTGGGTGAAAAAATAGTTGCTGAGATTTCTGGAGACTCGCAATTTTGGGAAGCTTGGCAACCCCTTTCAATGAAAGTGTTTCTCCCCAGTCACTGCTTAGGGCTACATCAAGAGGAAACAGAACATAGAGATAGAACGTGAAACAGCTTTACTGTGTCAAGTTTCAAGAAGCTAGCACAAACCGTGTTTGATTTAGAGTTCCAAATACATCTGTCAGTATAGGAGAAAACAGAGTGAAACGCCAAAATTCAAACTGTTACTGGAAACGAACGCTTCAACATAGAAGAACAAAATTAGGGTAACCAAGTGGGCTTAGTGTACTGATCATTATTTGAAAGTATCATCCAGTTTGGGTGAAAAAATATTTGCTGAGATTTCTGGAGACTCGTAATTTTTGGAAGCTTTTGGCAACCTTTTTCAATGAAAGGGTTTCTCCTCAGTCACTGCTGAGTGCTACATCAAGAGGAAACAGAGCATAGAGATAGAACGTGAAACTGCTTTACTGTGTCAAGTTTCAAGAAGCTAGCACAAACCTTGTTTGGTTTAGAGTTCCAAATACATCTATCAATAAAGGAGAAAACAGAGTGAAACACCAAAATTCAAACTGTTACTGGAAACGAACGCTTCAACACAGAAGAATGAAATTTAGGGATCCAAGTGGGCTTAGTGTACTGATCATTACCTGAAAGTATCATCCAGTTTGGGTGAAAACAGAGTTGCTGAGATTTCTGGAGACTCGTAATTTTTGGATGCTTGGCAACCCCTTTCAATGAAAGTGTTTCTCCCCAGTCACTGCTTAGGGCTACATCAAGAGGAAACAGAACATAGAGTTAGAACGTGAAACTGCTTTACTCTGTCAACTTTCAAGAAGCTTGCACAAACCATGTTTGGTTTAGAGTTCCAAATACATCTATCAATATAGGAGAAAACAGAATGAAACGCCAAAATACAAAATGTTACTGGAAACGAACTCTTCATCATAGAAGAACGAAATTTGGGGATCCAAGTGGGCTTAGTGTACTGCTCTTTTCCTGAAAGTATCATCCAGGTTGGGTGAAAAAATAGTTGCTGTGATTTCTGGACACTCGTAATTTTTGGAAGCTTGGCAACCCCTTTCAATGTAAGTGTTTCTCCCCAGTCACTGCTTAGGGCTACATCAAGAGGAAAGAGAACATAGAGATAGAACGTGAAACTGTTTACTGTGTCAAGTTTGAAGAAGCTAGTACAAACCGTGTTTGATTTAGAGTTCCAGATACATCTATCAATATAGGAGAACACAGTGTGAAACGCCAAAATTCAAACTGTTACTGGAAACGAACGCTTCATCATAGAACAACGAAATTTGGGGAACCAAGTGGGCTTAGTGTACTGATCATTACCTGAAAGTATCATCCAGTTTGGGTGAAAAAATGTTTGCTGAGATTTCTGGAGACTCGTAATTTTTGGAAGCTTCACTACCCCTTTCAATGAAAGTGTTTCTCCCCAGTCACTGCTGAGGGCTACATCACGAGGAAAAAGAACATAGAGATAGAACATGAAACTGCTTTACTGTGTCAAGTTTCAAGAAGCTAGCACAAACCGTGTTTGATTTAGAGTTCCAAATACATCTATCAATATAGGAGAAAACAGAGTGAAACGCCAAAATTCAAACTGTTACTGGAAACGAACGCTTCAACACAGAAGAATGAAATTTAGGGATCCAAGTGGGCTTAGTGTACTGATCATTACCTGAAAGTATCATCCAGTTTGGGTGAAAACAGAGTTGCTGAGATTTCTGGAGACTCGTAATTTTTGGATGCTTGGCAACCCCTTTCAATGAAAGTGTTTCTCCCCAGTCACTGCTTAGGGCTACATCAAGAGGAAACAGAACATAGAGTTAGAACGTGAAACTGCTTTACTCTGTCAACTTTCAAGAAGCTAGCACAAACCATGTTTGGTTTAGAGTTCCAAATACATCTATCAATATAGGAGAAAACAGAATGAAACGCCAAAATACAAAATGTTACTGGAAACGAACTCTTCAACATAGAAGAACGAAATTTGGTGATCCAAGTGGGCTTAGTGTACTGCTCTTTTCCTGAAAGTATCATCCAGGTTGGGTGAAAAAATAGTTGCTGTGATTTCTGGACACTCGTAATTTTTGGAAGCTTGGCAACCCCTTTCAATGTAAGTGTTTCTCCCCAGTCACTGCTTAGGGCTACATCAAGAGGAAAGAGAACATAGAGATAGAACGTGAAACTGCTTTACTGTGTCAAGTTTGAAGAAGCTAGTACAAACCGTGTTTGATTTAGAGTTCCAGATACATCTATCAATATAGGAGAACACAGAGTGAAACGCCAAAATTCAAACTGTTACTGGAAACGAACGCTTCATCATAGAACAACGAAATTTGGGGAACCAAGTGGGCTTAGTGTACTGATCATTACCTGAAAGTATCATCCAGTTTGGGTGAAAAAATGTTTGCTGAGATTTCTGGAGACTCGTAATTTTTGGAAGCTTCACTACCCCTTTCAATGAAAGTGTTTCTCCCCAGTCACTGCTTAGGGCTACATCAAGAGGAAACAGAACATAGAGATAGAACGTGAAACTGCTTTACTGTGTCAAGTTTCAAGAAGCTAGCACAAACCGTGTTTGATTTAGAGTTCCAAATACATCTATCAATATAGGAGAAAACAGAGTGCAACGCCAAAATTCAAACTCTTACTGGAATCGAATGCTTCAACATAGAAGACGAAATTTGGGGAACCAAGTGGGCTTAGTGTACTGATCATTACCTGAAAGTATCATCCAGGTTGGGTGAAAAAATAGTTGCTGTGATTTCTGGACACTCGTAATTTTTGGAAGCTTGGCAACCCCTTTCAATATAAGTGTTTCTCCCCAGTCACTGCTTAGGGCTACCTCAAGAGGAAACGGAACATAGATATAGAACTTGAAACTGATTTATTGTGTCAAGTTTCAAGAAGCTAGCACAAACCGTGTTTGATTTAGAGTTCCAAATACATCTATCAATATAGGAGAAAACAGAGTGAAACGCCAAAATTCAAACTGTTACTGGAAACAAACGATTCAACATAGAAGAACGAAATTTGGGAAACCATGTGGGCTTCGTGTACTGATCATTACCTGAAAGTATCATCCTGTTTGGGTGAAAACATAGTTGCTGAGATTTCTGGAGACTCGTAATTTTTGGAAGCTTGGCAACCCCTTTCAATGAAAGTGTTTCTCCCCAGTCACTGCTTAGGGCTACATCAAGAGGAAACAGAACATAGAGTTAGAACCTGAAACTGCTTTACTGTGTCGAGTTTCAAGAAGCTAGCACAAACCGTGTTTGGTTTAGAGTTCCAAATACATCTATCAATGTAGGAGAAAACAGAGTGAAACGCCAAAATTCAAACTGTTACTGGAAATGAACGCTTCAACATAAAAGAACGAAGTTTGGGGATTCAAGTGAGCTTAGTGTACTGATCATTACCTGAAAGTATCATCCAGTTTGGGTGAAAACATAGTTGCTGAGATTTCTGGAGACTCGCAATTTTGGGAAGCTTGGCAACCCCTTTCAATGAAAGTGTTTCTCCTCAGTCACTGCTGAGTGCTACATCAAGAGGTAACAGAACATAGAGTTAGAATGTGAAACTGCTTTACTGTGTCAAGTTTCAAGGAGCTAGCACAAACCGTGTTTGATTTAGAGTTCCAAATACATCTATCTATATAGGAGAAAACAGAGTGAAACGCCAAAATTCAAACTTTTACTGGAAACGAACGCTTCAACATAGAAGAATGAAATTTGGGGAACCAAGTGGGCTTAGTGTACTGATGATTACGTGAAAGTATCATCCAATTTGGGTGAAAATATGTTTGCTGAGATTTCTGGAGACTCGTAATTTTTGGAAGCTTGGCAACCCCTTTCAATGAAAGTGTTTCTCCCCAGTCACTGCTTAGGGCTACATCAAGAGAAGACAGAACATAGAGATAGAACTTGAAACTGCTTTATTGTGTCAAGTTTCAAGAAGCTAGCACAAACCGTGTTTGTTTTAGAGTTCCAAAGACATCTATCAATATAGGAGAAAACAGAGTGAAACGCCAAAATTCAAACTGTTACTGGAAACGAACGCTTCAACATAGAAGAACGAAATTTGGGGATCCAAGTGGGCTTAGTGTACTGATCATTACCTGAAAGTATCATCCAGTTAGGGTGAAAACATAGTTGCTGAGATTTCTGGAGACTCATAATTTTTGGAATCTTGGCAACCCCTTTCAATGAAAGTGTTTCTCCCCAATCACTGCTTAGGGCTACATCAAGAGGAAACAGAACATAGAGTTAGAAGGTGAAACTGCTTTACTGTGTCAAGTTTCAAGAAGCTAGCACAAACCGTGTTTGATTTAGAGTTCCAAATACATCTATCAATATAGGAGAAAACAGAGTGAAACGCCAAAATTCAAACTGTTACTGGAAATGAACGCTTCAACATAGAAGAACGAAGTTTGGGGATTCAACCGGGCTTAGTGTACTGATCATTACCTGAAAGTATCATCCAGTTTGGGTGAAAACATAGTTGCTGAGATTTCTGGAGACTCGCAATTTTGGGAAGCTTGGCAACCCCTTTCAATGAAAGTGTTTCTCCTCAGTCACTGCTGAGTGCTACATCAAGAGGTAACAGAACATAGAGATAGAACGTAAAACTCCTTAACTGTGTGAAGTTTCAAGAAGCTAGCACAAACCGTGTTTGATTTAGAGTTCCAAATACATCTGTCAGTATAGGAGAAAACACAGTGAAACGCCAAAATTCAAACAGTTACTGGAATCGAACGCTTCAACATAAAAGAACGAAATTTGGGGAACCAAGTGAGCTTACTGTACTGATCATTACCTGAAAGTATCATCCAGTTTTGTTGAAAAAATAGTTGCTGAGATTTCTGGAGACTCGCAATTTTGGGAAGCTTGGCAACCCCTTTCAATGAAAGTGTTTCTCCCCAGTCACTGCTGAGTGCTACATCAAGAGGAAACAGAACATAGAGATAGAACATGAAACTGATTTACTGGGTCAAGTTTCAAGAAGCTAGCACAAACCGTGTTTGGTTTAGAGTTCAAAATACATCTATCAATATAGGAGGAAACAGAGTGAAACGCCAAAATTCAAACTGTTACTGGAAACGAACTCTTAAACATAGAAGAACGAAATTTGGGGAACCAAGTGGGCTTAGTGTACTGATCATTACCTGAAAGTATCATCCAGTTTGGGTGAAAAAAATGTTTGCTGAGATTTCTGGAGACTCGTAATTTATGGAAGATTGGCAACCCCTTTCAATGCAAGTGTTTCTCCCCAGTCACTGCTGAGGGCTACATCAAGAGGAAACAGAACATAGAGATAGAACGTGAAACTGCTTTACTGTGTCTAGTTTCAAGAAGCTAGCACAAACCGTGTTTGATTTAGAGTTCCAAATACATCTATCAATATAGGAGTAAACAGAGTGAAACGCCAAAATTCAAACTGTTACTGGAAACGAGCGCTTCAACATAGAAGAACGAAATTTGGGGAACCAAGTGGGCTTAGAGTACTGATCATTACCTGAAAGTATCATCCACGTTGGGTCAAAAAATTGTTGCTGTGATTTCTGGACACTCGTAATTTTTGGAAGCTTGGCAACCCCTTTCAATGTAAGTCTTTCTCCCCAGTCACTGCTTAGGGCTACATCAAGAGGATACAGAACATAGAGATAGAACTTGAAACTGCTTTATTGTGTCAAGTGTCAAGAAGCTAGCACAAACCGGGTTTGGTTTAGAGTTCCAAATACATCTATCAATATAGGAGAAAACAGAGTGAAACGCCAAAATTCAAACTGTTACTGGAAACGAACGCTTCAACATAGAAGAACGAAATTTTGGGAACCAAGTAAGCTTAGTTTACTGATCATTACCTGAAAGTATCATCCAGTTTGAGTGAAAAAATATTTGCTGAGATTTCTAGAGACTTGCAATTTTGGGAAGCTTGGCAACCCCTTTCAATGAAAGTGTTTCTCCTCAGTCACTGCTGAGTGCTACATCAAGATGAAACAAAACATAGAGATAGAACGTGAAACTGCTTTACTGTGTCAAGTTTCAAGAAGCTAGCACAAACCGTGTTTGGTTTAGAGTTCCAAATACATCTATCAATATAGGAGAAAACAGAGTGAAACGCCAAAATTCAAACTGTTACTGGAAACGAACGCTTCAACATAGAAGAACGAAATTTGGGGATCCAAGTGGGCTTAGTGTACTGATCATTACCTGAAAGTATCATCCAGTTTGGGTGAAAACATAGTTGCTGAGATTTCTGGAGACTCGTAATTTTTGGAAGCTTGGCAACCCCTTTCAATGAAAGTGTTTCTCCCCAATCACTGCTTAGGGCTACATCAAGAGGAAACAGAACATAGAGTTAGAACGTGAAACTGCTTTAGTGTGTCAAGTTTACAGAAGCTAGCACAAACCGTGTTTGATTTAGAGTTCCAAATACATCTATCAATATAGGAGAAAACAGAGTGAAACGCCAAAATTCAAACTGTTACTGGAAATGAACGCTTCAACATAGAAGAACGAAATTTGGCGAAACAAGTGGGCTTAGTGTACTGATCATTACCTGAAAGTATCATCCAGTTTGGTGAAAACATAGTTGCTGAGATTTCTGCAGACTCGCAATTTTACGAAGCTTGGCAACCCCTTTCAATGAAAGTGTTTCTCCTCAGTCACTGCTGATTGCTACATCAAGAGGTAACAGAACATAGAGTTAGAACGTGAAACTGCTTTACTGTGTCAAGTTTCAAGGAGCTAGCACAAACCGTGTTTGATTTAGATTTCCAAATACATCTATCAATATAGGAGAAAACAGAGTTAAACGCCAAAATTCAAACTGTTACTGGAAACGAACGCTTCAACATAGAAGAACGAAATTTGGGGAACCAAGTGGGCTTATTGTTCTGATGATTACGTGAAAGTATCATCCAATTTGGGTGAAAAAATGTTTGCTGAGATTTCTGGAGACTCGTAATTTTTGGAAGCTTGGCAACCCCTTTCAATGAAAGTGTTTCTCCCCATTCACTGCTGAGGGCTACATCAAGAGGAAACAGAACATAGAGATAGAACGTGAAACTGCTTAACTGTGTGAAGTTTCAAGAAGCTAGCACAAACCGTGTTTGATTTAGAGTTCCAAATACATCTGTCAGTATAGGAGAAAACACAGTGAAACGCCAAAATTCAAACAGTTACTGGCATCGAACGCTTCAACATAAAAGAAAGAAATTTGGGGAACCAAGTGAGCTTACTGTACTGATCATTACCTGAAAGTATCATCCAGTTTGGGTGAAAACATAGTTGCTGAGATTTCTGGAGACTCGCAATTTTGGGAAGCTTGGCAACCCCTTTCAATGAAAGTGTTTCTCCCCAGTCACTGCTGAGTGCTACATCAAGAGGAAACAGAACATAGAGATAGAACATGAAACTGATTTACTGGGTCAAGTTTCAAGAAGCTAGCACAAACCGTGTTTGGTTTAGAGTTCAAAATACATCTATCAATATAGGAGAAAACAGAGTGAAACGCCAAAATTCAAACTGTTACTGGAAACGAACGCTTAAACATAGAAGAACGAAATTTGGGGAACCAAGTGGGCTTAGTGTACTGATCATTACCTGAAAGTATCATCCAGTTTGATTGAAAAAAATGTTTGCTGAGATTTCTGGAGACTCGTAATTTTTGGAAGATTGGCAACCCCTTTCAATGAAAGTGTTTCTCCCCATTCACTGCTGAGGGCTACATCAAGAGGAAACAGAACATAGAGATAGAACGTGAAACTGCTTAACTGTGTCAAGTGTCAAGAAGCTAGCACAAACCGTGTTTGATTTAGAGTTCCAAATACATCTGTCAGTATAGGAGAAAACACAGTGAAACGCCAAAATTCAAACAGTTACTGGAATCGAACGCTTCAACATAAAAGAACGAAATTTGGGGAACCAAGTGAGCTTACTGTACTGATCATTACCTGAAAGTATCATCCAGTTTTGTTGAAAAAATAGTTGCTGAGATTTCTGGAGACTCGCAATTTTGGGAAGCTTGGCAACCCCTTTCAATGAAAGTGTTTCTCCCCAGTCACTGCTGAGTGCTACATCAAGAGGAAACAGAACATAGAAATAGAACGTGAAAGTGATTTACTGGGTCAAGTTTCAAGAAGCTAGCACAAACCGTGTTTGGTTTAGAGTTCAAAATACATCTATCAATATAGGAGGAAACAGAGTGAAATGCCAAAATTCAAACTGTTACTGGAAACGAACGCTTAAACATAGAAGAACGAAATTTGGGGAACCAAGTGGGCTTAGTGTACTGATCATTACCTGAAAGTATCATCCAGTTTGGTTGAAAAAAATGTTTGCTGAGATTTCTGGAGACTCGTAATTTATGGAAGATTGGCAACCCCTTTCAATGCAAGTGTTTCTCCCCAGTCACTGCTGAGGGCTACATCAAGAGGAAACAGAACATAGAGATAGAACTTGAAACTGCTTTACTGTGTCTAGTTTCAAGAATCTAGCACAAACCGTGTTTGATTTAGAGTTCCAAATACATCTATCAATATAGGAGAAAACAGAATGAAACGCCAAAATTCAAACTGTTACTGGAAACGAGCGCATCAACATAGAAGAACGAAATTTGGGGAACCAAGTGGGCTTAGAGTACTGATCATTACCTGAAAGTATCATCCAGGTTGGGTCAAAAAATAGTTGCTGTGATTTCTCGACACTCGTAATTTTTGGAAGCTTGGCAACCCCTTTCAATGTAAGTCTTTCTCCCCAGTCACTGCTTAGGGCTACATCAAAAGGATACAGAACATAGAGATAGAACTTGAAACTGCTTTATTGTGTCAAGTTTCAAGAAGCTAGCACAAACCGTGTTTGGTTTAGAGTTCCAAATACATCTATCAATATAGGAGAAAACAGAGTGAAACGCCAAAATTCAAAGTGTTACTGGAAACGAACGCTTCAACATAGAAGAACGAAATTTTGGGAACCAAGTGAGCTTAGTTTACTGATCATTACCTGAAAGTATCATCCAGTTTGAGTGAAAAAATGTTTGCTGAGATTTCTAGAGACTTGCAATTTTGGGAAGCTTGGCAACCCCTTTCAATGAAAGTGTTTCTCCTCAGTCACTGCTGAGTGCTACATCAAGATGAAACAAAACATAGAGATAGAACGTGAAACTGCTTTACTGTGTCAAGTTTCAAGAAGCTAGCACAAACCGTGTTTGGTTTAGAGTTCCAAATACATCTATCAATATAGGAGAAATCAGAGTGAAACGCCAAAATTCAAACTGTTACTGGAAACGAACGCTTCAACATAGAAGAACGAAATTTGGGGATCCAAGTGGGCTTAGTGTACTGATCATTACCTGAAAGTATCATCCAGTTTGGGTGAAAACATAGTTGCTGAGATTTCTGGAGACTCGTAATTTTTGGAAGCTTGGCAACCCCTTTCAATGAAAGGGTTTCTCCCCAGTCAATGCTGAGTGCTACATCAAGATGAAAGAAAACTTAGAGTTAGAACATGAAACTGCTATAGTGTGTCATATTTCAAGATACTAGCAGAAACCCTGTTTGGTTTAGAGTTCCAAATACATCTATCAATATAGGAGAAAACAGAGTGAAACGCCAAAATTCAAACTGTTACTGGAAACGAACGCTTCAACATAGAAGAATGAAATTTGGGAAACCAAGTGGGCTTAGTGTACTGATCATTACCTGAAAGTGTTATCCAGGTTGGGTGAAAACATAGTTGGTGAGATTTCTGGAGACTCGTAATTTTTGGAAGCTTGGCAACCATTTTCAATGAAAGTGTTTCTCCCCAGTCACTGCTTAGTGCTACATCAAGAGGAAACAGAACATAGAGATAGAACGTGAAACTGCTTTACTGTGTCAAGTTTCAAGAAGCTAGCAGAAACCGTATTTGGTTTAGAGTTCCAATACATCTATCAGTATAGGAGAAAACAGAGTGAATCGCCAAAATTCAAACTGTTACTGGAAACGAACGGTTCAACATAGAAGAACGAAATTTGGGAAACCAAGTGGGCTTAGTGTACTGATCATTACCTGAAAGTATCATCCAGTTTGGGTGAAAACATAGTTGCTGAGATTTTTGGAGACTCGTAATTTTTGGAAGCTTGGCAACCATTTTCAATGAAAGTGTTTCTCCCCAGTCACTGCTTAGTGCTACATCAAGAGGAGACAGAACACAGAGATAGAACTTGAAACTGCTTTATTGTGTCAAGTTTCAAGAAGCTAGCACAAACCCCGTTTGGATTAGAGTTCCAAATACATCTATCAATATAGGAGAAAACAGAGTGAAACGCCAAAATTCAAACTGTTACTGGAAACGAACGCTTCAACATAGAAGAACGAAATTTGGGGATCCGAGTGGGCTTAGTGTACGGATCATTACCTGAAAGTATCATCCAGTTTGGGTGAAAACATAGTTGTTGAGATTTTTGGAGACTCGCAATTTTTGGAAGCTTGGCAACCCCTTTCAATGAAAGTGTTTCTCCCCAGTCACTGCTTAGGTCTACATCAAGAGGAGACAGAACACAGAGATAGAACTTGAAACTGCTTTATTGTGTCAAGTTTCAAGAAGCTAGCACAAACCGTGTTTGGATTAGAGTTCCAAATACATCTATCAATATAGGAGAAAACAGATTGAAACGCCAAAATTCAAACTGTTACTGGAAACGAACTCTTCAACATAGAAGAACGAAATTTGGGGATCCAAGTGGGCTTAGTGTACTGATCATTACCTGAAAGTTTCATCCAGTTTGGGTGAAAACAAAGTTGCTGAGATTTCTGGAGACTCGTAATTTTTAAAAGCTTGGCAACCCCTTTCAATGAAAGTGTTTCTCCCCAGTCACTGCTTAGGGCTACATGAAGAGGAAACAGAACATAGAGATAGAACGTGAAACTGCTTTACTGTGTCAAGTTTCAAGAAGCTAGCCCAAACCGTGTTTGATTTAGAGTTCCAAATACATCTGTCAGTATAGGAGAAAACAGAGTGAAACGACAAAATTCAAACAGTTACTGGTAGTGAACGCTTCAACATAAAAGAACAAAATTTGGGGAACAAAGTGAGCTTAGTGTACTGATCATTACCTGAAAGTATCATCCAGTTTGGGTGAAAAAATAGTTGCTGAGATTTCTGGAGACTCGAAATTTTGGGAAGATTGGACACCCCTTTCAATGAAAGTGTTTCTCCTCAGTCACTGCTGAGTGCTACATCAAGAGGAAACAGAACATAGAGATAGAACGTGAAACTGCTTTACTGTGTCAAGTTTAAAGAAGCTAGCAGAAACCGTGTTTGGTTTAGAGTTCCAAATACATCTATCAATATAGGAGAAAAAAGAGTGAAACGCCAAAATTCAAACTGTTACTGGAAACGAACGCTTCAACATAAAATAACGAAATTTGGGGAACCAAGTGAGCTTAGTGTCCTGATCATTACCTGAATGTATCATCCAGTTTGGGTGAAAAAATAGTTGCTGAGATTTCTGGAGACTCGAAATTTTGGGAAGCTTGGACACCCCTTTCAATGAAAGTGTTTCTCCTCAGTCACTGCTGAGTGCTACATCAAGAGGAAACAGAACATAGAGATAGAACGTGAAACTGCTTTACTGTGTCAAGTTTCAAGAAGCTAGCAGAAACCGTGTTTGGTTTAGAGTTCCAAATACATCTATCAATATAGGAGAAAACAGAGTGAAACGCCAAAATTCAAAGTGTTACTGGAAACGAACGCTTCAACATAGAAGAACGAAATTTGGGGAACCAAGTGGGCTTAGTGTACTCATCATTACCTGAAAGTATCATCCAGTTTGGGTGAAAATATAGTTGCTGAGATTTCTGGAGACTCGTAATTTTTGGAAGCTTGGCAACCCCTTTCAATGAAAGTGTTTCTCCCCAGTCACTGATTAGGGCTACATCAAGAGGAGAAAGAACATAGAGATAGAAATTGAAACTGCTTTATTGTGTCAAGTTTCAAGAAGCTAGCACAAACCGTGTTTGATTTAGAGTTCCAAATACATCTATCAATATAGGAGAAAACAGAGTGAAACGCCAAAATTCAAACTGTTACTGGAAACGAACGCTTCAACATAGAAGAATGAAATTTGGGGAACCAAGTGAGCTCAGTGTACTAATCATTACCTGAAAGTATCATCCAGTTTGGGTGAAAAAAATGTTTGCTGAGATTTCTAGAGACTCGCAATTTTGGGAAGCTTGGCAACCCCTTTCAATGAAAGTGTTTCTCATCAGTCACTGCGGAGTGCTACATCAAGAGGAAACAAAACATAGTGATAGAACGTGAAACTGCTTTACTGTGTCAAGTTTCAAGAAGCTAGCAGAAACCGTATTTGGTTTGAGTTCCAAATACATCTATCAATATAGGAGAAAACAGAGTGAAACGCCGAAATTCAAACAGTTACTGGAAACGAACGCTTCAACATAGAAGAACGAAATTTGGGGAACCAAGTGGGCTTAGTGTACTCATCATTACCTGAAAGTATCATCCAGTTTGGGTGAAAACATAGTTGCTGAGATTTTTGGAGACTCGCAATTTTTGGAAGCTTGGCAACCCCTTTCAATGAAAGTGTTTCTCCCCAGTCACTCCTTAGGTCTACATCAAGAGGAGACAGAACACAGAGATAGAACTTGAAACTGCTTTATTGTGTCAAGTTTCAAGAAGCTAGCACAAACCGTGTTTGGATTAGAGTTCCAAATACATCTATCAATATAGGAGAAAACAGAGTGAAACGCCAAAATTCAAACTGTTACTGGAAACGAACGCTTCAACATAGAAGAACGAAATTTGGGGATCCAAGTGGGCTTAGTGTACGGATCATTACCTGAAAGTATCATCCAGTTTGGGTGAAAACATAGTTGCTGAGATTTCCGGAGACTCGTAATTTTTGGAAGCTTGGCAACCCCTTTCAATGAAAGTGTTTCTCCCCAGTCACTGCTTAGGGCTACATGAAGAGGAAACAGAACATAGAGATAGAACGTGAAACTGCTTTACTGTGTCAAGTTTCAAGAAGCTAGCACAAACCGTGTTTGATTTAGAGTTCCAAATACACCTGTCAGTATAGGAGAAAACAGAGTGAAATGCCAAAATTCAGACAGTTACTGGAAGTGAACGCTTCAACATAAAAGAACGAAATTTGGGGAACCAAGTGAGCTTAGTGTACTGATCATTACCTGAAAGTATCATCCAGTTTGGGTGAAAAAATAGTTGCTGAGATTTCTGGAGACTCGAAATTTTGGGAAGCTTGGACACCCCTTTCAATGAAAGTGTTTCTCCTCAGTCACTGCTGAGTGCTACATCAAGAGGAAACAGAACATAGAGATAGAACGTGAAACTGCTTTACTGTGTCAAGTTTAAAGAAGCTAGCAGAAACCGTGTTTGGTTTAGAGTTCCAAATACATCTATCAATATAGGAGAAAACAGAGTGAAACGCCGAAATTCAAACAGTTACTGGAAACGAACGCTTCAACATAGAAGAACGAAATTTGGGGAACCAAGTGGGCTTAGTGTACTCATCATTACCTGAAAGTATCATCCAGTTTGGGTGAAAACATAGTTGCTGAGATTTTTGGAGACTCGCAATTTTTGGAAGCTTGGCAACCCCTTTCAATGAAAGTGTTTCTCCCCAGTCACTCCTTAGGTCTACATCAAGAGGAGACAGAACACAGAGATAGAACTTGAAACTGCTTTATTGTGTCAAGTTTCAAGAAGCTAGCACAAACCGTGTTTGGATTAGAGTTCCAAATACATCTATCAATATAGGAGAAAACAGAGTGAAACGCCAAAATTCAAACTGTTACTGGAAACGAACGCTTCAACATAGAAGAACGAAATTTGGGGATCCAAGTGGGCTTAGTGTACGGATCATTACCTGAAAGTATCATCCAGTTTGGGTGAAAACATAGTTGCTGAGATTTCCGGAGACTCGTAATTTTTGGAAGCTTGGCAACCCCTTTCAATGAAAGTGTTTCTCCCCAGTCACTGCTTAGGGCTACATGAAGAGGAAACAGAACATAGAGATAGAACGTGAAACTGCTTTACTGTGTCAAGTTTCAAGAAGCTAGCACAAACCGTGTTTGATTTAGAGTTCCAAATACACCTGTCAGTATAGGAGAAAACAGAGTGAAATGCCAAAATTCAGACAGTTACTGGAAGTGAACGCTTCAACATAAAAGAACGAAATTTGGGGAACCAAGTGAGCTTAGTGTACTGATCATTACCTGAAAGTATCATCCAGTTTGGGTGAAAAAATAGTTGCTGAGATTTCTGGAGACTCGCAATTTTGGGAAGCTTGGCAACCCCTTTCAATGAAAGTGTTTCTCCTCAGTCACTGCTGAGTGCTACATCAAGAGGAAACAGAACACAGAGATAGAACGTGAAACTGCTTTACTGTGTCAAGTTTAAAGAAGCTAGCAGAAACCGTGTTTGGTTTAGAGTTCCAAATACATCTATCAATATAGGAGAAAAAAGAGTGAAACGCCAAAATTCAAACTGTTACTGGAAACGAACGCTTCAACATAGAAGAACGAAATTAGGGGAACCAAGTGTGCTTAGTGTCCTGATCATTACCTGAAAGTATCATCCAGTTTGGGTGAAAATATAGTTTCCGAGATTTTTGGAGACTCGTAATTTTTGGAAGCTTGGCAACCCCTTTCAATGAAAGAGTTTCTCCACAGCCACTGCTTAGGGCTACATCAAGAGGAAACAGAACATAGAGATAGAACGTGAAACTGCTTTATTGTGTCAAGTTTCAAGAAGCTAGCACAAACCGTGTTTGATTTAGAGTTCCAAATACATCTATCAATATAGGAGAAAACAGAGTGAAACGACAAAATTCAAACTGTTACTGGAAACGAACACTTCAACATAGAAGAACGAAATTTGGGGAACCAAGTGGGCTTAGTGAACTCATCATTACCTGAAAGTATCATCCAGTTTGGGTGAAAACATAGTTGCTGAGATTTTTGGAGACTCGCAATTTTTGGAAGCTTGGCAACCCCTTTCAATGAAAGTGTTTCTCCCCAGTCACTGCTTAGGGCTACATGAAGAGGAAACAGAACATAGAGATAGAACGTGAAACTGCTTTACTGTGTCAAGTTTCAAGAAGCTAGCACAAACCGTGTTTGATTTAGAGTTCCAAATACATCTTTCAGTATAGGAGAAAACAGAGTGAAACGCCAAAATTCAAACAGTTACTGGTAGTGAACGCTTCAACATAAAAGAACAAAATTTGGGGAACCAAGTGAGCTTAGTGTACTGATCATTACCTGAAAGTATCATCCAGTTTGGGTGAAAAAATGTTTGCTGAGATTTCTAGAGACTCGCGATTTTGGGAAGCTTGGCAACCCCTTTCAATGAAAGTGTTTCTCATCAGTGATTGCTGAGTGCTACATCAAGAGGAAACAAAACATAGAGATAGAACGTGAAACTGCTTTACTGTGTCAAGTTTCAAGAAGGTAGCAGAAACCGTGTTTGTTTTAGAGTTCCAAATACATCTATCAATATAGGAGAAAACAGAGTGAAACGCCAAAATTCAAACTGTTACTGGAAACGAACGATTCAATATAGAAGAATGAAATTTGGGGAACCAAGTGAGCTCAGTGTACTAATCATGACCTGAAAGTATCATCCAGTTTGGGTGAAAAAATGTTTGCTGAGATTTCTAGAGATTCGCAATTTTGGGAAGCTTGGCAACCCCTTTCAATGAAAGTGTTTCTCATCAGTCACTGCTGAGTGCTACATCAAGAGGAAACAAAACATAGTGATAGAACGTGAAACTGCTTTACTGTGTCAAGTTTCAAGAAGCTAGCAGAAACCGTGTTTGGTTTAGAGTTCCAAATACATCTATCAATATAGGAGAAAACAGAGTGAAAAGCCAAAATTCAAACTGTTACTGGAAACGAACGCTTCAACATAGAAGAACGAAATTTGGGGAACCAAGTGGGCTTAGTGTACTCATCATTACCTGAAAGTATCATCCAGTTTGGGTGAAAACATAGTTGCTGAGATTTTTGGAGACTCGCAATTTTTGGAAGCTTGGCAACCCCTTTCAATGAAAGTGTTTCTCCCCAGTCACTCCTTAGGTCTACATCAAGAGGAGACAGAACACAGAGATAGAACTTGAAACTGCTTTATTGTGTCAAGTTTCAAGAAGCTAGCACAAACCGTGTTTGGATTAGAGTTCCAAATACATCTATCAATATAGGAGAAAACAGAGTGAAACGCCAAAATTCAAACTGTTACTGGAAACGAACGCTTCAACATAGAAGAACGAAATTTGGGGATCCAAGTGGGCTTAGTGTACGGATCATTACCTGAAAGTATCATCCAGTTTGGGTGAAAACATAGTTGCTGAGATTTCCGGAGACTCGTAATTTTTGGAAGCTTGGCAACCCCTTTCAATGAAAGTGTTTCTCCCCAGTCACTGCTTAGGGCTACATGAAGAGGAAACAGAACATAGAGATAGAACGTGAAACTGCTTTACTGTGTCAAGTTTCAAGAAGCTAGCACAAACCGTGTTTGATTTAGAGTTCCAAATACACCTGTCAGTATAGGAGAAAACAGAGTGAAATGCCAAAATTCAGACAGTTACTGGAAGTGAACGCTTCAACATAAAAGAACGAAATTTGGGGAACCAAGTGAGCTTAGTGTACTGATCATTACCTGAAAGTATCATCCAGTTTGGGTGAAAAAATAGTTGCTGAGATTTCTGGAGACTCGAAATTTTGGGAAGCTTGGACACCCCTTTCAATGAAAGTGTTTCTCCTCAGTCACTGCTGAGTGCTACATCAAGAGGAAACAGAACATAGAGATAGAACGTGAAACTGCTTTACTGTGTCAAGTTTAAAGAAGCTAGCAGAAACCGTGTTTGGTTTAGAGTTCCAAATACATCTATCAATATAGGAGAAAACAGAGTGAAACGCCGAAATTCAAACAGTTACTGGAAACGAACGCTTCAACATAGAAGAACGAAATTTGGGGAACCAAGTGGGCTTAGTGTACTCATCATTACCTGAAAGTATCATCCAGTTTGGGTGAAAACATAGTTGCTGAGATTTTTGGAGACTCGCAATTTTTGGAAGCTTGGCAACCCCTTTCAATGAAAGTGTTTCTCCCCAGTCACTCCTTAGGTCTACATCAAGAGGAGACAGAACACAGAGATAGAACTTGAAACTGCTTTATTGTGTCAAGTTTCAAGAAGCTAGCACAAACCGTGTTTGGATTAGAGTTCCAAATACATCTATCAATATAGGAGAAAACAGAGTGAAACGCCAAAATTCAAACTGTTACTGGAAACGAACGCTTCAACATAGAAGAACGAAATTTGGGGATCCAAGTGGGCTTAGTGTACGGATCATTACCTGAAAGTATCATCCAGTTTGGGTGAAAACATAGTTGCTGAGATTTCCGGAGACTCGTAATTTTTGGAAGCTTGGCAACCTCTTTCAATGAAAGTGTTTCTCCCCAGTCACTGCTTAGGGCTACATGAAGAGGAAACAGAACATAGAGATAGAACGTGAAACTGCTTTACTGTGTCAAGTTTCAAGAAGCTAGCACAAACCGTGTTTGATTTAGAGTTCCAAATACACCTGTCAGTATAGGAGAAAACAGAGTGAAATGCCAAAATTCAGACAGTTACTGGAAGTGAACGCTTCAACATAAAAGAACGAAATTTGGGGAACCAAGTGAGCTTAGTGTACTGATCATTACCTGAAAGTATCATCCAGTTTGGGTGAAAAAATAGTTGCTGAGATTTCTGGAGACTCGCAATTTTGGGAAGCTTGGCAACCCCTTTCAATGAAAGTGTTTCTCCTCAGTCACTGCTGAGTGCTACATCAAGAGGAAACAGAACACAGAGATAGAACGTGAAACTGCTTTACTGTGTCAAGTTTAAAGAAGCTAGCAGAAACCGTGTTTGGTTTAGAGTTCCAAATACATCTATCAATATAGGAGAAAAAAGAGTGAAACGCCAAAATTCAAACTGTTACTGGAAACGAACGCTTCAACATAGAAGAACGAAATTAGGGGAACCAAGTGTGCTTAGTGTCCTGATCATTACCTGAAAGTATCATCCAGTTTGGGTGAAAATATAGTTTCCGAGATTTTTGGAGACTCGTAATTTTTGGAAGCTTGGCAACCCCTTTCAATGAAAGAGTTTCTCCACAGCCACTGCTTAGGGCTACATCAAGAGGAAACAGAACATAGAGATAGAACGTGAAACTGCTTTATTGTGTCAAGTTTCAAGAAGCTAGCACAAACCGTGTTTGATTTAGAGTTCCAAATACATCTATCAATATAGGAGAAAACAGAGTGAAACGACAAAATTCAAACTGTTACTGGAAACGAACACTTCAACATAGAAGAACGAAATTTGGGGAACCAAGTGGGCTTAGTGAACTCATCATTACCTGAAAGTATCATCCAGTTTGGGTGAAAACATAGTTGCTGAGATTTTTGGAGACTCGCAATTTTTGGAAGCTTGGCAACCCCTTTCAATGAAAGTGTTTCTCCCCAGTCACTGCTTAGGGCTACATGAAGAGGAAACAGAACATAGAGATAGAACGTGAAACTGCTTTACTGTGTCAAGTTTCAAGAAGCTAGCACAAACCGTGTTTGATTTAGAGTTCCAAATACATCTTTCAGTATAGGAGAAAACAGAGTGAAACGCCAAAATTCAAACAGTTACTGGTAGTGAACGCTTCAACATAAAAGAACAAAATTTGGGGAACCAAGTGAGCTTAGTGTACTGATCATTACCTGAAAGTATCATCCAGTTTGGGTGAAAAAATGTTTGCTGAGATTTCTAGAGACTCGCGATTTTGGGAAGCTTGGCAACCCCTTTCAATGAAAGTGTTTCTCATCAGTGATTGCTGAGTGCTACATCAAGAGGAAACAAAACATAGAGATAGAACGTGAAACTGCTTTACTGTGTCAAGTTTCAAGAAGGTAGCAGAAACCGTGTTTGTTTTAGAGTTCCAAATACATCTATCAATATAGGAGAAAACAGAGTGAAACGCCAAAATTCAAACTGTTACTGGAAACGAACGATTCAATATAGAAGAATGAAATTTGGGGAACCAAGTGAGCTCAGTGTACTAATCATGACCTGAAAGTATCATCCAGTTTGGGTGAAAAAATGTTTGCTGAGATTTCTAGAGATTCGCAATTTTGGGAAGCTTGGCAACCCCTTTCAATGAAAGTGTTTCTCATCAGTCACTGCTGAGTGCTACATCAAGAGGAAACAAAACATAGTGATAGAACGTGAAACTGCTTTACTGTGTCAAGTTTCAAGAAGCTAGCAGAAACCGTGTTTGGTTTAGAGTTCCAAATACATCTATCAATATAGGAGAAAACAGAGTGAAAAGCCAAAATTCAAACTGTTACTGGAAACGAACGCTTCAACATAGAAGAACGAAATTTGGGGAACCAAGTGGGCTTAGTGTACTCATCATTACATGAAAGTATCATCCAGTTTGGGTGAAAACATAGTTGCTGAGATTTTTGGAGACTCGCAATTTTTGGAAGCTTGGAAACCCCTTTCAATGAAAGTGTTTCTCCCCAGTCACTGCTTAGTTCTACATCAAGAGGAGACAGAACACAGAGATAGAACTTGAAACTGCTTTATTGTGTCAAGTTTCAAGAAGCTAGCACAAACCCCGTTTGGATTAGAGTTCCAAATACATCTATCAATATAGGAGAAAACAGAGTGAAACGCCAAAATTCAAACTGTTACTGGAAATGAACGCTTCAACATAGAAGAACGAAATTTGGGGATCCGAGTGGGCTTAGTGTACGGATCATTACCTGAAAGTATCATCCAGTTTGGGTGAAAAAATAGTTGCAGAGATTTCTGGAGACTCGAAATTTTGGGAAGCTTGGACACCCCTTTCAATGAAAGTGTTTCTCCTCAGTCACTGCTGAGTGCTACATCAAGAGGAAACAGAACATTGAGATAGAACGTGAAACTGCTTTACTGTGTCAAGTTTAAAGAAGCTAGCAGAAACCGTGTTTGGTTTAGAGTTCCAAATACATCTATCAATATAGGAGAAAACAGAGTGAAACCCAAAATTCAAACTGTTACTGGAAACGAACGCTTCAACATAGAAGAACGCAATTTGTGGAGAAAATTGGGCTTAGTGTCCTGATTATTACCTGAAAGTATCATCCAGTTTGGGTGAAAAAATGTTTGCTGAGATTTCTAGAGACTCGCAATTTTGGGAAGCTTGGCAACCCCTTTCAATGAAAGTGTTTCTCATCAGTCACTGCTGAGTGCTACTTCAAGAGGAAACAAAACATAGAGATAGAACGTGAAACTGCTTTACTGTGTCAAGTTTCAAGAAGCTAGCAGAAACTGTGTTTGGTTTAGAGTTCCAAATACATCTGTCAGTATAGGAGAAAACAGAGTGAAACGCCAAAATTCAAACTGTTACTGGAAACGAACGCTTCAACATAGAAGAACGAAATTTGGGGAACCAAGTGTGCTTAGTGTCCTGATAATTACCTGAAAGTATCATCCAGTTTGGGTGAAAACATAGTTTCCGAGATTTTTAGAGACTCGTAATTTTTGGAAGCTTGGCAACCCCTTTCAATGAAAGTGTTTCTCCACAGTCACTGCTTAGGGCTACATCAAGAGGAAACAGAACATAGAGATAGATCGTGAAACTGCTTTATTGTGTCAAGTTTCAAGAAGCTAGCACAAACCGTGTTTGATTTAGAGTTCCAAATACATCTATCAATATAGGAGAGAACAGAGTGAAACGACAAAATTCAAACTGTTACTGGAAATGAACACTTCAACATAGAAGAACGAAATTTGGGGAACCAAGTGGGCTTAGTGAACTCATCATTACCTGAAAGTATCATCCAGTTTGGGTGAAAACATAGTTGCTGAGATTTTTGGAGACTCGCAATTTTTGCAAGCTTGGCAACCCGTTTCAATGAAAGTGTTTCTCCCCAGTCACTGCTTAGGTCTACATCAAGAGGAGACAGAACACAGAGATAGAACTTGAAACTGCTTTATTGTGTCAAGTTTCAAGAAGCTAGCACAAACCGTGTTTGGATTAGAGTTCCAAATACATCTATCAATATAGGAGAAAACAGAGTGAAACGCCAAAATTCAAACTGTTACTGGAAACGAACGCTTCAACATAGAAGAACGAAATTTGGGGATCCAAGTGGGCTTAGTGTACTGATCATTACCTGAAAGTATCATCCAGTTTGGGTGAAAACATATTTGCTGAGATTTCTGGAGACTCGTAATTTTTGGAAGCTTGGCAACCCCTTTCAATGAAAGTGTTTCTCATCAGTCACTGCTTAGGGCTACATGAAGAGGAAACAGAACATAGAGATAGAACGTGAACCTGCTTTACTGTGTCAAGTTTCAAGAAGCTAGCACAATCCTTGTTTGATTTAGAGTTCCAAATACATCTGTCAGTATAGGAGAAAACAGAGTGAAACGCCAAAATTCAAACAGTTACTGGAAGTGAATGCTTCAACATAAAAAACGAAATTTGGAGATCCAAGTGAGCTTAGTGTACTGATCATTACCTGAAAGTATCATCCAGTTTGGGTGAAAAAATAGTTGCTGAGATTTCTGGAGACTCGAAATTTTGGGAAGCTTGGACACCCCTTTCAATGAAAGTGTTTCTCCTCAGTCACTGCTGAGTGCTACATCAAGAGGAAACAGAACATAGAGATAGAACGTGAAACTGCTTTACTGTGTCAAGTTTAAAGAAGCTAGCAGAAACCGTGTTTGGTTTAGAGTTCCAAATACATCTATCAATATAGGAGAAAAAAGAGTGAAACGCCAAAATTCAAACTGTTACTGGAAACGAACGCTTCAACATAGAAGAACGAAATTTGGGGAACCAAGTGTGCTTAGTGTCCTGATCATTACCTGAAAGTATCATCCAGTTTGGGTGAAAACATAGTTTCCGAGATTTTTGGAGACTCGTAATTTTTGGAAGCTTGGCAACCCCTTTCAATGAAAGTGTTTCTCCACAGTCACTGCTTAGGGCTACATCAAGAGGAAACAGAACATAGAGATAGAACGTGAAACTGCTTTATTGTGTCAAGTTTAAAGAAGCTAGCACAAACCGTGTTTGATTTAGAGTTCCAAATACATCTATCAGTATAGGAGAAAACAGAGTGAAACGACAAAATTCAAACTGTTACTGGAAACGAACACTTCAACATAGAAGAACGAAATTTGGGGAACCAAGTGGGCTTAGTGAACTCATCATTACCTGAAAATATCATCCAGTTTGGGTGACAACATAGTTGCTGAGATTTTTGGAGACTCGCAATTTTTGGAAGCTTGGCAACCCCTTTCAATGAAAGTGTTTCTCCCCAGTCACTGCTTAGGTCTACATCAAGAGGAGACAGAACACAGAGATAGAACTTGAAACTGCTTTATTGTGTCAAGTTTCAAGAAGCTAGCACAAACCGTGTTTGGATTAGAGTTCCAAATACATCTATCAATATAGGAGAAAACAGAGTGAAACGCCAAAATTCAAACTGTTACTGGAAACGAACGCTTCAACATAGAAGAACGAAATTTGGGGATCCAAGTGGGCTTAGTGTACTGATCATTACCTGAAAGTATCATCCAGTTTGGGTGAAAACATAGTTGCTGAGATTTCTGGAGACTCGTAATTTTTGGAAGCTTGGCAACCCCTTTCAATGAAAGTGTTTCTCCTCAGTCACTGCTGAGTGCTACATCAAGAGGAAACAGAACATTGATATAGAACGTGAAACTGCTTTACTGTGTCAAGTTTCAAGAAGCTAGCACAAACCGTGTTTGATTTAGAGTTCCAAATACATCTGTCAGTATAGGAGAAAACAGAGTGAAACGCCAAAATTCAAACAGTAACTGGAAGTGAACGCTTCAACATAAAAAACGAAATTTGGGGATCCAAGTGAGCTTAGTGTACTGATCATTACCTGAAAGTATCATCCAGTTTGGGTGAAAAAATAGTTGCTGAGATTTCTGGAGACTCGAAATTTTGGGAAGCTTGGACACCCCTTTCAATGAAAGTGTTTCTCCTCAGTCACTGCTGAGTGCTACATCAAGAGGAAACAGAACATAGAGATAGAACGTGAAACTGCTTTACTGTGTCAAGTTTAAAGAAGCTAGCAGAAACCGTGTTTGGTTTAGAGTTCCAAATACATCTATCAATATAGGAGAAAAAAGAGTGAAACGCCAAAATTCAAACTGTTACTGGAAACGAACGCTTCAACATAGAAGAACGAAATTTGGGGAACCAAGTGTGCATAGTGTCCTGATCATTACCTGAAAGTATCATCCAGTTTGGGTGAAAACATAGTTTCCGAGATTTTTGGAGACTCGTAATTTTTGGAAGCTTGGCAACCCCTTTCAATGAAAGTGTTTCTCCACAGTCACTGCTTAGGGCTATATCAAGAGGAAACAGAACATAGAGATAGAACGTGAAACTGCTTTATTGTGTCAAGTTTAAAGAAGCTAGCACAAACCGTGTTTGATTTAGAGTTCCAAATACATCTATCAGTATAGGAGAAAACAGAGTGAAACGACAAAATTCAAACTGTTACTGGAAACGAACACTTCAACATAGAAGAACGAAATTTGGGGAACCAAGTGGGCTTAGTGAACTCATCATTACCTGAAAGTATCATCCAGTTTGGGTGAAAACATAGTTGCTGAGATTTTTGGAGACTCGCAATTTTTGGAAGCTTGGCAACCCCTTTCAATGAAAGTGTTTCTCCCCAGTCACTGCTTAGGTCTACATCAAGAGGAGACAGAACACAGAGATAGAACTTGAAACTGCTTTATTGTGTCAAGTTTCAAGAAGCTAGCACAAACCGTGTTTGGATTAGAGTTCCAAATACATCTATCAATATAGGAGAAAACAGAGTGAAACGCCAAAATTCAAACTGTTACTGGAAACGAACGCTTCAACATAGAAGAACGAAATTTGGGGATCCAAGTGGGCTTAGTGTACTGATCATTACCTGAAAGTATCATCCAGTTTGGGTGAAAACATAGTTGCTGAGATTTCTGGAGACTCGTAATTTTTGGAAGCTTGGCAACCCCTTTCAATGAAAGTGTTTCTCCTCAGTCACTGCTGAGTGCTACATCAAGAGGAAACAGAACATTGATATAGAACGTGAAACTGCTTTACTGTGTCAAGTTTCAAGAAGCTAGCACAAACCGTGTTTGATTTAGAGTTCCAAATACATCTGTCAGTATAGGAGAAAACAGAGTGAAACGCCAAAATTCAAACAGTTACTGGAAGTGAACGCTTCAACATAAAAAACGAAATTTGGGGATCCAAGTGAGCTTAGTGTACTGATCATTACCTGAAAGTATCATCCAGTTTGGGTGAAAAAATAGTTGCTGAGATTTCTGGAGACTCGAAATTTTGGGAAGCTTGGACACCCCTTTCAATGAAAGTGTTTCTCCTCAGTCACTGCTGAGTGCTACATCAAGAGGAAACAGAACATAGAGATAGAACGTGAAAATGCTTTACTGTGTCAAGTTTCAAGAAGCTAGCAGAAACCGTGTTTGGTTTAGAGTTCCAAATACATCTATCAATATAGAACAAAAAAGAGTGAAACGCCAAAATTCAAACTGTTACTGGAAACGAACCCTTCAACATAGAAGAACGAAATTTGGGGAACCAAGTGTGCTTAGTGTCCTGATCATTACCTAAAAGTATCATCCAGTTTGGGTGAAAACATAGTTTCCGAGATTTTTGGAGACTCGTAATTTTTGGAAGCTTGGCAACCCCTTTCAATGAAAGTGTTTCTCCACAGTCACTGCTTAGGGCTACATCAAGAGGAAACAGAACATAGAGATAGAACGTGAAACTGCTTTATTGTGTCAAGTTTCAAGAAGCTAGCACAAACCGTGTTTGATTTAGAGTTCCAAATACATCTATCAATATAGGAGAAAACAGAGTGAAACGACAAAATTCAAACTGTTACTGGAAACGAACACTTCAATATAGAAGAACGAAATTTGGGGAACCAAGTGGGCTTAGTGAACTCATCATTACCTGAAAGTATCATCCAGTTTGGGTGAAAACATAGTTGCTGAGATTTTTGGAGACTCGCAATTTTTGCAAGCTTGGCAACCCGTTTCAATGAAAGTGTTTCTCCCCAGTCACTGCTTAGGTCTACATAAAGAGGAGACAGAACACAGAGATAGAACTTGAAACTGCTTTATTGTGTCAAGTTTCAAGAAGCTAGCACAAACCGTGTTTGGATTAGAGTTCCAAATACATCTATCAATATAGGAGAAAACAGAGTGAAACGCCAAAATTCAAACTGTTACTGGAAACGAACGCTTCAACATAGAAGAACGAAATTTGGGGATCCAAGTGGGCTTAGTGTACTGATCATTACCTGAAAGTATCATCCAGTTTGGGTGAAAACATAGTTGCTGAGATTTCTGGAGACTCGTAATTTTTGGAAGCTTGGCAACCCCTTTCAATGAAAGTGTTTCTCCCCAGTCACTGCTTAGGGCTACATGAAGAGGAAACAGAACATAGAGATAGAACGTGAAACTGCTTTACTGTGTCAAGTTTCAAGAAGGTAGCACAAACTTGTTTGATTTAGAGTTCCAAATACATCTGTCAGTATAGGAGAAAACAGAGTGAAACGCCAAAATTCAAACAGTTACTGGAAGTGAATGCTTCAACATAAAAGAACAAAATTTGGGGAACCAAGTGAGCTTAGTGTACTGATCATTACCTGAAAGTATCATCCAGTTTTGGTGAAAAAATAGTTGCTGAGATTTCTGGAGACTCTAAATTTTGGGAAGCTTGGACACCCCTTTCAATGAAAGTGTTTCTCCTCAGTCACTGCTGAGTGCTACATCAAGAGGAAACAGAACATAGAGATAGAACGTGAAACTGCTTTACTGTGTCAAGTTTCAAGAAGCTAGCAGAAACCGTGTTTGGTTTAGAGTTCCAAATACATCTATCAATATAGGAGAAAACAGAGTGAAACGCCAAAATTCAAACTGTTACTGGAAACGAACGCTTCAACATAGAAGAACGAAATTTGGGGAACCAAGTGTGCTTAGTGTCCTGATCATAACCTGAAAGTATCATCCAGTTTGGGTGAAAACATACTTTCCGAGATTTTTGGAGACTCGTAATTTTTGGAAGCTTGGCAACCCCTTTCAATGAAAGTGTTTCTCCACAGTCACTGCTTAGGGCTACATCAAGAGGAAACAGAACATAGAGATAGAAGTGAAACTGCTTTATTGTGTCAAGTTTAAAGAAGCTAGCACAAACCGTGTTTGATTTAGAGTTCCAAATACATCTATCAGTATAGGAGAAAACAGAGTGAAACGACAAAATTCAAACTGTTACTGGAAACGAACACTTCAACATAGAAGAACGAAATTTGGGGAACCAAGTGGGCTTAGTGAACTCATCATTACCTGAAAGTATCATCCAGTTTGGGTGAAAACATAGTTGCTGAGATTTTTGGAGACTCGCAATTTTTGGAAGCTTGGCAACCCCTTTCAATGAAAGTGTTTCTCCCCAGTCACTGCTTAGGTCTACATCAAGAGGAGACAGAACACAGAGATAGAACTTGAAACTGCTTTATTGTGTCAAGTTTCAAGAAGCTAGCACAAACCGTGTTTGGATTAGAGTTCCAAATACATCTATCAATATAGGAGAAAACAGAGTGAAACGCCAAAATTCAAACTGTTACTGGAAACGAACGCTTCAACATAGAAGAACGAAATTTGGGGATCCAAGTGGGCTTAGTGTACTGATCATTACCTGAAAGTATCATCCAGTTTGGGTGAAAACATATTTGCTGAGATTTCTGGAGACTTGTAATTTTTGGAAGCTTGGCAACCCCTTTCAATGAAAGTGTTTCTCATCAGTCACTGCTTAGGGCTACATGAAGAGGAAACAGAACATAGAGATAGAACGTGAACCTGCTTTACTGTGTCAAGTTTCAAGAAGGTAGCACAATCCTTGTTTGATTTAGAGTTCCAAATACATCTGTCAGTATAGGAGAAAACAGAGTGAAACGCCAAAATTCAAACAGTTACTGGAAGTGAACGCTTCAACATAAAAAACGAAATTTGGGGATCCAAGTGAGCTTAGTGTACTGATCATTACCTGAAAGTATCATCCAGTTTGGGTGAAAAAATAGTTGCTGAGATTTCTGGAGACTCGAAATTTTGGGAAGCTTGGACACCCCTTTCAATGAAAGTGTTTCTCCTCAGTCACTGCTGAGTGCTACATCAAGAGGAAACAGAACATAGAGATAGAACGTGAAACTGCTTTACTGTGTCAAGTTTCAAGAAGCTAGCAGAAACCGTGTTTGGTTTAGAGTTCCAAATACATCTATCAATATAGGAGAAAAAAGAGTGAAACGCCAAAATTCAAACTGTTACTGGAAACGAACGCTTCAACATAGAAGAACGAAATTTGGGGAACCAAGTGTGCTTAGTGTCCTGATCATTACCTGAAAGTATCATCCAGTTTGGGTGAAAACATAGTTTCCGAGATTTTTGGAGACTCGTAATTTTTGGAAGCTTGGCAACCCCTTTCAATGAAAGTGTTTCTCCACAGTCACTGCTTAGGGCTACATCAAGAGGAAACAGAACATAGAGATAGAACGTGAAACTGCTTTATTGTGTCAAGTTTAAAGAAGCTAGCACAAACCGTGTTTGATTTAGAGTTCCAAATACATCTATCAGTATAGGAGAAAACAGAGTGAAACGACAAAATTCAAACTGTTACTGGAAACGAACACTTCAACATAGAAGAACGAAATTTGGGGAACCAAGTGGGCTTAGTGAACTCATCATTACCTGAAAATATCATCCAGTTTGGGTGAAAACATAGTTGCTGAGATTTTTGGAGACTCGCAATTTTTGGAAGCTTGGCAACCCCTTTCAATGAAAGTGTTTCTCCCCAGTCACTGCTTAGGTCTACATCAAGAGGAGACAGAACACAGAGATAGAACGTGAAACTGCTTTATTGTGTCAAGTTTGAAGAAGCTAGCACAAACCGTGTTTGATTTAGAGTTCCAAATACATCTATCAATATAGGAGAAAACAGAGTGAAACGCCAAAATTCGAACAGTTACTGCAAACGAACGCTTCAACATAGAAGAACGAAATTTGGGGAACCAAGTGGGCATAGTGTACTGATCATTACCTGAAAGTATCATCCAGTTTGGGTGAAAACATAGTTGCTGAGATTTCTGGAGACTCGTAATTTTTGGAAGCTTGGCAACCCCTTTCAATGAAAGTGTTTCTCCTCAGTCACTGCTGAGTGCTACATCAAGAGGAAACAGAACATTGAGATAGAACGTGAAACTGCTTTACTGTGTCAAGTTTCAAGAAGCTAGCACAAACCGTGTTTGATTTAGAGTTCCAAATACATCTGTCAGTATAGGAGAAAACAGAGTGAAACGCCAAAATTCAAACAGTAACTGGAAGTGAACGCTTCAACATAAAAAACGAAATTTGGGGATCCAAGTGAGCTTAGTGTACTGATCATTACCTGAAAGTATCATCCAGTTTGGGTGAAAAAATAGTTGCTGAGATTTCTGGAGACTCGAAATTTTGGGAAGCTTGGACACCCCTTTCAATGAAAGTGTTTCTCCTCAGTCACTGCTGAGTGCTACATCAAGAGGAAACAGAACATAGAGATAGAACGTGAAACTGCTTTACTGTGTCAAGTTTAAAGAAGCTAGCAGAAACCGTGTTTGGTTTAGAGTTCCAAATACATCTATCAATATAGGAGAAAAAAGAGTGAAACGCCAAAATTCAAACTGTTACTGGAAACGAACGCTTCAACATAGAAGAACGAAATTTGGGGAACCAAGTGTGCATAGTGTCCTGATCATTACCTGAAAGTATCATCCAGTTTGGGTGAAAACATACTTTCCGAGATTTTTGGAGACTCGTAATTTTTGGAAGCTTGGCAACCCCTTTCAATGAAAGTGTTTCTCCACAGTCACTGCTTAGGGCTATATCAAGAGGAAACAGAACATAGAGATAGAACGTGAAACTGCTTTATTGTGTCAAGTTTAAAGAAGCTAGCACAAACCGTGTTTGATTTAGAGTTCCAAATACATCTATCAGTATAGGAGAAAACAGAGTGAAACGACAAAATTCAAACTGTTACTGGAAACGAACACTTCAACATAGAAGAACGAAATTTGGGGAACCAAGTGGGCTTAGTGAACTCATCATTACCTGAAAGTATCATCCAGTTTGGGTGAAAACATAGTTGCTGAGATTTTTGGAGACTCGCAATTTTTGGAAGCTTGGCAACCCCTTTCAATGAAAGTGTTTCTCCCCAGTCACTGCTTAGGTCTACATCAAGAGGAGACAGAACACAGAGATAGAACTTGAAACTGCTTTATTGTGTCAAGTTTCAAGAAGCTAGCACAAACCGTGTTTGGATTAGAGTTCCAAATACATCTATCAATATAGGAGAAAACAGAGTGAAACGCCAAAATTCAAACTGTTACTGGAAACGAACGCTTCAACATAGAAGAACGAAATTTGGGGATCCAAGTGGGCTTAGTGTACTGATCATTACCTGAAAGTATCATCCAGTTTGGGTGAAAACATAGTTGCTGAGATTTCTGGAGACTCGTAATTTTTGGAAGCTTGGCAACCCCTTTCAATGAAAGTGTTTCTCCTCAGTCACTGCTGAGTGCTACATCAAGAGGAAACAGAACATAGAGATAGAACGTGAAACTGCTTTACTGTGTCAAGTTTCAAGAAGCTAGCAGAAACCGTGTTTGGTTTAGAGTTCCAAATACATCTATCAATATAGAAGAAAAAAGAGTGAAACGCCAAAATTCAAACTGTTACTGGAAACGAACCCTTCAACATAGAAGAACGAAATTTGGGGAACCAAGTGTGCTTAGTGTCCTGATCATTACCTAAAAGTATCATCCAGTTTGGGTGAAAACATAGTTTCCGAGATTTTTGGAGACTCGTAATTTTTGGAAGCTTGGCAACCCCTTTCAATGAAAGTGTTTCTCCACAGTCACTGCTTAGGGCTACATCAAGAGGAAACAGAACATAGAGATAGAACGTGAAACTGCTTTATTGTGTCAAGTTTCAAGAAGCTAGCACAAACCGTGTTTGATTTAGAGTTCCAAATACATCTATCAATATAGGAGAAAACAGAGTGAAACGACAAAATTCAAACTGTTACTGGAAACGAACACTTCAACATAGAAGAACGAAATTTGGGGAACCAAGTGGGCTTAGTGAACTCATCATTACCTGAAAGTATCATCCAGTTTGGGTGAAAACATAGTTGCTGAGATTTTTGGAGACTCGCAATTTTTGCAAGCTTGGCAACCCGTTTCAATGAAAGTGTTTCTCCCCAGTCACTGCTTAGGTCTACATAAAGAGGAGACAGAACACAGAGATAGAACTTGAAACTGCTTTATTGTGTCAAGTTTCAAGAAGCTAGCACAAACCGTGTTTGGATTAGAGTTCCAAATACATCTATCAATATAGGAGAAAACAGAGTGAAACGCCAAAATTCAAACTGTTACTGGAAACGAACGCTTCAACATAGAAGAACGAAATTTGGGGATCCAAGTGGGCTTAGTGTACTGATCATTACCTGAAAGTATCATCCAGTTTGGGTGAAAACATAGTTGCTGAGATTTCTGGAGACTCGTAATTTTTGGAAGCTTGGCAACCCCTTTCAATGAAAGTGTTTCTCCCCAGTCACTGCTTAGGGCTACATGAAGAGGAAACAGAACATAGAGATAGAACGTGAAACTGCTTTACTGTGTCAAGTTTCAAGAAGCTAGCACAAACTTGTTTGATTTAGAGTTCCAAATACATCTGTCAGTATAGGAGAAAACAGAGTGAAACGCCAAAATTCAAACAGTTACTGGAAGTGAACGCTTCAACATAAAAGAACAAAATTTGGGGAACCAAGTGAGCTTAGTGTACTGATCATTACCTGAAAGTATCATCCAGTTTGGGTGAAAAAATAGTTGCTGAGATTTCTGGAGACTCGAAATTTTGGGAAGCTTGGACACCCCTTTCAATGAAAGTGTTTCTCCTCAGTCACTGCTGAGTGCTACATCAAGAGGAAACAGAACATAGAGATAGAACGTGAAACTGCTTTACTGTGTCAAGTTTCAAGAAGCTAGCAGAAACCGTGTTTGGTTTAGAGTTCCAAATACATCTATCAATATAGGAGAAAACAGAGTGAAACGCCAAAATTCAAACTGTTACTGGAAACGAAGGCTTCAACATAGAAGAACGAAATTTGGGGAACCAAGTGTGCTTAGTGTCCTGATCATAACCTGAAAGTATCATCCAGTTTGGGTGAAAACATACTTTCCGAGATTTTTGGAGACTCGTAATTTTTGGAAGCTTGGCAACCCCTTTCAATGAAAGTGTTTCTCCACAGTCACTGCTTAGGGCTACATCAAGAGGAAACAGAACATAGAGATAGAAGTGAAACTGCTTTATTGTGTCAAGTTTAAAGAAGCTAGCACAAACCGTGTTTGATTTAGAGTTCCAAATACATCTATCAGTATAGGAGAAAACAGAGTGAAACGACAAAATTCAAACTGTTACTGGAAACGAACACTTCAACATAGAAGAACGAAATTTGGGGAACCAAGTGGGCTTAGTGAACTCATCATTACCTGAAAGTATCATCCAGTTTGGGTGAAAACATAGTTGCTGAGATTTTTGGAGACTCGCAATTTTTGGAAGCTTGGCAACCCCTTTCAATGAAAGTGTTTCTCCTCAGTCACTGCTTAGGTCTACATCAAGAGGAGACAGAACACAGAGATAGAACTTGAAACTGCTTTATTGTGTCAAGTTTCAAGAAGCTAGCACACACCGTGTTTGGATTAGAGTTCCAAATACATCTATCAATATAGGAGAAAACAGAGTGAAACGCCAAAATTCAAACTGTTACTGGAAACGAACGCTTCAACATAGAAGAACGAAATTTGGGGATCCAAGTGGGCTTAGAGTACTGATCATTACCTGAAAGTATCATCCAGTTTGGGTGAAAACATAGTTGCTGAGATTTCTGGAGACTCGTAATTTTTGGAAGCTTGGCAACCCCTTTCAATGAAAGTGTTTCTCCTCAGTCACTGCTGAGTGCTACATCAAGAGGAAACAGAACATTGAGATAGAACGTGAAACTGCTTTACTGTGTCAAGTTTCAAGAAGCTAGCACAAACCGTGTTTGATTTAGAGTTCCAAATACATCTGTCAGTATAGGAGAAAACAGAGTGAAACGCCAAAATTCAAACAGTTACTGGAAGTGAACGCTTCAACATAAAAAACGAAATTTGGGGATCCAAGTGAGCTTAGTGTACTGATCATTACCTGAAAGTATCATCCAGTTTGGGTGAAAAAATAGTTGCTGAGATTTCTGGAGACTCGAAATTTTGGGAAGCTTGGACACCCTTTTCAATGAAAGTGTTTCTCCTCAGTCACTGCTGAGTGCTACATCAAGAGGAAACAGAACATAGAGATAGAACGTGAAACTGCTTTACTGTGTCAAGTTTAAAGAAGCTAGCAGAAACCGTGTTTGGTTTAGAGTTCCAAATACATCTATCAATATAGGAGAAAAAAGAGTGAAACGCCAAAATTCAAACTGTTACTGGAAACGAACGCTTCAACATAGAAGAACGAAATTTGGGGAACCAAGTGTACTTATTGTCCTGATCATTACCTGAAAGTATCATCCAGTTTGGGTGAAAACATAGTTGCTGAGATTTCTGGAGACTCGTAATTTTTGGAAGCTTGGCAACCCCTTTCAATGAAAGTGTTTCTCATCAGTCACTGCTTAGGGCTACATGAAGAGGAAACAGAACATAGAGATAGAACGTGAACCTGCTTTACTGTGTCAAGTTTCAAGAAGCTAGCACAATCCTTGTTTGATTTAGAGTTCCAAATACATCTGTCAGTATAGGAGAAAACAGAGTGAAACGCCAAAATTCAAACAGTTACTGGAAGTGAACGCTTCAACATAAAAGAACAAAATTTGGGGAACCAAGTGAGCTTAGTGTACTGATCATTACCTGAAAGTATCATGCAGTTTGGGTGAAAAAATAGTTGCTGAGATTTCTGGAGACTCGAAATTTTGGGAAGCTTGGACACCCCTTTCAATGAAAGTGTTTCTCCTCAGTCACTGCTGAGTGCTACATCAAGAGGAAACAGAACATAGAGATAGAACGTGAAACTGCTTTACTGTGTCAAGTTTAAAGAAGCTAGCAGAAACCGTGTTTGGTTTAGAGTTCCAAATACATCTATCAATATAGGAGAAAACAGAGTGAAACGCCAAAATTCAAACTGTTACTGGAAACGAAGGCTTCAACATAGAAGAACGAAATTTGGGGAACCAAGTGTGCTTAGTGTCCTGATCATAACCTGAAAGTATCATCCAGTTTGGGTGAAAACATACTTTCCGAGATTTTTGGAGACTCGTAATTTTTGGAAGCTTGGCAACCCCTTTCAATGAAAGTGTTTCTCCACAGTCACTGCTTAGGGCTACATCAAGAGGAAACAGAACATAGAGATAGAAGTGAAACTGCTTTATTGTGTCAAGTTTAAAGAAGCTAGCACAAACCGTGTTTGATTTAGAGTTCCAAATACATCTATCAGTATAGGAGAAAACAGAGTGAAACGACAAAATTCAAACTGTTACTGGAAACGAACACTTCAACATAGAAGAACGAAATTTGGGGAACCAAGTGGGCTTAGTGAACTCATCATTACCTGAAAGTATCATCCAGTTTGGGTGAAAACATAGTTGCTGAGATTTTTGGAGACTCGCAATTTTTGGAAGCTTGGCAACCCCTTTCAATGAAAGTGTTTCTCCCCAGTCACTGCTTAGGTCTACATCAAGAGGAGACAGAACACAGAGATAGAACTTGAAACTGCTTTATTGTGTCAAGTTTCAAGAAGCTAGCACACACCGTGTTTGGATTAGAGTTCCAAATACATCTATCAATATAGGAGAAAACAGAGTGAAACGCCAAAATTCAAACTGTTACTGGAAACGAACGCTTCAACATAGAAGAACGAAATTTGGGGATCCAAGTGGGCTTAGAGTACTGATCATTACCTGAAAGTATCATCCAGTTTGGGTGAAAACATAGTTGCTGAGATTTCTGGAGACTCGTAATTTTTGGAAGCTTGGCAACCCCTTTCAATGAAAGTGTTTCTCCTCAGTCACTGCTGAGTGCTACATCAAGAGGAAACAGAACATTGAGATAGAACGTGAAACTGCTTTACTGTGTCAAGTTTCAAGAAGCTAGCACAAACCGTGTTTGATTTAGAGTTCCAAATACATCTGTCAGTATAGGAGAAAACAGAGTGAAACGCCAAAATTCAAACAGTTACTGGAAGTGAACGCTTCAACATAAAAAACGAAATTTGGGGATCCAAGTGAGCTTAGTGTACTGATCATTACCTGAAAGTATCATCCAGTTTGGGTGAAAAAATAGTTGCTGAGATTTCTGGAGACTCGAAATTTTGGGAAGCTTGGACACCCTTTTCAATGAAAGTGTTTCTCCTCAGTCACTGCTGAGTGCTACATCAAGAGGAAACAGAACATAGAGATAGAACGTGAAACTGCTTTACTGTGTCAAGTTTAAAGAAGCTAGCAGAAACCGTGTTTGGTTTAGAGTTCCAAATACATCTATCAATATAGGAGAAAAAAGAGTGAAACGCCAAAATTCAAACTGTTACTGGAAACGAACGCTTCAACATAGAAGAACGAAATTTGGGGAACCAAGTGTACTTATTGTCCTGATCATTACCTGAAAGTATCATCCAGTTTGGGTGAAAACATAGTTGCTGAGATTTCTGGAGACTCGTAATTTTTGGAAGCTTGGCAACCCCTTTCAATGAAAGTGTTTCTCATCAGTCACTGCTTAGGGCTACATGAAGAGGAAACAGAACATAGAGATAGAACGTGAACCTGCTTTACTGTGTCAAGTTTCAAGAAGCTAGCACAAACCTTGTTTGATTTAGAGTTCCAAATACATCTGTCAGTATAGGAGAAAACAGAGTGAAACGCCAAAATTCAAACAGTTACTGGAAGTGAACGCTTCAACATAAAAGAACAAAATTTGGGGAACCAAGTGAGCTTAGTGTACTGATCATTACCTGAAAGTATCATGCAGTTTGGGTGAAAAAATAGTTGCTGAGATTTCTGGAGACTCGAAATTTTGGGAAGCTTGGACACCCCTTTCAATGAAAGTGTTTCTCCTCAGTCACTGCTGAGTGCTACATCAAGAGGAAACAGAACATAGAGATAGAACGTGAAACTGCTTTACTGTGTCAAGTTTAAAGAAGCTAGCAGAAACCGTGTTTGGTTTAGAGTTCCAAATACATCTATCAATATAGGAGAAAACAGAGTGAAACGCCAAAATTCAAACTGTTACTGGAAACGAACGCTTCAACATAGAAGAACGAAATTTGGGGAACCAAGTGTGCTTAGTGTCCTGATCATAACCTGAAAGTATCATCCAGTTTGGGTGAAAACATAGTTTCCGAGATTTTTGGAGACTCGTAATTTTTGGAAGCTTGGCAACCCCTTTCAATGAAAGTGTTTCTCCACAGTCACTGCTTAGGGCTACATCAAGAGGAAACAGAACATAGAGATAGAACGTGAAACTGCTTTATTGTGTCAAGTTTAAAGAAGCTAGCACAAACCGTGTTTGATTTAGAGTTCCAAATACATCTATCAGTATAGGAGAAAACAGAGTGAAACGACAAAATTCAAACTGTTACTGGAAACGAACACTTCAACATAGAAGAACGAAATTTGGGGAACCAAGTGGGCTTAGTGAACTCATCATTACCTGAAAGTATCATCCAGTTTGGGTGAAAACATAGTTGCTGAGATTTTTGGAGACTCGCAATTTTTGGAAGCTTGGCAACCCCTTTCAATGAAAGTGTTTCTCCCCAGTCACTGCTTAGGTCTACATCAAGAGGAGACAGAACACAGAGATAGAACTTGAAACTGCTTTATTGTGTCAAGTTTCAAGAAGCTAGCACAAACCGTGTTTGGATTAGAGTTCCAAATACATCTATCAATATAGGAGAAAACAGAGTGAAACGCCAAAATTCAAACTGTTACTGGAAACGAACGCTTCAACATAGAAGAACGAAATTTGGGGATCCAAGTGGGCTTAGTGTACTGATCATTACCTGAAAGTATCATCCAGTTTGGGTGAAAACATAGTTGCTGAGATTTCTGGAGACTCGTAATTTTTGGAAGCTTGGCAACCCCTTTCAATGAAAGTGTTTCTCCTCATTCACTGCTGAGTGCTACATCAAGAGGAAACAGAACATTGAGATAGAACGTGAAACTGCTTTACTGTGTCAAGTTTCAAGAAGCTAGCACAAACCGTGTTTGATTTAGAGTTCCAAATACATCTGTCAGTATAGGAGAAAACAGAGTGAAACGCCAAAATTCAAACAGTTACTGGAAGTGAATGCTTCAACATAAAAAACGAAATTTGGGGATCCAAGTGAGCTTAGGGTACTGATCATTACCTGAAAGTATCATCCAGTTTGGGTGAAAAAATAGTTGCTGAGATTTCTGGAGTCTCGAAATTTTGGGAAGCTTGGACACCCATTTCAATGAAAGTGTTTCTCCTCAGTCACTGCTGAGTGCTACATCAAGAGGAAACAGAACATAGAGATAGAACTTGAAACTGCTTTATTGTGTCAAGTTTCAAGAAGCTAGCACAAACCGTGTTTGGATTAGAGTTCCAAATACATCTATCAATATAGGAGAAAACAGAGTGAAACGCCAAAATTCAAACTGTTACTGGAAACGAACGCTTCAACATAGAAGAACGAAATTTGGGGAACCAAGTGGGCTTAGTGTACTGATCATTACCTGAAAGTATCATCCAGTTTGGGTGAAAACATAGTTGCTGAGATTTCTGGAGACTCGTAATTTTTGGAAGCTTGGCAACCCCTTTCAATGAAAGTGTTTCTCCCCAGTCACTGCTTAGGGCTACATGAAGAGGAAACAGAACATAGAGATAGAACGTGAAACTGCTTTACTGTGTCAAGTTTCAAGAAGCTAGCACAAACCGTGTTTGATTTATAGTTCCAAATACATCTGCCAGTATAGGAGAAAACAGAGTGAAACGCCAAAATTCAAACAGTTACTGGAAGTGAACGCTTCAACATAAAAGAACAAAATTTGGGGAACCAAGTGAGCTTAGGGTACTGATCATTACCTGAAAGTATCATCCAGTTTGGGTGAAAAAATAGTTGCTGAGATTTCAGGAGACTCGAAATTTTGGGAATCTTGGACACCCCTTTCAATGAAAGTGTTTCTCCTCAGTCACTGCTGAATGCTACATCAAGAGGAAACAGAACATAGAGCTAGAACATGAAACTGCTTTACTGTGTCAAGTTTAAAGAAGCTAGCAGAAACCGTGTTTGGTTTAGAGTTCCAAATACATCTATCAATATAGGAGAAAACAGAGTGAAACGCCAAAATTCAAACTGTTACTGGAAACGAACGCTTCAACATAGAAGAACGAAATTTGGGGAACCAAGTGTGCTTAGTGTCCTGATCATTACCTGAAACTATCATCCAGTTTGGGTGAAAACATAGTTTCCGAGATTTTTGGAGACTCGTAATTTTTGGAAGCTTGGCAACCCCTTTCAATGAAAGTGTTTCTCCACCGTCACTGCTTAGGGCTACATCAAGAGGAAACAGAACATAGAGATAGAACGTGAAACTGCTTTATTGTGTCAAGTTTCAAGAAGCTAGCACAAACCGTGTTTGATTTAGAGTTCCAAATACATCTATCAATATAGGAGAAAACAGAGTGAAACGAAAAATTCAAACTGTTACTGGAAACGAACACTTCAACATAGAAGAACGAAATTTGGGGAACCAAGTGGGCTTAGTGTACTCATCATTACCTGAAAGTATCATCCAGTTTGGGTGAAAATATAGTTGCTGAGATTTCTGGAGACTCGTAATTTTTGGAAGCTTGGCAACCCCTTTTAATGAAAGTGTTTCTCCAAAGTCACTGCTTAGGGCTACATCAAGAGGAGACAGAACATAGAGATAGAACTTGAAACTGCTTTATTGTGTCAAGTTTCAAGAAGCTAGCACAAACCGTGTTTGATTTAGAGTTCCAAATACATCTATCAATATAGGAGAAAACAGAGTGAAATGCCAAAATTCAAACTCTTACTGGAAACGAACGCTTCAACATATAAGAACAAAATCTGGGGAACCAAGTGAGCTTAGTGTTCTGATCATTACCTGAAAGTATCATCCAGTTTGGGTGAAAAAATAGTTGCTGAGATTTCTGGAGACTCGAAATTTTGGGAAGCTTGGACATCCCTTTCAATGAAAGTGTTTCTCCTCAGTCACTGCTGAGTGCTACATCAAGAGGAAACAAAACATAGAGATAGAACTTGAAACTGCTTTATTGTGTCAAGTTTCAAGAAGCTAGCACAAACCGTGTTTGGATTAGAGTTCCAAATACATCTATCAGTATAGGAGAAAACAGAGTGAAACGCCAAAATTCAAACTGTTACTGGAAACGAACGCTTCAACATGGAAGAACGAAATTTGAGGATCCAAGTGGGCTAAGTGTACTGATCATTACCTGAAAGTATCATCCAGTTTGGGTGAAAACATAGTGGCTGAGATTTCTGGAGACACATAATTTTTGGAAGCTTGGCAACCCCTTTCAATGAAAGTGTTTCTCCCCAGTCACTGCCTAGGGCTACATGAAGAGGAAACAGAACATAGAGATAGAACGTGAAACTGCTTTACTGTGTCAAGTTTCAAGAAGCTAGCACAAACCGTGTTTGATTTAGAGTTCCAAATACATCTATCAATATAGGAGAAAACAGAGTGAAACGAAAAATTCAAACTCTTACTGGAAACGAACACTTCAACATAGAAGAACGAAATTTGGGGAACCAAGTGTGCTTAGTGAACTCATCATTACCTGAAAGTATCATCCAGTTTGGGTGAAAACATAGTTGCTGTGATTTCTGGAGACTCATAATTTTTGGAAGCTTGGCAACCCCTTTCAATGAAAGTGTTTCTCCCCAGTCACTGCTTAGGGCTACATGAAGAGGAAACAGAACATAGAGATAGAACGTGAAACTGCTTTACTGTGTCAAGTTTCAAGAAGCTAGCACAAACCGTGTTTGATTTAGAGTTCCAAATACATCTGTCAGTATAGGAGAAAACAGAGTGAAACGCCAAAATTTAAACAGTTACTGGAAGTGAACGCTTCAACATAAAAGAACGAAATTTGGGGATCCAAGTGAGCTTAGTGTACTGATCATTACCTGAAAGTATCATCCAGTTTGGGTGAAAAAATAGTTGCTGAGATTTCTGGAGACCCGAAATTTTGGGAAGCTTGGACACCCCTTTCAATGAAAGTGTTTCTCCTCAGTCACTGCTGAGTGCTACATCAAGAGGAAACAGAACATAGAGATAGAATGTGAAACTGCTTTACTGTGTCAAGTTGCAAGAAGCTAGCACAAACCGTGTTTGGTTTAGAGTTCCAAATACATCTATCAATATAGAGGAAAACAGAGTGAAATGCCAAATTCAAACTGTTACTGGAAACGAATGCTTCAACATAGAATAACGAAATTTGGGTATCCAAGTGGGCTTAGTGTTCTGATCATTACCTGAAAGTATCATCCAGTTTGTGTGAAAAAATAGTTGCTGAGATTTCTGGAGACTCGTAATTTTTGGAAGCTTGGCATCCCCTTTCAATGGAAGTGTTTCTCCCCAGTCACTGCTTAGGGCTACATCAAGAGGAAACAGAACATAGAGATGGAACGTGAAACTGCTTTATTGTGTCAAGTTTCAAGAAGCTAGCACAAACCGTGTTTGGTTTAGAGTTCCAAATACTTCTATCAATATAGGAGAAAACAGAGTGAAACGCCCAAATTCAAACTGTTACAGGAAACGAACGCTTCAACATAGAAGAACGAAATTTGGGGAACAAAGTGTGCTTAGTGTACTGATCATTACCTGAAAGTATCATCCACTTTGGGTGAAAAAATGTTTGCTGATATTTCTGGAGACTCGTAATTTTTGGAAGCATGGCAACCCCTTTCAATGAAAGTGTTTCTCCCAGTCACTGCTTAGGGCTACATCAAGAGGAAACAGAACATAGAGATAGAACGTGAAACTGCTTTATTGTGTCAAGTTTCAAGAAGCTAGCACAAACCGTGTTTGGTATAGAGTTCCAAATACATCTATCAATATAGGAGAAAACAGAGTGAAACGCCAAAATTCAAACTGTTACTGGAAACGAACGCTTCAACATAGAAGAATGAAATTTGTGGAGAAAATTGGGCTTAGTGTCCTGATCATTACCTGAAAGTATCATCCAGTTTGGGTGAAAAAATAGTTGCTGAGTTTTCTAGAGACTCGTAATTTTTGGAAGCTTGGCAACCCCTTTCAATGAAAGTGTTTCTCCCAGTCACTGCTTAGGGCTACATCAAGAGGAGACAGAACATAGAGATAGAACATGAAACTGCTTTATTGTGTCAAGTTTCAAGAAGCTAGCACAAACCGTGTTTGATTTAGAGTTCCAAATACATCTATCAATATAGGAGAAAACAGAGTGAAACGCCAAAATTCAAACTGTTACTGGAAACGAACGCTTCAAAATAGAAGAACGAAATTTGTGGAGAAAATTGGGCTTAGTGTCCTGATCATTACCTGAAAGTATCATCCAGTTTGGGTGAAAAAATAGTTGCTGAGATTTCTGGAGACTCGGAATTTTTGGAAGCTTGGCAACCCCTTTCAATGTAAGTGTTTCTCCCCAGTCACTGCTTAGGGCTACATCAAGAGGAAACAAAACATAGAGACAGAACGTGAAACTGCTTTATTGTGTCAAGTTTGAAGAAGCTAGCACAAACCGTGTTTGATTTAGAGTTCCAAATACATATATCAATATAGGAGAAAACAGAGTGAAACGCCAAAATTCAAACTGTTACTGGAAATGAACGCTTCAACATAGAAGAACGAAATTTGTGGAACCAAGAGGGCTTAGCGTACTGATCATTACCTGAAAGTATCATCCACTTTGGGTGAAAAAATAGTTGCTGAGATTTCTGGAGACTCGTAAATTTTGGAAGCTTGGCAACTCCTTTCAATGAAAGTGTTTCTCCCCAGTCACTGCTGAGTGCTACATCAAGAGGAAACAGAACATAGAGATACAACGTGAAACTGCTTTATTGTGTCAAGTTTCAAGAAGCTAGCACAAACCGTGTTTGATTTAGAGTTCCAAATACAACTATCAATATAGGAGAAAACAGATGAAACGCCAAAATTCGAACTGTTACTGCAAACGAACGCTTCAACATAGAAGAACGAAATTTGGGGAACAAAGTGGGCTTAGTGTACTGATCATTACCTGAAAGTATCATCCAGTTTGGGTGAAAAAATAGTTGCTTAGATTTCTGGAGTCTCGTAATTTTCGGAAGCTTGGCAACCCCTTTCAATGAAAGTGTTTCTCCCCAGTCACTGCTTAGGGCTACATCAAGAGGGGACAGAACATAGAGATAGAATGTGAAACTGCTTTATTGTGTCATGTTTCAAGAAGCTAGCAAAAACCGTGTTTGATTTAGAGTTCCAAATACATCTATCAATATAGGAGAAAACAGAGTGAAACGCCAAAATTAGAACAGTTACTGCAAACGAACGCTTCCACATAGAAGAACGAAATTTGGGGAACCAAGTGGGCTTAGTGTACTGATCATTACCTGAAAGTATCATCCAGTTTGGGTGAAAAAATTGTTGCTGAGATTTCTGGAGTCTCGTAATTTTTGGAAGCTTGGCAACCCCTTTCAATGAAAGTGTTTCTCCCCAGTCACTGCTTAGGTATACATGAAGAGGAGACAGAACATAGAGATAGAACATGAAACTGCTTTATTGTGTCAAGTTTCAAGAAGCTAGCACAAACCGTGTTTGATTTAGAGTTCCAAATACATCTATCAATATAGGAGAAAACAGAGTGAAACGCCAAAATTCAAACTGTTACTGGAAACGAACGCTTCAACATAGAAGAACGAAATTTGTGGAGAAAATTGGGCTTAGTGTCCTGATCATTACCTGAAAGTAACATCCAGTTTGGGTGAAAAAATAGTTGCTGAGATTTCTGGAGACTCGCAATTTTTGGAAGCTTGGCAACCCCTTTCAATGTAAGTGTTTCTCCCCAGTCACTGCTTAGGGCTACATCAAGAGGAAACAAAACATAGAGACAGAACGTGAAACTGCTTTATTGTGTCAAGTTTGAAGAAGCTAGCACAAACCGTGTTTGATTTAGAGTTCCAAATACATATATCAATATAGGAGAAAACAGAGTGAAACACCAAAATTCAAACTGTTACTGGAAATGAACGCTTCAACATAGAAGAATGAAATTTGTGGAACCAAGAGGGCTTAGCGTACTGATCATTACCTGAAAGTATCATCCACTTTGGGTGAAAAAATAGTTGCTGAGATTTCTGGAGACTCGTAAATTTTGGAAGCTTGGCAACTCCTTTCAATGAAAGTGTTTCTCCCCAGTCACTGCTTAGGGCTACATCAAGAGGAAACAGAACATAGAGATACAACGTGAAACTGCTTTATTGTGTCAAGTTTCACGAAGCTAGCATAAACCGTGTTTGATTTAGAGTTCCAAATACATCTATCAATATAGGAGTAAACAGAGTGAAACGCCAAAATTCAAAATTTACTGGAAACGAACGCTTCAACATAGAAGAACGAAATTTGGGGAACCAAGTGGGCTTCGTGTACTGATCATTACCTGAAAGTATCATCCAGTTTGGGTGAAAAAATAGTTGCTTAGATTTCTGGAGTCTCGTAATTTTCGGAAGCTTGGCAACCCCTTTCAATGAAAGTGTTTCTCCCCAGTCACTGCTTAGGGCTACATCAAGAGGGGACAGAACATAGAGATAGAATGTGAAACTGCTTTATTGTGTCATGTTTCAAGAAGCTAGCAAAAACCGTGTTTGATTTAGAGTTCCAAATACATCTATCAATATAGGAGAAAACAGAGTGAAACGCCAAAATTAGAACAGTTACTGCAAACGAACGCTTCCACATAGAAGAACGAAATTTGGGGAACCAAGTGGGCTTAGTGTACTGATCATTACCTGAAAGTATCATCCAGTTTGGGTGAAAAAATTGTTGCTGAGATTTCTGGAGTCTCGTAATTTTTGGAAGCTTGGCAACCCCTTTCAATGAAAGTGTTTCTCCCCAGTCACTGCTTAGGTATACATGAAGAGGAGACAGAACATAGAGATAGAACATGAAACTGCTTTATTGTGTCAAGTTTCAAGAAGCTAGCACAAACCGTGTTTGATTTAGAGTTCCAAATACATCTATCAATATAGGAGAAAACAGAGTGAAACGCCAAAATTCAAACTGTTACTGGAAACGAACGCTTCAACATAGAAGAACGAAATTTGTGGAGAAAATTGGGCTTAGTGTCCTGATCATTACCTGAAAGTAACATCCAGTTTGGGTGAAAAAATAGTTGCTGAGATTTCTGGAGACTCGCAATTTTTGGAAGCTTGGCAACCCCTTTCAATGTAAGTGTTTCTCCCCAGTCACTGCTTAGGGCTACATCAAGAGGAAACAAAACATAGAGACAGAACGTGAAACTGCTTTATTGTGTCAAGTTTGAAGAAGCTAGCACAAACCGTGTTTGATTTAGAGTTCCAAATACATATATCAATATAGGAGAAAACAGAGTGAAACACCAAAATTCAAACTGTTACTGGAAATGAACGCTTCAACATAGAAGAATGAAATTTGTGGAACCAAGAGGGCTTAGCGTACTGATCATTACCTGAAAGTATCATCCACTTTGGGTGAAAAAATAGTTGCTGAGATTTCTGGAGACTCGTAAATTTTGGAAGCTTGGCAACTCCTTTCAATGAAAGTGTTTCTCCCCAGTCACTGCTTAGGGCTACATCAAGAGGAAACAGAACATAGAGATACAACGTGAAACTGCTTTATTGTGTCAAGTTTCACGAAGCTAGCATAAACCGTGTTTGATTTAGAGTTCCAAATACATCTATCAATATAGGAGTAAACAGAGTGAAACGCCAAAATTCAAAATTTACTGGAAACGAACGCTTCAACATAGAAGAACGAAATTTGGGGAACCAAGTGGGCTTCGTGTACTGATCATTACCTGAAAGTATCATCCAGTTTGGGTGAAAAAATAGTTGCTGAGATTTCTGGAGTCTCGTAATTTTTGGAAGCTTGGCAACCCATTTCAATGAAAGTATTTCTCCCCAGTCACTGCTTAGGGCTACATCAAGAGGAGACAGAACATAGAGATAGAACATGAAACTGCTTTATTGTGTCAAGTTTCAAGAAGCTAGCACAAACCGTGTTTGATTTAGAGTTGCAAAAACATCTATCAATATAGGAGATAACAGAGTGAAACGCCAAAATTCAAACTGTTACTGGAAACGAACGCTTCAACATAGAAGAACGAAATTTGGGGAACCAAGTGAGCTTAGTGTACTGATCATTTCCTGAAAATATCATCCAGTTTGGGTGACAAAATGTTTGCTGAGATTTCTGGAGTCTCGTAATTTTTGGAAGCTTGGCAACCCCTTTCAATGAAAGTGTTTCTCCTCAGTCACTGCTGAGTGCTACATCAAGAGGAAACAAAACATAGAGATAGAACGTGAAACTGCTTTACTGTGTCAAGTTTCAAGAAGCTAGCACAAACCGTGTTTGGTTTAGAGTTCCAAATACATCTATCACTATTGAGAAAACAGAGTGAAACGCCAAAATTCAAACTGTTAATGGAAACGAATGCTTCAACATAGAAGAATAAAATTTGGGGAACCAAGTGGGCTTAGTGAACTCATCATTACCTGAAAGTATCATCAAGTTTGGGTGAAAACATTGTTTCCGAGATTTTTGGAGACTCGTAATTTTTGGAAGCTTGGCAACCCCTTTCAATGAAAGTGATTCTCCCCAGTCACTGCTTAGGGCTACATCAAGAGGAAACAGAACATAGAGATAGAACGTGAAACTGCTTTATTGTGTCAAGTTTCAAGAAGCTAGCACAAACCGTGTTTGATTTAGAGTTCCAAATACATCTATCAATATAGGAGAAAACAGAGTGAAACGACAAAATTCAAATGTTACTGCAAACGAATGCTTCAACGTAGAAGAACGAAATTTGGGGAACCAAGTGGGCTTAGTGTACTCATCATTACCTGAAAGTATCATCCAGTTTGGGTGAAAACATAGTTGCTGAGATTTTTGGAGACTCGCAATTTTTGGAAGCTTGGCAACCCTTTTCAATGAAAGTGTTTCTCCCCAGTCACTGCTTAGGTCTACATCAAGAGGAGACAGAACAGAGAGATAGAACTTGAAACTGCTTTATTGTGTCAAATTTCAAGAAGCTAGCACAAACCGTGTTTGATTTATAGTTCCAAATACATCTATTAATATAGGAGAAAACAGAGTGAAATGCCAAAATACAAACTGTTACTGGAAACGAACGCTTCAACATAGAAGAACGAAATTTGTGGAGAAAATTGGGCTTAGTATCCTGATCATTACCTGAAAGTATCATCCAGTTTGGGTGAAAAAATAGTTGCTGAGATTTCTGGAGACTGGCAATTTTTGGAAGCTTGGCAACCCCTTTCAATGTAAGTGTTTCTCCCCAGTCACTGCTTAGGGCTACATCAAGAGGAAACAGAACATAGAGACAGAACGTGAAACTGCTTTATTGTGTCAAGTTTGAAGAAGCTAGCACAAACCGTGTTTGATTTAGAGTTCCAAATACATCTATCAATATAGGAGAAAACAGAGTGAAACGCCAAAATTCAAACTGTTACTGGAAATGAACGCTTCAACATAGAAGAACGAAATTTGTGGAACCAAGTGGGCATAGTGTACTGATCATTACCTGAAAGTATCATCCAGTTTGGGTGAAAAAATTGTTGCTGAGATTTCTGGAGACTCGCAATTTTTGGAATCTTGGAAACCCCTTTCAATGAAAGTGTTTCTCCCCAGTCACTGCTTAGGGCTACATCAAGAGGAAACAGAACATAGAGATAGAACGTGAAACTGCTTTATTGTGTCAAGTTTCAAGAAGCTAGCACAAACCGTGTTTGATTTAGAGTTCCAAATACATCTATCAATATAGGAGAAAACAGAGTGAAACGCCAAAATTCGAACTGTTACTGTAAACGAACGCTTCAACATAGAAGAACGAAATTTGGGGAACGAAGTGGGCTTAGTGTACTGATCATTACCTGAAAGTATCATCCAGTTTGGGTTAAAAAATAGTTGCTGAGATTTCTGGAGTCTCGTAATTTTCGGAAGCTTGGCAACCCCTTTCAATGAAAGTGTTTCTCCCCAGTCACTGCTTAGGGCTACATCAAGAGGAGACAGAACATAGAGATAGAACGTGAAACTGCTTTATTGTGTCATTTTTCAAGAAGCTAGCACAAACCGTGTTTGATTTAGAGTTCCAAATATATCTATCAATATAGGAGAAAACAGAGTGAAACGCCAAAATTCGAACAGTTACTGCAAACGAACGCTTCAACATAGAAGAACGAAATTTGGGGAACCAAGTGGGCTTAGTGTACTGATCATTACCTGAAAGTATCATCCAGTTTGGGTGAAAAAATAGTTGCTGAGATTTCTGGAGTCTCGTAATTTCTGGAAGCTTGGCAACCCCTTTCAATGAAAGTGTTTCTGCCAGACACTGCTTAGGGCTACAACAAGAGGAAACAGAACATAGAGATAGAACGTGAAACTGCTTTATTGTGTCAAGTTTCAAGAAGCTAGCACAAACCGTGTTTGATTTAGAGTTCCAAATACATCTATCAATATAGGAGAAAACAGAGTGAAACGCCAAAATTCGAACTGTTACTGTAAACGAACGCTTCAACATAGAACAACGAAATTTGGGGAACGAAGTGGGCTTAGTGTACTGATCATTACCTGAAAGTATCATCCAGTTTGGGTTAAAAAATAGTTGCTGAGATTTCTGGAGTCTCGTAATTTTCGGAAGCTTGGCAACCCCTTTCAATGAAAGTGTTTCTCCCCAGTCACTGCTTAGGGCTACATCAAGAGGAGACAGAACATAGAGATAGAACGTGAAACTGCTTTATTGTGTCATTTTTCAAGAAGCTAGCACAAACCGTGTTTGATTTAGAGTTCCAAATACATCTATCAATATAGGAGAAAACAGAGTGAAACGCCAAAATTCGAACAGTTACTGCAAACGAACGCTTCAACATAGACGAACAAAATTTGGGGAACCAAGTGGGCTTAGTGTACTGATCATTACCTGAAAGTATCATCCAGTTTGGGTGAAAAAATAGTTGCTGAGATTTCTGGAGTCTCGTAATTTCTGGAAGCTTGGCAACCCCTTTCAATGAAAGTGTTTCTGCCAGACACTGCTTAGGGCTACAACAAGAGGAAACAGAACATAGAGATAGAACGTGAAACTGCTTTATTGTGTCAAGTTTCAAGAAGCTAGCACAAACCGTGTTTGATTTAGAGTTCCAAATACATCTATCAATATAGAAGTAAACAGAGTGAAAAGCCAATATTCAAAATTTACTGGAAACGAATGCTTCAACTTAGAAGAACGAAATTTGGGGAACCAAGTGGGCATAGAGTACTGATCATTACCTGAAAGTATCATCCAGTTTGGGTGAAAAAATAGTTGCTGAGATTTCTGGAGACTCGCAATTTTTGGAATCTTGGCAACCCCTTTCAATGAAAGTGTTTCTCCCTAGTCACTGCTTAGGGCTACATCAAGAGGAGACAGAACATAGAGATAGAACGTGAAACTGCTTTATTGTGTCAAGTTTCAAGAAGCTAGCACAATCCGTGTTTAATTTAGAGTTCCAAATACATCTATCAATATAGGAGAAAACAGAGTGAAACGCCAAAATTCGAACTGTTATGGCAAACGAACGCTTCAACATAGAAGAATGAAATTGGGGAACCAAGTGGGCTTCGTGTACTGATCATTACCTGAAAGTATAATCCAGTTTGGGTTAAAAAATAGTTGCTGAGATTTCTGGAGTCTCGTAATTTTTGGAAGCTTGGCAACCCCTTTCAATGAAAGTGTTTCTCCCCAGTCACAGCTTAGGGCTACATCAAGAGGAGACAGAACATAGAGATAGAACATGAAACTGCTTTATTGTGTCAAGTTTCAAGAAGCTAGCACAAACCATGTTTGATTTAGAGTTCCAAATACATCTATCAATATAGGAGAAAACAGAGTGAAACGCTAAAATTCAAACTGTTACTGGAAACGAACGCTTCAACATAGAAGAACGACATTTGTGGAGAAAATTGGGCTTAGTGTCCTCATCATTACCTGAAAGTATCATCCAGTTTGGGTGAAAAAATAGTTGCTGAGATTTCTGGAGACTGGCAATTTTTGGAAGCTTGGCAACCCCTTTCAATGTAAGTGTTTCTCCCCAGTCACTGCTTAGGGCTACATCAAGAGGAAACAGAACATAGAGACAGAACGTGAAACTGCTTTATTGTTTCAAGTTTCAAGAAGCTAGCACAAACCGTGTTTGATTTAGAGTTCCAAATACATCTATCAATATAGGAGAAAACAGAGTGAAACGCTAAAATTCAAACTGTTACTGGAAACGAACGCTTCAACATAGAAGAACAAAATATGTGGAACCAAGTGGGCTTAGTGTTCTGATCATTACCTGAAAGTATCATCCAGTTTGGGTGAAAAAATAGGTGCTGAGATTTCTGGAGACTCGTAATTTTTGGAAGCTTGGCAACCCCTTTCAATATAAGGGTTTCTCCCCAGTCACTGCTTAGGGCTACATAAAGAGGAGATAGAATATAGAGATAGAACGTGAAACTGCTTTATTGTGTCAAGTTTCAAGAAGCTAGCACAAACCGTGTTTGATTTAGAGTTCCAAATACATCTATCAATATAGGAGAAAACAGAGTGAAACGCCAAAATTCAAACTGTTACTGCAAACGAACGCTTCAACATAGAAGAACGAAATTTGTGGAACCTAGTGGGCTTAGTGTACTGATCATTACCTGAAAGTATCATCCAGTTTGGGTGAAAAAATAGTTGCTGAGATTTCTGCAGACTCGCAATTTTTGGAAGCTTGGCAACCCCTTTCAATGTAAGTGTTTCTCCCCAGTCACTGCTTAGGGCTACATCAAGAGGAAACAGAACATAGAGATAGAACGTGAAACTGCTTTTTTGTGTCAAGTTTCAAGAAGCTAGCACAAACCGTGTTTGTTTTAGAGTTCCAAATACATCTATCAATATAGGAGAAAACAGAGTGAAACGCCAAAATTCAAACTGTTACTGGAAACGAACGCTTCAACATAGAAGAACGAAATTTGTGGAGAAAAGTGGGCTTAGTATACTGATCATTACCTGAAAGTATCATTCAGTTTGGGTGAAAAAATAGTTCCTGAGATTTCTGGAGACTCGCAATTTTTGGAAGCTTGGCAACCCCTTTCAATGAAAGTGTTTCTCCCCAGTCACTGCTTAGGGCTACATCAAGAGGAAACAGAACATAGAGATAGAACGTGAAACTGCTTTATTGTGTCAAGTTTCAAGAAGTTGGCACAAACCGTGTTTGATTTAGAGTTCCAAATACATCTATCAATATAGGAGAAAACAGAGTGTAACGCCAAAATTCAAACTCTTACTGGAAACGAACGCTTCAACATAGAAGAACGAAATTTGGGGAACCAAGTGGGCTTAGTGTACTCATCATTACCTGAAAGTATCATCCAGTTTGGGTGAAAAAATAGGTGCTGAGATTTCTGGAGACTCGTAATTTTTGGAAGCTTGGCAACCCCTTTCAATGAAAGTGTTTCACCCCAGTCACTGCTTAGGGCTACATCAAGAGGAGACAGAACATAGAGATAGAACGTGAAACTGCTTTATTGTGCAAGTTTCAAGAAGCTAGCACAAACCGTGTTTGATTTAGAGTTCCAAATACATCTATCAGTATAGGAGAAAACAGAGTGAAACGCCAAAATTCAAACTGTTACTGGAAACGAACGCTTCAACATAGAAGAACGAAATTTGGGGAACCAAGTGGGCATAGTGTACTGATCATTACCTGAAAGTATCATCCAGTTTGGGTGAAAAAATAGTTGCTGAGATTTCTGGAGTCTCGTAATTTTCGGAAGCTTGGCAACCCCTTTCAATGAAAGTGTTTCTCCCCAGTCACTGCTTAGGGCTACATCAAGAGGAGACAGAACATAGAGATAGAACGTGAAACTGCTTTATTGTGTCATTTTTCAAGAAGCTAGCACAAACCGTGTTTGATTTAGAGTTCCAAATATATCTATCAATATAGGAGAAAACAGAGTGAAACGCCAAAATTCGAACAGTTACTGCAAACGAACGCTTCAACATAGAAGAACGAAATTTGGGGAACCAAGTGGGCTTAGTGTACTGATCATTACCTGAAAGTATCATCCAGTTTGGGTGAAAAAATAGTTGCTGAGATTTCTGGAGTCTCGTAATTTCTGGAAGCTTGGCAACCCCTTTCAATGAAAGTGTTTCTGCCAGACACTGCTTAGGGCTACAACAAGAGGAAACAGAACATAGAGATAGAACGTGAAACTGCTTTATTGTGTCAAGTTTCAAGAAGCTAGCACAAACCGTGTTTGATTTAGAGTTCCAAATACATCTATCAATATAGGAGAAAACAGAGTGAAACGCCAAAATTCGAACTGTTACTGTAAACGAACGCTTCAACATAGAACAACGAAATTTGGGGAACGAAGTGGGCTTAGTGTACTGATCATTACCTGAAAGTATCATCCAGTTTGGGTTAAAAAATAGTTGCTGAGATTTCTGGAGTCTCGTAATTTTCGGAAGCTTGGCAACCCCTTTCAATGAAAGTGTTTCTCCCCAGTCACTGCTTAGGGCTACATCAAGAGGAGACAGAACATAGAGATAGAACGTGAAACTGCTTTATTGTGTCATTTTTCAAGAAGCTAGCACAAACCGTGTTTGATTTAGAGTTCCAAATACATCTATCAATATAGGAGAAAACAGAGTGAAACGCCAAAATTCGAACAGTTACTGCAAACGAACGCTTCAACATAGACGAACAAAATTTGGGGAACCAAGTGGGCTTAGTGTACTGATCATTACCTGAAAGTATCATCCAGTTTGGGTGAAAAAATAGTTGCTGAGATTTCTGGAGACTCGCAATTTTTGGAATCTTGGCAATGCCTTTCAATATAAGTGTTTTTCCCCAGTCACTGCATAGGGCTACATCAAGAGGAAACAGAACATAGAGACAGAAGGTGATACTGCTTTATTGTGTCAAGTTTCAAGTAGCTAGCACAAACCGTGTTTGATTTAGAGTTCCAAATGCATCTATCAATATAGGAGAAAACAGAGTGAAACGCCAAAATTCAAACTGTTACTGGAAATGAACGCTTCAACATAGAAGAACGAATTTTGTGGAACCAAGTGGGCTTAGCGTACTGATCATTACCTGAAAGTATCATCCAGTTTGGGTGAAAAATAGTTGCTGAGATTTCTGGAGACTCGTAAATTTTGGAAGCTTGGCAACTCCTTTCAATGAAAGTGTTTCTCCCCAGTCACTGCTTAGGGCTACATCAAGAGGAATCAGAACTTAGATATAGAAGTGAAACTGCTTTACTGTGTCAAGTTTCAAGAAGCTAGCACAAACCGTGTTTGATTTAGAGTTCCAAATATATCTATCAATATAGGAGAAAACAGAGTGAAACGCCAAAATTCAAACTATTACTGGAAACGAACGCTTCAACATAGAAGAATGAAATTTGGGGAACCAAGTGGGCATAGTGTTCTGATCATTACCTGAAAGTATCATCCAGTTTGGGTGAAAAAATTGTTGCTGAGATTTCTGGAGACTCGCAATTTTTGAAATCTTGGCAACCCCTTTCAATGAAAGTGTTTCTCCCTAGTCACTGTTCAGGGCTACATCAAGAGGAGACAGAACATAGAGATAGAACGTGATACTGCTTTATTGTGTCAAGTTTCAAGAAGCTAGCACAAACTGTGTTTGATTTAGAGTTCAAAATACATCTATCAATATAGGAGAAAGAGTGAAACGCCAAAATTCGAACTGTTATGGCAAACGAACGCTTCAACATAGAAGAACGAAATTTGGGGAACCAAGTGGGCTTCGTGTACTGATCATTACCTGAAAGAATCATCCAGTTTGGTTTAAAAAACTAGTTGCTGAGATTTCTGGAGACTCGTAATTTTTGGAAGCTTGGCAACCCCTTTCAATGAAAGTGTTTCTCCCCAGTCACTGCTTAGGGCTACATCAAGAGGAGACAGAACATAGAGATAGAACATGAAACTGCTTTATTGTGTCAAGTTTCAAGAAGCTAGCACAAACCGTGTTTGATTTAGAGTTCCAAATACATCTATCAATATAGGAGAAAACAGAGTGAAACACCAAAATCAAACTGTTACTTTAAACGAATGCTTTAACATAGAAGAATGAAATTTGTGGAGAAAAGTGTGCTTAGTGTACTGATCATTACCTGAAAGTATCATCCAGTTTGGGTGAAAAAATAGTTGCTGAGATTTCTGGAGACTTCCAATTTTTGGAATCTTGGCAACCCCTTTTCATGAAAGTGTTTCTCCCCAGTCACTGCTTAGGGCTACATCAAGAGGAGACAGAACATAGAGATAGAAGGTGAATCTGCTTTATTGTGTCAAGTTTCAAGAGCCAGCACAAACCGTGTTTGATTTAGAGTTCCAAATACATCTATCAATATGGGAGAAAACAGAGTGAAACGCCAAAATTCGAACTGTTACTGCAAACGAACGCTTCAACATAGAAGAACGAAATTTGGGAAACCAAGTGGGCTTCGTGTACTGATCACTACCTGAAAGTATCATCCAGTTTGGCTTAAAAAATAGTTGCTGAGATTTCTGGAGTCTCGTAATTTTTGGAAGCTTGGCAACCCCTTTCAATGTAAGTGTTTCTCCCCAGTCACTGCTTAGGGCTACATCAAGAGGAGACAGAACATAGAGATAGAACATGAAACTGCTTTATTTTGTCAAGTTTCAAGAAGCTAGCACAAACCGTGTTTGATTTAGAGTTCCAAATACATCTATCAATATAGGAGAAAACAGAGTGAAACGCCAAAATTCAAACTTTTACTGGAAACGAACGCTTCAACATAGAAGAACGAAATTTGGGGAACCAAGTGGGCATAGTGTACTGATCATTACCTGAAATTATCATCCAGTTTGGGTGAAAAAATAGTTGCTGAGATTTCTGGAGACTCGCAATTTTTGGAATCTTGGCAACCCCTTTCAATGAAAGTGTTTCTCCCTAGTCACTGCTTAGGGCTACATCAAGAGGAGACAGAACATAGAGATAGAACGTGAAACTGCTTTATTGTGTCAAGTTTCAAGAAGCTAGCACAAACCGTGTTTGTTTAGAGTTCCACATACATCTATCAATATAGGAGAAAACAGAGTGAAACGCCAAAATTCAAACTGTTACTGGAAATGAACGCTTCAACATAGAAGAACGAATTTTGTGGAACCAAGTGGGCTTAGCGTACTGATCATTACCTGAAAGTATCATCCAGTTTGGGTGAAAAATAGTTGCTGAGATTTCTGGAGACTCGTAAATTTTGGAAGCTTGGCAACTCCTTTCAATGAAAGTGTTTCTCCCCAGTCACTGCTTAGGGCTACATCAAGAGGAATCAGAACTTAGATATAGAAGTGAAACTGCTTTACTGTGTCAAGTTTCAAGAAGCTAGCACAAACCGTGTTTGATTTAGAGTTCCAAATATATCTATCAATATAGGAGAAAACAGAGTGAAACGCCAAAATTCAAACTATTACTGGAAACGAACGCTTCAACATAGAAGAATGAAATTTGGGGAACCAAGTGGGCATAGTGTTCTGATCATTACCTGAAAGTATCATCCAGTTTGGGTGAAAAAATTGTTGCTGAGATTTCTGGAGACTCGCAATTTTTGAAATCTTGGCAACCCCTTTCAATGAAAGTGTTTCTCCCTAGTCACTGTTCAGGGCTACATCAAGAGGAGACAGAACATAGAGATAGAACGTGATACTGCTTTATTGTGTCAAGTTTCAAGAAGCTAGCACAAACTGTGTTTGATTTAGAGTTCAAAATACATCTATCAATATAGGAGAAAGAGTGAAACGCCAAAATTCGAACTGTTATGGCAAACGAACGCTTCAACATAGAAGAACGAAATTTGGGGAACCAAGTGGGCTTCGTGTACTGATCATTACCTGAAAGAATCATCCAGTTTGGTTTAAAAAACTAGTTGCTGAGATTTCTGGAGTCTCGTAATTTTTGGAAGCTTGGCAACCCCTTTCAATGAAAGTGTTTCTCCCCAGTCACTGCTTAGGGCTACATCAAGAGGAGACAGAACATAGAGATAGAACATGAAACTGCTTTATTGTGTCAAGTTTCAAGAAGCTAGCACAAACCGTGTTTGATTTAGAGTTCCAAATACATCTATCAATATAGGAGAAAACAGAGTGAAACACCAAAATCAAACTGTTACTTTAAACGAATGCTTTAACATAGAAGAATGAAATTTGTGGAGAAAAGTGTGCTTAGTGTACTGATCATTACCTGAAAGTATCATCCAGTTTGGGTGAAAAAATAGTTGCTGAGATTTCTGGAGACTTCCAATTTTTGGAATCTTGGCAACCCCTTTTCATGAAAGTGTTTCTCCCCAGTCACTGCTTAGGGCTACATCAAGAGGAGACAGAACATAGAGATAGAAGGTGAATCTGCTTTATTGTGTCAAGTTTCAAGAGCCAGCACAAACCGTGTTTGATTTAGAGTTCCAAATACATCTATCAATATGGGAGAAAACAGAGTGAAACGCCAAAATTCGAACTGTTACTGCAAACGAACGCTTCAACATAGAAGAACGAAATTTGGGAAACCAAGTGGGCTTCGTGTACTGATCACTACCTGAAAGTATCATCCAGTTTGGCTTAAAAAATAGTTGCTGAGATTTCTGGAGTCTCGTAATTTTTGGAAGCTTGGCAACCCCTTTCAATGTAAGTGTTTCTCCCCAGTCACTGCTTAGGGCTACATCAAGAGGAGACAGAACATAGAGATAGAACATGAAACTGCTTTATTTTGTCAAGTTTCAAGAAGCTAGCACAAACCGTGTTTGATTTAGAGTTCCAAATACATCTATCAATATAGGAGAAAACAGAGTGAAACGCCAAAATTCAAACTTTTACTGGAAACGAACGCTTCAACATAGAAGAACGAAATTTGGGGAACCAAGTGGGCATAGTGTACTGATCATTACCTGAAATTATCATCCAGTTTGGGTGAAAAAATAGTTGCTGAGATTTCTGGAGACTCGCAATTTTTGGAATCTTGGCAACCCCTTTCAATGAAAGAGTTTCTCCCTAGTCACTGCTTAGGGCTACATCAAGAGGAGACAGAACATAGAGATAGAACGTGAAACTGCTTTATTGTGTCAAGTTTCAAGAAGCTAGCACAAACCGTGTTTGTTTAGAGTTCCACATACATCTATCAATATAGGAGAAAAGAGAGTGAAACGCCAAAATTCAAACTTTTACTGGAAACGAATGCATCAGCATAGAAGAACGATTTTGTGGAGATAGGTGGGCTTAGTGTACTGATCATTACCTGAAAGTATCATCCAGTTTGGGTGAAAAAAATAGCTGCTGAGATTACTGGAGACTCGCAATTTTTGGAATCTTGGCAACCCCTTTCAATGAAAGTGTTTCTCCCCAGTCACTCCGTAGGGCTACATCAATGGGAGACACAACATAGAGACAGAACGTGAAACTGCTTTATTGTGTCAAGTTACAAGAAGCTAGCACAAACCGTGTTTGATTTAGAGTTCCAAATACATCTATCAATATAGGAGAAAACAGAGTGAAACGCCAAAATTCGAACTGTTATGGCAAATGAACGCTTCAACATAGAAGAATGGAATTTGGGGAACCAAGTGGGCTTCGTGTACTGATCATTACCTGAAAGTATCATCCAGTTTGGGTTAAAAAATAGTTGCTGAGATTTCTGGAGTCTCGTAATTTTTGGAAGCTTGGCAACCCCTTTCAATGTAAGTGTTTCTCCCCAGTCACTGCTTAGGGCTACATCAAGAGGAAACAGAACATAGAGACAAAACGTGAAACTGCTTTATTGTGTCAGGTTTGAAGAAGCTAGCACAAACCGTGTTTGATTTAGAATTCCAAATGCATCTATCAATATAGGAGAAAACAGAGTGAAACGCCAAAATTCAAACTGTTACTGGAAATGAACGCTTCAACATAAAAGAACGAAATTTGTGGAACCAAGTGGGCTTAGAGTACTGATCATTACCTGAAAGTATCATCCAGTTTGGGTGAAAAAATAGTTGCTGAGATTTCTGGAGACTCGTAAATTTTGGAAGCTTGGCAACTCCTTTCAATGAAAGTGTTTCTCCCAAGTCACTGCTTAGGGTTACATCAAGAGGAAACAGAACATGGAGATAGAACGTGAAACTGCTTTATTGTGTCAAGTTTCAAGAGCCAGCACAAACCGTGTTTGATTTAGAGTTCCAAATACATCTATCAATATAGGAGAAAACAGAGTGAAACGCCAAAATTCGAACTGTTACTGCAAACGAACGCTTCAACATAGAAGAACGAAATTTGGGAAACCAAGTGGGCTTCGTGTACTGATCACTACCTGAAAGTATCATCCAGTTTGGGTTAAAAAATAGTTGCTGAGATTTCTGGAGTCTCGTAATTTTTGGAAGCTTGGCAACCCCTTTCAATGTAAGTGTTTCTCCCCAGTCACTGCTTAGGGCTACATCAAGAGGAGACAGAACATAGAGATAGAACATGAAACTGCTTTATTTTGTCAAGTTTCAAGAAGCTAGCACAAACCGTGTTTGATTTAGAGTTCCAAATACATCTATCAATATAGGAGAAAACAGAGTGAAACGCCAAAATTCAAACTTTTACTGGAAACGAACGCTTCAACATAGAAGAACGAAATTTGGGGAACCAAGTGGGCATAGTGTACTGATCATTACCTGAAATTATCATCCAGTTTGGGTGAAAAAATAGTTGCTGAGATTTCTGGAGACTCGCAATTTTTGGAATCTTGGCAACCCCTTTCAATGAAAGTGTTTCTCCCTAGTCACTGCTTAGGGCTACATCAAGAGGAGACAGAACATAGAGATAGAACGTGAAACTGCTTTATTGTGTCAAGTTTCAAGAAGCTAGCACACACCGTGTTTGTTTAGAGTTCCACATACATCTATCAATATAGGAGAAAAGAGAGTGAAACGCCAAAATTCAAACTTTTACTGGAAACGAATGCATCAGCATAGAAGAACGATTTTGTGGAGATAGGTGGGCTTAGTGTACTGATCATTACCTGAAAGTATCATCCAGTTTGGGTGAAAAAAATAGCTGCTGAGATTACTGGAGACTCGCAATTTTTGGAATCTTGGCAACCCCTTTCAATGAAAGTGTTTCTCCCCAGTCACTCCGTAGGGCTACATCAATGGGAGACAGAACATAGAGACAGAACTTGAAACTGCTTTATTGTGTCAAGTTACAAGAAGCTAGCACAAACCGTGTTTGATTTAGAGTTCCAAATACATCTATCAATATAGGAGAAAACAGAGTGAAACGCCAAAATTCGAACTGTTATGGCAAATGAACGCTTCAACATAGAAGAATGGAATTTGGGGAACCAAGTGGGCTTCGTGTACTGATCATTACCTGAAAGTATCATCCAGTTTGGGTTAAAAAATAGTTGCTGAGATTTCTGGAGTCTCGTAATTTTTGGAAGCTTGGCAACCCCTTTCAATGAAAGTGTTTCTCCCCAGTCACTGCTTAGGGCTACATCAAGAGGAAACAGAACATAGAGACAAAACGTGAAACTGCTTTATTGTGTCAAGTTTGAAAAAGCTAGCACAAACCGTGTTTGATTTAGAGTTCCAAATGCATCTATCAATATAGGAGAAAACAGAGTGAAACGCCAAAATTCAAACTGTTACTGGAAATGAACGCTTCAACATAAAAGAACAAAATTTGTGGAACCAAGTGGGCTTAGAGTACTGATCATTACCTGAAAGTATCATCCAGTTTGGGTGAAAAAATAGTTGCTGAGATTTCTGGAGACTCGTAAATTTTGGAAGCTTGGCAACTCCTTTCAATGAAAGTGTTTCTCCCAAGTCACTGCTTAGGGTTACATCAAGAGGAAACAGAACATAGAGATAGAACGTGAAACTGCTTTATTGTGTCAAGTTTCAAGAAGCTAGCACAAACCGTGTTTGATTTAGAGTTCCAAATACATCTATCAATATAGCAGAAAACAGAGTGAAACGCCAAAATTCGAACTGTTACTGCAAACGAACGCTTCAACATAGAAGAACGAAATTTGGGGAACCAAGTGGGCTTAGTGTACTGATCATTACCTGAAAGTATCATCCATTTTGGGTGAAAAAATAGTTGCTGAGATTTCTGGAGTCTCGTAATTTTTGGAAGCTTGGCAACCCCTTTCAATGAAAGTGTTTCTGCCAGACACTGCTTAGGGCTACATCAAGAGGAAACAGAACATAGAGATAGAACATGAAACTGCTTTATTGTGTCAAGTTTCAAGAAGCTAGCACAAACCGTGTTTGATTTAGAGTTCCAAATACATCTATCAATATAGGAGAAAACAGAGTGAAACGCCAAAATTCGAACTGTTATGGAAAACGAACGCTTCAACATAGAAGAATGAAATTTGGGGAACCAAGTGGGCTTCGTGTACTCATCATTACCTGAATGTATCATCCAGTTTGGGTGAAAAAATAGTTGCTGAGATTTCTGGAGTCTCGTAATTTTTGGAAGCTTGGCAACCCCTTTCAATGAAAGTGTTTCTCCCCAGTCACTGGTTAGGGCTACATCAAGAGGAGACAGAACATAGAGATAGAACATGAAACTGCTTTATTGTGTTAAGTTTCAAGAAGCTAGCACAAACCGTGTTTGATTTAGAGTTCCAAATACATCTATCAATATAGGAGAAAACAGAGTGAAACGCCAAATTTCAAACTGTTACTGGAAACGAACGCTTCAGCATAGAGGAACGAAATTTGTGGAGAAAATTGGGCTTAGTGTCCTGATCATTACCTGAAAATATCATCCAGTTTGGGTGAAAAAATAGTTGCTGAGATTTCTGGAGACTGGCAATTTTTGGAAGCTTGGCAACCACTTTCAATGTAAGTGTTTCTCCCCAGTCACTGCTTAGGGCTACATCAAGAGGAAACAGAACATGGAGACAGAACGTGAAACTGCTTTATTGTGTCATGTTTGAAGAAGCTAGCACAAACCGTGTTTGATTTAGAGTTCCAAGTACATCTATCAATATAGGAGAAAACAGAGTGAAACGCCAAAATTCAAACTGTTACTGGAAATGAACGCTTCAACATAGAAGAACGAAATTTGTGGAACCAAGTGGGCTTAGCGTACTGATCATTACCTGAAAGTATCATCCAGTTTGGGTGAAAAAATAGTTGCTGAGATTTCTGGAGACTCGTAAATTTTGGAAGCTTGGCAAATCCTTTCAATGAAAGTGTTTCTCCCCAGTCACTGCTTAGGGCTACATCAAGAGGAAACAGAACATAGAGACAGAACGTGAAACTGCTTTATTGTGTCAAGTTTGAAGAAGCTAGCACAAACCGTGTTTGATTCAGAGTTCCAAATACATCTATCAATATTGGAGAAAACAGAGTGAAACGCCAAATTTCAAACTGTTACTGGAAATGAACGCTTCATAGTAGAAGAACGAAATTTGTGGAACCAAGTGGGCTTAGCCTACTGATCATTACCTGAAAGTATCATCCAGTTTGGGTGAAAAAATAGTTGCTGAGATTTCTGGAGACTCGTAAATTTTGGAAGCTTGGCAAATCCTTTCAATGAAAGTGTTTCTCCCCAGTCACTGCTTAGGGCTACATCAAGAGGAAACAGAACATAGAGATAGAACGTGAAACTGCTATATTGTGTCAAGTTTCATGAAGCTAGCACAAACCGTGTTTGATTTAGAGTTCCAAATATATCTATCAATATAGGAGAAAACAGAGTGAAACGCCAAAATTCAAACTATTACTGGAAACGAACGCTTCAACATAGAAGAATGAAATTTGGGGAACCAAGTGGGCATAGTGTACTGATCATTACCTGAAAGTATCATCCAGTTTGGGTGAAAAAATTGTTGCTGAGATTTCTGGAGACTCGCAATTTTTGAAATCTTGGCAACCCCTTTCAATGAAAGTGTTTCTCCCTAGTCACTGCTCAGGGCTACATCAAGAGGAGACAGAACATAGAGATAGAACGTGATACTGCTTTATTGTGTCAAGTTTCAAGAAGCTAGCACAAACTGTGTTTGATTTAGAGTTCAAAATACATCTATCAATATAGGAGAAAGAGTGAAACGCCAAAATTCGAACTGTTATGGCAAACGAACGCTTCAACATAGAAGAACGAAATTTGGGGAACCAAGTGGGCTTCGTGTACTGATCATTACCTGAAAGAATCATCCAGTTTGGTTTAAAAAACTAGTTGCTGAGATTTCTGGAGTCTCGTAATTTTTGGAAGCTTGGCAACCCCTTTCAATGTAAGTGTTTCTCCCCAGTCACTGCTTAGGGCTACATCAAGAGGAGACAGAACATAGAGATAGAACATGAAACTGCTTTATTGTGTCAAGTTTCAAGAAGCTAGCACAAACCGTGTTTGATTTAGAGTTCCAAATACATCTATCAATATAGGAGAAAACAGAGTGAAACGCCAAAATCAAACTGTTACTGGAAACGAATGCTTTAACATAGAAGAACGAAATTTGTGGAGAAAAGTGGGCTTAGTGTACTGATCATTACCTGAAAGTATCATCCAGTTTGGGTGAAAAAATAGTTGCTGAGATTTCTGGAGACTCGCAATTTTTGGAATCTTGGCAACCCCTTTTCATGAAAGTGTTTCTCCCCAGTCACTGCTTAGGGCTACATCAAGAGGAGACAGAACATAGAGATAGAACATGAAACTGCTTTATTTTGTCAAGTTTCAAGAAGCTAGCACAAACCGTGTTTGATTTAGAGTTCCAAATACATCTATCAATATAGGAGAAAACAGAGTGAAACGCCAAAATTCAAACTTTTACTGGAAATGAACGCTTCAACATAGAAGAACGAAATTTGGGGAACCAAGTGGGCATAGTGTACTGATCATTACCTGAAATTATCATCCAGTTTGGGTGAAAAAATAGTTGCTGAGATTTCTGGAGACTCGCAATTTTTGGAATCTTGGCATCCCCTTTCAATGAAAGTGTTTCCCCTAGTCACTGCTTAGGGCTACATCAAGAGGAGACATAACATAGAGATAGAACGTGAAACTGCTTTATTTTGTCAAGTTTCAAGAAGCTAGCACAAACCGTGTTTGTTTAGAGTTCCACATACATCTATCAATATAGGAGAAAAGAGAGTGAAACGCCAAAATTCAAACATTTACTGGAAACGAATGCATCAGCATTGAAGAATGATTTTGTGGTGATAGGTGGGCTTAGTGTACTGATCATTACCTGAAAGTATCATCCAGTTTGGGTGAAAAAAATAGCTGCTGAGATTACTGGATTCTCGCAATTTTTGGAATCTTGGCAACCCCTTTCAATGAAAGTGTTTCTCCCCAGTCACTCCGTAGGGCTACATCAATGGGAGACAGAACATAGAGACAGAACGTGAAACTGCTTTATTGTGTCAAGTTACAAGAAACTAGCACAAACCGTGTTTGATTTAGAGTTCCAAATACATCTATCAATATAGGAGAAAACAGAGTGAAACGCCAAAATTCGAACTGTGATGGCAAATGAACGCTTCAACATAGAAGAATGGAATTTGGGGAACCAAGTGGGCTTCGTGTACTGATCATTACCTGAAAGTATCATCCAGTTTGGGTTAAAAAATAGTTGCTGAGATTTCTGGAGTCTCGTAATTTTTGGAAGCTTGGCAACCCCTTTCAATGTAAGTGTTTCTCCCCAGTCACTGCTTAGGGCTACATCAAGAGGAAACAGAACATAGAGACAAAACGTGAAACTGCTTTATTGTGTCAAGTTTGAAGAAGCTAGCACAAACCGTGTTTGATTTAGAGTTCCAAATGCATCTATCAATATAGGAGAAAACAGAGTGAAACGCCAAAATTCAAACTGTTACTGGAAATGAACGCTTCAACATAAAAGAACAAAATTTGTGGAACCAAGTGGGCTTAGAGTACTGATCATTACCTGAAAGTATCATCCAGTTTGGGTGAAAAAATAGTTGCTGAGATTTCTGGAGACTCGTAAATTTTGGAAGCTTGGCAACTCCTTTCAATGAAAGTGTTTCTCCCAAGTCACTGCTTAGGGTTACATAAAAAGGAAACAGAACATAGAGATAGAACGTGAAACTGCTTTATTGTGTCAAGTTTCAAGAAGCTAGCACAAACCGTGTTTGATTTAGAGTTCCAAATACATCTATCAATATAGCAGAAAACAGAGTGAAACGCCAAAATTCGAACTGTTACTGCAAACGAACGCTTCAACATAGAAGAAAGAAATTTGGGGAAAAAAGTGGGCTTAGTGTACTGATCATTACCTGAAAGTATCATCCAGTTTGGGTGAAAAAATAGTTGCTGAGATTTCTGGAGTCTCGTAATTTTTGGAAGCTTGGCAACCCCTTTCAATGAAAGTGTTTCTCCCCAGTCACTGGTTAGGGCTACATCAAGAGGAGACAGAACATAGAGATAGAACATGAAACTGCTTTATTGTGTTAAGTTTCAAGAAGCTAGCACAAACCGTGTTTGATTTATAGTTCCAAATACATCTATCAATATAGGAGAAAACAGAGTGAAACGCCAAAATTCAAACTGTTACTGGAAACGAACGCTTCAGCATAGAGGAACGAAATTTGTGGAGAAAATTGGGCTTAGTGTCCTGATCATTACCTGAAAGTATCATCCAGTTTGGGTGAAAAAATAGTTGCTGAGATTTCTGGAGACTGGCAATTTTTGGAAGCTTGGAAACCACTTTCAATGTAAGTGTTTCTCCCCAGTTACTGCTTAGGGCTACATCAAGAGGAAACAGAACATAGAGACAGAACATGAAACTGCTTTATTGTGTCAAGTTTGAAGAAGCTAGCACAAACCGTGTTTGATTTAGAGTTCCAAATGCATCTATCAATATAGGAGAAAACAGAGTGAAACGCCAAAATTCAAACTGTTACTGGAAATGAACGCTTCAACATAAAAGAACAAAATTTGTGGAACCAAGTGGGCTTAGAGTACTGATCATTACCTGAAAGTATCATCCAGTTTGGGTGAAAAAATAGTTGTTGAGATTTCTGGAGACTCGTAAATTTTGGAAGCTTGGCAACTCCTTTCAATGAAAGTGTTTCTCCCAAGTCACTGCTTAGGGTTACATAAAAAGGAAACAGAACATAGAGATAGAACGTGAAACTGCTTTATTGTGTCAAGTTTCAAGAAGCTAGCACAAACCGTGTTTGATTTAGATTTCCAAATACATCTATCAATATAGCAGAAAACAGAGTGAAACGCCAAAATTCGAACTGTTACTCCAAACGAACGCTGCAACATAGAAGAACGAAATTTGGGGAACCAAGTGGGCTTAGTGTACTGATCATTACCTGAAAGTATCATCCAGTTTGGGTGAAAAAATAGTTGCTGAGATTTCTGGAGTCTCGTAATTTTTGGAAGCTTGGCAACCCCTTTCAATGAAAGTGTTTCTGCCAGACACTGCTTAGGGCTACAACAAGAGGAAACAGAACTTAGAGATAGAACATGAAACTGCTTTATTGTGTCAAGTTTCAAGAAGCTAGCACAAACCGTGTTTGATTTAGAGTTCCAAATACATCTATCAATATAGGAGAAAACAGAGTGAAACGCCAAAATTCGAACTGTTATGGCAAACGAACGCTTCAACATAGAAGAATGAAACTTGGGGAACCAAGTGGGCTTCGTGTACTCATCATTACCTGAAAGTATCATCCAGTTTGGGTGAAAAAATAGTTGCTGAGATTTCTGGAGTCTCGTAATTTTTGGAAGCTTGGCAAGCCCTTTCAATGAAAGTGTTTCTCCCCAGTCACTGGTTAGGGCTACATCAAGAGGAGACAGAACATAGAGATAGAACATGAAACTGTTTTATTGTGTTAAGTTTCAAGAAGCTAGCACAAACCGTGTTTGATTTATAGTTCCAAATACATCTATCAATATAGGAGAAAACAGAGTGAAACGCCAAAATTCAAACTGTTACTGGAAACGAACGCTTCAGCATAGAGGAACGAAATTTGTGGAGAACATTGGGCTTAGTGTCCTGATCATTACCTGAAAGTATCATCCAGTTTGGGTGAAAAAATAGTTGCTGAGATTTCTGGAGACTCGTAAATTTTTGAAGCTTGGCAAATCCTTTCAATGAAAGTGTTTCTTCCCAGTCACTGCTTAGGGCTACATCAAGAGGAAACAGAACATAGAGATAGAACGTGAAACTGCTATATTGTGTCAAGTTTCATGAAGCTAGCACAAACCGTGTTTGATTCAGAGTTCCAAATACATCTATCAATATAGGAGAAAACAGAGTGAAACGCCAAAATTCGAACAGTTACTGCAAACGAACGCTTCAACATAGAGGAACGAAATTTGGGGAACCAAGTGGGCTTAGTGTACTGATCATTACCTGAAAGTATCATCCAGTTTGGGTGAAAAAATAGTTGCTGAGATTTCTGGAGTCTCGTAATTTTTGGAAGCTTGGCAACCCCTTTCAATGAAAGTGTTTCTCCCCAGTCACTGGTTAGGGCTACATCAAGAGGAGACAGAACATAAAGATAGAACATGAAACTGTTTTATTGTGTCAAGTTTCAAGAAGCTAGCACAAACCGTGTTTGATTTAGAGTTTTAAATACTTCTATCAATATAGGAGAAAACAGAGTGAAACGCCAAAATTCAAACTGTTACTGGAAACGAACGCTTCAACATAGAAGAACGAAATTTGTGGAGAAAATTGGGCTTAGTGTCCTGATCATTACCTGAAAGTATCATCCAGTTTGGGTGAAAAAATAGTTGCTGAGATTTCTGGAGACTCGCAATTTTTGGAAGCTTGGCAACCACTTTCAATGTAAGTGTTTCTCCCCAGTTACTGATTAGGGCTACATCAAGAGGAAACAGAACATAGAGACAGAACGTGAAACTGCTTTATTGTGTCAAGTTTGAAGAAGCTAGCACAAACCGTGTTTGATTTAGAGTTCCAAGTACATCTATCAATATAGGAGAAAACAGAGTGAAACGCCAAAATTCAAACTGTTACTGGAAATGAACGCTTCAACATAGAAGAACGAAATTTGTGGAACCAAGTGGGCTTAGCGTACTGATCATTACCTGAAAGTATCATCCAGTTTGGGTGAAAAAATAGTTGCTGAGATTTCTGGAGACTCGTAAATTTTGGAAGCTTGGCAAATCCTTTCAATGAAAGTGTTTCTCCCCAGTCACTGCTTAGGGCTACATCAAGAGGAAACAGAACATAGAGATAGAACGTGAAACTGCTATATTGTGTCAAGTTTCATGAAGCTAGTACAAACCGTGTTTGATTTAGAGTTCCAAATACATCTATCAATGTAGGAGAAAACAGAGTGAAACGCCAAAATTCGAACTGTTATGGCAAACGAACGCTTCAACATAGAAGAATGAAATTTGGGGAACCAAGTGGGCTTCGTGTTCTGATCATTACCTGAAAGTATCATCCAGTTTGGGTTAAAAAATAGTTGCTGAGATTTCTGGAGTCTCGTAATTTTTGGAATCTTGGCAACCCCTTTCAATGAAAGTGTTTCTCCCCAGTCACTGCTTAGGGCTACATCAAGAGGAGACAGAACATAGAGATAGAACATGAAACTGCTTTATTGTGTCAAGTTTCAAGAAGCTAGCACAATCCGTGTTTGATTTAGAGTTCCAAATACATCTATCAATATAGGAGAAAACAGAGTGAAATGCCAAAATTAAAACTGTTACTGGAAACGAACGCTTCAGCATAGAAGAACGAAATTTGTGGAGAAAATTGGGCTTAGTGTCCTGATCATTACCTGAAAGTATCATCCAGTTTGGGTGAAAAAATAGTTGCTGAGATTTCTGGAGACTGGCAATTTTTGGAAGCTTGGCAACCCCTTTCAATGTAAGTGTTTCTCCCCAGTCACTGCTTAGGGCTACATCAAGAGGAAACAGAATATAGAGACAGAACGTGAAACTGCTTTATTGTGTCAAGTTTGAAGAAGCTAGCACAAACCGTGTTTGATTTAGAGTTCCAAATACATCTATCAATATAGGAGAAAACAGAGTAAAACGCCAAAATTCAAACTGTTACTGGAAATGAACGCTTCAACATAGAAGAACGAAATTTGTGGAACCAAGTGGGCTTAGCGTACTGATCATTACCTGAAAGTATCATCCAGTTTGGGTGAAAAAATAGTTGCTGAGATTTCTGGAGACTCGTAAATTTTGGAAGCTTGGCAAATCCTTTCAATGAAAGTGTTTCTCCCCAGTCACTGCTTAGGGCTACATCAAGAGGAAACAGAACATAGAGATAGAACGTGAAACTGCTATATTGTGTCAAGTTTCATGAAGCTAGCACAAACCGTGTTTGCTTTAGAGTTCCAAATACATCTATCAATATAGGAGAAAACAGAGTGAAACGCCAAAATTCGAACAGTTACTGCAAACGAACGCTTCAACATAGAAGAACGAAATTTGGGGAACCAAGTGGGCTTAGTGTACTGATCATTACCTGAAAGTATCATCCAGTTTGGGTGAAAAAATAGTTGCTGAGATTTCTGGAGTCTCGTAATTTTTGGAAGCTTGGCAACCCCTTTCAATGAAAGTGTTTCTCCCCAGTCACTGCTTAGGTATACATGAAGAGGAGACAGAACATAAAGATAGAACATGAAACTGTTTTATTGTGTCAAGTTTCAAGAAGCTAGCACAAACCGTGTTTGATTTAGAGTTTTAAATACATCTATCAATATAGGAGAAAACAGAGTGAAACGCCAAAATTCAAACTGTTACTGGAAACGAACGCTTCAACATAGAAGAACGAAATTTGTGGAGAAAATTGGGCTTAGTGTCCTGATCATTACCTGAAAGTATCATCCAGTTTGGGTGAAAAAATAGTTGCTGAGATTTCTGGAGACTCGCAATTTTTGGAAGCTTGGCAACCACTTTCAATGTAAGTGTTTCTCCCCAGTTACTGCTTAGGGCTACATCAAGAGGAAACAGAACATAGAGACAGAACGTGAAACTGCTTTATTGTGTCAAGTTTGAAGAAGCTAGCACAAACCGTGTTTGATTTAGAGTTCCAAGTACACCTATCAATACAGGAGAAAACAGAGTGAAACGCCAAAATTCAAACTGTTACTGGAAATGAACGCTTCAACATAGAAGAACGAAATTTGTGGAACCAAGTGGGCTTAGCGTACTGATCATTACCTGAAAGTATCATCCAGTTTGGGTGAAAAAATAGTTGCTGAGATTTCTGGAGTCTCCTAATTTTTGGAAGCTTGGCAACCCCTTTCAATGAAAGTGTTTCTCCCCAGTCACTGCTTAGGTATACATGAAGAGGAGACAGAACATAAAGATAGAACATGAAACTGTTTTATTGTGTCAAGTTTCAAGAAGCTAGCACAAACCGTGTTTGATTTAGAGTTCCAAATACATCTATCAATATTGGAGAAAACAGAGTGAAACGCCAAAATTCAAACTGCTACTGGAAATGAACGCTTCAACATAGAAGAACGAAATTTGTGGAACCAAGAGGGCTTAGCATACTGATCATTACCTGAAAGTATCATCCAGGTTGGGTGAAAAAATAGTTGCTGAGATTTCTGGAGACTCGTAAATTTTGGAAGCTTGGCACCTCCTTTCAATGAAAGTGTTTCTCCCCAGTCACTGCTTAGGGCTACATCAAGAGGAAACAGAACATAGAGATAGAACGTGAAACTGCTTTATTGTGTCAAGTTTGAAGAAGCTAGCACAAACCGTGTTTGATTTAGAGTTCCAAATACATCTATCAATATAGGAGAAAACAGAGTGAAACGCCAAAATTAAAACTGTTACTGGAAACGAACGCTTCAGCATAGAAGAACGAAATTTGTGGAGAAAATTGGGCTTAGTGTCCTGATCATTACCTGAAAGTATCATCCAGTTTGGGTGAAAAAATAGTTGCTGAGATTTCTGGAGACTGGCAATTTTTGGAAGCTTGGCAACCCCTTTCAATGTAAGTGTTTCTCCCCAGTCACTGCTTAGGGCTACATCAAGAGGAAACAGAATATAGAGACAGAACGTGAAACTGCTTTATTGTGTCAAGTTTGAAGAAGCTAGCACAAACCGTGTTTGATTTAGAGTTCCAAATACATCTATCAATATAGGAGAAAACAGAGTGAAACGCCAAAATTCAAACTGTTACTGGAAATGAACGCTTCAACATAGAAGAACGAAATTTGTGGAACCAAGTGGGCTTAGCGTACTGATCATTACCTGAAAGTATCATCCAGTTTGGGTGAAAAAATAGTTGCTGAGATTTCTGGAGACTCGTAAATTTTGGAAGCTTGGCAAATCCTTTCAATGAAAGTGTTTCTCCCCAGTCACTGCTTAGGGCTACATCAAGAGGAAACAGAACATAGAGATAGAACGTGAAACTGCTATATTGTGTCAAGTTTCATGAAGCTAGCACAAACCGTGTTTGATTTAGAGTTCCAAATACATCTATCAATATAGGAGAAAACAGAGTGAAACGCCAAAATTCGAACAGTTACTGCAAACGAACGCTTCAACATAGAAGAACGAAATTTGGGGAACCAAGTGGGCTTAGTGTACTGATCATTACCTGAAAGTATCATCCAGTTTGGGTGAAAAAATAGTTGCTGAGATTTCTGGAGTCTCGTAATTTTTGGAAGCTTGGCAACCCCTTTCAATGAAAGTGTTTCTCCCCAGTCACTGCTTAGGTATACATGAAGAGGAGACAGAACATAAAGATAGAACATGAAACTGTTTTATTGTGTCAAGTTTCAAGAAGCTAGCACAAACCGTGTTTGATTTAGAGTTTTAAATACATCTATCAATATAGGAGAAAACAGAGTGAAACGCCAAAATTCAAACTGTTACTGGAAACGAACGCTTCAACATAGAAGAACGAAATTTGTGGAGAAAATTGGGCTTAGTGTCCTGATCATTACCTGAAAGTATCATCCAGTTTGGGTGAAAAAATAGTTGCTGAGATTTCTGGAGACTCGCAATTTTTGGAAGCTTGGCAACCACTTTCAATGTAAGTGTTTCTCCCCAGTTACTGCTTAGGGCTACATCAAGAGGAAACAGAACATAGAGACAGAACGTGAAACTGCTTTATTGTGTCAAGTTTGAAGAAGCTAGCACAAACCGTGTTTGATTTAGAGTTCCAAGTACACCTATCAATATAGGAGAAAACAGAGTGAAACGCCAAAATTCAAACTGTTACTGGAAATGAACGCTTCAACATAGAAGAACGAAATTTGTGGAACCAAGTGGGCTTAGCGTACTGATCATTACCTGAAAGTATCATCCAGTTTGGGTGAAAAAATAGTTGCTGAGATTTCTGGAGTCTCCTAATTTTTGGAAGCTTGGCAACCCCTTTCAATGAAAGTGTTTCTCCCCAGTCACTGCTTAGGTATACATGAAGAGGAGACAGAACATAAAGATAGAACATGAAACTGTTTTATTGTGTCAAGTTTCAAGAAGCTAGCACAAACCGTGTTTGATTTAGAGTTCCAAATACATCTATCAATATTGGAGAAAACAGAGTGAAACGCCAAAATTCAAACTGTTACTGGAAATGAACGCTTCAACATAGAAGAACGAAATTTGTGGAACCAAGAGGGCTTAGCATACTGATCATTACCTGAAAGTATCATCCAGGTTGGGTGAAAAAATAGTTGCTGAGATTTCTGGAGACTCGTAAATTTTGGAAGCTTGGCACCTCCTTTCAATGAAAGTGTTTCTCCCCAGTCACTGCTTAGGGCTACATCAAGAGGAAACAGAACATAGAGATAGAACGTGAAACTGCTTTATTGTGTCAAGTTTGAAGAAGCTAGCACAAACCGTGTTTGATTTAGAGTTCCAAATACATCTATCAATATAGGAGAAAACAGAGTGTAACGCCAAAATTAAAACTGTTACTGGAAACGAACGCTTCAGCATAGAAGAACGAAATTTGTGGAGAAAATTGGGCTTAGTGTCCTGATCATTACCTGAAAGTATCATCCAGTTTGGGTGAAAAAATAGTTGCTGAGATTTCTGGAGTCTCCTAATTTTTGGAAGCTTGGCAACCCCTTTCAATGAAAGTGTTTCTCCCCAGTCACTGCTTAGGTATACATGAAGAGGAGACAGAACATAAAGATAGAACATGAAACTGTTTTATTGTGTCAAGTTTCAAGAAGCTAGCACAAACCGTGTTTGATTTAGAGTTCCAAATACATCTATCAATATTGGAGAAAACAGAGTGAAACGCCAAAATTCAAACTGTTACTGGAAATGAACGCTTCAACATAGAAGAACGAAATTTGTGGAACCAAGAGGGCTTAGCATACTGATCATTACCTGAAAGTATCATCCAGGTTGGGTGAAAAAATAGTTGCTGAGATTTCTGGAGACTCGTAAATTTTGGAAGCTTGGCACCTCCTTTCAATGAAAGTGTTTCTCCCCAGTCACTGCTTAGGGCTACATCAAGAGGAAACAGAACATAGAGATAGAACGTGAAACTGCTTTATTGTGTCAAGTTTGAAGAAGCTAGCACAAACCGTGTTTGATTTAGAGTTCCAAATACATCTATCAATATAGGAGAAAACAGAGTGTAACGCCAAAATTAAAACTGTTACTGGAAACGAACGCTTCAGCATAGAAGAACGAAATTTGTGGAGAAAATTGGGCTTAGTGTCCTGATCATTACCTGAAAGTATCATCCAGTTTGGGTGAAAAAATAGTTGCTGAGATTTCTGGAGACTGGCAATTTTTGGAAGCTTGGCAACCCCTTTCAATGTAAGTGTTTCTCCCCAGTCACTGCTTAGGGCTACATCAAGAGGAAACAGAATATAGAGACAGAACGTGAAACTGTTTTATTGTGTCAAGTTTCAAGAAGCTAGCACAAACCGTGTTTGATTTAGAGTTTTAAATACATCTATCAATATAGGAGAAAACAGAGTGAAACGCCAAAATTCAAACTGTTACTGGAAACGAACGCTTCAACATAGAAGAACGAAATTTGTGGAGAAAATTGGGCTTAGTGTCCTGATCATTACCTGAAAGTATCATCCAGTTTGGGTGAAAAAATAGTTGCTGAGATTTCTGGAGACTCGTAAATTTTTGAAGCTTGGCAAATCCTTTCAATGAAAGTGTTTCTTCCCAGTCACTGCTTAGGGCTACATCAAGAGGAAACAGAACATAGAGATAGAACGTGAAACTGCTATATTGTGTCAAGTTTCATGAAGCTAGCACAAACCGTGTTTGATTTAGAGTTCCAAATACATCTATCAATATAGGAGAAAACAGAGTGAAACGCCAAAATTCGAACAGTTACTGCAAACGAACGCTTCAACATAGAAGAACGAAATTTGGGGAACCAAGTGGGCTTAGTGTACTGATCATTACCTGAAAGTATCATCCAGTTTGGGTGAAAAAATAGTTGCTGAGATTTCTGGAGTCTCGTAATTTTTGGAAGCTTGGCAACCCCTTTCAATGAAAGTGTTTCTCCCCAGTCACTGCTTAGGTATACATGAAGAGGAGACAGAACATAAAGATAGAACATGAAACTGTTTTATTGTGTCAAGTTTCAAGAAGCTAGCACAAACCGTGTTTGATTTAGAGTTTTAAATACATCTATCAATATAGGAGAAAACAGAGTGAAACGCCAAAATTCAAACTGTTACTGGAAACGAACGCTTCAACATAGAAGAACGAAATTTGTGGAGAAAATTGGGCTTAGTGTCCTGATCATTACCTGAAAGTATCATCCAGTTTGGGTGAAAAAATAGTTGCTGAGATTTCTGGAGACTCGCAATTTTTGGAAGCTTGGCAACCACTTTCAATGTAAGTGTTTCTCCCCAGTTACTGATTAGGGCTACATCAAGAGGAAACAGAACATAGAGACAGAACGTGAAACTGCTTTATTGTGTCAAGTTTGAAGAAGCTAGCACAAACCGTGTTTGATTTAGAGTTCCAAGTACATCTATCAATATAGGAGAAAACAGAGTGAAACGCCAAAATTCAAACTGTTACTGGAAATGAACGCTTCAACATAGAAGAACGAAATTTGTGGAACCAAGTGGGCTTAGCGTACTGATCATTACCTGAAAGTATCATCCAGTTTGGGTGAAAAAATAGTTGCTGAGATTTCTGGAGTCTCCTAATTTTTGGAAGCTTGGCAACCCCTTTCAATGAAAGTGTTTCTCCCCAGTCACTGCTTAGGTATACATGAAGAGGAGACAGAACATAAAGATAGAACATGAAACTGTTTTATTGTGTCAAGTTTCAAGAAGCTAGCACAAACCGTGTTTGATTTAGAGTTCCAAATACATCTATCAATATTGGAGAAAACAGAGTGAAACGCCAAAATTCAAACTGTTACTGGAAATGAACGCTTCAACATAGAAGAACGAAATTTGTGGAACCAAGAGGGCTTAGCATACTGATCATTACCTGAAAGTATCATCCAGGTTGGGTGAAAAAATAGTTGCTGAGATTTCTGGAGACTCGCAATTTTTGGAATCTTGACAACCCCTTTCAATTAAAGTGTTTCTCCCTAGTCACTGCTTAGGGCTACATCAAGAGGAGACAGAACATAGAGATAGAACGTGAAACTGCTGTATTGTGTCAAGTTTCAAGAAGCTAGCACTAACCGTGTTTAATTTAGAGTTCCAAATACAACTATCAATATAGGAGAAAACAGAGTGAAACGCTAAAATTCGAACTGTTACTGCAAATGAACGCTTCAACATAGAAGAACGAAATTTGGGGAACCAAGTGGGCTTAGTGTACTGATCATTACCTGACAGTATCATCCAGTTTGGGTGAAAAAATAGTTGCTGAGATTTCTGGAGTCTCGTAATTTTTGGAATCTTGGCAACCCCTTTCAATGAAAGTGTTTCTCCCCAGTCACTGCTTAGGGCTACATCAAGAGGAGACAGAACATAGAGATAGAACATGAAACTGCTTTATTGTGTCAAGTTTCAAGAAGCTAGCAAAAACCGTGTTTGATTTAGAGTTCCAAATACATCTATCAATATAGGAGAAAACAGAGTGAAACGCCAAAATTAAAACTGTTACTGGAAACGAACGCTTCAGCATAGAAGAACGAAATTTGTGGAGAAAATTGGGCTTAGTGTCCTGATCATTACCTGAAATTATCATCCAGTTTTTGTGAAAAAATAGTTGCTGAGATTTCTGGAGACTGGCAATTTTTGGAAGCTTGGCAACCCCTTTCAATGTAAGTGTTTCTCCCCAGTCACTGCTTAGGGCTACATCAAGAGGAAACAGAATATAGAGACAGAACGTGAAACTGCTTTATTGTGTCAAGTTTGAAGAAGCTAGCACAAACCGTGTTTGATTTAGAGTTCCAAATACATCTATCAATATAGGAGAAAACAGAGTAAAACGCCAAAATTCAAACTGTTACTGGAAATGAACGCTTCAACATAGAAGAACGAAATTTGTGGAACCAAGAGGGCTTAGCGTACTGATCATTACCTGAAAGTATCATCCAGGTTGGGTGAAAAAATAGTTGCTGAGATTTCTGGAGACTCGTAAATTTTGGAAGCTTGGCACCTCCTTTCAATGAAAGTGTTTCTCCCCAGTCACTGCTTAGGGCTACATCAAGAGGAAACAGAACATAGAGATAGAACGTGAAACTGCTTTATTGTGTCAAGTTTGAAGAAGCTAGCACAAACCGTGTTTGATTTAGAGTTCCAAATACATCTATCAATATAGGAGAAAACAGAGTGAAACGCCAAAATTCGAACAGTTACTGCAAACGAACGCTTCAACATAGAAGAACGAAATTTGGGGAACCAAGTGGGCATAGTGTACTGATCATTACCTGAAAGTATCATCCAGTTTGGGTGAAAAAATAATTGCTGAGATTTCTGGAGACTCGCAATTTTTGGAATCTTGACAACCCCTTTCAATTAAAGTGTTTCTCCCTAGTCACTGCTTAGGGCTACATCAAGAGGAGACAGAACATAGAGATAGAACGTGAAACTGCTGTATTGTGTCAAGTTTCAAGAAGCTAGCACTAACCGTGTTTAATTTAGAGTTCCAAATACATCTATCAATATAGGAGAAAACAGAGTGAAACGCTAAAATTCGAACTGTTACTGCAAATGAACGCTTCAACATAGAAGAACGAAATTTGGGGAACCAAGTGGGCTTAGTGTACTGATCATTACCTGACAGTATCATCCAGTTTGGGTGAAAAAATAGTTGCTGAGATTTCTGGAGTCTCGTAATTTTTGGAATCTTGGCAACCCCTTTCAATGAAAGTGTTTCTCCCCAGTCACTGCTTAGGGCTACATCAAGAGGAGACAGAACATAGAGATAGAACATGAAACTGCTTTATTGTGTCAAGTTTCAAGAAGCTAGCACAAACCGTGTTTGATTTAGAGTTCCAAATACATCTATCTATATAGGAGAAAACAGAGTGAAACGCCAAAATTAAAACTGTTACTGGAAACGAACGCTTCAGCATAGAAGAACGAAATTTGTGGAGAAAATTGGGCTTAGTGTCCTGATCATTACCTGAAAGTATCATCCAGTTTGGGTGAAAAAATAGTTGCTGAGATTTCTGGAGACTGGCAATTTTTGGAAACTTGGCAACCCCTTTCAATGTAAGTGTTTCTCCCCAGTCACTGCTTAGGGCTACATCAAGAGGAAACAGAATATAGAGACAGAACGTGAAACTGCTTTATTGTGTCAAGTTTGAAGAAGCTAGCACAAACCGTGTTTGATTTAGAGTTCCAAATACATCTATCAATATAGGAGAAAACAGAGTGAAACGCCAAAATTCAAACTGTTACTGGAAATGAACGCTTCAACATAGAAGAACGAAATTTGTGGAACCAAGTGGGCTTAGCGTACTGATCATTACCTGAAAGTATCATCCAGTTTGGGTGAAAAAATAGTTGCTGAGATTTCTGGAGACTCGTAAATTTTTGAAGCTTGGCAAATCCTTTCAATGAAAGTGTTTCTCCCCAGTCACTGCTTAGGGCTACATCAAGAGGAAACAGAAAATAGAGATAGAACGTGAAACTGCTATATTGTGTCAAGTTTCATGAAGCTAGCACAAACCGTGTTTGATTTAGAGTTCCAAATACATCTATCAATATAGGAGAAAACAGAGTGAAACGCCAAAATTCGAACAGTTACTGCAAACGAACGCTTCAACATAGAAGAACGAAATTTGGGGAACCAAGTGGGCTTAGTGTACTGATCATTACCTGACAGTATCATCCAGTTTGGGTGAAAAAATAGTTGCTGAGATTTCTGGAGTCTCGTAATTTTTGGAAGCTTGGCAACCCCTTTCAATGAAAGTGTTTCTCCCCAGTCACTGCTTAGGTATACATGAAGAGGAGACAGAACATAAAGATAGAACATGAAACTGTTTTATTGTGTCAAGTTTCAAGAAGCTAGCACAAACCATGTTTGATTTAGAGTTTTAAATACATCTATCAATATAGGAGAAAACAGAGTGAAACGCCAAAATTCAAACTGTTACTGGAAACGAACGCTTCAACATAGAAGAACGAAATTTGTGGAGAAAATTGGGCTTAGTGTCCTGATCATTACCTGAAAGTATCATCCAGTTTGGGTGAAAAAATAGTTGCTGAGATTTCTGGAGACTCGCAATTTTTGGAAGCTTGGCAACCACTTTCAATGTAAGTGTTTCTCCCCAGTCACTGCTTAGGGCTACATCAAGAGGAAACAGAACATAGAGACAGAACGTGAAACTGCTTTATTGTGTCAAGTTTGAAGAAGCTAGCACAAACCGTGTTTGATTTAGAGTTCCAAATACATCTATCAATATAGGAGAAAACAGAGTAAAACGCCAAAATTCAAACTGTTACTGGAAATGAACGCTTCAACATAGAAGAACGAAATTTGTGGAACCAAGAGGGCTTAGCGTACTGATCATTACCTGAAAGTATCATCCAGTTTGGGTGAAAAAATAGTTGCTGAGATTTCTGGAGACTCGTAAATTTTGGAAGCTTGGCAGCTCCTTTCAATGAAAGAGTTTCTCCCCAGTCACTGCTTAGGGCTACATCAAGAGGAAACAGAACATAGAGATAGACCGTGAAACTGCTTTATTGTGTCAAGTTTCAAGAAGCTAGCACAAACCGTGTTTGATTTAGAGTTCCAAATACATCTATCAATATAGGAGTAAACAGAGTGAAACGCCAAAATTCAAAATTTACTGGAAACGACCGCTTCAACATAGAAGAACGAAATTTGGGGAACCAAGTGGGCATAGTGTACTGATCATTACCTGAAAGTATCATCCAGTTTGGGTGAAAAAATAGTTGCTGAGATTTCTGGAGACTCGCAATTTTTGGAAGCTTGGCAACCCCTTTCAATGAAAGTGTTTCTCCCCAGTCACTGCTTAGGGCTACATCAAGAGGAAAGAGAATATAGAGACAGAACGTGAAACTGCTTTATTGTGTCAAGTTTGAAGAAGCTAGCACAAACCGTGTTTGATTCAGAGTTCCAAATACATCTATCAATATTGGAGAAAACAGAGTGAAACGCCAAAATTCAAACTGTTACTGGAAATGAACGCTTCAACATAGAAGAATGAAATTTGTGGAACCAAGTGGGCTTAGCGTACTGATCATTACCTGAAAGTATCATCCAGTTTGGGTGAAAAAATAGTTGCTGAGATTTCTGGAGACTCGCAATTTTTGGAATCTTGGCAACCCCTTTTCATGAAAGTGTTTCTCCCCAGTCACTGCTTAGGGCTACATCAAGAGGAGACAGAACATAGAGATAGAAGGTGAATCTGCTTTATTGTGTCAAGTTTCAAGAGCCAGCACAAACCGTGTTTGATTTAGAGTTCCAAATACATCTATCAATATAGGAGAAAACAGAGTGAAACGCCAAAATTCGAACTGTTACTGCAAACGAACGCTTCAACATAGAAGAACGAAATTTGGGAAAACAAGTGGGCTTCGTGTACTGATCACTACCTGAAAGTATCATCCAGTTTGGGTTAAAAAATAGTTGCTGAGATTTCTGGAGTCTCGTAATTTTTGGAAGCTTGGCAACCCCTTTCAATGTAAGTGTTTCTCCCCAGTCACTGCTTAGGGCTACATCAAGAGGAGACAGAACATAGAGATAGAACATGAAACTGCTTTATTTTGTCAAGTTTCAAGAAGCTAGCACAAACCGTGTTTGATTTAGAGTTCCAAATACATCTATCAATATAGGAGAAAACAGAGTGAAACGCCAAAATTCAAACTTTTACTGGAAACGAACGCTTCAACATAGAAGAACGAAATTTGGGGAACCAAGTGGGCATAGTGTACTGATCATTACCTGAAATTATCATCCAGTTTGGGTGAAAAAATAGTTGCTGAGATTTCTGGAGACTCGCAATTTTTGGAATCTTGGCAACCCCTTTCAATGAAAGTGTTTCTCCCTAGTCACTGCTTAGGGCTACATCAAGAGGAGACAGAACATAGAGATAGAACGTGAAACTGCTTTATTGTGTCAAGTTTCAAGAAGCTAGCACAAACCGTGTTTGTTTAGAATTCCACATACATCTATCAATATAGGAGAAAAGAGAGTGAAACGCCAAAATTCAAACATTTACTGGAAACGAATGCATCAGCATAGAAGAATGATTTTGTGGAGATAGGTGGGCTTAGTGTACTGATCATTACCTGAAAGTATCATCCAGTTTGGGTGAAAAAAATAGCTGCTGAGATTTCTGGAGACTCGCAATTTTTGGAATCTTGGCAACCCCTTTCAATGAAAGTGTTTCTCCCCAGTCACTCCGTAGGGCTACATCAATGGGAGACAGAACATAGAGACAGAACGTGAAACTGCTTTATTGTGTCAAGTTACTAGAAACTAGCACAAACCGTGTTTGATTTAGAGTTCCAAATACATCTATCAATATAGGAGAAAACAGAGTGAAACGCCAAAATTCGAACTGTTATGGCAAATGAACGTTTCAACATAGAAGAATGGAATTTGGGGAACCAAGTGGGCTTCGTGTACTGATCATTACCTGAAAGTATCATCCAGTTTGGGTTAAAAAATAGTTGCTGAGATTTCTGGAGTCTCGTAATTTTTGGAATCTTGGCAACCCCTTTCAATGAAAGTGTATCTCCCCAGTCACTGCTTAGGGCTACATCAAGAGGAGACAGAACATAGAGACAAAACGTGAAACTGCTTTATTGTGTCAAGTTTGAAGAAGCTAGCACAAACCGTGTTTGATTTAGAGTTCCAAATGCATCTATCAATATAGGAGAAAACAGAGTGAAACGCCAAAATTCAAACTGTTACTGGAAATGAACGCTTCAACATAAAAGAACAAAATTTGTGGAACCAAGTGGGCTTAGAGTACTGATCATTACCTGAAAGTATCATCCAGTTTGGGTGAAAAAATAGTTGCTGAGATTTCTGGAGACTCGTAAATTTTGGAAGCTTGGCAACTCCTTTCAATGAAAGTGTTTCTCCCAAGTCACTGCTTAGGGTTACATCAAAAGGAAACAGAACATAGAGATAGAACGTGAAACTGCTTTATTGTGTCAAGTTTCAAGAAGCTAGCACAAACCGTGTTTGATTTAGAGTTCCAAATACATCTATCAATATAGCAGAAAACAGAGTGAAACGCCAAAATTCGAAGTGTTACTGCAAACGAACGCTTCAACATAGAAGAACGAAATTTGGGGAACCAAGTGGGCTTAGTGTACTGATCATTACCTGAAAGTATCATCCAGTTTGGGTGAAAAAATAGTTGCTGAGATTTCTGGAGTCTCGTAATTTTTGGAAGCTTGGCAACCCCTTTCAATGAAAGTGTTTCTGCCAGACACTGCTTAGGGCTACAACAAGAGGAAACAGAACATAGAGATAGGACATGAAACTGCTTTATTGTGTCAAGTTTCAAGAAGCTAGCACAAACCGTGTTTGATTTAGAGTTCCAAATACATCTATCAATATAGGAGAAAACAGAGTGAAACGCCAAAATTCGAACTGTTATGGCAAACGAACGCTTCAACATAGAAGAATGAAATTTGGGGAACCAAGTGGGCTTCGTGTACTCATCATTACCTGAAAGTATCATCCAGTTTGGGTGAAAAAATAGTTGCTGAGATTTCTGGAGTCTGGTAATTTTTGGAAGCTTGGCAACCCCTTTCAATGAAAGTGTTTCTCCCCAGTCACTGGTTAGGGCTACATCAAGAGGAGACAGAACATAGAGATAGAACATGAAACTGCTTTATTGTGTCAAGTTTCAAGAAGCTAGCACAAACCGTGTTTGATTTAGAGTTCCAAATACATCTATCAATATAGGAGAAAACAGAGTGAAATGCCAAAATTAAAACTGTTACTGGAAACGAACGCTTCAGCATAGAAGAACGAAATTTATGGAGAAAATTGGTCTTAGTGTCCAGATCATTACCTGAAAGTATCATCCAGTTTTTGTGAAAAAATAGTTGCTGAGATTTCTGGAGACTGGCAATTTTTGGAAGCTTGGCAACCCCTTTCAATGTAAGTGTTTCTCCCCAGTCACTGCTTAGGGCTACATCAAGAGGAAACAGAATATAGAGACAGAACGTGAAACTGCTTTATTGTGTCAAGTTTGAAGAAGCTAGCACAAACCGTGTTTGATTTAGAGTTCCAAATACATCTATCAATATTGGAGAAAACAGAGTGAAACGCCAAAATTCAAACTGTTACTGGAAATGAACGCTTCAACATAGAAGAACGAAATTTGTGGAACCAAGTGGGCTTAGCGTACTGATCATTACCTGAAAGTATCATCCAGTTTGGGTGAAAAAATAGTTGCTGAGATTTCTGGAGACTCCTAAATTTTGGAAGCTTGGCAAATCCTTTCAATGAAAGTGTTTCTCCCCAGTCACTGCTTAGGGCTACATCAAGAGGAAACAGAACATAGAGATAGAACGTGAAACTGCTATATTGTGTCAAGTTTCATGAAGCTAGCACAAACCATGTTTGATTTAGTGTTCCAAATACATCTATCAATATAGGAGAAAACAGAGTGAAACGCCAAAATTCGAACAGTTACTGCAAACGAACGCTTCAACATAGAAGAACGAAATTTGGGGAACCAAGTGGGCTTAGTGTACTGATCATTACCTGAAAGTATCATCCAGTTTGGGTGAAAAAATAGTTGCTGAGATTTCTGGAGTCTCGTAATTTTTGGAAGCTTGGCAACCCCTTTCAATGAAAATGTTTCTCCCCAGTCACTGCTTAGGTATACATGAAGAGGAGACAGAACATAAAGATAGAACATGAAACTGTTTTATTTTGTTAAGTTTCAAGAAGCTAGCACAAACTGTGTTTGATTTAGAGTTTTAAATACATCTATCAATATAGGAGAAAACAGAGTGAAACGCCAAAATTCAAACTGTTACTGGAAACGAACGCTTCAGCATAGAAGAACGAAATTTGTGGAGAAAATTGGGCTTAGTGTCCTGATCATTACCTGAAAGTATCATCCAGTTTGGGTGAAAAAATAGTTGCTGAGATTTCTGGAGACTCGCAATTTTTGGAAGCTTGGCAACCACTTTCAATGTAAGTGTTTCTCCCCAGTCACTGCTTAGGGCTACATCAAGAGGAAACAGAACATAGAGACAGAACGTGAAACTGCTTTATTGTGTCAAGTTTGAAGAAGCTAGCACAAACCGAGTTTGATTTAGAGTTCCAAATACATCTATCAATATAGGAGAAAACAGAGTAAAACGCCAAAATTCAAACTGTTACTGGAAATGAACGCTTCAACATAGAAGAACGAAATTTGTGGAACCAAGAGGGCTTAGCGTACTGATCATTACCTGAAAGTATCATCCAGGTTGGGTGAAAAAATAGTTGCTGAGATTTCTGGAGACTCGTAAATTTTGGAAGCTTGGCACCTCCTTTCAATGAAAGTGTTTCTCCCCAGTCACTGCTTAGGGCTACATCAAGAGGAAACAGAACATAGAGATAGAACGTGAAACTGCTTTATTGTGTCAAGTTTGAAGAAGCTAGCACAAACCGTGTTTGATTTAGAGTTCCAAATACATCTATCAATATAGGAGTAAACAGAGTGAAACGCCAAAATTCAAAATTTACTGGAAACGAACGCTTCAACATAGAAGAACGAAATTTGGGGAACCAAGTGGGCATAGTGTACTGATCATTACCTGAAAGTATCATCCAGATTGGGTGAAAAAATAGTTGCTGAGATTTCTGGAGACTTGCAATTTTTGGAATCTTGACAACCCCTTTCAATTAAAGTGTTTCTCCCTAGTCACTGCTTAGGGCTACATCAAGAGGAGACAGAACATAGAGATAGAACGTGAAACTGCTGTATTGTGTCAAGTTTCAAGAAGCTAGCACTAACCGTGTTTAATTTAGAGTTCCAAATACATCTATCAATATAGGAGAAAACAGAGTGAAACGCTAAAATTCGAACTGTTACTGCAAATGAACGCTTCATCATAGAAGAACGAAATTTGGGGAACCAAGTGGGCTTAGTGTACTGATCATTACCTGACAGTATCATCCAGTTTGGGTGAAAAAATAGTTGCTGAGATTTCTGGAGTCTCATAATTTTTGGAATCTTGGCAACCCCTTTCAATGAAAGTGTTTCTCCCCAGTCACTGCTTAGGGCTACATCAAGAGGAGACAGAACATAGAGATAGAACATGAAACTGCTTTATTTTGTCAAGTTTCAAGAAGCTAGCACAAACCGTGTTTGATTTAGAGTTCCAAATACATCTATCAATATAGGAGAAAACAGAGTGAAACGCCAAAATTCAAACTGTTACTGGAAATGAACGCTTCAACATAGAAGAACGAAATTTGTGGATCCAAGTGGGCTTAGCGTACTGATCATTACCTGAAAGTATCATCCAGTTTGGGTGAAAAAATAGTTGCTGAGATTTCTGGAGACTCGTAAATTTTTGAAGCTTAGCAAATCCTTTCAATGAAAGTGTTTCTCCCCAGTCACTGCTTAGGGCTACATCAAGAGGAAACAGAACATAGAGATAGAACGTGAAACTGCTATATTGTGTCAAGTTTCATGAAGCTAGCACAAACCGTGTTTGATTTAGAGTTCCAAATACATCTATCAATATAGGAGAAAACAGAGTGAAACGCCAAAATTCGAACAGTTACTGCAAACGAACGCTTCAACATAAAAGAACGAAATTTGGGGAACCAAGTGGGCTTAGTGTACTGATCATTACCTGAAAGTATCATCCAGTTTGGGTGAAAAAATAGTTGCTGAGATTTTTGGAGTCTCGTAATTTTTGGAAGCTTGGCAACCCCTTTCAATGAAAGTGTTTCTCCCCAGTCACTGCTTAGGGCTACATGAAGAGGAGACAGAACATAAAGATAGAACATGAAACTGTTTTATTGTGTCAAGTTTCAAGAAGCTAGCACAAACCGTGTTTGATTTAGAGTTCCAAATACATCTATCAATATAGGAGAAAACAGAGTAAAACACCAAAATTCAAACTGTTACTGGAAACGAACGCTTCAACATAGAAGAACGAAATTTGTGGAGAAAATTGGGCTTAGTGTCCTGATCATTACCTGAAAGTATCATCCAGTTTGGGTGAAAAAATAGTTGCTGAGATTTCTGGAGACTCGCAATTTTTGGAAGCTTGGCAACCACTTTCAATGTAAGTGTTTCTCCCCAGTCACTGCTTAGGGCTACATCAAGAGGAAACAGAACATAGAGACAGAACGTGAAACTGCTTTATTGTGTCAAGTTTGAAGAAGCTAGCACAAACCGTGTTTGATTTAGAGTTCCAAATACATCTATCAATATAGGAGAAAACAGAGTAAAACGCCAAAATTCAAACTGTTACTGGAAATGAACGCTTCAACATAGAAGAACGAAATTTGTGGAACCAAGAGGGCTTAGCGTACTGATCACTACCTGAAAGTATCATCCAGTTTGGGTGAAAAAATAGTTGCTGAGATTTCTGGAGACTCGTAAATTTTGGAAGCTTGGCAGCTCCTTTCAATGAAAGAGTTTCTCCCCAGTCACTGCTTAGGGCTACATCAAGAGGAAACAGAACATAGAGATAGAACGTGAAACTGCTTTATTGTGTCAAGTTTCAAGAAGCTAGCACAAACCGTGTTTGATTTAGAGTTCCAAATACATCTATCAATATAGGAGTAAACAGAGTGAAACGCCAAAATTCAAAATTTACTGGAAACGAACGCTTCAACATAGAAGAACGAAATTTGGGGAACCAAGTGGGCATAGTGTACTGATCATTACCTGAAAGTATCATCCAGTTTGGGTGAAAAAATAGTTGCTGAGATTTCTGGAGACTCACAATTTTTGGAAGCTTGGCAACCCTTTTCAATGAAAGTGTTTCTCCTCAGTCACTGGTGAGGGCTACATCAAGAGGAAGAGAACATAGGACAGAACGTAAAAATGCTTTATTGTGTCAAGTTTCAAGAAGCTAGCACAAATCGTGTTTGTTTAGAGTTCCACATACATCTATCAATATAAGAGAAAAGAGAGTGAAACGCCAAAATTCAAACTGTTACTGGAAACGAATGCTTCAGCATAGAAGAAAGAAATTTGTGGAGAAATGTGGGCTTAGTGTACTGATCATTACCTTAAAGTATCATCCAGTTTGGGTGAAAAAATAGCTGCTGAGATTACTGGAGACTCGCAATTTTTGGAAGTTTGGAAACCCCTTTCAATGAAAGTGTTTCTGCCAGACACTGCTTAGGGCTACATCAAGAGGAGACAGAACATAGAGATAGAACGTGATACTGCTTTATTGTGTCAAGTTTCAAGAAGCTAGCACAAACTGTGTTTGATTTAGAGTTCCAAATACATCTATCAATATAGGAGAAAACAGAGTGAAACGCCAAAATTCAAACTCTTACTGGAAACGAACGCTTCAACATAGAAGAAGGAAATTTGGGGAACCAAGTGGGCATAGTGTACTGATCATTACCTGAAAGTATCATCCAGTTTGGGTGAAAAAATAGTTGCTGAGATTTCTGGAGACTCGCAATTTTTGGAATCTTGGCAACCCCTTTCAATGAAAGGGTTTCTCCCTAGTCACTGCTCAGGGCTACATCAAGAGGAGACAGAACATAGAGATAGAACGTGATACTGCTTTATTGTGTCAAGTTTCAAGAAGCTAGCACAAACTGTGTTTGATTTAGAGTTCAAAATACATCTATAAATATAGGAGAAAACAGAGTGAAAGGCCAAAATTCGAACTGTTACTGCAAACGAACGCTTCAACATAGAAGAACGAAATTTGGGGAACCAAGTGGGCTTCGTGTACTGATCATTACCTGAAAGAATCATCCAGTTTGGTTTAAAAAACTAGTTGCTGAGATTTCTGGAGTCTCGTAATTTTTGGAAGCTTGGCAACCCCTTTCAATGAAAGTGTTTCTTCCCAGTCACTGCTTAGGGCTACATCAAGAGGAGACAGAACATATAGATAGAACGTGAAACTGCTGTATTGTGTCAAGTTTCAAGAAGCTAGCACAAACCGTGTTTGATTTAGAGTTCCAAATACATCTATCAATATAGGAGAAAACAGAGTGAAACGCCAAAATCAAACTGTTACTGGAAACGAATGCTTCAACATAGAAGAACGAAATCTGTGGAGAAAAGTGGGCTTAGTGTACTGATCATTACCTGAAAGTATCATCCAGTTTGGGTGAAAAAATAGTTGCTGAGATTTCTGGAGACTCACAATTTTGGAAGCTTGGCAACCCCTTTCAATGTAAGTGTTTCTCCCCACTCACTGCTTAGGGCTACATCAAGAGGAAACACAACATAGAGATAGAACGTGAAACTGCTTTATTGTGTCAAGTTTGAAGAAGCTAGCACAAACCGTGTTTGATTTAGAGTTTCAAATACATCTATCAATATAGGAGAAAACAGAGTTAAACGCCAAAATTCAAACTGTTACTGGAAACAAACGCTTCAACATAGAAGAACGAAATTTGGGGAACCAAGTGGGCTTAGTGTACTGATCATTACCTTAAAGTATCATCCAGTTTGGGTGAAAAAATAGTTGCTGAGATTTCTGGAGACTCGCAATTTTTGGAATCTTGGCAACACCTTTCAATGTAAGTGTTTCTCCCCAGTCACTGCTTAGGGCTACATCAAGAGGAAACAGAACATAGAGACAGAACGTGAAACTGCTTTATTGTGTCAAGTTTCAAGTAGCTAGCACAAACCGTGTTTGATTTAGAGTTCCAAATACATCTATCAATATAGGAGAAAACAGAGTGAAACGCCAAAATTCGAACAGTTACTGCAAACGAACGCTTCAACATAAAAGAACGAAATTTGGGGAACCAAGTGGGCTTAGTGTACTGATCATTACCTGAAAGTATCATCCAGTTTGGGTGAAAAAATAGTTGCTGAGATTTCTGGAGACTCACAATTTTGGAAGCTTGGCAACCCCTTTTAATGTAAGTGTTTCTCCCCACTCACTGCTTAGGGCTACATCAAGAGGAAACACAACATAGAGATAGAACGTGAAACTGCTTTATTTTGTCAAGTTTCAAGAAGCTAGCACAAACCGTGTTTGATTTAGAGTTCCAAATACATCTATCAATATAGGAGAAAACAGAGTGAAACGCCAAAATTCAAACTGTTACTGGAAATGAACGCTTCAACATAGAAGAACGAAATTTGTGGATCCAAGTGGGCTTAGCGTACTGATCATTACCTGAAAGTATCATCCAGTTTGGGTGAAAAAATAGTTGCTGAGATTTCTGGAGACTCGTAAATTTTTGAAGCTTAGCAAATCCTTTCAATGAAAGTGTTTCTCCCCAGTCACTGCTTAGGGCTACATCAAGAGGAAACAGAACATAGAGATAGAACGTGAAACTGCTATATTGTGTCAAGTTTCATGAAGCTAGCACAAACCGTGTTTGATTTAGAGTTCCAAATACATCTATCAATATAGGAGAAAACAGAGTGAAACGCCAAAATTCGAACAGTTACTGCAAACGAACGCTTCAACATAAAAGAACGAAATTTGGGGAACCAAGTGGGCTTAGTGTACTGATCATTACCTGAAAGTATCATCCAGTTTGGGTGAAAAAATAGTTGCTGAGATTTTTGGAGTCTCGTAATTTTTGGAAGCTTGGCAACCCCTTTCAATGAAAGTGTTTCTCCCCAGTCACTGCTTAGGGCTACATGAAGAGGAGACAGAACATAAAGATAGAACATGAAACTGTTTTATTGTGTCAAGTTTCAAGAAGCTAGCACAAACCGTGTTTGATTTAGAGTTCCAAATACATCTATCAATATAGGAGAAAACAGAGTAAAACGCCAAAATTCAAACTGTTACTGGAAACGAACGCTTCAACATAGAAGAACGAAATTTGTGGAGAAAATTGGGCTTAGTGTCCTGATCATTACCTGAAAGTATCATCCAGTTTGGGTGAAAAAATAGTTGCTGAGATTTCTGGAGACTCGCAATTTTTGGAAGCTTGGCAACCACTTTCAATGTAAGTGTTTCTCCCCAGTCACTGCTTAGGGCTACATCAAGAGGAAACAGAACATAGAGACAGAACGTGAAACTGCTTTATTGTGTCAAGTTTGAAGAAGCTAGCACAAACCGTGTTTGATTTAGAGTTCCAAATACATCTATCAATATAGGAGAAAACAGAGTAAAACGCCAAAATTCAAACTGTTACTGGAAATGAATGCTTCAACATAGAAGAACGAAATTTGTGGAACCAAGAGGGCTTAGCGTACTGATCATTACCTGAAAGTATCATCCAGTTTGGGTGAAAAAATAGTTGCTGAGATTTCTGGAGACTCGTAAATTTTGGAAGCTTGGCAGCTCCTTTCAATGAAAGAGTTTCTCCCCAGTCACTGCTTAGGGCTACATCAAGAGGAAACAGAACATAGAGATAGAACGTGAAACTGCTTTATTGTGTCAAGTTTCAAGAAGCTAGCACAAACCGTGTTTGATTTAGAGTTCCAAATACATCTATCAATATAGGAGTAAACAGAGTGAAACGCCAAAATTCAAAATTTACTGGAAACGAACGCTTCAACATAGAAGAACGAAATTTGGGGAACCAAGTGGGCATAGTGTACTGATCATTACCTGAAAGTATCATCCAGTTTGGGTGAAAAAATAGTTGCTGAGATTTCTGGAGACTCACAATTTTTGGAAGCTTGGCAACCCTTTTCAATGAAAGTGTTTCTCCTCAGTCACTGGTGAGGGCTACATCAAGAGGAAGAGAACATAGGACAGAACGTAAAAATGCTTTATTGTGTCAAGTTTCAAGAAGCTAGCACAAATCGTGTTTGTTTAGAGTTCCACATACATCTATCAATATAAGAGAAAAGAGAGTGAAACGCCAAAATTCAAACTGTTACTGGAAACGAATGCTTCAGCATAGAAGAAAGAAATTTGTGGAGAAATGTGGGCTTAGTGTACTGATCATTACCTTAAAGTATCATCCAGTTTGGGTGAAAAAATAGCTGCTGAGATTACTGGAGACTCGCAATTTTTGGAAGTTTGGAAACCCCTTTCAATGAAAGTGTTTCTGCCAGACACTGCTTAGGGCTACATCAAGAGGAGACAGAACATAGAGATAGAACGTGATACTGCTTTATTGTGTCAAGTTTCAAGAAGCTAGCACAAACTGTGTTTGATTTAGAGTTCCAAATACATCTATCAATATAGGAGAAAACAGAGTGAAACGCCAAAATTCAAACTCTTACTGGAAACGAACGCTTCAACATAGAAGAAGGAAATTTGGGGAACCAAGTGGGCATAGTGTACTGATCATTACCTGAAAGTATCATCCAGTTTGGGTGAAAAAATAGTTGCTGAGATTTCTGGAGACTCGCAATTTTTGGAATCTTGGCAACCCCTTTCAATGAAAGGGTTTCTCCCTAGTCACTGCTCAGGGCTACATCAAGAGGAGACAGAACATAGAGATAGAACGTGATACTGCTTTATTGTGTCAAGTTTCAAGAAGCTAGCACAAACTGTGTTTGATTTAGAGTTCAAAATACATCTATAAATATAGGAGAAAACAGAGTGAAAGGCCAAAATTCGAACTGTTACTGCAAACGAACGCTTCAACATAGAAGAACGAAATTTGGGGAACCAAGTGGGCTTCGTGTACTGATCATTACCTGAAAGAATCATCCAGTTTGGTTTAAAAAACTAGTTGCTGAGATTTCTGGAGTCTCGTAATTTTTGGAAGCTTGGCAACCCCTTTCAATGAAAGTGTTTCTTCCCAGTCACTGCTTAGGGCTACATCAAGAGGAGACAGAACATATAGATAGAACGTGAAACTGCTGTATTGTGTCAAGTTTCAAGAAGCTAGCACAAACCGTGTTTGATTTAGAGTTCCAAATACATCTATCAATATAGGAGAAAACAGAGTGAAACGCCAAAATCAAACTGTTACTGGAAACGAATGCTTCAACATAGAAGAACGAAATCTGTGGAGAAAAGTGGGCTTAGTGTACTGATCATTACCTGAAAGTATCATCCAGTTTGGGTGAAAAAATAGTTGCTGAGATTTCTGGAGACTCACAATTTTGGAAGCTTGGCAACCCCTTTCAATGTAAGTGTTTCTCCCCACTCACTGCTTAGGGCTACATCAAGAGGAAACACAACATAGAGATAGAACGTGAAACTGCTTTATTGTGTCAAGTTTGAAGAAGCTAGCACAAACCGTGTTTGATTTAGAGTTTCAAATACATCTATCAATATAGGAGAAAACAGAGTTAAACGCCAAAATTCAAACTGTTACTGGAAACAAACGCTTCAACATAGAAGAACGAAATTTGGGGAACCAAGTGGGCTTAGTGTACTGATCATTACCTTAAAGTATCATCCAGTTTGGGTGAAAAAATAGTTGCTGAGATTTCTGGAGACTCGCAATTTTTGGAATCTTGGCAACACCTTTCAATGTAAGTGTTTCTCCCCAGTCACTGCTTAGGGCTACATCAAGAGGAAACAGAACATAGAGACAGAACGTGAAACTGCTTTATTGTGTCAAGTTTCAAGTAGCTAGCTCGAACCGTGTTTGATTTAGAGTTCCAAATACATCTATCAATATAGGAGAAAACAGAGTGAAACGCCAAAATTCAAACTGTTACTGGAAATGAACGCTTCAACATAGAAGAACGAATTTTGTGGAACCAAGTGGGCTTAGCGTACTGATCATTACCTGAAAGTATCATCCAGTTTGGGTGAAAAAATAGCTGCTGAGATTTCTGGAGACTTGCAATTTATGGAAGCTTGGCAACCCCTTTCAATGAAAGTGTTTCACCCCAGTCACTGCTTAGGGCTACATCAAGAGGAATCAGAACTTAGATATAGAAGTGAAACTGCTTTATTGTGTCAAGTTTCAAGAAGCTAGCACAAACCGTGTTTGATTTAGAGTTCCAAATATATCTATCAATATAGGAGAAAACAGAGTGAAACGCCAAAATTCAAACTATTACTGGAAACGAACTCTTCAACATAGAAGAAGGAAATTTGGGGAACCAAGTGGGCATAGTGTACTGATCATTACCTGAAAGTATCATCCAGTTTGGGTGAAAAAATTGTTGCTGAGATTTCTGGAGACTCGCAATTTTTGGAATCTTGGCAACCCCTTTCAATGAAAGGGTTTCTCCCTAGTCACTGCTCAGGGCTACATCAAGAGGAGACAGAACATAGAGATAGAACGTGATACTGCTTTATTGTGTCAAGTTTCAAGAAGCTAGCACAAACTGTGTTTGATTTAGAGTTCAAAATACATCTATCAATATAGGAGAAAACAGAGTGAAAGGCCAAAATTCGAACTGTTACTGCAAACGAACGCTTCAACATAGAAGAACGAAATTTGGGGAACCAAGTGGGCTTCGTGTACTGATCATTACCTGAAAGCATCATCCAGTTTGGTTTAAAAAACTAGTTGCTGAGATTTCTGGAGTCTCGTAATTTTTGGAAGCTTGGCAACCCCTTTCAATGAAAGTGTTTCTCCCCAGTCACTGCTTAGGGCTACATCAAGAGGAGACAGAACATAGAGATAGAACATGAAACTGCTTAATTGTGTCAAGTTTCAAGAAGCTAGCACAAACCGTGTTTGATTTAGAGTTCCAAATACATTTATCAATATAGGAGAAAACAGAGTGAAACGCCAAAATCAAACTGTTACTGGAAACGAATTTTTCAACATAGAAGAACGAAATTTGTGGAGAAAAGTGGGCTTAGTTTACTGATCATTACCTGAAAGTATCATCCAGTTTGGGTGAAAAAATAGTTGCTGAGATTTCTGGAGACTCACAATTTTGGAAGCTTGGCAACCCCTTTCAATGTAAGTGTTTCTCCCCAGTCACTGCTTTGGGCTACATCAAGAGGAAACAGAACATAGAGATAGAACATGAAACTGCTTTATTATGTCAAGTTTCAAGAAGCTAGCACAAACCGTGTTTTATTTAGAGTTCCAAATACATCTATCAATATAAAAGAAAACAGAGTGAAACGCTAAAATTCAATCTGTTACTGGAAACGAACGCTTCAACATAGAAGAACAAAATATGTGGAACCAAGTGGGCTTAGTGTTCTGATCATTACCTGAAAGTATCATCCATTTTGGGTGAAAAAATAGTTGCTGAGATTTCTGGAGACTCGCAATTTTTGGAAGCTTGGCAACCCCTTTCAATGAAAGTGTTACACCCCAGTCACTGCTTAGGGCTACAAGAAGAGGAGACAGAACATAGAGATAGAATGTGAAACTGCTTTATTGTGTCAAGTTTCAAGAAGCTAGCACAAACCGTGTTTGATTTAGAGTTCCAAATACATCTATCAATATAGGAGAAAACAGAGTGAAAGGCCAAAATTCGAACTGTTACTGCAAACGAACGCTTCAATATAGAAGAACGAAATTTGGGGAACCAAGTGGTCTTCGTGTACTGATCATTACCTGAAAGTATCATCCAGTTTGGGTTAAAAAAAAGTTGCTGAGATTTCTGGAGTCTCGTAATTTTTGGAAGCTTGCCAACCCCTTTCAATATAAGGGTTTCTCCCAAGTCACTGCTTAGGGCTACATCAAGAGGAGAGAGAACATAGAGATAGAACGTGATACTGCTTTATTGTGTCAAGTTTCAAGAAGCTAGCACAAACTGTGTTTGATTTAGAGTTCCAAATACATCTATCAATATAGGAGAAAATAGAGTGAAACGCCAAAATTCAAACTCTTACTGGAAACGAACGCTTCAACATAGAAGAAGGAAATTTGGGGAACCAAGTGGGCATAGTGTACTGATCATTACCTGAAAGTATCATCCAGTTTGGGTGAAAAAATAGTTGCTGAGATTTCTGGAGACTCGCAATTTTTGGAATCTTGGCAACCCCTTTCAATGAAAGGGTTTCTCCCTAGTCACTGCTCAGGGCTACATCAAGAGGAGACAGAACATAGAGATAGAACGTGATACTGCTTTATTGTGTCAAGTTTCAAGAAGCTAGCACAAACTGTGTTTGATTTAGAGTTCAAAATACATCTATAAATATAGGAGAAAACAGAGTGAAAGGCCAAAATTCGAACTGTTACTGCAAACGAACGCTTCAACATAGAAGAACGAAATTTGGGGAACCAAGTGGGCTTCGTGTACTGATCATTACCTGAAAGAATCATCCAGTTTGGTTTAAAAAACTAGTTGCTGAGATTTCTGGAGTCTCGTAATTTTTGGAAGCTTGGCAACCCCTTTCAATGAAAGTGTTTCTTCCCAGTCACTGCTTAGGGCTACATCAAGAGGAGACAGAACATATAGATAGAACGTGAAACTGCTGTATTGTGTCAAGTTTCAAGAAGCTAGCACAAACCGTGTTTGATTTAGAGTTCCAAATACATCTATCAATATAGGAGAAAACAGAGTGAAACGCCAAAATCAAACTGTTACTGGAAACGAATGCTTCAACATAGAAGAACGAAATCTGTGGAGAAAAGTGGGCTTAGTGTACTGATCATTACCTGAAAGTATCATCCAGTTTGGGTGAAAAAATAGTTGCTGAGATTTCTGGAGACTCACAATTTTGGAAGCTTGGCAACCCCTTTCAATGTAAGTGTTTCTCCCCACTCACTGCTTAGGGCTACATCAAGAGGAAACACAACATAGAGATAGAACGTGAAACTGCTTTATTGTGTCAAGTTTGAAGAAGCTAGCACAAACCGTGTTTGATTTAGAGTTTCAAATACATCTATCAATATAGGAGAAAACAGAGTTAAACGCCAAAATTCAAACTGTTACTGGAAACAAACGCTTCAACATAGAAGAACGAAATTTGGGGAACCAAGTTGGCTTAGTGTACTGATCATTACCTTAAAGTATCATCCAGTTTGGGTGAAAAAATAGTTGCTGAGATTTCTGGAGACTCGCAATTTTTGGAATCTTGGCAACACCTTTCAATGTAAGTGTTTCTCCCCAGTCACTGCTTAGGGCTACATCAAGAGGAAACAGAACATAGAGACAGAACGTGAAACTGCTTTATTGTGTCAAGTTTCAAGTAGCTAGCACAAACCGTGTTTGATTTAGAGTTCCAAATACATCTATCAATATAGGAGAAAACAGAGTGAAACGCCAAAATTCAAACTGTTACTGGAAATGAACGCTTCAACATAGAAGAACGAATTTTGTGGAACCAAGTGGGCTTAGCGTACTGATCATTACCTGAAAGTATCATCCAGTTTGGGTGAAAAAATAGCTGCTGAGATTTCTGGAGACTTGCAATTTATGGAAGCTTGGCAACCCCTTTCAATGAAAGTGTTTCACCCCAGTCACTGCTTAGGGCTACATCAAGAGGAATCAGAACTTAGATATAGAAGTGAAACTGCTTTATTGTGTCAAGTTTCAAGAAGCTAGCACAAACCGTGTTTGATTTAGAGTTCCAAATATATCTATCAATATAGGAGAAAACAGAGTGAAACGCCAAAATTCAAACTATTACTGGAAACGAACTCTTCAACATAGAAGAAGGAAATTTGGGGAACCAAGTGGGCATAGTGTACTGATCATTACCTGAAAGTATCATCCAGTTTGGGTGAAAAAATTGTTGCTGAGATTTCTGGAGACTCGCAATTTTTGGAATCTTGGCAACCCCTTTCAATGAAAGGGTTTCTCCCTAGTCACTGCTCAGGGCTACATCAAGAGGAGACAGAACATAGAGATAGAACGTGATACTGCTTTATTGTGTCAAGTTTCAAGAAGCTAGCACAAACTGTGTTTGATTTAGAGTTCAAAATACATCTATCAATATAGGAGAAAACAGAGTGAAAGGCCAAAATTCGAACTGTTACTGCAAACGAACGCTTCAACATAGAAGAACGAAATTTGGGGAACCAAGTGGGCTTCGTGTACTGATCATTACCTGAAAGCATCATCCAGTTTGGTTTAAAAAACTAGTTGCTGAGATTTCTGGAGTCTCGTAATTTTTGGAAGCTTGGCAACCCCTTTCAATGAAAGTGTTTCTCCCCAGTCACTGCTTAGGGCTACATCAAGAGGAGACAGAACATAGAGATAGAACATGAAACTGCTTAATTGGGTCAAGTTTCAAGAAGCTAGCACAAACCATGTTTGATTTAGAGTTCCAAATACATTTATCAATATAGGAGAAAACAGAGTGAAACGCCAAAATCAAACTGTTACTGGAAACGAATTCTTCAACATAGAAGAACGAAATTTGTGGAGAAAAGTGGGCTTAGTTTACTGATCATTACCTGAAAGTATCATCCAGTTTGGGTGAAAAAATAGTTGCTGAGATTTCTGGAGACTCACAATTTTGGAAGCTTGGCAACCCCTTTCAATGTAAGTGTTTCTCCCCAGTCACTGCTTTGGGCTACATCAAGAGGAAACAGAACATAGAGATAGAACATGAAACTGCTTTATTATGTCAAGTTTCAAGAAGCTAGCACAAACCGTGTTTTATTTAGAGTTCCAAATACATCTATCAATATAAAAGAAAACAGAGTGAAACGCTAAAATTCAATCTGTTACTGGAAACGAACGCTTCAACATAGAAGAACAAAATATGTGGAACCAAGTGGGCTTAGTGTTCTGATCATTACCTGAAAGTATCATCCAGTTTGGGTGAAAAAATAGTTGCTGAGATTTCTGGAGACTCGCAATTTTTGGAAGCTTGGCAACCCCTTTCAATGAAAGTGTTACACCCCAGTCACTGCTTAGGGCTACAAGAAGAGGAGACAGAACATAGAGATAGAATGTGAAACTGCTTTATTGTGTCAAGTTTCAAGAAGCTAGCACAAACCGTGTTTGATTTAGAGTTCCAAATACATCTATCAATATAGGAGAAAACAGAGTGAAAGGCCAAAATTCGAACTGTTACTGCAAACGAACGCTTCAACATAGAAGAACGAAATTTGGGGAACCAAGTGGTCTTCGTGTACTGATCATTACCTGAAAGTATCATCCAGTTTGGGTTAAAAAAAAGTTGCTGAGATTTCTGGAGTCTCGTAATTTTTGGAAGCTTGCCAACCCCTTTCAATATAAGGGTTTCTCCCAAGTCACTGCTTAGGGCTACATCAAGAGGAGAGAGAACATAGAGATAGAACGTGATACTGCTTTATTGTGTCAAGTTTCAAGAAGCTAGCACAAACTGTGTTTGATTTAGAGTTCCAAATACATCTATCAATATAGGAGAAAACAGAGTGAAACGCCAAAATTCAAACTCTTACTGGAAACGAACGCTTCAACATAGAAGAAGGAAATTTGGGGAACCAAGTGGGCATAGTGTACTGATCATTACCTGAAAGTATCATCCAGTTTGGGTGAAAAAATAGTTGCTGAGATTTCTGGAGACTCGCAATTTTTGGAATCTTGGCAACCCCTTTCAATGAAAGGGTTTCTCCCTAGTCACTGCTCAGGGCTACATCAAGAGGAGACAGAACATAGAGATAGAACGTGATACTGCTTTATTGTGTCAAGTTTCAAGAAGCTAGCACAAACTGTGTTTGATTTAGAGTTCAAAATACATCTAAAATATAGGAGAAAACAGAGTGAAAGGCCAAAATTCGAACTGTTACTGCAAACGAACGCTTCAACATAGAAGAACGAAATTTGGGGAACCAAGTGGGCTTCGTGTACTGATCATTACCTGAAAGAATCATCCAGTTTGGTTTAAAAAACTAGTTGCTGAGATTTCTGGAGTCTCGTAATTTTTGGAAGCTTGGCAACCCCTTTCAATGAAAGTGTTTCTTCCCAGTCACTGCTTAGGGCTACATCAAGAGGAGACAGAACATATAGATAGAACGTGAAACTGCTGTATTGTGTCAAGTTTCAAGAAGCTAGCACAAACCGTGTTTGATTTAGAGTTCCAAATACATCTATCAATATAGGAGAAAACAGAGTGAAACGCCAAAATCAAACTGTTACTGGAAACGAATGCTTCAACATAGAAGAACGAAATCTGTGGAGAAAAGTGGGCTTAGTGTACTGATCATTACCTGAAAGTATCATCCAGTTTCGGTGAAAAAATAGTTGCTGAGATTTCTGGAGACTCACAATTTTGGAAGCTTGGCAACCCCTTTCAATGTAAGTGTTTCTCCCCACTCACTGCTTAGGGCTACATCAAGAGGAAACACAACATAGAGATAGAACGTGAAACTGCTTTATTGTGTCAAGTTTGAAGAAGCTAGCACAAACCGTGTTTGATTTAGAGTTTCAAATACATCTATCAATATAGGAGAAAACAGAGTTAAACGCCAAAATTCAAACTGTTACTGGAAACAAACGCTTCAACATAGAAGAACGAAATTTGGGGAACCAAGTGGGCTTAGTGTACTGATCATTACCTTAAAGTATCATCCAGTTTGGGTGAAAAAATAGTTGCTGAGATTTCTGGAGACTCGCAATTTTTGGAATCTTGGCAACACCTTTCAATGTAAGTGTTTCTCCCCAGTCACTGCTTAGGGCTACATCAAGAGGAAACAGAACATAGAGACAGAACGTGAAACTGCTTTATTGTGTCAAGTTTCAAGTAGCTAGCACAAACCGTGTTTGATTTAGAGTTCCAAATACATCTATCAATATAGGAGAAAACAGAGTGAAACGCCAAAATTCAAACTGTTACTGGAAATGAACGCTTCAACATAGAAGAACGAATTTTGTGGAACCAAGTGGGCTTAGCGTACTGATCATTACCTGAAAGTATCATCCAGTTTGGGTGAAAAAATAGCTGCTGAGATTTCTGGAGACTTGCAATTTATGGAAGCTTGGCAACCCCTTTCAATGAAAGTGTTTCACCCCAGTCACTGCTTAGGGCTACATCAAGAGGAATCAGAACTTAGATATAGAAGTGAAACTGCTTTATTGTGTCAAGTTTCAAGAAGCTAGCACAAACCGTGTTTGATTTAGAGTTCCAAATATATCTATCAATATAGGAGAAAACAGAGTGAAACGCCAAAATTCAAACTATTACTGGAAACGAACTCTTCAACATAGAAGAAGGAAATTTGGGGAACCAAGTGGGCATAGTGTACTGATCATTACCTGAAAGTATCATCCAGTTTGGGTGAAAAAATTGTTGCTGAGATTTCTGGAGACTCGCAATTTTTGGAATCTTGGCAACCCCTTTCAATGAAAGGGTTTCTCCCTAGTCACTGCTCAGGGCTACATCAAGAGGAGACAGAACATAGAGATAGAACGTGATACTGCTTTATTGTGTCAAGTTTCAAGAAGCTAGCACAAACTGTGTTTGATTTAGAGTTCAAAATACATCTATCAATATAGGAGAAAACAGAGTGAAAGGCCAAAATTCGAACTGTTACTGCAAACGAACGCTTCAACATAGAAGAACGAAATTTGGGGAACCAAGTGGGCTTCGTGTACTGATCATTACCTGAAAGCATCATCCAGTTTGGTTTAAAAAACTAGTTGCTGAGATTTCTGGAGTCTCGTAATTTTTGGAAGCTTGGCAACCCCTTTCAATGAAAGTGTTTCTCCCCAGTCACTGCTTAGGGCTACATCAAGAGGAGACAGAACATAGAGATAGAACATGAAACTGCTTAATTGTGTCAAGTTTCAAGAAGCTAGCACAAACCGTGTTTGATTTAGAGTTCCAAATACATTTATCAATATAGGAGAAAACAGAGTGAAACGCCAAAATCAAACTGTTACTGGAAACGAATTCTTCAACATAGAAGAACGAAATTTGTGGAGAAAAGTGGGCTTAGTTTACTGATCATTACCTGAAAGTATCATCCAGTTTGGGTGAAAAAATAGTTGCTGAGATTTCTGGAGACTCACAATTTTGGAAGCTTGGCAACCCCTTTCAATGTAAGTGTTTCTCCCCAGTCACTGCTTTGGGCTACATCAAGAGGAAACAGAACATAGAGATAGAACATGAAACTGCTTTATTATGTCAAGTTTCAAGAAGCTAGCACAAACCGTGTTTTATTTAGAGTTCCAAATACATCTATCAATATAAAAGAAAACAGAGTGAAACGCTAAAATTCAATCTGTTACTGGAAACGAACGCTTCAACATAGAAGAACAAAATATGTGGAACCAAGTGGGCTTAGTGTTCTGATCATTACCTGAAAGTATCATCCAGTTTGGGTGAAAAAATAGTTGCTGAGATTTCTGGAGACTCGCAATTTTTGGAAGCTTGGCAACCCCTTTCAATGAAAGTGTTTCACCCCAGTCACTGCTTAGGGCTACAAGAAGAGGAGACAGAACATAGAGATAGAATGTGAAACTGCTTTATTGTGTCAAGTTTCAAGAAGCTAGCACAAACCGTGTTTGATTTAGAGTTCCAAATACATCTATCAATATAGGAGAAAACAGAGTGAAAGGCCAAAATTCGAACTGTTACTGCAAACGAACGCTTCAACATAGAAGAACGAAATTTGGGGAACCAAGTGGTCTTCGTGTACTGATCATTACCTGAAAGTATCATCCAGTTTGGGTTAAAAAATAGTTGCTGAGATTTCTGGAGTCTCGTAATTTTTGGAAGCTTGGCAACGCTTTTCAATGAAAGCGTTTCTCCCCAGTCACTGCTTAGGGCTACATCAAGAGGAAACAGAACATAGAGATAGAACGTGAAACTGCTTTATTGTGTCAAGTTTCAAGAAGCTAGCACAAACCGTGTTTGATTTAGAGTTCCAAATACATCTATCAATATAGGAGAAAACAGAGTGAAACGCCAAAATCAAACTGTTACTGGAAACGAATACATCAACATAGAAGAACGAAATTTGTGGAGAAAAGTGGGCTTAGTGTACTGATCATTACCTGAAAGTATCATCCAGTTTGGGTGAAAAAATAGTTGCTGAGATTTCTGGAGACTCACAATTTTGGAAGCTTGGCAACCCCTTTCAATGAAAGTGTTTCACCCCAGTCACTGCTTAGGGCTACAAGAAGAGGAGACAGAACATAGAGATAGAATGTGAAACTGCTTTATTGTGTCAAGTTTCAAGAAGCTATCACAAACCGTGTTTGATTTAGAGTTCCAAATACATCTATCAATATAGGAGAAAACAGAGTGAAACGCCAAAATCAAACTGTTAATGGAAACGAATGCTTCAACATAGAAGAACGAAATTTGTGGAGAAAAGTGGGCTTAGTGTACTGATCATTACCTGAAAGTATCATCCAGTTTGGGTGAAAAAATAGTTGCTGAGATTTCTGGAGACTCGCTATTTTTGGAAGCTTGGCAACCCCTTTCAATGTAAGTGTTTCTCCCCAGTCACTGCTTAGGGCTCCATCAAGAGGAAACAGAACATAGAGATAGAACTTGAAACTGCTTTATTGTGCAAGTTTCAAGAAGCTAGCACAAACCGTGTTTGATTTAGAGTTCCAAATACATCTATCAATATAGGAGAAAACAGAGTGAAACGCCAAAATTCAAACTGTTACTGCAAACGAACGCTTCAACATAGAAGAACGAAATTTGGGGAACCAAGTGGTCTTCATGTACTGATCATTAACTGAAAGTATCATCCAGTTTGGGTTAAAAAATAGTTGCTTAGATTTTTGGAGTCTCGTAATTTTTGGAAGCTTGGCAACCCCTTTCAATTTAAGGGTTTCTCCCCAGTCACTGCTTAGGCCTACATCAAGAGGAGACAGAACATAGAGATAGAACATGAAACTGCTTTATTGTGTCAAGTTTCAAGAAGCTAGCACAAACCGTGTTTGATTTAGAGTTCTAAATACATCTATCAATATAGGAGAAAACAGAGTGAAACGCCAAAATTCGAACTGTTACTGCAAACGAACGCTTCAACATAGAAGAACGAAATTTGGGGAACCAAGTGGGCTTAGTGTACTGATCATTACCTGAAAGTATCATCCAGTTTGGGTGAAAAAATAGTTGCTGAGATTTCTGGAGTCTCGTAATTTTTGGAAGCTTGGCAACCCCTTTTAATGAAAGTGTTTCTCCCCAGTCACTGCTTAGGTCTACATGAAGAGGAGACAGAACATAGAGATAGAACATGAAACTGCTTTATTGTGTCACGTTTCAAGAAGCAAGCACAAACCGTGTTTGATTTAGAGTTCCAAATACATCTATCAATATAGGAGAAAACAGAGTGAAACGCCAAAATTCAACCTGTTACTGGAAACGAACGCTTCAACATAGAAGAACGAAATTTGTGGAGAAAAGTGGGCTTAGTGTACTGATCATTACCTGAAAGTATCATCCAGTTTGGGTGAAAAAATAGTTGCTGAGATTTCTGGAGACTCGCAATTTTTGGAAGCTTGGCAACCCTTTTCAATGAAAGTGTTTCTCCTCAGTCACTGGTGAGGGCTACATCAAGAGGAAACAGAACATAAAGATAGAACGTGAAACTGCTTTATTGTGTCAAGTTTCAAGAAGCTAGCACAAACCGTGTTTGTTTAGAGTTCCACATACATCTATCAATATAGGAGAAAAGAGAGTGAAACGCCAAAATTCAAACTGTTACTGGAAACGAATGCTTCAGCATAGAAGAACGAAATTTGTGGAGAAATGTGGGCTTAGTGTACTGATCATTACCTGAAAGTATCATCCAGTTTGTGTGAAAAAATAGCTGCTGAGATTACTGGAGACTCGCAATTTTTGGAAGCTTGGCAACCCCTTTCAATGGAAGTGTTTCAGCCCAGTCACTGCTTAGGGCTACATCAAGAGGAGACAGAACATAGAGATAGAACGTGAAACTGCTTTATTGTGTCAAGTTTCAAGAAGCTAGCACAAACCGTGTTTGATTTAGAGTTCCAAATACATCTATCAATATAGGAGAAAACAGAGTGAAACGCCAAAATTCAAACTGTTACTGAAAATGAACACTTCAATATAGAAGAACAAAATTTGGGGAACCAAGTGGGCATAGTGTACTGATCATTACCTGAAAGTATCATCCAGTTTGGGTTAAAAAATAGTTGCTGAGATTTCTGGAGACTCGCAATTTTTGGAAGCTTAGCAACCCTTTTCAATGAAAGTGTTTCTCCTCAGTCACTGGTGAGGGCTACATCAAGAGGAAACAGAACATAGGACAGAACGTGAAACTGCTTTATTGTGTCAAGTTTCAAGAAGCTAGCACAAACCGTGTTTGTTTAGAGTTCCACATACATCTATCAATATAAGAGAAAAGAGAGTGAAACGCCAAAATTCAAACTGTTACTGGAAACGAATGCTTCAGCATAGAAGAAAGAAATTTGTGGAGAAATGTGGGCTTAGTGTTCTGATCATTACCTGAAAGTATCATCCAGTTTGGGTGAAAAAATAGTTGCTGAGATTTCTGGAGACTCGTAAATTTTGGAAGCTTGGCAACCCCTTTCAATGAAAGTGTTTCACCCCAGTCACTGCTTAGGGCTACATCAAGAGGAGACAGAACATAGGACAGAACGTGAAACTGCTTTATTGTGTCAAGTTTCAAGAAGCTAGCACAAACCGTGTTTGATTTAGAGTTCCAAATACATCTATCAATATAGGAGAAAACAGAGTGAAACGCCAAAATCAAACTGTTACTGGAAACGAATGCTTCAACATAGAAGAACGAAATCTGTGGAGAAAAGTGGGCTTAGTGTACTGATCATTACCTGAAAGTATCATCCAGTTTGGGTGAAAAAATAGTTGCTGAGATTTCTGGAGACTCACAATTTTGGAAGCTTGGCAACCCCTTTCAATGTAAGTGTTTCTCCCCACTCACTGCTTAGGGCTACATCAAGAGGAAACACAACATAGAGATAGAACGTGAAACTGCTTTATTGTGTCAAGTTTGAAGAAGCTAGCACAAACCGTGTTTGATTTAGAGTTCCAAATACATCTATCAATATAGGAGAAAACAGAGTTAAACGCCAAAATTCAAACTGTTACTGGAAACAAACGCTTCAACATAGAAGAACGAAATTTGGGGAACCAAGTGGGCTTAGTGTACTGATCATTACCTTAAAGTATCATCCAGTTTGGGTGAAAAAATAGTTGCTGAGATTTCTGGAGACTCGCAATTTTTGGAATCTTGGCAACACCTTTCAATGTAAGTGTTTCTCCCCAGTCACTGCTTAGGGCTACATCAAGAGGAAACAGAACATAGAGACAGAACGTGAAACTGCTTTATTGTGTCAAGTTTCAAGTAGCTAGCACAAACCGTGTTTGATTTAGAGTTCCAAATACATCTATCAATATAGGAGAAAACAGAGTGAAACGCCAAAATTCAAACTGTTACTGGAAATGAACGCTTCAACATAGAAGAACGAATTTTGTGGAACCAAGTGGGCTTAGCGTACTGATCATTACCTGAAAGTATCATCCAGTTTGGGTGAAAAAATAGCTGCTGAGATTTCTGGAGACTTGCAATTTATGGAAGCTTGGCAACCCCTTTCAATGAAAGTGTTTCACCCCAGTCACTGCTTAGGGCTACATCAAGAGGAATCAGAACTTAGATATAGAAGTGAAACTGCTTTATTGTGTCAAGTTTCAAGAAGCTAGCACAAACCGTGTTTGATTTAGAGTTCCAAATATATCTATCAATATAGGAGAAAACAGAGTGAAATGCCAAAATTCAAACTATTACTGGAAACGAACTCTTCAACATAGAAGAAGGAAATTTGGGGAACCAAGTGGGCATAGTGTACTGATCATTACCTGAAAGTATCATCCAGTTTGGGTGAAAAAATTGTTGCTGAGATTTCTGGAGACTCGCAATTTTTGGAATCTTGGCAACCCCTTTCAATGAAAGGGTTTCTCCCTAGTCATGCTCAGTGCTACATCAAGAGGAGACAGATCATAGAGATAGAACGTGATACTGCTTTATTGTGTCAAGTTTCAAGAAGCTAGCACAAACTGTGTTTGATTTAGAGTTCAAAATACATCTATCAATATAGGAGAAAACAGAGTGAAAGGCCAAAATTCGAACTGTTACTGCAAACGAACGCTTCAACATAGAAGAACGAAATTTGGGGAACCAAGTGGGCTTCGTGTACTGATCATTACATGAAAGCATCATCCAGTTTGGTTTAAAAAACTAGTTGCTGAGATTTCTGGAGTCTCGTAATTTTTGGAAGCTTGGCAACCCCTTTCAATGAAAGTGTTTCTCCCCAGTCACTGCTTAGGGCTACATCAAGAGGAGACAGAACATAGAGATAGAACATGAAACTGCTTAATTGTGTCAAGTTTCAAGAAGCTAGCACAAACTGTGTTTGATTTAGAGTTCCAAATACATTTATCAATATAGGAGAAAACAGAGTGAAACGCCAAAATCAAACTGTTACTGGAAACGAATTCTTCAACATAGAAGAACGAAATTTGTGGAGAAAAGTGGGCTTAGTTTACTGATCATTACCTGAAAGTATCATCCAGTTTGGGTGAAAAAATAGTTGCTGAGATTTCTGGAGACTCACAATTTTGGAAGCTTGGCAACCCCTTTCAATGTAAGTGTTTCTCCCCAGTCACTGCTTTGGGCTACATCAAGAGGAAACAGAACATAGAGATAGAACATGAAACTGCTTTATTATGTCAAGTTTCAAGAAGCTAGCACAAACCGTGTTTTATTTAGAGTTCCAAATACATCTATCAATATAAAAGAAAACAGAGTGAAACGCTAAAATTCAATCTGTTACTGGAAACGAACGCTTCAACATAGAAGAACAAAATATGTGGAACCAAGTGGGCTTAGTGTTCTGATCATTACCTGAAAGTATCATCCAGTTTGGGTGAAAAAATAGTTGCTGAGATTTCTGGAGACTCGCAATTTTTGGAAGCTTGGCAACCCCTTTCAATGAAAGTGTTTCACCCCAGTCACTGCTTAGGGCTACAAGAAGAGGAGACAGAACATAGAGATAGAATGTGAAACTGCTTTATTGTGTCAAGTTTCAAGAAGCTAGCACAAACCGTGTTTGATTTAGAGTTCCAAATACATCTATCAATATAGGAGAAAACAGAGTGAAAGGCCAAAATTCGAACTGTTACTGCAAACGAACGCTTCAACATAGAAGAACGAAATTTGGGGAACCAAGTGGTCTTCGTGTACTGATCATTACCTGAAAGTATCATCCAGTTTGGGTTAAAAAATAGTTGCTGAGATTTCTGGAGTCTCGTAATTTTTGGAAGCTTGGCAACGCTTTTCAATGAAAGCGTTTCTCCCCAGTCACTGCTTAGGGCTACATCAAGAGGAAACAGAACATAGAGATAGAACGTGAAACTGCTTTATTGTGTCAAGTTTCAAGAAGCTAGCACAAACCGTGTTTGATTTAGAGTTCCAAATACATCTATCAATATAGGAGAAAACAGAGTGAAACGCCAAAATCAAACTGTTACTGGAAACGAATACTTCAACATAGAAGAACGAAATTTGTGGAGAAAAGTGGGCTTAGTGTACTGATCATTACCTGAAAGTATCATCCAGTTTGGGTGAAAAAATAGTTGCTGAGATTTCTGGAGACTCACAATTTTGGAAGCTTGGCAACCCCTTTCAATGAAAGTGTTTCACCCCAGTCACTGCTTAGGGCTACAAGAAGAGGAGACAGAACATAGAGATAGAATGTGAAACTGCTTTATTGTGTCAAGTTTCAAGAAGCTAGCACAAACCGTGTTTGATTTAGAGTTCCAAATACATCTATCAATATAGGAGAAAACAGAGTGAAACGCCAAAATCAAACTGTTAATGGAAACGAATGCTTCAACATAGAAGAACGAAATTTGTGGAGAAAAGTGGGCTTAGTGTACTGATCATTACCTGAAAGTATCATCCAGTTTGGGTGAAAAAATAGTTGCTGAGATTTCTGGAGACTCGCTATTTTTGGAAGCTTGGCAACCCCTTTCAATGTAAGTGTTTCTCCCCAGTCACTGCTTAGGGCTCCATCAAGAGGAAACAGAACATAGAGATAGAACTTGAAACTGCTTTATTGTGCAAGTTTCAAGAAGCTAGCACAAACCGTGTTTGATTTAGAGTTCCAAATACATCTATCAATATAGGAGAAAACAGAGTGAAACGCCAAAATTCAAACTGTTACTGCAAACGAACGCTTCAACATAGAAGAACGAAATTTGGGGAACCAAGTGGTCTTCATGTACTGATCATTAACTGAAAGTATCATCCAGTTTGGGTTAAAAAATAGTTGCTTAGATTTTTGGAGTCTCGTAATTTTTGGAAGCTTGGCAACCCCTTTCAATTTAAGGGTTTCTCCCCAGTCACTGCTTAGGCCTACATCAAGAGGAGACAGAACATAGAGATAGAACATGAAACTGCTTTATTGTGTCAAGTTTCAAGAAGCTAGCACAAACCGTGTTTGATTTAGAGTTCCAAATACATCTATCAATATAGGAGAAAACAGAGTGAAACGCCAAAATTCGAACTGTTACTGCAAACGAACGCTTCAACATAGAAGAACGAAATTTGGGGAACCAAGTGGGCTTAGTGTACTGATCATTACCTGAAAGTATCATCCAGTTTGGGTAAAAAAATAGTTGCTGAGATTTCTGGAGTCTCGTAATTTTTGGAAGCTTGGCAACCCCTTTTAATGAAAGTGTTTCTCCCCAGTCACTGCTTAGGTCTACATGAAGAGGAGACAGAACATAGAGATAGAACATGAAACTGCTTTATTGTGTCACGTTTCAAGAAGCAAGCACAAACCGTGTTTGATTTAGAGTTCCAAATACATCTATCAATATAGGAGAAAACAGAGTGAAACGCCAAAATTCAACCTGTTACTGGAAACGAACGCTTCAACATAGAAGAACGAAATTTGTGGAGAAAAGTGGGCTTAGTGTACTGATCATTACCTGAAAGTATCATCCAGTTTGGGTGAAAAAATAGTTGCTGAGATTTCTGGAGACTCGCAATTTTTGGAAGCTTGGCAACCCTTTTCAATGAAAGTGTTTCTCCTCAGTCACTGGTGAGGGCTACATCAAGAGGAAACAGAACATAAAGATAGAACGTGAAACTGCTTTATTGTGTCAAGTTTCAAGAAGCTAGCACAAACCGTGTTTGTTTAGAGTTCCACATACATCTATCAATATAGGAGAAAAGAGAGTGAAACGCCAAAGTTCAAACTGTTATTGGAAACGAATGCTTCAGCATAGAAGAACGAAATTTGTGGAGAAATGTGGGCTTAGTGTACTGATCATTACCTGAAAGTATCATCCAGTTTGTGTGAAAAAATAGCTGCTGAGATTACTGGAGACTCGCAATTTTTGGAAGCTTGGCAACCCCTTTCAATGGAAGTGTTTCAGCCCAGTCACTGCTTAGGGCTACATCAAGAGGAGACAGAACATAGAGATAGAACGTGAAACTGCTTTATTGTGTCAAGTTTCAAGAAGCTAGCACAAACCGTGTTTGATTTAGAGTTCCAAATACATCTATCAATATAGGAGAAAACAGAGTGAAACGCCAAAATTCAAACTGTTACTGAAAATGAACACTTCAATATAGAAGAACAAAATTTGGGGAACCAAGTGGGCATAGTGTACTGATCATTACCTGAAAGTATCATCCAGTTTGGGTTAAAAAATAGTTGTTGAGATTTCTGGAGACTCGCAATTTTTGGAAGCTTAGCAACCCTTTTCAATGAAAGTGTTTCTCCTCAGTCACTGGTGAGGGCTACATCAAGAGGAAACAGAACATAGGACAGAACGTGAAACTGCTTTATTGTGTCAAGTTTCAAGAAGCTAGCACAAACCGTGTTTGTTTAGAGTTCCACATACATCTATCAATATAAGAGAAAAGAGAGTGAAACGCCAAAATTCAAACTGTTACTGGAAACGAATGCTTCAGCATGGAAGAAAGAAATTTGTGGAGAAATGTGGGCTTAGTGTTCTGATCATTACCTGAAAGTATCATCCAGTTTGGGTGAAAAAATAGTTGCTGAGATTTCTGGAGACTCGTAAATTTTGGAAGCTTGGCAACCCCTTTCAATGAAAGTGTTTCACCCCAGTCACTGCTTAGGGCTACATCAAGAGGAGACAGAACATAGAGATAGAACATGAAACTGCTTTATTGTGTCAAGTTTCAAGAAGCTAGGACAAACCGTGTTTGATTTAGAGTTCCAAATACATCTATCAATATAGGAGAAAACAGAGTGAAACGCCAAAATTCGAACTGTTACTGCAAACGAACGCTTCAACATAGAAGAACGAAATTTGGGGAACCAAGTGGGCTTAGTGTACTGATCATTACCTGAAAGTATCATCCAGTTTGGGTGAAAAAATAGGTGCTGAGATTTCTGGAGACTCGTAATTTTTGGAAGCTTGGCAACCCCTTTCTATGAAAGTGTTTCACCCCAGTCACTGCTTAGGGCTACATCAAGAGGAGACAGAACATAGAGATAGAACTTGAAACTGCTTTATTGTGCAAGTTTCAAGAAGCTAGCACAAACCGTGTTTGATTTAGAGTTCCAAATACATCTATCAATATAGGAGAAAACAGAGTGAAACGCCAAAATTCAAACTGTTACTGCAAACGAACGCTTCAACATAGAAGAACGAAATTTGGGGAACCAAGTGGTCTTCATGTACTGATCATTACCTGAAAGTATCATCCAGTTTGGGTGAAAAAATAGTTGCTGAGATTTCTGGAGACTCGTAATTTTTGGAAGCTTGGCAACCCCTTTCAATATAAGGGTTTCTCCCCAGTCACTGCTTAGGGCTACATCAAGAGGAGACAGAACATAGAGATAGAACATGAAACTGCTTTATTGTGTCAAGTTTCAAGAAGCTAGCACAAACCGTGTTTGATTTAGAGTTCCAAATACATCTATCAATATAGGAGAAAACAGAGTGAAAAGCCAAAATTCGAACTGTTACTGCAAACGAACGCTTCAACATAGAAGAACGAAATTTGGGGAACCAAGTGGGCTTAGTGTACTGATCATTACCTGAAAGTATCATCCAGTTTGGGTGAAAAAAAATAGTTGCTGAGATTTCTGGAGTCTCGTAATTTTTGGAAGCTTGGCAACCCTTTTCAATGAAAGTGTTTCTCCCCAGTCACTCCTTAGGGCTACATCAATGGGAGACAGAACATAGAGATAGAACGTGAAACTGCTTTATTGTGTCAAGTTTCAAGAAGCTAGCACTAACCGTGTTTGATTTAGTGTTCCAAATACATCTATCAATACAGGGGAAAACAGAGTGAAATGCCAAAATTCAAACTGTTACTGGAAATGAACGCTTCAACATAGAAGAATGAAATTTGTGGAACCAAGCGGGCTTAGCGTACTGATCATAACCTGAAAGTGTCATCCAGTTTGGGTGAAAAAATAGCTGCTGAGATTACTGGAGACTCGCAATTTTTGGAAGCTTGGCAACCCCTTTCAATGAAAGTGTTTCTGCCAGACACTGCTTAGGGCTACAACAAGAGGAAACAGAACATAGAGACAGAACCTGAAAATGCTTTATTGTGTCATTTTTCAAGAAGCTAGCACAAACCGTGTTTGATTTAGAGTTCCAAATACATCTATCAATATAGGAGAAAACAGAGTGAAACGCCAAAATTCAAACTGTTACTGGAAATGAACGCTTCAATATAGAAGAACGAAATTTGGGGAACCAAGTGGGCATAGTGTACTGATCATTACCTGAAATTATCATCCAGTTTGGGTGAAAAAATAGCTGCTGAGATTACTGGAGACTCGCAATTTTTGGAAGTTTGGAAACCCCTTTCAATGAAAGTGTTTCTGCCAGACACTGCTTAGGGCTACAACAAGAGGAAACAGAACATAGAGATAGAACCTGAAACTGCTTTATTGTGTCATTTTTCAAGAAGCTAGTACAAACCGTGTTTGATTTAGAGTTGCAAATACATCTATCAATATAGGAGAAAACAGAGTGAAATGCCAAAATTCACACTGTTACTGGTAACGAACGCTTCAACATAGAAGAACGAAATTTGTGGAGAAAAGTGTGCTTAGTGTACTGATCATTACCTGAAAGTATCATCCAGTTTGGGTGAAAAAATAGTTGCTGAGATTTCTGGAGACTCGCAATTTTTGGAAGCTTGGCAACCCCTTTCAATGAAAGTGTTTCTCCCCAGTCACTCCGTAGGGCTACATCAATGGGAGACAGAACATTGAGATAGAACATGAAACTGCTTTATTGTGTCAAGTTTCAAGAAGCTAGCACAAACCGTGTTCGATTTACAGTTCCAAATACATCTATCAATATAGGAGAAAACAGAGTGAAACGCCAAAATTCAAACTCTTACTGGAAATGAACGCTTCAACATAGAAGAATGAAATTTGCGGAGAAAATTGGGCTTAGTGTCCTGATCATTACCTGAAAGTATCATCCAGTTTGGGTGAAAAAATAGTTGCTGAGATTTCTGGATACTCGTAAATTTTGGAAGTTTGGCAACTCCTTTCAATGTAAGTGTTTCTCCCCAGTCACAGCTTAGGGCTCCATCAAGAGGAAACAGAACATAGAGATAGAACGTGAAACTGCTTTATTGTGTCAAGTTTGAAGAAGCTAGCACAAACCGTGTTTTATTTAGAGTTCCAAATACATCTATCAATATAGAAGAAAACAGAGTGAAACGCTAAAATTCAAACTGTTACTGGAAACGAACGCGTCAACATACAAGAACAAAATATGTGGAACCAAGTGGGCTTAGTGTTCTGATCATTACCTGAAAGTATCATCCAGTTTGGGTGAAAAAATAGTTGCTGAGATTTCTGGAGACTCGTAATTTTTGGAAGCTTGGCAACCCCTTTCAATGAAAGGGTTTCACCCCAGTCACTGCTTAGGGCTACATCAAGAGGAGACAGAACATAGAGATAGAACTTGAAATTGCATTATTGTGTCAAGTTTCAAGAAGCTAGCACAAACCGTGTTTGATTTAGAGTTCCAAATACATCTATCAATATAGGAGAAAACAGAGTGAAAGACCAAAATTCAAACTGTTACTGGAAACGAACGCTTCAACATAGAAGAACGAAATTTGGGGAACCAAGTGGTCTTCGTGTACTGATCATTACCTGAAAGTATCATCCAGTTTGGGTTAAAAAATAGTTGCTGAGATTTCTGGAGTCTCGTAATTTTTGGAAGCTTGGCAACGCTTTTCAATGAAAGTGTTTCTCCCCAGTCACTGCTTAGGGCTACATCAAGAGGAGACAGAACATAGAGATAGAACATGAAACTGCTTTATTGTGTCAAGTTTCAAGAAGCTAGCACAAACCGTGTTTGATTTAGAGTTCCAAATACATCTATCAATATAGGAGAAAACAGAGTGAAACGCCAAAATTCAAACTGTTACTTGAAATGAACGCTTCAACATAGAAGAACGAAATTTGTGGAGAAAAGTGGGCTTAGTGTACTGATCATTACCTGAAAGTATCATCCAGTTTGGGTGAAAAAATAGTTGCTGAGATTTCTGGAGACTCGTAATTTTTGGAAGCTTGGCAACCCCTTTCAATGAAAGTGTTTCACCCCAGTCACTGCTTAGGGCTACATCAAGAGAAGACAGAACATAGAGATAGAACTTGAAACTGCTTTATTGTGCAAGTTTCAAGAAGCTAGCACAAACCGTGTTTGATTTAGAGTTCCAAATACATCTATCAATATAGGAGAAAACAGAGTGAAACGCCAAAATTCAAACTGTTACTGCAAACGAATGCTTCAACATAGAAGAACGAAATTTGGGGAAACAAGTGGTCTTCGTGTACTGATCATTACCTGAAAGTATCATCCAGTTTGGGTTAAAAAATAGTTGCTGAGATTTCTGGAGTCTCGTAATTTTTGGAAGCTTGGGAACCCCTTTCAATATAAGGGTTTCTCCCCAGTCACTGCTTAGAGCTACATCAAGAGGAGATAGAACATAGAGATAGAACGTGAAACTGCTTTATTGTGTCAAGTTTCAAGAAGCTAGCACAAACCCTGTTTGATTTAGAGTTCCAAATACATCTATCAATATAGGAGAAAACAGAGTGAAACGCCAAAATTCGAACTGTTACTGCAAACGAACGCTTCAACATAGAAGAATGAAATTTGGGGAACCAAGTGGGCTAAGTGTACTGATCATTACCTGAAAGTATCATCCAGTTTGGGTGAAAAAATAGTTGCTGAGATTTCTGGAGACTTGTAATTTTTGGAAGCTTGGCAAGCCCTTTCAAAGAAAGTGTTTTACCCCAGTCACTGCTTAGGGCTACATCAAGAGGAGACAGAACATAGAGATAGAACTTGAAACTGCTTTATTGTGCAAGTTTCAAGAAGCTAGCACAAACCGTGTTTGATTTAGAGTTCCAAATACATCTATCAATATAGGAGAAAACAGAGTGAAACGCCAAAATTCAAACTGTTACTGCAAACGAACGCTTCAGCATAGAAGAACAAAATTTGTGGAGAAATGTGGGCTTAGTGTACTGATCATTACCTGAAAGTATCATCCAGTTTGTGTGAAAAAATAGCTGCTGAGATTACTGGAGACTCGCAATTTTTGGAAGCTTGGCAACCCCTTTCAATTAAAGTGTTTCTGCCAGACACTGCTTAGGGCTACAACAAGAGGAAATAGAACATAGAGATAGAACCTGAAAATGCTTTATTGTGTCATTTTTCAAGAAGCTAGCACAAACCCTGTTTGATTTAGAGTTGCAAATACATCTATCAATATAGGAGAAAACAGAGTGAAACGCCAAAATTCACACAGTTACTGGTAACGAACGCTTCAACATAAAAGAACGAAATTTGTGGAGAAAAGTGTGCTTAGTGTACTGATCATTACCTGAAAGTATCATCCAGTTTGGGTGAAAAAATAGTTGCTGAGATTTCTGGAGACTCGCAATTTTTGGAAGCTTGGCAACCCCTTTCAATGAAAGTGTTTCTCCCCAGTCACTCCGTAGGGCTACATCAATGGGAGACAGAACAGAGGGATAGAACGTGAAACTGCTTTATTGTGTCAAGTTTCAAGAAGCTAGCACAAACCGTGTTTGATTTAGAGTTCCAAATACATCTATCAATATAGGGGAAAACAGAGTGAAACGCCAAAATTCAAACTGTTACTGGAAATGAACGCTTCAACATAGAAGAACGAAATTTGTGGAACCAAACGGGCTTAGCGTACTGATCATTACCTGAAAGTATCATCCAGTTTGGGTGAAAAAATAGCTGCTGAGATTACTGGAGACTCGCAATTTTTGGAAGCTTGGCAACCCCTTTCAATGAAAGTGTTTCTGCCAGACACTGCTTAGGGCTACAAAGAGGAAACAGAACATAGAGACAGAACCTGAAACTGCTTTATTGTGTCATTTTTCAAGAAGCTAGCACAAACCGTGTTTGATTTAGAGTTCCAAATACATCTATCAATATAGGAGAAAACAGAGTGAAACGCCAAAATTCTAACTGTTATGGCAAATGAACGCTTCAACATAGAAGAATGAAATTTGGGGAACCAAGTGGGCTTCGTGTACTGATCATTACCTGAAAGTATCATCCAGTTTGGGTGAAAAAATAGGTGCTGAGATTTCTGGAGACTCGTAATTTTTGGAAGCTTGGCAACCCCTTTCAATGAAAGTGTTTCACCCGAGTCACTGCTTAGGGCTACATCAAGAGGAGACAGAACATAGAGATAGAACGTGAAACTGCTTTATTGTGCAAGTTTCAAGAAGCTAGCACAAACCGTGTTTGATTTAGAGTTCCAAATACATCTATCAATATAGGAGAAAACAGAGTGAAACGCCAAAATTCAAACTGTTACTGCAAACGAACGCTTTAACATAGAAGAACGAAATTTGTGGAGAAAAGTGGGCTTAGTGTACTGATCATTACCTGAAAGTATCATCCAGTTTGGGTGAAAAAATAGTTGCTGAGATTTCTGGAGACTCACAGTTTTTGGAAGGTTGGCAACCCCTTTCAATGTAAGTGTTTCTCGCCAGTCACTGCTTAGGGCTCCATCAAGAGGAAACAGAACATAGAGATAGAACGTGAAACTGCTTTATTGTTTCAAGTTTCAAGAAGCTAGCACAAACCGTGTTTGATTTAGAGTTCCAAATACATCTATCAATATAGGAGAAAACAGAGTGAAACGCTAAAATTCAAACTGTTACTGGAAACGAACACTTCAACATAGAAGAACAAAATATGTGGAACCAAGAGGGCTTAGTGTTCTGATCATTACCTGAAAGTATCATCCAGTTTGGGTGAAAAAATAGGTGCTGAGATTTCTGGAGACTCGTAATTTTTGGAAGCTTGGCAACCCCTTTCAATGAAAGTGTTTCACCCCAGTCACTGCTTAGGGCTACATCAAGAGGAGACAGAACATAGAGATAGAACGTGAAACTGCTTTATTGTGCAAGTTTCAAGAAGCTAGCACAAACCGTGTTTGATTTAGAGTTCCAAATACATCTATCAATATAGGAGAAAACAGAGTGAAACGCCAAAATTCAAACTGTTACTGCAAACGAACGCTTCAACATAGAAGAACGAAATTTGTGGAGAAAAGTGGGCTTAGTGTACTGATCATTACCTGAAAGTATCATCCAGTTTGGGTGAAAAAATAGTTGCTGAGATTTCTGGAGACTCACAATTTTTGGAAGCTTGGCAACCCCTTTCAATGTAAGTGTTTCTCCCCAGTCACTGCTTAGGGCTCCATCAAGAGGAAACAGAACATAGAGATAGAACGTGAAACTGCTTTATTGTTTCAAGTTTCAAGAAGCTAGCACAAACCGTGTTTGATTTAGAGTTCCAAATACATCTATCAATATAGGAGAAAACAGAGTGAAACGCTAAAATTCAAACTGTTACTGGAAACGAACACTTCAACATAGAAGAACAAAATATGTGGAACCAAGTGGGCTTAGTGTTCTGATCATTACCTGAAAGTATCATCCAGTTTGGGTGAAAAAATAGGTGCTGAGATTTCTGGAGACTCGTAATTTTTGGAAGCTTGGCAACCCCTTTCAATGAAAGTGTTTCACCCCAGTCACTGCTTAGGGCTACATCAAGAGGAGACAGAACATAGAGATAGAACGTGAAACTGCTTTATTGTGCAAGTTTCAAGAAGCTAGCACAAACCGTGTTTGATTTAGAGTTCCAAATACATCTATCAATATAGGAGAAAACAGAGTGAAACGCCAAAATTCAAACTGTTACTGCAAACGAACGCTTCAACATAGAAGAACAAAATTTGTGGACCCTAGTGGGCTTAGTGTACTGATCATTACCTGAAAGTATCATCCAGTTTGGGTGAAAAAATAGTTGCTGAGATTTCTACAGACTCGCAATTTTTGGAAGCTTGGCAACCCCTTTCAATGTAAGTGTTTCTCCCCAGTCACTGCTTAGGGCTACATCAAGAGGAAACAGAACATAGTGATAGAACGTGAAACTTCTTTATTGTGTCAAGTTTCAAGAAGCTAGCACAAACCGTGTTTGATTTAGAGTTCCAAATACATCTATCAATATAGGAGAAAACAGAGTGAAACGCCAAATTTCAAACTCTTACTGGAAACGAACGCTTCAACATAGAAGAACGAAATTTGGGGAACCAAGTGGCCTTAGTGTACTGATCATTACCTGAAAGTATCATCCAGTTTGGGTGAAAAAATAGTTGCTGAGATTTCTGGAGACTCGTAATTTTTGAAGCTTGGCAACCCCTTTCAATGAAAGAGTTTCACCCAGTCACTGCTTAGGGCTACATCAAGAGGAAACAGAACATAGAGATAGAACGTGAAACTGCTTTATTGTGTCAAGTTACAAGAAGCTAGCACAAACCGTGTTTGTTTTAGAGTTCCAAATACATCTATCAATATAGGAGAAAACAGAGTGAAACGCCAAAATTCAAACTGTTACTGGAAACGAACGCTTCAACATAGAAGAACGAAATTTGTGGAGAAAAGTGGTCTTAGTATACTGATCATTACCTGAAAGTATCATTCAGTTTGGGTGAAAAAATAGTTGCTGAGATTTTTGGAGACTCGCAATTTATGGAAGCTTGGCAACCCCTTTCAATGAAAGTGTTTCTCCTCAGTCACTGTTTAGGGCTACATCAAGAGGAAACAGATCATAGAGATAGAACTTGAAACTGCTTTATTGTGCAAGTTTCAAGAAGCTAGCACAAACCATGTTTTATTTAGAGATCCAAATACATCTATCAATATAGGAGAAAACAGAGTGAAACGCCAAAATTCGAACTGTTACTGCAAACGAACGCTTCAACATAGAAGAATGAAATTTGGGGAACCAAGTGGGCTAAGTGTACTGATCATTACCTGAAAGTATCATCCAGTTTGGGTGAAAAAATAGTTGCTGAGATTTCTGGAGACTTGTAATTTTTGGAAGCTTGGCAAGCCCTTTCAAAGAAAGTGTTTTACCCCAGTCACTGCTTAGGGCTACATCAAGAGGAGACAGAACATAGAGATAGAACTTGAAACTGCTTTATTGTGCAAGTTTCAAGAAGCTAGCACAAACCATGTTTTATTTAGAGATCCAAATACATCTATAAATATAGGAGAAAACAGAGTGAAACGCCAAAATTCAAACTGTTACTGGAAACGAACGCTTCAACATAGAAGAACGAAATTTGTGGAACCTAGTGGGCTTAGTGTAGTGATAATTACCTGAAATTATCATCCAGTTTGGGTGAAAAAATAGTTCCTGAGATTTCTGGAGACTCGCAATTTTTGAAAGCTTGGCAACCCCTTTCAATGAATGTGTTTCTCCCCTGTCACTCCGTAGGGCTACATCAAGAGGAAACAGAACATAGAGATAGAACGTGAAACTGATTTATTGTGTCAAGTTTCAAGAAGCTAGCACAAACCGTGTTTGATTTAGAGTTCCAAATACATCTATCAATATAGGAGAAAACAGAGTGTAACGCCAAAATTCAAACTCTTACTGGAAACGAACACTTCAACATAGAAGAACGAAATTTTGGGAACCAAGTGGGCTTAGTGTACTGATCATTACCTGAAAGTATCATCCAGTTTGGGTGAAAAAATAGTTGCTGAGATTTCTGGAGACTCGTAATTTTTGGAAGCTTTGCAACCCGCTCCAATGAAAGTGTTTCTCCCCAGTCAGTGTTTAGGGCTACATCAAGAGGAAACAGAACATAGAGACAGAACGTGTAACTGCTTTATTGTGTCAAGTTTCAAGAAGCTAGCACAAACCGTGTTTGATTTAGAGTTCAACATACATCTATCAATATAGGAGAAAACAGAGTGAAAAGCCAAAATTCGAACTGTTACTGCAAACGAACGCTTCAACATAGAAGAACGAAATTTGGGGAACCTAGTGTGCTTAGTGTACTGATCATTACCTGAAAGTATCATCCAGTTTGGGTGAAAAAATAGTTGCTGAGATTTCTGGAGACTCGTAATTTTTGGAAGCTTTGCAACCCGCTCCAATGAAAGTGTTTCTCCCCAGTCAGTGTTTAGGGCTACATCAAGAGGAAACAGAACATAGAGACAGAACGTGTAACTGCTTTATTGTGTCAAGTTTCAAGAAGCTAGCACAAACCGTGTTTGATTTAGAGTTCCAAATACATCTATCAATATAGGAGAAAACAGAGTGAAACGCCAAAATTCAAACTGTTACTGGAAATGAACGCTTCAACATAGAAGAACGAAATTTGTGGAGAAAAGTGGGCTTAGTGTACTGATCATTACCTGAAAGTATCATCCAGTTTGGGTGAAAAAATAGTTGCTGAGATTTCTGGAGACTCGTAATTTTTGGAAGCTTGGCAACCCCTTTCAATGAAAGTGTTTCACCCCAGTCACTGCTTAGGGCTACATCAAGAGAAGACAGAACATAGAGATAGAACTTGAAACTGCTTTATTGTGCAAGTTTCAAGAAGCTAGCACAAACCGTGTTTGATTTAGAGTTCCAAATACATCTATCAATATAGGAGAAAACAGAGTGAAACGCCAAAATTCAAACTGTTAATGCAAACGAATGCTTCAACATAGAAGAACGAAATTTGGGGAAACAAGTGGTCTTCGTGTACTGATCATTACCTGAAAGTATCATCCAGTTTGGGTTAAAAAATAGTTGCTGAGATTTCTGGAGTCTCGTAATTTTTGGAAGCTTGGGAACCCCTTTCAATATAAGGGTTTCTCCCCAGTCACTGCTTAGAGCTACATCAAGAGGAGACAGAGCATAGAGATAGAACGTGAAACTGCTTTATTGTGTCAAGTTTCAAGAAGCTAGCACACACCCTGTTTGATTTAGAGTTCCAAATACATCTATCAATATAGGAGAAAACAGAGTGAAACGCCAAAATTCGAACTGTTACTGCAAACGAACGCTTCAACATAGAAGAACGAAATTTGGGGAACCAAGTGGGCTAAGTGTACTGAACATTACCTGAAAGTATCATCCAGTTTGTGTGAAAAAATAGCTGCTGAGATTACTGGAGACTCGCAATTTTTGGAAGGTTGGCAACCCCTTTCAATGGAAGTGTTTCAGCCCAGTCACTGCTTAGGGCTACATCAAGAGGAGACAGAACATAGAGATAGAACGTGAAACTGCTTTATTGTGTCAAGTTTCAAGAAGCTAGCACAAACCGTGTTTGATTTAGAGTTGCAAATACATCTATCAATATAGGAGAAAACAGAGTGAAACGCCAAAATTCACACTGTTACTGGTAACGAACGCTTCAACATAAAAGAACGAAATTTGTGGAGAAAAGTGTGCTTAGTGTGCTGATCATTACCTGAAAGTATCATCCAGTTTGGGTGAAAAAATAGTTGCTGAGATTTCTGGAGACTCGCAATTTTTGGAAGCTTGGCAACCCCTTTCAATGAAAGTGTTTCTCCCCAGTCACTCTGTAGGGCTACATCAATGGGAGACAGAACAGAGGGATAGAACGTGAAACTGCTTTATTGTGTCAAGTTTCAAGAAGCTAGCACAAACCGTGTTTGATTTAGAGTTCCAAATACATCTATCAATATAGGGGAAAACAGAGTGAAACGCCAAAATTCAAACTGTTACTGGAAATGAACGCTTCAACATAGAAGAACGAAATTTGTGGAACCAAACGGGCTTAGCGTTCTGATCATTACCTGAAAGTATCATCCAGTTTGGGTGAAAAAATAGCTGCTGAGATTACTGGAGACTCGCAATTTTTGGAAGCTTGGCAACCCCTTTCAATGAAAGTGTTTCTGCCAGACACTGCTAAGGGCTACAAAGAGGAAACAGAACATAGAGACAGAACCTGAAACTGCTTTATTGTGTCATTTTTCAAGAAGCTAGCACAAACCGTGTTTGATTTAGAGTTCCAAATACATCTATCAATATAGGAGAAAACAGAGTGAAACGCCAAAATTCTAACTGTTATGGCAAATGAACGCTTCAACATAGAAGAATGAAATTTGGGGAACCAAGTAGGCTTCGTGTACTGATCATTACCTGAAAGTATCATCCAGTTTGGGTGATAAAATAGGTGCTGAGATTTCTGGAGACTCGTAATTTTTGGAAGCTTGGCAACCCCTTTCAATGAAAGTGTTTCACCCCAGTCACTGCTTAGGGCTACATCAAGAGGAGACAGAACATTGAGATAGAACGTGAAACTGCTTTATTGTGCAAGTTTCAAGAAGCTAGCACAAACCGTGTTTGATTTAGAGTTCCAAATACATCTATCAATATAGGAGAAAACAGAGTGAAACGCCAAAATTCAAACTGTTACTGCAAACGAACGCTTCAACATAGAAGAACGAAATTTGTGGAGAAAAGTGGGCTTAGTGTACTGATCATTACCTGAAAGTATCATCCAGTTTGGGTGAAAAAATAGTTGCTGAGATTTCTGGAGACTCACAATTTTTGGAAGCTTGGCAACCCCTTTCAAAGTAAGTGTTTCTCCCCAGTCACTGCTTAGGGCTCAATCAGAGGAAACAGAACATAGAGATAGAACGTGAAACTGCTTTATTGTTTCAAGTTTCAAGAAGCTAGCACAAACCCTGTTTGATTTAGAGTTCCAAATACATCTATCAATATAGGAGAAAACAGAGTGAAACGCTAAAATTCAAACTGTTACTGGAAACGAACGCTTCAACATAGAAGAACAAAATATGTGGAACCAAGTGGGCTTAGTGTACTGATCATTACCTGAAAGTATCATCCAGCTTGGGTGAAAAAATAGTTGCTGAGATTTCTACAGACTCGCAATTTTTGGAAGCTTGGCAACCCCTTTCAATGTAAGTGTTTCTCCCCAGTCACTGCTTACGGCTACATCAAGAGGAAACAGAACATAGTGATAGAACGTGAAACTTCTTTATTGTGTCAAGTTTCAAGAAGCTAGCACAAACCGTGTTTGATTTAGAGTTCCAAATACATCTATCAATATAGGAGAAAACAGAGTGAAACGCCAAATTTCAAACTCTTACTGGAAACGAACGCTTCAACATAGAATAACGAAATTTGGGGAACCAAGTGGCCTTCGTGTACTGATCATTACCTGAAAGTATCATCCAGTTTGGGTGAAAAAATAGTTGCTGAGATTTCTGGAGACTCGTAATTTTTGAAGCTTGGCAACCCCTTTCAATGAAAGAGTTTCACCCAGTCACTGCTTAGGGCTACATCAAGAGGAAACAGAACATAGAGATAGAACGTGAAACTGCTTTATTGTGTCAAGTTACAAGAAGCTAGCACAAACCGTGTTTGTTTTAGAGTTCCAAATACATCTATCAATATAGGAGAAACCAGAGTGAAATGCCAAAATTCAAACTGTTACTGGAAACGAACGCTTCAACATAGAAGAACGAAATTTGTGGAGAAAAGTGGTCTTAGTATACTGATCATTACCTGAAAGTATCATTCAGTTTGGGTGAAAAAATAGTTGCTGAGATTTTTGGAGACTCGCAATTTATGGAAGCTTGGCAACCCCTTTCAATGAAAGTGTTTCTCCTCAGTCACTGTTTAGGGCTACATCAAGAGGAAACAGATCATAGAGATAGAACTTGAAACTGCTTTATTGTGCAAGTTTCAAGAAGCTAGCACAAACTATGTTTTATTTAGAGATCCAAATACATCTATCAATATAGGAGAAAACAGAGTGAAACGCCAAAATTCAAACTGTTACTGGAAACAAACGCTTCAACATAGAAGAACGAAATTTGTGGAACCTAGTGGGCTTAGTGTAGTGATGATTACCTGAAATTATCATCCAGTTTGGGTGAAAAAATAGTTCCTGAGATTTCTGGAGACTCGCAATTTTTGAAAGCTTGGCAACCCCTTTCAATGAAAGTGTTTCTCCCCAGTCACTCCGTAGGGCTACATCAAGAGGAAACAGAACATAGAGATAGAACGTGAAACTGATTTATTGTGTCAAGTTTCAAGAAGATAGTACAAACCGTGTTTGGTTTAGAGTTCCAAATACATCTATCAATATAGGAGAAAACAGAGTGAAACGCCAAAATTCAAACTGTTACTGGAAACGAACGCTTCAACATAGAAGAACGAAATTTGGGGAACCAAGTGGGCTTAGTGTACTGATCATTACCGTAAAGTATCTTCCAGTTTGGGTGAAAAAATAGTTGCTGAGATTTCTGGAGACTCGCAATTTTTGGAATCTTGGAAACGCCTTTCAATGTAAGTGTTTCTCCCCAGTCACTGCTTAGGGCTACATCAAGAGGAAACAGAACATAGAGACAGAACGTGAAACTGCTTTATTGTGTCAAGTTTCAAGTAGCTAGCACAAATCGTGTTTGATTTAGAGTTCCAAATACATCTATCAATATAGGAGAAAACAGAGTGAAACGCCAAAATTCAAACTCTTACTGGAAACGAACGCTTCAACATAGAAGAACGAAATTTGGGGAACCAAGCGGGCTTAGTGTACTGATCATTACCTGAAAGTATCATCCACTTTGGGTGAAAAAATTGTTGCTGAGATTTCTGGAGACTCGTAATTTTTGGAAGCTTTGCAACCCGCTCCAATGAAAGTGTTTCTCCCCAGTCAGTGTTTAGGTCTACATCAAGAGGAAACAGAACATAGAGACAGAACGTGTAACTGCTTTATTGTGTCAAGTTTCAAGAAGCTAGCACAAACCGTGTTTGATTTAGAGTTCAAAATAAATCTATCAATATAGGAGAAAACAGAGTGAAAATCCAAAATTCGAACTGTTACTGCAAACGAACGCTTCAACATAGAAGAACGAAATTTGGGGAACCAAGTGTGCTTAGTGTACTGATCATTACCTGAAAGTATCATCCAGTTTGGGTGAAAAAATAGTTGCTGAGATTTCTGGAGACTCGCAATTTTTGGAAGCTTGGCAACCACTTTCAATATAAGTGTTTCTCCCCAGTCACTGCTGAGTGCTACATCAAGAGGAAACAGAACATAGAGATAGAACGTGAAACTTCTTTACTGGGTCAAGTTTCAAGAAGATAGTACAAACCGTGTTTGATTTAGAGTTCCAAATACATCTATCAATATAGGAGAAAACAGAGTGAAACGCCAAAATTCGAACAGTTACTGAAAACGAACGCTTCAACATAGAAGAACGAAATTTGGGGAACCAAGTGGGCTTAGTGTACTTATCATTACCTGAAAGTATCATCCAGTTTGGGTGAAAAAATAGTTGCTGAGATTTCTGGAGACTCGTAATTTTTGGAAGCTTTGCAACCCGCTCCAATGAAAGTGTTTCTCCCCAGTCATTGTTTAGGGCTACATCAAGAGGAAACAAAACATAGAGACAGAACGTGTAACTGCTTTATTGTGTCAAGTTTCAAGAAGCTAGCACAAACCGTGTTTGGTTTAGAGTTCCAAATACATCTATCAATATAGGAGAAAACAGAGTGAAACGCCAAAATTCAAACTGTTACTGGAAATGAACGCTTCAACATAGAAGAACGAAATTTGTGTAACCAAGTTGGCTAAGTGTACTGATCATTACCTGAAAGTATCATCCAGTTTGGGTGAAAAAATAGTTGCTGAGATTTCTGGAGACTCGCAATTTTTGGAAGCTTGGCAACCCCTTTCAATGAAAGAGTTTCTCCCCAGTCACTCCGTAGGGCTACATCAATGGGAGACAGAACATAGTGATAGAACGTGAAACTGCTTTATTGTGTCAAGTTTCAAGAAGCTAGCACAAACTGTGTTTGATTTAGAGTTCCAAATACATCTATCAATATAGGGGAAAACAGAGTGAAACGCCAAAATTCAAACTTTTACTGGAAATGAACGCTTCAACATAGAAGAACGAAATTTGTGGAACCAAGCGGGCTTAGCGTACTGATCATTACCTGAAAGTATCATCCAGTTTGGGTGAAAAAATAGCTGCTGAGATTACTGGAGACTCGCAATTTTTGGAAGCTTGGCAACCCCTTTCAATGAAAGTGTTTCTGCCAGACACTGCTTAGGGCTACAACAAGAGGAAACAGAACATAGAGACAGAACCTGAAACTGCTTTATTGTGTCATTTTTCAAGAAGCTAGCACAAACCGTGTTTGATTTAGAGTTCCAAATATATCTATCAATATAGGAGAAAACAGAGTGAAACGCCAAAATTCAAACTGTTACTGGAAATGAACGCTTCAACATAGAAGAACGAAATTTGGGGAACCAAGTGGGCATAGTGTACTGATCATTACCTGAAAGTATCATCCAGTTTGGGTGAAAAAATAGTTGCTGAGATTTCTGGAGACTCGCAATTTTTGGAAGCTTGGCAACCCTTTTCAATGAAAGTGTTACTCCTCAGTCACTGGTGAGGGCTACATCAAGAGGAAACAGAACATAGGACAGAACGTGAAACTGCTTTATTGTGTCAAGTTTCAAGAAGCTAGCACAAACCGTGTTTGTTTAGAGTTCCACATACATCTATCAATATAAGAGAAAAGAGAGTGAAACGCCAAAATTCAAACTGTTACTGGAAACGAATGCTTCAGCATAGAAGAAAGAAATTTGTGTAGAAATGTGGGCTTAGTGTACTGATCATTACCTTAAAGTATCATCCAGTTTGGGTGAAAAAATAGCTGCTGAGATTACTGGAGACTCGCAATTTTTGGAAGTTTGGAAACCCCTTTCAATGAAAGTATTTCTGCAAGACACTGCTTAGGGCTACAACAAGAGGAAACAGAACATAGAGATAGAACCTGAAACTGCTTTATTGTGTCATTTTTCAAGAAGCTAGAACAATCCGTGTTTTATTTAGAGTTGCAAATACATCTATCAATATAGGAGAAAACAGAGTGAAACGCCAAAATTCACACTGTTACTGGTAACGAACGCTTCAACATAGAAGAACGAAATTTGTGGAGAAAAGTGTGCTTAGTGTACTGATCATTACCTGAAAGTATCATCCAGTTTGGGTGAAAAAATAGTTGCTGAGATTTCTGGAGACTTGCAATTTTTGGAAGCTTGGCAACCCCTTTCAATGAAAGAGTTTCTCCCCAGTCACTCCGTAGGGCTACATCAATGGGAGACAGAACATAGAGATAGAACGTGAAACTGCTTTATTGTGTCAAGTTTCAAGAAGCTAGCACAAACTGTGTTTGATTTAGAGTTCCAAATACATCTATCAATATAGGGGAAAACAGAGTGAAACGCCAAAATTCAAACTTTTACTGGAAATGAACGCTTCAACATAAAAGAACGAAATTTGTGGAACCAAGCGGGCTTAGCGTACTGATCATTACCTGAAAGTATCATCCAGTTTGGGTGAAAAAATAGCTGCTGAGATTACTGGAGACTCCCAATTTTTGGAAGCTTGGCAACCACTTTCAATGAAAGTGTTTCTGCCAGACACTGCTTAGGGCTACAACAAGAGGAAACAGAACATAGAGACAGAACCTGAAACTGCTTTATTGTGTCATTTTTCAAGAAGCTAGCACAAACCGTGTTTGATTTAGAGTTCCAAATATATCTATCAATATAGGAGAAAACAGAGTGAAACGCCAAAATTCAAACTGTTACTGGAAATGAACGCTTCAACATAGAAGAACGAAATTTGGGGAACCAAGTGGGCATAGTGTACTGATCATAACCTGAAAGTATCATCCAGTTTGGGTGAAAAAATAGTTGCTGAGATTTCTGGAGACTCGCAATTTTTGGAAGCTTGGCAACCCTTTTCAATGAAAGTGTTTCTCCTCAGTCACTGGTGAGGGCTACATCAAGAGGAAAGAGAACATAGGACAGAACGTGAAAATGCTTTATTGTGTCAAGTTTCAAGAAGCTAGCACAAACCGTGTGTGTTTAGAGTTCCACATACATCTATCAATATAAGAGAAAAGAGAGTGAAACGCCAAAATTCAAACTGTTACTGGAAACGAATGCTTCAGCATAGAAGAAAGAAATTTGTGGAGAAATGTGGGCTTAGTGTACTGATCATTACCTTAAAGTATCATCAAGTTTGGGTGAAAAAATAGCTGCTGAGATTACTGGAGACTCACAATTTTTGGAAGTTTGGAAACCCCTTCAATGAAAGTGTTTCTGCCAGACACTGCTTAGGGCTACAACAAGAGGAAACAGAACATAGAGATAGAACCTGAAACTGCTTTATTGTGTCATTTTTCAAGAAGCTAGCACAATCCGTGTTTTATTTAGAGTTGCAAGTACATCTATCAATATAGGAGAAAACAGAGTGAAATGCCAAAATTCACACTGTTACTGGTAACGAACGCTTCAACATAGAAGAACGAAATTTGTGGAGAAAAGTGTGCTTAGTGTACTGATCATTACCTGAAAGTATCATCCAGTTTGGGTGAAAAAATAGTTGCTGAGATTTCTGGAGACTCGCAATTTTTGGAAGCTTGGCAACCCCTTTCAATGAAAGTGTTTCTCCCCAGTCACTCCGTAGGGCTATATCAATGGGAGACAGAACATAGAGATAGAACATGAAACTGCTTTATTGTGTCAAGTTTCAAGAAGCTAGCACAAACCGTGTTCGATTTACAGTTCCAAATATATCTATCAATATAGGAGAAAACAGAGTGAAACGCCAAAATTCAAACTCTTACTGGAAACGAACGCTTCAACATAGAAGAACAAAATTTGTGGAGAAAATTGGGCTTAGTGTCCTGATCATTACCTGAAAGTATCATCCAGTTTGCGTGAAAAAATAGTTGCTGAGATTTCTGGAGACTCGCAATTTTTGGAAGCTTGGCAACCCCTTTCAATGTAAGTGTTTCTCCCCAGTCACTGCTTAGGGCTACATCAAGAGGACACAGAACATAGAGACAGAACGTGAAACTGCTTTATTGTGTCAAGTTTGAAGAAGCTAGCACAAACCATGTTTGATTTAGAGTTCCAAATACATCTATCAATATAGGAGAAAACAGAGTGAAACGCCAAAATTCGAACTGTTATGGCAAACGAACGCTTCAACATAGAAGAACGAAATTTGGGGAACCAAGTGGTCGTCGTGTACTGATGATTACCTGAAAGTATCATCCAGTTTGGGTTAAAAAATAGTTGCTGAGATTTCTGGAGTCTCGTAATTTTTGGAAGCTTGGCAACGCTTTTCAATGAAAGTGTTTCTCCCCAGTCACTGCTTAGGGCTACATCAAGAGGAGACAGAACATAGAGATAGAAAGTGAAACTGCTTTATTGTGTCAAGTTTCAAGAAGCTAGCACAAACCGTGTTTGATTTAGAGTTCCAAATACATCTATCAATATAGGAGAAAACAGAGTGAAACGCCAAAATTCAAACTGTTACTGGAAACGAACGCTTCAACATAGAAGAACGAAATTTGTGGAGAAAAGTGGGCTTAGTGTACTGATCATTACCTGAAAGTATCATCCAGTTTGGGTGAAAAAATAGTTGCTGAGATTTCTGGAGACTCACAATTTTTGGAAGCTTGGCAACCCCTTTCAATATAAGTGTTTCTCCCCAGTCACTGCTTAGGGCTCCATCAAGAGGAAACAGAACATAGAGATAGAACGTGAAACTGCTTTATTGTTTCAAGTTTCAAGAAGCTAGCACAAACCGTGTTTGATTTAGAGTTCCAAATACATCTATCAATATAGGAGAAAACAGAGTGAAACGCTAAAATTCAAACTGTTACTGGAAACAAACACTTCAACATAGAAGAACAAAATATGTGGAACCAAGTGGGCTTAGTGTTCTGATCATTACCTGAAAGTATCATCCAGTTTGGGTGAAAAAATAGGTGCTGAGATTTCTGGAGACTCGTAATTTTTGGAAGCTTGGCAACCCCTTTCAATGAAAGTGTTTCACCCCAGTCACTGCTTAGGGCTACATCAAGAGGAGACAGAACATAGAGATAGAACGTGAAACTGCTTTATTGTGCAAGTTTCAAGAAGCTAGCACAAACCGTGTTTGATTTAGAGTTCCAAATACATCTATCAATATAGGAGAAAACAGAGTGAAACGCCAAAATTCAAACTGTTACTGGAAACGAACGCTTCAACATAGAAGAACGAAATTTGGGGAACCAAGTGGTCTTCGTGTACTGATCAAAACCTGAAAGTATCATCCAGTATGGGTTAAAAAAAAGTTGCTGAGATTTCTGGAGCCTCGTAATTTTTGGAAGCTTGCCAACCCCTTTCAATATAAGGGTTTCTCCCCAGTCACTGCTTAGGGCTACATCAAGAGGAGACAGAACATAGAGATAGAACGTGATACTGCTTTATTGTGTCAAGTTTCAAGAAGCTAGCACAAACTGTGTTTGATTTAGAGTTCCAAATACATCTAACAATATAGGAGAAAACAGAGTGAAACGCCAAAATTCAAACTCTTACTGGAAACGAACGCTTCAACATAGAAGAACGAAATTTGGGGAACCAAGTGGGCTTAGTGTACTGATCATTACCTTAAAGTATCATCCAGTTTGGGTGAAAAAATAGTTGCTGAGATTTCTGGAGACTCGCAATTTTTGGAATCTTGGCAATGCCTTTCAATGTAAGTGTTTCTCCCCAGTCACTGCTTAGGGCTACATCAAGAGGAAACAGAACATAGAGACAGAACGTGAAACTGCTTTATTGTGTCAAGTTTCAAGTAGCTAGCACAAACCGTGTTTGATTTAGAGTTCAAAATACATCTATCAATATAGGAGAAAACAGAGTGAAACGCCAAAATTCAAACTGTTACTGGAAATGAACGCTTCAACATAGAAGAACGAATTTTGTGGAACCAAGTGGGCTTAGCGTACTGATCATTACCTGAAAGTATCATCCAGTTTGGGTGAAAAAATAGTTGCTGAGATTTCTGGAGACTCGCAATTTTTGGAATCTTGGCAACCCCTTTCAATGAAAGTGTTTCTCCCTAGTCACTGCTCAGGGCTACATCAAGAGGAGACAGAACATAGAGATAGAACGTGATACTGCTTTATTGTGTCAAGTTTCAAGAAGCTAGCACAAACTGTGTTTGATTTAGAGTTCAAAATACATCTATAAATATAGGAGAAAACAGAGTGAAACGCCAAAATTCGAACTGTTACTGCAAACGAACGCTTCAACGTAGAAGAACGAAATTTGGGGAACCAAGTGGGCTTCGTGTACTGATCATTACCTGAAAGAATAATCCAGTTTGGTTTAAAAAACTAGTTGCTGAGATTTCTGGAGTCTCGCAATTTTTGGAAGCTTGGCAACCCCTTTCAATGAAAGTGTTTCTCCCCAGTCACTGCTTAGGGCTACATCAAGAGGAGACAGAACATAGAGATAGAACATGAAACTGCTTTTTTGTGTCAAGTTTCAAGAAGCTAGCACAAACCGTGTTTGATTTAGAGTTCCAAATACATCTATCAATATAGGAGAAAACAGAGTGAAACGCCAAAATCAAACTGTTACTGGAAACGAATGCTTCAACATAGAAGAACGAAATTTGTGGAGAAAAGTGGGCTTAGTGTACTGATCATTACCTGAAAGTATCATCCAGTTTGGGTGAAAAAATAGTTGCTGAGATTTCTGGAGACTCACAATTTTGGAAGCTTGGCAACCCCTTTCAATGTAAGTGTTTCTCCCCACTCACTGCTTAGGGCTACATCAAAAGGAAACACAACATAGAGATAGAACGTGAAACTGCTTTATTGTGTCAAGTTTGAAGAAGCTAGCACAAACCGTGTTTGATTTAGAGTTTCAAATACATCTATCAATATAGGAGAAAACAGAGTTAAACGCCAAAATTCAAACTGTTACTGGAAACAAACGCTTCAACATAGAAGAACGAAATTTGGGGAACCAAGTGGGCTTAGTGTACTGATCATTACCTTAAAGTATCATCCAGTTTGGGTGAAAAAATAGTTGCTGAGATTTCTGGAGACTCGCAATTTTTGGAATCTTGGCAACACCTTTCAATGTAAGTGTTTCTCCCCAGTCACTGCTTAGGGCTACATCAAGAGGAAACAGAACATAGAGACAGAACGTGAAACTGCTTTATTGTGTCAAGTTTCAAGTAGCTAGCACAAACCGTGTTTGATTTAGAGTTCCAAATACATCTATCAATATAGGAGAAAACAGAGTGAAATGCCAAAATTCAAACTGTTACTGGAAATGAACGCTTCAACATAGAAGAACGAATTTTGTGGAACCAAGTGGGCTTAGCGTACTGATCATTCCCTGAAAGTATCATCCAGTTTGGGTGAAAAAATAGCTGCTGAGATTTCTGGAGACTTGCAATTTATGGAAGCTTGGCAACCCCTTTCAATGAAAGTGTTTCACCCAGTCACTGCTTAGGGCTACATCAAGAGGAATCAGAACTTAGATATAGAAGTGAAACTGCTTTATTGTTTCAAGTTTCAAGAAGCTAGCACAAACCGTGTTTGATTTAGAGTTCCAAATATATCTATCAATATAGGAGAAAACAGAGTGAAACGCCAAAATTCAAACTATTACTGGAAACGAACTCTTCAACATAGAAGAAGGAAATTTGGGGAACCAAGTGGGCATAGTGTACTGATCATTACCTGAAAGTATCATCCAGTTTGGGTGAAAAAATAGTTGCTGAGATTTCTGGAGACTCGCAATTTTTGGAATCTTGGCAACCCCTTTCAATGAAAGGGTTTCTCCCTAGTCACTGCTCAGGGCTACATCAAGAGGAGACAGAACATAGAGATAGAACGTGATACTGCTTTATTGTGTCAAGTTTCAAGAAGCTAGCACAAACTGTGTTTGATTTAGAGTTCAAAATACATCTATCAATATAGGAGAAAACAGAGTGAAAGGCCAAAATTCGAACTGTTACTGCAAACGAACGCTTCAACATAGAAGAACGAAATTTGGGGAACCAAGTGGGCTTCGTGTACTGATCATTACCTGAAAGCATCATCCAGTTTGGTTTAAAAAACTAGTTGCTGAGATTTCTGGAGTCTCGTAATTTTTGGAAGCTTGGCAACCCCTTTCAATGAAAGTGTTTCTCCCCAGTCACTGCTTAGGGCTACATCAAGAGGAGACAGAACATAGAGATAGAACATGAAACTGCTTAATTGTGTCAAGTTTCAAGAAGCTAGCACAAACCGTGTTTGATTTAGAGTTCCAAATACATTTATCAATATAGGAGAAAACAGAGTGAAACGCCAAAATCAAACTGTTACTGGAAACGAATTCTTCAACATAGAAGAACGAAATTTGTGGAGAAAAGTGGGCTTAGTGTACTGATCATTACCTGAAAGTATCATCCAGTTTGGGTGAAAAAATAGTTGCTGAGATTTCTGGAGAATCACAATTTTGGAAGCTTGGCAACCCCTTTCAATGTAAGTGTTTCTCCCCAGTCACTGCTTAGGGCTACATCAAGAGGAAACAGAACATAGAGATAGAACGTGAAACTGCTTTATTGTGTCAAGTTTGAAGAAGCTAGCACAAACCGTGTTTGATTTAGAGTTCCAAATACATCTATCAATATAGGAGAAAACAGAGTGAAACGCCAAAATTCAAACTGTTACTGGAAATGAACGCTTCAACATAGAAGAACGAAATTTGTGTAACCAAGTTGGCTAAGTGTACTGATCATTACCTGATAGTATCATCCAGTTTGGGTGAAAAAATAGTTGCTGAGATTTCTGGAGACTCGTAAATTTTGGAAGCTTGGCAACCCCTTTCAATGAAAGTGTTTCACGCCAGTCACTGCTTAGGGCTACAAGAAGAGGAGACAGAACATAGAGATAGAATGTGAAACTGCTTTATTGTGTCAAGTTTCAAGAAGCTAGCACAAACCGTGTTTGATTTAGAGTTCCAAATACATCTATCAATATAGGAGAAAACAGAGTGAAAGGCCAAAATTCAAACTGTTACTGCAAACGAACGCTTCAACATAGAAGAACGAAATTTGGGGAACCAAGTGGTTTCGTGTACTGATCATTACCTGAAAGTATCATCCAGTTTGGGTGAAAAAATAGTTGCTGAGATTTCTGGAGTCTCGTAATTTTTGGAAGCTTGGCAACGCTTTTCAATGTAAGGGTTTCTCCCCAGTCACTGCTTAGGGCTACATCAAGAGAAAACACAACATAGAGATAGAACGTGAAACTGCTTTATTGTGTCAAGTTTCAAGAAGCTAGCACAAACCGTGTTTGATTTAGAGTTCCAAATACATCTATCAATATAGGAGAAAACAGAGTGAAACGCCATAATCAAACTGTTACTGGAAACGAACGCTTCAACATAGAAGAACGAAATTTGTGGAGAAAAGTGGGCTTAGTGTACTGATCATTACCTGAAAGTATCATCCAGTTTGGGTGAAAAAATAGTTGCTGAGATTTCTGGAGACTCACAATTTTGGAAGCTTGGCAACCCCTTTCAATGTAAGTGTTTCTCCCCAGTCACTGCTTAGGGCTACATCAAGTGGAAACAGAACATAGAGATAGAACGTGAAACTGCTTTATTGTGTCAAGTTTGAAGAAGCTAGCACAAACCGTGTTTGATTTAGAGTTCCAAATACATCTATCAATATAGGAGAAAACAGAGTGAAACGCCAAAATTCAAACTGTTACTGGAAATGAACGCTTCAACATAGAAGAACGAAATTTGTGTAACCAAGTTGGCTAAGTGTACTGATCATTACCTGAAAGTATCATCCAGTTTGGGTGAAAAAATAGTTGCTGAGATTTCTGGAGACTCACAATTTTTGGAAGCTTGGCAACCCCTTTCAATGTAAGTGTTTCTCCCCAGTCACTGCTTAGGGCTCCATCAAGAGGAAACAGAACATAGAGATAGAACTAGAAACTGCTTTATTGTGTCACGTTTCAAGAAGCAAGCACAAACCGTGTTTGATTTAGAGTTCCAAATACATCTATCAATATAGGAGAAAACAGAGTGAAACGCCAAAATTCAACCTGTTACTGGAAACGAACGCTTCAACATAGAAGAACGAAATTTGTGGAGAAAAGTGGGCTTAGTGTACTGATCATTACCTGAAAGTATCATCCAGTTTGGGTGAAAAAATAGTTGCTGAGATTTCTGGAGACTCGCAATTTTTGGAAGCTTGGCAACCCTTTTCAATGAAAGTGTTTCTCCTCAGTCACTGGTGAGGGCTACATCAAGAGGAAACAGAACATAAAGATAGAACGTGAAACTGCTTTATTGTGTCAAGTTTCAAGAAGCTAGCACAAACCGTGTTTTTTTAGAGTTCCACATACATCTATCAATATAGGAGAAAAGAGAGTGAAACGCCAAAATTCAAACTGTTACTGGAAACGAATGCTTCAGCATAGAAGAACGAAATTTGTGGAGAAATGTGGGCTTAGTGTACTGATCATTACCTGAAAGTATCATCCGGTTTGTGTGAAAAAATAGCTGCTGATTACTGGAGACTCGCAATTTTTGGAAGCTTGGCAACCCCTTTCAATGAAAGTGTTTCACCCCAGTCACTGCTTAGGGCTACATCAAGAGGAGACAGAACATAGAGATAGAACGTGAAACTGCTTTATTGTGTCAAGTTTCAAGAAGCTAGCACAAACCGTGTTTGATTTAGAGTTCCAAATACATCTATCAATATAGGAGAAAACAGAGTGAAACGCCAAAATTCAAACTGTTACTGGAAATGAACACTTCAATATAGAAGAACAAAATTTGGGGAACCAAGTGGGCATAGTGTACTGATCATTACCTGAAAGTATCATCCAGTTTGGGTTAAAAAATAGTTGCTGAGATTTCTGGAGACTCGCAATTTTTGGAAGCTTAGCAACCCTTTTCAATGAAAGTGTTTCTCCTCAGTCACTGGTGAGGGCTACATCAAGAGGAAACAGAACATAGGACAGAACGTGAAACTGCTTTATTGTGTCAAGTTTCAAGAAGCTAGCACAAACCGAGTTTGTTTAGAGTTCCACATACATCTATCAATATAAGAGAAAAGAGAGTGAAACGCCAAAATTCAAACTGTTACTGGAAACGAATGCTTCAGCATAGAAGAAAGAAATTTGTGGAGAAATGTGGGCTTAGTGTTCTGATCATTACCTGAAAGTATCATCCAGTTTGGGTGAAAAAATAGTTGCTGAGATTTCTGGAGACTCGTAAATTTTGGAAGCTTGGCAACCCCTTTCAATGAAAGTGTTTCACCCCAGTCACTGCTTAGGGCTACATCAAGAGGAGACAGAACATAGAGATAGAACGTGAAACTGCTTTATTGTGTCAAGTTTCAAGATGCTAGGACAAACCGTGTTTGATTTAGAGTTCCAAATACATCTATCAATATAGGAGAAAACAGAGTGAAATGCCAAAATTCGAACTGTTACTGCAAACGAACGCTTCAACATAGAAGAACGAAATTTGGGGAACCAAGTGGGCTTAGTGTACTGATCATTACCTGAAAGTATCATCCAGTTTGGGTGAAAAAATAGGTGCTGAGATTTCTGGAGACTCGTAATTTTTGGAAGCTTGGCAACCCCTTTCTATGAAAGTGTTTTACCCCAGTCACTGCTTAGGGCTACATCAAGAGGAGACAGAACATAGAGATAGAACTTGAAACTGCTTGATTGTGCAAGTTTCAAGAAGCTAGCACAAACCGTGTTTGATTTAGAGTTCCAAATACATCTATCAATATAGGAGAAAACAGAGTGAAACGCCAAAATTCAAACTGTTACTGCAAACGAACGCTTCAACATAGAAGAACGAAATTTGGGGAACCAAGTGGTCTTCATGTACTGATCATTACCTGAAAGTATCATCCAGTTTGGGTTAAAAAATAGTTGCTTAGATTTTTGGAGTCTCGTAATTTTTGGAAGCTTGGCAACCCCTTTCAATATAAGGGTTTCTCCCCAGTCACTGCTTAGGGCTACATCAAGAGAAGACAGAACATAGAGATAGAACATTAAACTGCTTTATTGTGTCAAGTTTCAAGAAGCTAGCACAAACCGTGTTTGATTTAGAGTTCCAAATACATCTATCAATATAGGAGAAAACAGAGTGAAAAGCCAAAATTCGAACTGTTACTGCAAACGAACGCTTCAACATAGAAGAACGAAATTTGGGGAACCAAGTGGGATTAGTGTACTGATCATTACCTGAAAGTATCATCCAGTTTGGGTGAAAAAATAGTTGCTGAGATTTCTGGAGTCTCGTAATTTTTGGAAGCTTGGCAACCCCTTTCAATGAAAGTGTTTCTCCCCAGTCACTCCATAGGGCTACATCAATGGGAGACAGAACATAGAGATAGAACGTGAAACTGCTTTATTGTGTCAAGTTTCAAGAAGCTAGCACAAACCGTGTTTGATTTAGTGTTCCAAATACATCTATCAATACAGGGGAAAACAGAGTGAAATGCCAAAATTCAAACTGTTACTGGAAATGAACGCTTCAACATAGAAGAATGAAATTTGTGGAACCAAGCGGGCTTAGCGTACTGATCATAACCTGAAAGTGTCATCCAGTTTGGGTGAAAAAATAGCTTCTGAGATTACTGGAGACTCGCAATTTTTGGAAGCTTGGCAACCCCTTTCAATGAAAGTGTTTCTGCCAGACACTGCTTAGGGCTACAACAAGAGGAAACAGAACATAGAGACAGAACCTGAAAATGCTTTATTGTGTCATTTTTCAAGAAGCTAGCACAAACCGTGTTTGATTTAGAGTTCCAAATACATCTATCAATATAGGAGAAAACAGAGTGAAATGCCAAAATTCAAACTGTTACTGGAAATGAACGCTTCAATATAGAAGAACGAAATTTGGGGAACCAAGTGGGCATAGTGTACTGATCATTACCTGAAAGTATCATCCAGTTTGGGTGAAAAAATAGTTGCTGAGATTTCTGGAGACTCGCAATTTTTGGAAGCTTGGCAACCCCTTTCAATGAAAGGGTTTATCCCCAGTCACTCCCTAGGGCTACATCAATGGGAGACAGAACATAGAGATAGAACATGAAACTGCTTTATTGTGTCAAGTTTCAAGAAGCTAGCACAAACCGTGTTCGATTTACAGTTCCAAATACATCTATCAATATAGGAGAAAACAGAATGAAACGCCAAAATTCAAACTCTTACTGGAAATGAACGCTTCAACATAGAAGAATGAAATTTGTGGAGAAAATTGGGCTTAGTGTCCTGATCATTACCTGAAAGTATCATCCAGTTTGGGTGAAAAAATAGTTGCTGAGATTTCTGGATACTCGTAAATTTTGGAAGTTTGGCAACTCCTTTCAATGTAAGTGTTTCTCCCCAGTCACTGCTTAGGGCTGCATCAAGAGGAAACAGAACATAGAGATAGAACGTGAAACTGCTTTATTGTGTCAAGTTTCAAGAAGCTAGCACAAACCGTGTTTTATTTAGAGTTCCAAATACATCTATCAATATAGAAGAAAACAGAGTGAAACGCTAAAATTCAAACTGTTACTGGAAACGAACGCTTCAACATACAAGAACAAAATATGTGGAACCAAGTGGGCTTAGTGTTCTGATCATTACCTGAAAGTATCATCCAGTTTGGGTGAAAAAATAGTTGCTGAGATTTCTGGAGACTCGTAATTTTTGGAAGCTTGGCAACCCCTTTCAATGAAAGGGTTTCACCCCAGTCACTGCTTAGGGCTACATCAAGAGAAGACAGAACATAGAGATAGAACTTGAAACTGCTTTATTGTGCAAGTTTCAAGAAGCTAGCACAAACCGTGTTTGATTTAGAGTTCCAAATACATCTATCAATATAGGAGAAAACAGAGTGAAACGCCAAAATTCAAACTGTTACTGCAAACGAATGCTTCAACATAGAAGAACGAAATTTGGGGAAACAAGTGGTCTTCGTGTACTGATCATTACCTGAAAGTATCATCCAGTTTGGGTTAAAAAATAGTTGCTGAGATTTCTGGAGTCTCGTAATTTTTGGAAGCTTGGGAACCCCTTTCAATATAAGGGTTTCTCCCCAGTCACTGCTTAGAGCTACATCAAGAGGAGACAGAACATAGAGATAGAACGTGAAACTGCTTTATTGTGTCAAGTTTCAAGAAGCTAGCACACACCGTGTTTGATTTAGAGTTCCAAATACATCTATCAATATAGGAGAAAACAGAGTGAAATGCCAAAATTCGAACTGTTACTGCAAACGAACGCTTCAACATAGAAGAACGAAATTTGGGGAACCAAGTGGGCTTAGTGTACTGATCATTACCTGAAAGTATCATCCAGTTTGTGTGAAAAAATAGCTGCTGAGATTACTGGAGACTCGCAATTTTTGGAAGTTTGGAAACCCCTTTCAATGAAAGTGTTTCTGCCAGACACTGCTTAGGGCTACAACAAGAGGAAACAGGACATAGAGATAGAACCTGAAACTGCTTTATTGTGTCATTTTTCAAGAAGCTAGCACAAACCGTGTTTGATTTAGAGTTGCAAATACATCTATCGATATAGGAGAAAACAGAGTGAAACGCCAAAATTCACACTGTTACTGGTAACGAACGCTTCAACTTAAAAGAACGAAATTTGTGGAGAAAAGTGTGCTTAGTGTACTGATCATTACCTGAAATTATCATCCAGTTTGTGTGAAAAAATAGTTGCTGAGATTTCTGGAGACTCGCAATTTTTGGAAGCTTGGCAACCCCTTTCAATGAAAGTGTTTCTCCCCAGTCACTCCGTAGGGCTACATCAATGGGAGACAGAACAGAGGGATAGAACGTGAAACTGCTTTATTGTGTCAAGTTTCAAGAAGCTAGCACAAACCGTGTTTGATTTAGAGTTCCAAATACATCTATCAATATAGGGGAAAACAGAGTGAAACGCCAAAATTCAAACTGTTACTGGAAATGAACGCTTCAACATAGAAGAACGAAATTTGTGGAACCAAGCGGGCTTAGCGTACTGATCATTACCTGAAAGTATCATCCAGTTTGGGTGAAAAAATAGCTGCTGAGATTACTGGAGACTCGCAATTTTTGGAAGCTTGGCAACCCCTTTCAATGAAAGTGTTTCTGTCAGACACTGCTTAGGGCTACAAAGAGGAAACAGAACATAGAGACAGAACCTGAAACTGCTTTATTGTGCCATTTTTCAAGAAGCTAGCACAAACCGTGTTTCATTTAGAGTTCCAAATACATCTATCAATATAGGAGAAAACAGAGTGAAACGCCAAAATTCTAACTGTTATGGCAAATGAACGCTTCAACATAGAAGAATGAAATTTGGGGTACCTAGTGGGCTTCATGTCCTGATCATTACCTGAAAGTATCATCCAGTTTGGGTTAAAAAATAGTTGCTGAGATTTCTGGAGTCTCGTAATTTTTGGAAGCTTGGCAACGCTTTGCAATGAAAGTGTTTCTCCCCAGTCACTGCTTAGGGCTACATCAAGAGGAAACAGAACATAGAGATAGAACGTGAAACTGCTTTATTGTGTCAAGTTTCAAGAAGCTAGCACAAACCGTGTTTGATTTAGAGTTCCAAATACATCTATCAATATAGGAGAAAACAGAGTGAAACGCCAAAATTCAAACTGTTACTGGAAATGAACACTTCAATATAGAAGAACAAAATTTGGGGAACCAAGTGGGCATAGTGTACTGATCATTACCTGAAAGTATCATCCAGTTTGGGTTAAAAAATAGTTGCTGAGATTTCTGGAGACTCGCAATTTTTGGAAGCTTAGCAACCCTTTTCAATGAAAGTGTTTCTCCTCAGTCACTGGTGAGGGCTACATCAAGAGGAAACAGAACATAGGACAGAACGTGAAACTGCTTTATTGTGTCAAGTTTCAAGAAGCTAGCACAAACCGTGTTTGTTTAGAGTTCCACATACATCTATCAATATAAGAGAAAAGAGAGTGAAACGCCAAAATTCAAACTGTTACTGGAAACGAATGCTTCAGCATAGAAGAAAGAAATTTGTGGAGAAATGTGGGCTTAGTGTTCTGATCATTACCTGAAAGTATCATCCAGTTTGGGTGAAAAAATAGTTGCTGAGATTTCTGGAGACTCGTAAATTTTGGAAGCTTGGCAACCCCTTTCAATGAAAGTGTTTCACCCCAGTCACTGCTTAGGGCTACATCAAGAGGAGACAGAACATAGAGATAGAACGTGAAACTGCTTTATTGTGTCAAGTTTCAAGATGCTAGGACAAACCGTGTTTGATTTAGAGTTCCAAATACATCTATCAATATAGGAGAAAACAGAGTGAAATGCCAAAATTCGAACTGTTACTGCAAACGAACGCTTCAACATAGAAGAACGAAATTTGGGGAACCAAGTGGGCTTAGTGTACTGATCATTACCTGAAAGTATCATCCAGTTTGGGTGAAAAAATAGGTGCTGAGATTTCTGGAGACTCGTAATTTTTGGAAGCTTGGCAACCCCTTTCTATGAAAGTGTTTTACCCCAGTCACTGCTTAGGGCTACATCAAGAGGAGACAGAACATAGAGATAGAACTTGAAACTGCTTGATTGTGCAAGTTTCAAGAAGCTAGCACAAACCGTGTTTGATTTAGAGTTCCAAATACATCTATCAATATAGGAGAAAACAGAGTGAAACGCCAAAATTCAAACTGTTACTGCAAACGAACGCTTCAACATAGAAGAACGAAATTTGGGGAACCAAGTGGTCTTCATGTACTGATCATTACCTGAAAGTATCATCCAGTTTGGGTTAAAAAATAGTTGCTTAGATTTTTGGAGTCTCGTAATTTTTGGAAGCTTGGCAACCCCTTTCAATATAAGGGTTTCTCCCCAGTCACTGCTTAGGGCTACATCAAGAGAAGACAGAACATAGAGATAGAACATTAAACTGCTTTATTGTGTCAAGTTTCAAGAAGCTAGCACAAACCGTGTTTGATTTAGAGTTCCAAATACATCTATCAATATAGGAGAAAACAGAGTGAAAAGCCAAAATTCGAACTGTTACTGCAAACGAACGCTTCAACATAGAAGAACGAAATTTGGGGAACCAAGTGGGATTAGTGTACTGATCATTACCTGAAAGTATCATCCAGTTTGGGTGAAAAAATAGTTGCTGAGATTTCTGGAGTCTCGTAATTTTTGGAAGCTTGGCAACCCCTTTCAATGAAAGTGTTTCTCCCCAGTCACTCCATAGGGCTACATCAATGGGAGACAGAACATAGAGATAGAACGTGAAACTGCTTTATTGTGTCAAGTTTCAAGAAGCTAGCACAAACCGTGTTTGATTTAGTGTTCCAAATACATCTATCAATACAGGGGAAAACAGAGTGAAATGCCAAAATTCAAACTGTTACTGGAAATGAACGCTTCAACATAGAAGAATGAAATTTGTGGAACCAAGCGGGCTTAGCGTACTGATCATAACCTGAAAGTGTCATCCAGTTTGGGTGAAAAAATAGCTTCTGAGATTACTGGAGACTCGCAATTTTTGGAAGCTTGGCAACCCCTTTCAATGAAAGTGTTTCTGCCAGACACTGCTTAGGGCTACAACAAGAGGAAACAGAACATAGAGACAGAACCTGAAAATGCTTTATTGTGTCATTTTTCAAGAAGCTAGCACAAACCGTGTTTGATTTAGAGTTCCAAATACATCTATCAATATAGGAGAAAACAGAGTGAAATGCCAAAATTCAAACTGTTACTGGAAATGAACGCTTCAATATAGAAGAACGAAATTTGGGGAACCAAGTGGGCATAGTGTACTGATCATTACCTGAAAGTATCATCCAGTTTGGGTGAAAAAATAGTTGCTGAGATTTCTGGAGACTCGCAATTTTTGGAAGCTTGGCAACCCCTTTCAATGAAAGGGTTTATCCCCAGTCACTCCCTAGGGCTACATCAATGGGAGACAGAACATAGAGATAGAACATGAAACTGCTTTATTGTGTCAAGTTTCAAGAAGCTAGCACAAACCGTGTTCGATTTACAGTTCCAAATACATCTATCAATATAGGAGAAAACAGAATGAAACGCCAAAATTCAAACTCTTACTGGAAATGAACGCTTCAACATAGAAGAATGAAATTTGTGGAGAAAATTGGGCTTAGTGTCCTGATCATTACCTGAAAGTATCATCCAGTTTGGGTGAAAAAATAGTTGCTGAGATTTCTGGATACTCGTAAATTTTGGAAGTTTGGCAACTCCTTTCAATGTAAGTGTTTCTCCCCAGTCACTGCTTAGGGCTGCATCAAGAGGAAACAGAACATAGAGATAGAACGTGAAACTGCTTTATTGTGTCAAGTTTCAAGAAGCTAGCACAAACCGTGTTTTATTTAGAGTTCCAAATACATCTATCAATATAGAAGAAAACAGAGTGAAACGCTAAAATTCAAACTGTTACTGGAAACGAACGCTTCAACATACAAGAACAAAATATGTGGAACCAAGTGGGCTTAGTGTTCTGATCATTACCTGAAAGTATCATCCAGTTTGGGTGAAAAAATAGTTGCTGAGATTTCTGGAGACTCGTAATTTTTGGAAGCTTGGCAACCCCTTTCAATGAAAGGGTTTCACCCCAGTCACTGCTTAGGGCTACATCAAGAGAAGACAGAACATAGAGATAGAACTTGAAACTGCTTTATTGTGCAAGTTTCAAGAAGCTAGCACAAACCGTGTTTGATTTAGAGTTCCAAATACATCTATCAATATAGGAGAAAACAGAGTGAAACGCCAAAATTCAAACTGTTACTGCAAACGAATGCTTCAACATAGAAGAACGAAATTTGGGGAAACAAGTGGTCTTCGTGTACTGATCATTACCTGAAAGTATCATCCAGTTTGGGTTAAAAAATAGTTGCTGAGATTTCTGGAGTCTCGTAATTTTTGGAAGCTTGGGAACCCCTTTCAATATAAGGGTTTCTCCCCAGTCACTGCTTAGAGCTACATCAAGAGGAGACAGAACATAGAGATAGAACGTGAAACTGCTTTATTGTGTCAAGTTTCAAGAAGCTAGCACACACCGTGTTTGATTTAGAGTTCCAAATACATCTATCAATATAGGAGAAAACAGAGTGAAATGCCAAAATTCGAACTGTTACTGCAAACGAACGCTTCAACATAGAAGAACGAAATTTGGGGAACCAAGTGGGCTTAGTGTACTGATCATTACCTGAAAGTATCATCCAGTTTGTGTGAAAAAATAGCTGCTGAGATTACTGGAGACTCGCAATTTTTGGAAGTTTGGAAACCCCTTTCAATGAAAGTGTTTCTGCCAGACACTGCTTAGGGCTACAACAAGAGGAAACAGGACATAGAGATAGAACCTGAAACTGCTTTATTGTGTCATTTTTCAAGAAGCTAGCACAAACCGTGTTTGATTTAGAGTTGCAAATACATCTATCGATATAGGAGAAAACAGAGTGAAACGCCAAAATTCACACTGTTACTGGTAACGAACGCTTCAACTTAAAAGAACGAAATTTGTGGAGAAAAGTGTGCTTAGTGTACTGATCATTACCTGAAATTATCATCCAGTTTGTGTGAAAAAATAGTTGCTGAGATTTCTGGAGACTCGCAATTTTTGGAAGCTTGGCAACCCCTTTCAATGAAAGTGTTTCTCCCCAGTCACTCCGTAGGGCTACATCAATGGGAGACAGAACAGAGGGATAGAACGTGAAACTGCTTTATTGTGTCAAGTTTCAAGAAGCTAGCACAAACCGTGTTTGATTTAGAGTTCCAAATACATCTATCAATATAGGGGAAAACAGAGTGAAACGCCAAAATTCAAACTGTTACTGGAAATGAACGCTTCAACATAGAAGAACGAAATTTGTGGAACCAAGCGGGCTTAGCGTACTGATCATTACCTGAAAGTATCATCCAGTTTGGGTGAAAAAATAGCTGCTGAGATTACTGGAGACTCGCAATTTTTGGAAGCTTGGCAACCCCTTTCAATGAAAGTGTTTCTGTCAGACACTGCTTAGGGCTACAAAGAGGAAACAGAACATAGAGACAGAACCTGAAACTGCTTTATTGTGCCATTTTTCAAGAAGCTAGCACAAACCGTGTTTCATTTAGAGTTCCAAATACATCTATCAATATAGGAGAAAACAGAGTGAAACGCCAAAATTCTAACTGTTATGGCAAATGAACGCTTCAAAATAGAAGAATGAAATTTGGGGTACCTAGTGGGCTTCATGTCCTGATCATTACCTGAAAGTATCATCCAGTTTGGGTTAAAAAATAGTTGCTGAGATTTCTGGAGTCTCGTAATTTTTGGAAGCTTGGCAACGCTTTGCAATGAAAGTGTTTCTCCCCAGTCACTGCTTAGGGCTACATCAAGAGGAAACAGAACATAGAGATAGAACGTGAAACTGCTTTATTGTGTCAAGTTTCAAGAAGCTAGCACAAACCGTGTTTGATTTAGAGTTCCAAATACATCTATCAATATAGGAGAAAACAGAGTGAAACGCAAAAATTCAAACTGTTACTGGAAACGAACGCTTCAACATAGAAGAACGAAATTTGTGGAGAAAAGTGGGCTTAGTGTACTGATCATTACCTGAAAGTATCATCCAGTTTGGGTGAAAAAATAGTTGCTGAGATTTCTGGAGACTCACAATTTTTGGAAGCTTGGCAACCCCTTTCAATGTAAGTGTTTCTCCCCAGTCACTGCTTAGGGCTCCATCAAGAGGAAACAGAACATAGAGATAGAACGTGAAACTGCTTTATTGTTTCAAGTTTCAAGAAGCTAGCACAAACCGTGTTTGATTTAGAGTTCCAAATACATCTATCAATATAGGAGAAAACAGAGTGAAACGCTAAAATTCAAACTGTTACTGGAAACGAACGCTTCAACATAGAAGAACAAAATATGTGGAACCAAGTGGGCTTAGTGTTCTGATCATTACCTGAAAGTATCATCCAGTTTGGGTGAAAAAATAGGTGCTGAGATTTCTGGAGACTCGTAATTTTTGGAAGCTTGGCAACCCCTTTCAATGAAAGTGTTTCACCCCAGTCACTGCTTAGGGCTACATCAAGAGGAGACAGAACATAGAGATAGAACGTGAAACTGCTTTATTGTGCAAGTTTCAAGAAGCTAGCACAAACCGTGTTTGATTTAGAGTTCCAAATACATCTATCAATATAGGAGAAAACAGAGTGAAACGCCAAAATTCAAACTGTTACTGCAAGCGAACGCTTCAACATAGAAGAACGAAATTTGGGGAACCAAGTGGTCTTCGTGTACTGATCATTACCTGAAAGTATCATCCAGTTTGGGTTAAAAAATAGTTGCTGAGATTTCTGGAGTCTCGTAATTTTTGGAAGCTTGGCAACCCCTTTCAATATAAGGGTTTCTCCCCAGTCACTGCTTAGGGCTACATCAAGACGAGACAGGACATAGAGATAGAACGTGAAACTGCTTTATTGTGTCAAGTTTCAAGAAGCTAGCACAAACCGTGATTGATTTAGAGTTCCAAATACATCTATCAATATAGGAGAAAACAGAGTGAAACGCCAAAATTCAAACTGTTACTGCAAACGAATGCTTCAACATAGAAGAACGAAATTTGTGGACCCTAGTGGGCTTAGTGTACTGATCATTACCTGAAAGTATCATCCAGTTTGGGTGAAAAAATAGTTGCTGAGATTTCTACAGACTCGCAATTTTTGGAAGCTTGGCAACCCCTTTCAATGTAAGTGTTTCTCCCCAGTCACTGCTTAGGGCTACATCAAGAGGAAGCAGAACATAGAGATAGAACGTGAAACTTCTTTATTGTGTCAAGTTTCAAGAAGCTAGCACAAACCGTGTTTGATTTAGAGTTCCAAATACATCTATCAATATAGGAGAAAACAGAGTGAAACGCCAAATTTCAAACTCTTACTGGAAACGAACGCTTCAACATAGAAGAACGAAATTTGGGGAACCAAGTGGCCTTAGTGTACTGATCATTACCTGAAAGTATCATCCAGTTTGGGTGAGAAAATAGTTGCTGAGATTTCTGGAGACTCGTAATTTTTGAAGCTTGGCAACCCCTTTCAATGAAAGAGTTTCACCCAGTCACTGCTTAGGGCTACATCAAGAGGAAACAGAACATAGAGATAGAACGTGAAACTGCTTTATTGTGTCAAGTTACAAGAAGCTAGCACAAACCGTGTTTGTTTTAGAGTTCCAAATACATCTATCAATATAGGAGAAAACAGAGTGAAACGCCAAAATTCAAACTGTTACTGGAAACGAACTCTTCAACATAGAAGAACGAAATTTGTGGAGAAAAGTGGGCTTAGTATACTGATCATTACCTGAAATTATCATTCAGTTTGGGTGAAAAAATAGTTGCTGAGATTTTTGGAGACTCGCAATTTATGGAAGCTTGGCAACCCCTTTCAATGAAAGTGTTTCTCCTCAGTCACTGTTTAGGGCTACATCAAGAGGAAACAGATCATAGAGATAGAACTTGAAACTGCTTTATAGTGCAAGTTTCAAGAAGCTAGCACAAACCATGTTTTATTTAGAGATCCAAATACATCTATCAATATAGGAGAAAACAGAGTGAAACGCCAAAATTCAAACTGTTACTGGAAACGAACGCTTCAACATAGAAGAACAAAATTTGTGGAACCTCGTGGGCTTAGTGTAGTGATGATTACCTGAAATTATCATCCAGTTTGGGTGAAAAAATAGTTCCTGAGATTTCTGGAGACTCGCAATTTATGGAAGCTTGGCAACCCCTTTCAATGAAAGTGTTTCTCCTCACTCACTGTTTAGGGCTACATCAAGAGGAAACAGATCATAGAGATAGAACTTGAAACTGCTTTATAGTGCAAGTTTCAAGAAGCTAGCACAAACCATGTTTTATTTAGAGATCCAAAAACATCTATCAATATAGGAGAAAACAGAGTGAAACGCCAAAATTCAAACTCTTACTGGAAACGAACGCTTCAACATAGAAGAACGAAATTTGGGGAACCAAGTGGGCTTAGTGTACTGATCATTACCTGAAAGTATCATCCAGTTTGGGTGAAAAAATAGTTGCTGAGATTTCTGGAGACTCGTAATTTTTGGAAGCTTTGCAACCCGCTCCAATGAAAGTGTTTCTCCCCAGTCAGTGTTTAGGGCTACATCAAGAGGAAACAGAACATAGAGACAGAACGTGTAACTGCTTTATTGTGTCAAGTTTCAAGAAGCTAGCACAAACCGTGTTTGATTTAGAGTTCAACATACATCTATCAATATAGGAGAAAACAGAGTGAAAAGCCAAAATTCGAACTGTTACTGCAAACGAACGCTTCAACATAGAAGAACGAAATTTGGGGAACCAAGTGTGCTTAGTGTACTGATCATTACCTGAAAGTATCATCCAGTTTGGGTGAAAAAATAGTTGCTGAGATTTCTGGAGACTCGCAAATTTGGAAGCTTGGCAACCCCTTTCAATGTAAGTGTTTCTCCCCAGTCACTGCTGAGTGCTACATCAAGCGGAAACAGAACCTAGAGATAGAACTTGAAACTGCTTTACTGGGTCAAGTTTCAAGAAGATAGTACAAACCGCGTTTGGTTTAGAGTTCCAAATACATCTATCAATATAGGAGAAAACAGAGTGAAACGCCAAAATTCAAACTGTTACTGGAAACGAACGCTTCAACATAGAAGAACGAAATTTGGGGAACCAAGTGGGCTTAGTGTACTGATCATTACCGTAAAGTATCTTCCAGTTTGGGTGAAAAAATAGTTGCTGAGATTTCTGGAGACTCGCAATTTTTGGAATCTTGGCAACGCCTTTCAATGAAAGTGTTTCTCCCCAGTCAGTGTTTAGGGCTACATCAAGAGGAAACAGAACATAGAGACAGAACGTGTAACTGCTTTATTGTGTCAAGTTTCAAGAAGCTAGCACAAACCGTGTTTGCTTTAGAGTTCCAAATACATCTATCAATATAGGAGAAAACAGAGTGAAACGCCAAAATTCAAACTGTTACTGGAAACGAACCCTTCAACATAGAAGAACGAAATTTGGGGAACCAAGTGCGCTTAGTGTACTGATCATTACCTGAAAGTATCATCCAGTTTGGGTGAAAAAATGTTTGCTTAGATTTCTAGAGACTCGCAATTTTGGGAAGCTTGGCAACCCCTGTCAATGAAAGTATTTCTCCTCAGTCACTGCAGTGTGCTACATCAAGAGGAAACAAAACATAGAGATAGAACGTGAAACTGCTTTACTGTGTCAAGTTTCAAGAAGCTAGCACAAATCGTGTTTGCTTTAGAGTTCCAAATACATCTATCAATATAGGAGAAAACAGAGTGAAACGCCAAAATTCAAACTGTTACTGGAAACGAACGCTTCAACATAGAAGAACGAAATTTGTGGAGAAAAGTGGGCTTAGTATACTGATCATTACCTGAAATTATCATTCAGTTTGGGTGAAAAAATAGTTGCTGAGATTTTTGGAGACTCGCAATTTATGGAAGCTTGGCAACCCCTTTCAATGAAAGTGTTTCTCCTCAGTCACTGTTTAGGGCTACATCAAGAGGAAACAGATCATAGAGATAGAACTTGAAACTGCTTTATAGTGCAAGTTTCAAGAAGCTAGCACAAACCATGTTTTATTTAGAGATCCAAATACATCTATCAATATAGGAGAAAACAGAGTGAAACGCCAAAATTCAAACTCTTACTGGAAACGAACGCTTCAACATAGAAGAACGAAATATGGGGAACCAAGTGGGCTTAGTGTACTGATCATTACCTGAAAGTATCATCCAGTTTGGGTCAAAAAATAGTTGCTGAGATTTCTGGAGACTCGTAATTTTTGGAAGCTTTGCAACCCGCTCCAATGAAAGTGTTTCTCCCCAGTCAGTGTTTAGGGCTACATCAAGAGGAAACAGAACATAGAGACAGAACGTGTAACTGCTTTATTGTGTCAAGTTTCAAGAAGCTAGCACAAACCGTGTTTGATTTAGAGTTCAACATACATCTATCAATATAGGAGAAAACAGAGTGAAAAGCCAAAATTCGAACTGTTACTGCAAACGAACGCTTCAACATAGAAGAACGAAATTTGGGGAACCAAGTGTGCTTAGTGTACTGATCATTACCTGAAAGTATCATCCAGTTTGGGTGAAAAAATAGTTGCTGAGATTTCTGGAGACTCGCAAATTTGGAAGCTTGGCAACCCCTTTCAATGTAAGTGTTTCTCCCCAGTCACTGCTGAGTGCTACATCAAGCGGAAACAGAACCTAGAGATAGAACTTGAAACTGCTTTACTGGGTCAAGTTTCAAGAAGATAGTACAAACCGTGTTTGGTTTAGAGTTCCAAATACATCTATCAATATAGGAGAAAACAGAGTGAAACGCCAAAATTCAAACTGTTACTGGAAACGAACGCTTCAACATAGAAGAACGAAATTTGGGGAACCAAGTGGGCTTAGTGTACTGATCATTACCGTAAAGTATCTTCCAGTTTGGGTGAAAAAATAGTTGCTGAGATTTCTGGACACTCGCAGTTTTTGGAATCTTGGCAACACCTTTCAATGTAAGTGTTTCTCCCCAGTCACTGCTTAGGGCTACATCAAGAGGAAACAGAACATAGAGACAGAACGTGAAACTGCTTTATTGTGTCAAGTTTCAAGTAGCTAGCACAAACCGTGTTTGATTTAGAGTTCCAAATACATCTATCAATATAGGAGAAAACAGAGTGAAACGCCAAAATTCAAACTCTTACTGGAAACGAACGCTTCAACATAGAAGAACGAAATTTTGGGAAGCAAGTGGGCTTAGTGTACTGATCATTACCTGAAAGTATCATCCAGTTTGGGTGAAAAAATTGTTGCTGAGATTTCTGGAGACTCGTAATTTTTGGAAGCTTTGCAACCCGCTCCAATGAAAGTGTTTCTCCCCAGTCAGTGTTTAGGGCTACATCAAGAGGAAACAGAACATAGAGACAGAACGTGTAACTGCTTTATTGTGTCAAGGTTCAAGAAGCTAGCACAAACCGTGTTTGATTTAGAGTTCAAAATACATCTATCAATATAGGAGAAAACAGAGTGAAAATCCAAAATTCGAACTGTTACTGCAAACGAACGCTTCAACATAGAAGAACGAAATTTGTGGAGAAAAGTGGGCTTAGTGTACTGATCATTACCTGAAAGTATCATCCAGTTTGGGTGAAAAAATAGTTGCTGAGATTTCTGGAGACTCGCAATTTTTGGAAGCTTGGCAACCCCTTTTAATGTAAGTGTTTCTCCCCAGTCACTGCTGAGTGCTACATCAAGAGGAAACAGAACATAGAGATAGAACATGAAACTGCTTTACTGGGTCAAGTTTCAAGAAGATAGTACAAACCGTGTTTGATTTAGAGTTCCAAATACATCTATCAATATAGGAGAAAACAGAGTGAAACGCCAAAATTCGAACAGTTACTGCAAACGAACGCTTCAACATAGAAGAACGAAATTTGGGGAACCAAGTGGGCTTAGTGTACTTATCATTACCTGAAAGTATCATCCAGTTTGGGTGAAAACATAGTTGCTGATATTTCTGGAGACTCGTAATTTTTGGAAGCTTGGCAACCCCTTTCAATGAAAGTGTTTCTCCCCAGTCACTGCTTAGGGCTACTTCAAGAGGAGAAAGTACATAGAGATAGAACTTGAAACTGCTTTATTGTGTCAAGTTTCAAGAAGCTAGCACAAACCGTGTTTGGTTTAGAGTTCCAAATACATCTATCAATATAGGAGAAAACAGAGTGAAACGCCAAAATTCAAACTGTTACTGGAAACGAACGCTTCAACATAGAAGAACGAAATTTGTGGAACCTAGTGGGCTTAGTGTAGTGATGATTACCTGAAATTATCATCCAGTTTGGGTGAAAAAATAGTTCCTGAGATTTCTGGAGACTCGCAATTTTTGGAAGCTTGGCAACCCCTTTCAATGAAAGTGTTTCTCCCCAGTCACTCCGTAGGGCTACATCAAGAGGAAACAGAACATAGAGATAGAACGTGAAACTGATTTATTGTGTCAAGTTTCAAGAAGCTAGCACAAACCGTGTTTGATTTAGAGTTCCAAATACATCTATCAATATAGGAGAAAACAGAGTGAAACGCCAAAATTCAAACTCTTACTGGAAACGAACGCTTCAACATAGAAGAACGAAATTTGGGGAACCAAGTGGGCTTAGTGTACTGATCATTACCTGAAAGTATCATCCAGTTTGGGTCAAAAAATAGTTGCTGAGATTTCTGGAGACTCGTAATTTTTGGAAGCTTTGCAACCCGCTCAAATGAAAGTGTTTCTCCCCAGTCAGTGTTTAGGGCTACATCAAGAGGAAAGAGAACATAGAGACAGAACGTGTAACTGCTTTATTGTGTCAAGTTTCAAGAAGCTAGCACAAGCCGTGTTTGATTTAGAGTTCAACATACATCTATCAATATAGGAGAAAACAGAGTGAAAAGCCAAAATTCGAACTGTTACTGCAAACGAACGCTTCAACATAGAAGAACGAAATTTGGGGAACCAAGTGTGCTTAGTGTACTGATCATTACCTGAAAGTATCATCCAGTTTGGGTGAAAAAATAGTTGCTGAGATTTCTGGAGACTCGCAAATTTGGAAGCTTGGCAACCCCTTTCAATGTAAGTGTTTCTCCCCAGTCACTGCTGAGTGCTACATCAAGAGGAAACAGAACCTAGAGATAGAACTTGAAACTGCTTTACTGGGTCAAGTTTCAAGAAGATAGTACAAACCGTGTTTGGTTTAGAGTTCCAAATACATCTATCAATATAGGAGAAAACAGAGTGAAACGCCAAAATTCAAACTGTTACTGGAAACGAACGCTTCAACATAGAAGAACGAAATTTGGGGAACCAAGTGGGCTTAGTGTACTGATGATTACCGTAAAGTATCTTCCAGTTTGGGTGAAAAAATAGTTGCTGAGATTTCTGGAGACTCGCAATTTTTGGAATCTTGGCAACGCCTTTCAATGTAAGTGTTTCTCCCCAGTCACTGCTTAGGGCTACATCAAGAGAAAACAGAACATAGAGACAGAACGTGAAACTGCTTTATTGTGTCAAGTTTCAAGTAGCTAGCACAAACCGTGTTTGATTTAGAGTTCCAAATACATCTATCAATATAGGAGAAAACAGAGTGAAACGCCAAAATTCAAACTCTTACTGGAAACGAACGCTTCAACATAGAAGAACGAAATTTTGGGAACCAAGTGGGCTTAGTGTACTGATCATTACCTGAAAGTATCATCCACTTTGGGTGAAAAAATTGTTGCTGAGATTTCTGGAGACTCGTAATTTTTGGAAGCTTTGCAACCCGCTCCAATGAAAGTGTTTCTCCCCAGTCAGTGTTTAGGGCTACATCAAGAGGAAACAGAAAATAGAGACAGAACGTGTAACTGCTTTATTTTGTCAAGTTTCAAGAAGCTAGCACAAACCGTGTTTGATTTAGAGTTCAAAATACATCTATCAATATAGGAGAAAACAGAGTGAAACGCCAAAATTCAAACTGTTACTGGAAACGAACCCTTCAACATAGAAGAACGAAATTTGGGGAACCAAGTGAGCTTAGTGTACTGATCATTACCTGAAAGTATCATCCAGGTTGGGTGAAAAAATGTTTGCTGAGATTTCTAGAGACTCGCAATTTTTGGAAGTTTGGCAACCCCTTTCAATGAAAGTGTTTCTCCTCAGTCACTGCTTTGTGCTACATCAAGAGGAAACAAAACATAGAGATAGAACGTGAAACTGCTTTACTGTGTCAAGTTTCAAGAAGCTAGCACAAACCGTGTTTGCTTTAGAGTTCCAAATACATCTATCAATATAGGAGAAAACAGAGTGAAACGCCAAAATTCAAACAGTTACTGGAAACGAACGCTTCAATATAGAAGAACGAAATTTGGGGAACCAAGTAGGCTTAGTGTACTCATCATTACCTGAAAGTATCATCCAGTTTGGGTGAAAACATAGTTGCTGATATTTCTGGAGACTCGTAATTTTTGGAAGCTTGGCAACCCCTTTCAATGAAAGTGTTTCTCCCCAGTCACTGCTTAGGGCTACTTCAAGAGGAGAAAGAACATAGAGATAGAACTTGAAACTGCTTTATTGTGTCAAGTTTCAAGAAGCTAGCACAAACCGTGTTTGGTTTAGAGTTCCAAATACATCTATCAATATAGGAGAAAACAGAGTGAAACGCCAAAATTCAAACTGTTACTGGAAACGAACCCTTCAACATAGAAGAACGAAATTTGGGGAACCAAGTGCGCTTAGTGTACTGATCATTACCTGAAAGTATCATCCAGTTTGGGTGAAAAAATGTTTGCTTAGATTTCTAGAGACTCGCAATTTTGGGAAGCTTGGCAACCCCTGTCAATGAAAGTATTTCTCCTCAGTCACTGCTGTGTGCTACATCAAGAGGAAACAAAACATAGAGATAGAACGTGAAACTGCTTTACTGTGTCAAGTTTCAAGAAGCTAGCACAAATTGTGTTTGCTTTAGAGTTCCAAATACATCTATCAATATAGGAGAAAACAGAGTGAAACGCCAAAATTCAAACTGTTACTGGAAACGAACGCTTCAACATAGAAGAAAGAAATTTGGGGAACCAAGTGAGCTTAGTGTACTGATCATTACCTGAAAGTATCATCCAGTTTGGGTGAAAACATGTTTGGTGAGATTTCTGGAGATTCGTAATTTTTGGAAGCTTGGCAACCCCTTTCAATGAAAGGGTTTCTCCCCAGTCACTGCTTAGGGCTACATCAAGAGGAAACAGAACATAGAGATAGAACGTGAAACTGCTTTATTGTGTCAAGTTTCAAGAAGCTAGCACAAACCGTGTTTGACTTAGTGTTCCAAATACATCTATCAATATAGGAGAAAACAGAGTGAAACGCCAAAATTCAAACTGTTACTGGAAACGAACGCGTCAACATAGAAGAACGAAATTTGGGGAACCAAGTGGGCTTAGCGTACTGATCATTACCTGAAAGTATCATCCAGTTTGGGTGAAAAAATAGTTGCTGAGATTTCTGGAGACTCGTAATTTTTGGAAGGTTGGCAACCCCTTTCAATGAAAGTGTTTCTCCCCAGTCACTGCTTAGGGCTACATCAAGAGGAAACAGAACATAGAGATAGAACGTGAAACTGCTTTATTGTGTCAAGTTTCAAGAAGCTAGCACAAACCGTGTTTGATTTAGAGTTCCAAATACATCTATCAATATAGGAGAAAAAAGAGTGAAACGCCAAAATTCAAACTGTTACTGGAAACGAACCCTTCAATATAGAAGAACGAAACTTGGGGAACCAAGTGGGCTTAGTGTACTGATCATTACCTGAAAGTATCATCCAGGTTGGGTGAAACAATAATTGCTGTGATTTCTGGAAACTCGTAATTTTTGGAACCTTGGCAACCCCTTTCAATGAAAGTGTTTCTCCCCAGTCACTTCTTAGAGGTACATCAAGAGGAAACAGAACATAGAGTTAGAACGTGAAACTGCTTTATTGTGTCAAGTTTCAAGAAGCTAGCACAAACCGTGTTTGGTTTAGAGTTCCAAATACATCTATCAATACAGGAGAAAACAGAGTGAAACGCCAAAATTCAAACTGTTACTGGAAATGAACGCTTCAACATAGAAGAACGAAATTTGGGGAACCAAGTGAGCTTAGTGTACTGATCATTACCTGAAAGGATCATCCAGGTTGGGTGAAAAAATGTTTGCTGAGATTTCTAGAGACTCGCAATTTTGGGAAGCTTGGCAACCACTTTCAATGAAAGTGTTTCTCCTCAGTCACTGCTGTGTGCTACATCAAGAGGAAACAAAACGTAGAGATAGAACGTGAAACTGCTTTACTGTGTCAAGTTTCTAGAAGCTAGCACAAACCCTGTTTGCTTTAGAGTTCCAAATACATCTATCAATATAGGAGAAAACAGAGTGAAACGCCAAAATTCAAACTGTTACTGGAAACGAACGCTTCAATATAAAAGAACGAAATTTGGGGATCCAAGTGGGCTTAGTGTACTGATCATTACCTGAAAGTATCATCCAGTTTGGGTGAGAATATAGTTGCTGAGATTTCTGGAGCCTCGTAATTTTTGGAAGCTTGGCAACCCCTTTCAATGAAAGTGTTTCTCCCCAGTCACTGCTTAGGGCTACATCAAGTGGAAACAGAACATAGAGATAGAACCTGAAACTGCTTTATTGTGTCAAGTTTAAAGAAGCTAGCACAAAACGTGTTTGGTTTAGAGTTCCAAATACATCTATCAATATAGGAGAAAACAGAGTGAAACGCCAAAATTCAAACTGTTACTGGAAACGAACCCTTCAACATAGAAGAACGAAATTTGGGGAACCAAGTGAGCTTAGTGTACTCATCATTACCTGAAAGTATCATCCAGTTTGGGTGAAAAAATGTTTGCTGAGATTTCTAGAAACTCGCAATTTTGGGAAGCTTGGCAACCCCTTTCAATGAAAGGGTTTCTCCCCAGTCACTGCTTAGGGCTACATCAAGAGGAAAAAGAACATAGAGATAGAACGTGAAACTGCTTTATTGTGTCAAGTTTCAAGAAGGTAGCACAAACCGTGTTTGGTTTAGAGTTCCGAATACATCTATCAATATAGGAGAAAACAGAGTGAAAGGCCAAAATTCAAACTGTTACAGGAAATGAACGCTTCAACATAGAAGAACGAAATTTGGGGAACTAAGTGGGCTTAGTGTACTGATCATTACCTGAAAGTATCATCCAGTTTGGGTGAAAACATAGTTGCTGAGATTTTTGGAGACTCGTAATTTTTGGAAGGTTGGCAACCCTTTTCAATGAACGTGTTTCTCCCCAGTCACTGCTTAGGGCTACATCAAGAGGAAACAGAACATAGAGATAGAACTTGAAACTGCTTTATTGTGTCAAGTTTCAAGAAGCTAGCACAAACCGTGTTTGGTTTAGAGTTCCAAATACATCTGTCAATATAGGAAAAAACAGAGTGAAACGCCAAAATTCAAACTGTTACTGGAAACGAACGCTTTAACATAGAAGAACGAAATTTGGGAAACCAAGTGAGCTTAGTGTACTGATCATTACCTGAAAGTATCATCCAGTTTGGGTGAAAAAATGTTTGCTGAGATTTCTAGAAACTCGCGATTTTGGGAAGCTTGGCAACCCCTTTCAATGAAAGTGTTTCTCCCCAGTCACTGCTTAGGGCTACATCAAGTGGAAACAGAACATAGAGATAGAACGTGAAACTGCTTTATTGTGTCAAGTTTAAAGAAGCTAGCACAAACCGTGTTTGGTTTAGAGTTCCAAATACATCTATCAATATAGGAGAAAACAGAGTGAAACGCCAAAATTCAGACTGTTACTGGAAACGAATGCTTCAACATAGAAGAACGAAATTTGGGGAACCAAGTGGGCTTAGTGTACTAATCATTACCTGAAAGTATCATCCAGTTTGGGTGAAAACATAGTTGATGTGATTTCTGGAGACTCGTAATTTTTGGAAGCTTGGCAACCCCTTTCAATGAAAGTGTTTCTCCCCAGTCACTGCTTAGGGCTACATCAAGAGGAAAGACAACATAGAGATAGAACATGAAACTGCTTTACTGTGTCAAGTTTCAAGAAGCTAGCACAAACCGTGTTTGATTTAGAGTTCCAAATACATCTGTCAGTATAGGAGAATACAGAGTGAAACGCCAAAATTCAAACAGTTACTGGAAGCGAACGCTTCAACATAAAAGAACGAAATTTGGGGAACCAAGTGAGCTTAGTGTACTGATCATTACCTGAAAGTATCATCCACTTTGGGTGAAAAAATAGTTGCTGAGATTACTGGAGACTCGCAAATTTTGGAAGCTTGGCAACCCCTTTCAATGAAAGTGTTTCTCCCCATTCACTGCTTAGGGCTACATCAAGAGGAAACAGAACATAGAGATAGAACGTGAAACTGCTTTATTGTGTCAAGTTTCAAGAAGCTAGCACAAACCGTGTTTGATTTAGAGTTCCAAATACATCTATCAATATAGGAGAAAACAGAGTGAAACGCCAAAATTCAAACTGTTACGGGAAACGAACGCTTCAATATAGAAGAACGAAATTTGGGGATCCAAGTGGGCTTCGTGTACTGATCATTACCTGAAAGTATCATCCAGTTTGGGTGAAAAAATGTTTGCTGAGATTTCTAGAGACTCGCAATTTTTGGAAGGTTGGCAACCCCTTTCAATGAAAGGGTTTCTCCCCAGTCACTGCTTAGTGCTACATCAAGAGGAAACAGAACATAGAGATAGAACTTGAAACTGCTTTATTGTGTCAAGTTTCAAGAAGCTAGCACAAACCGTGTTTGGTTTAGAGTTCCAAATACATCTATCAATATAGGAAAAAACAGAGTGAAACACCAAAATTCAAACTGTTACTGGAAACGAACGCTTCAACATAGAAGAACGAAATTTGGGAAACCAAGGGAGCTTAGTGTACTGATCATTACCTGAAAGTATCATCCAGTTTGGGTGATAAAATGTTTGCAGAGATTTCTAGAAACTCGCGATTTTGGGAAGCTTGGCAACCCCTTTCAATGAAAGTGTTTCTCCTCAGTCACTCTGAGTGCTACATCAAGAGGAAACAAAACATAGAGATAGAACGTGAAACTGCTTTACTGTGTCACGTTTCAAGAAGCTAGCACAAACCGTGTTTGATTTAGAGTTCCAAATACATCTATCAATATAGGAGAAAACAGAGTGAAACGCCAAAATTCAAACTGTTACTGGAAACGAACCCTTCAACATAGAAGAACGAAATTTGGGGAACCAAGTGAGCTTAGTGTACTCATCATTACCTGAAAGTATCATCCAGTTTGGGTGAAAAAATGTTTGCTGAGATTTCTAGAAACTCGCAATTTTGGGAAGCTTGGCAACCCATTTCAATGAAAGGGTTTCTCCCAAGTCACTGCTTAGGGCTACATCAAGAGGAAACAGAACATAGAGATAGAACGTGAAACTGCTTTATTGTGTCAAGTTTCAAGAAGGTAGCACAAACCGTGTTTGGTTTAGAGTTCCAAATACATCTATCAATATAGGAGAAAACAGAGTGAAAGGCCAAAATTCAAACTGTTACAGGAAATGAACGCTTCAACATAGAAGAACGAAATTTGGGGAACTAAGTGGGCTTAGTGTACTGATCATTACCTGAAAGTATCATCCAGTTTGGGTGAAAACATAGTTGCTGAGATTTTTGGAGACTCGTAATTTTTGGAAGGTTGGCAACCCTTTTCAATGAACGTGTTTCTCCCCAGTCACTGCTTAGGGCTACATCAAGAGGAAACAGAACATAGAGATAGAACTTGAAACTGCTTTATTGTGTCAAGTTTCAAGAAGCTAGCACAAACCGTGTTTGGTTTAGAGTTCCAAATACATCTGTCAATATAGGAAAAAACAGAGTGAAACGCCAAAATTCAAACTGTTACTGGAAACGAACGCTTTAACATAGAAGAACGAAATTTGGGAAACCAAGTGAGCTTAGTGTACTGATCATTACCTGAAAGTATCATCCAGTTTGGGTGAAAAAATGTTTGCTGAGATTTCTAGAAACTCGCGATTTTGGGAAGCTTGGCAACCCCTTTCAATGAAAGTGTTTCTCCCCAGTCACTGCTTAGGGCTACATCAAGTGGAAACAGAACATAGAGATAGAACGTGAAACTGCTTTATTGTGTCAAGTTTAAAGAAGCTAGCACAAACCGTGTTTGGTTTAGAGTTCCAAATACATCTATCAATATAGGAGAAAACAGAGTGAAACGCCAAAATTCAGACTGTTACTGGAAACGAATGCTTCAACATAGAAGAACGAAATTTGGGGAACCAAGTGGGCTTAGTGTACTAATCATTACCTGAAAGTATCATCCAGTTTGGGTGAAAACATAGTTGATGTGATTTCTGGAGACTCGTAATTTTTGGAAGCTTGGCAACCCCTTTCAATGAAAGTGTTTCTCCCCAGTCACTGCTTAGGGCTACATCAAGAGGAAAGACAACATAGAGATAGAACATGAAACTGCTTTACTGTGTCAAGTTTCAAGAAGCTAGCACAAACCGTGTTTGATTTAGAGTTCCAAATACATCTGTCAGTATAGGAGAATACAGAGTGAAACGCCAAAATTCAAACAGTTACTGGAAGCGAACGCTTCAACATAAAAGAACGAAATTTGGGGAACCAAGTGAGCTTAGTGTACTGATCATTACCTGAAAGTATCATCCACTTTGGGTGAAAAAATAGTTGCTGAGATTACTGGAGACTCGCAAATTTTGGAAGCTTGGCAACCCCTTTCAATGAAAGTGTTTCTCCCCATTCACTGCTTAGGGCTACATCAAGAGGAAACAGAACATAGAGATAGAACGTGAAACTGCTTTATTGTGTCAAGTTTCAAGAAGCTAGCACAAACCGTGTTTGATTTAGAGTTCCAAATACATCTATCAATATAGGAGAAAACAGAGTGAAACGCCAAAATTCAAACTGTTACGGGAAACGAACGCTTCAATATAGAAGAACGAAATTTGGGGATCCAAGTGGGCTTCGTGTACTGATCATTACCTGAAAGTATCATCCAGTTTGGGTGAAAAAATGTTTGCTGAGATTTCTAGAGACTCGCAATTTTTGGAAGGTTGGCAACCCCTTTCAATGAAAGGGTTTCTCCCCAGTCACTGCTTAGTGCTACATCAAGAGGAAACAGAACATAGAGATAGAACTTGAAACTGCTTTATTGTGTCAAGTTTCAAGAAGCTAGCACAAACCGTGTTTGGTTTAGAGTTCCAAATACATCTATCAATATAGGAAAAAACAGAGTGAAACACCAAAATTCAAACTGTTACTGGAAACGAACGCTTCAACATAGAAGAACGAAATTTGGGAAACCAAGGGAGCTTAGTGTACTGATCATTACCTGAAAGTATCATCCAGTTTGGGTGATAAAATGTTTGCAGAGATTTCTAGAAACTCGCGATTTTGGGAAGCTTGGCAACCCCTTTCAATGAAAGTGTTTCTCCTCAGTCACTCTGAGTGCTACATCAAGAGGAAACAAAACATAGAGATAGAACGTGAAACTGCTTTACTGTGTCACGTTTCAAGAAGCTAGCACAAACCGTGTTTGATTTAGAGTTCCAAATACATCTATCAATATAGGAGAAAACAGAGTGAAACGCCAAAATTCAAACTGTTACTGGAAACGAACCCTTCAACATAGAAGAACGAAATTTGGGGAACCAAGTGAGCTTAGTGTACTCATCATTACCTGAAAGTATCATCCAGTTTGGGTGAAAAAATGTTTGCTGAGATTTCTAGAAACTCGCAATTTTGGGAAGCTTGGCAACCCCTTTCAATGAAAGGGTTTCTCCCCAGTCACTGCTTAGGGCTACATCAAGAGGAAACAGAACATAGAGATAGAACGTGAAACTGCTTTATTGTGTCAAGTTTCAAGAAGGTAGCACAAACCGTGTTTGGTTTAGAGTTCCAAATACATCTATCAATATAGGAGAAAACAGAGTGAAAGGCCAAAATTCAAACTGTTACAGGAAATGAACGCTTCAACATAGAAGAACGAAATTTGGGGAACTAAGTGGGCTTAGTGTACTGATCATTACCTGAAAGTATCATCCAGTTTGGGTGAAAACATAGTTGCTGAGATTTTTGGAGACTCGTAATTTTTGGAAGGTTGGCAACCCTTTTCAATGAACGTGTTTCTCCCCAGTCACTGCTTAGGGCTACATCAAGAGGAAACAGAACATAGAGATAGAACTTGAAACTGCTTTATTGTGTCAAGTTTCAAGAAGCTAGCACAAACCGTGTTTGGTTTAGAGTTCCAAATACATCTGTCAATATAGGAAAAAACAGAGTGAAACGCCAAAATTCAAACTGTTACTGGAAACGAACGCTTTAACATAGAAGAACGAAATTTGGGAAACCAAGTGGGCTTAGTGTACTGATCATTACCTGAAAGTATCATCCAGTTTGGGTGAAAAAATGTTTGCTGAGATTTCTAGAAACTCGCGATTTTGGGAAGCTTGGCAACCCCTTTCAATGAAAGTGTTTCTCCCCAGTCACTGCTTAGGGCTACATCAAGTGGAAACAGAACATAGAGATAGAACGTGAAACTGCTTTATTGTGTCAAGTTTAAAGAAGCTAGCACAAACCGTGTTTGGTTTAGAGTTCCAAATACATCTATCAATATAGGAGAAAACAGAGTGAAACGCCAAAATTCAGACTGTTACTGGAAACGAATGCTTCAACATAGAAGAACGAAATTTGGGGAACCAAGTGGGCTTAGTGTACTAATCATTACCTGAAAGTATCATCCAGTTTGGGTGAAAACATAGTTGCTGTGATTTCTGGAGACTCGTAATTTTTGGAAGCTTGGCAACCCCTTTCAATGAAAGTGTTTCTCCCCAGTCACTGCTTAGGGCTACATCAAGAGGAAAGACAACATAGAGATAGAACATGAAACTGCTTTACTGTGTCAAGTTTCAAGAAGCTAGCACAAACCGTGTTTGATTTAGAGTTCCAAATACATCTGTCAGTATAGGAGAATACAGAGTGAAACGCCAAAATTCAAACAGTTACTGGAAGCGAACGCTTCAACATAAAAGAACGAAATTTGGGGAACCAAGTGAGCTTAGTGTACTGATCATTACCTGAAAGTATCATCCACTTTGGGTGAAAAAATAGTTGCTGAGATTACTGGAGACTCGCAAATTTTGGAAGCTTGGCAACCCCTTTCAATGAAAGTGTTTCTCCCCATTCACTGCTTAGGGCTACATCAAGAGGAAACAGAACATAGAGATAGAACTTGAAACTGCTTTATTGTGTCAAGTTTCAAGAAGCTAGCACAAACCGTGTTTGATTTAGAGTTCCAAATACATCTATCAATATAGGAGAAAACAGAGTGAAACGCCAAAATTCAAACTGTTACGGGAAACGAACGCTTCAATATAGAAGAACGAAATTTGGGGATCCAAGTGGGCTTCGTGTACTGATCATTACCTGAAAGTATCATCCAGTTTGGGTGAAAAAATGTTTGCTGAGATTTCTAGAGACTCGCAATTTTTGGAAGGTTGGCAACCCCTTTCAATGAAAGGGTTTCTCCCCAGTCACTGCTTAGTGCTACATCAAGAGGAAACAGAACATAGAGATAGAACTTGAAACTGCTTTATTGTGTCAAGTTTCAAGAAGCTAGCACAAACCGTGTTTGGTTTAGAGTTCCAAATACATCTATCAATATAGGAAAAAACAGAGTGAAACACCAAAATTCAAACTGTTACTGGAAACGAACGCTTCAACATAGAAGAACGAAATTTGGGAAACCAAGGGAGCTTAGTGTACTGATCATTACCTGAAAGTATCATCCAGTTTGGGTGATAAATGTTTGCAGAGATTTCTAGAAACTCGCGATTTTGGGAAGCTTGGCAACCCCTTTCAATGAAAGTGTTTCTCCTCAGTCACTCTGAGTGCTACATCAAGAGGAAACAAAACATAGAGATAGAACGTGAAACTGCTTTACTGTGTCACGTTTGAAGAAGCTAGCACAAACCGTGTTTGATTTAGAGTTCCAAATACATCTATCAATATAGGAGAAAACAGAGTGAAACGCCAAAATTCAAACTGTTACTGGAAACGAACACTTCAACATAGAAGAACGAAATTTGGGGAACCAAGTGAGCTTAGTGTGCTGATCATTACCTGAAAGTATCATCCACTTTGATTGAAAAAATGTTTGCTGAGATTTCTAGAGACTCGCAATTTTGGGAAGCTTGGCAACCCCTTTCAATGAAAGTGTTTCTCCTCAGTCACTGCTGAGTGCTACATCAAGAGGAAAGAAAACACAGAGATAGAACGTGAAACTGCTTTACTGAGTCAAGTTTCAAGAAGCTAGCACAAACCGTGTTTGGTTTAGAGTTCCAAATACATCTATCAATATAGGAGAAAACAGAGTGAAACGCCAAAATTCAAACTGTTACTGGAAACGAACGCTTCAACATAGAAGAACGAAATTTGGGGAACCAAGTGGGCATAGTGTACTGATCATTACCTGAAAGTATCATCCAGTTTGGGTGAAAACATAGTTGCTGAGATTTCTGGAGACTCGTAATTTTTGGAAGCTTGGCAACCCCTTTCAATGAAAGTGTTTCTCCCCAGTCACTGCTTAGGGCTGTATCAAGAGGAAACAGAACATAGAGTTAGAACATGAAACTGCTTTACTGTGTCAGGTTTCAAGAAGCTAGCACAACCCGGGTTTAATTTAGAGTTCCAAAAACATCTATCAATATAGGAGGAAACAGTGTGAAACGCCAAAATTCAAACAGTTACTGGAAGCGAACCCTTCAACATAAAAGAATGAAACTTGGGAAACAAAGTGAGCTTCGTGTACTGATCATTACCTGATAGTATCATCCAGTTTGGGTGAAAAATTAGTTGCTGAGATTTCTGGAGACTCATAATATTTGGAAGCTTGGCAACCCCTTTCAATTAAAGTGTTTCTCCCCAGTCACTGCTTAGGGCTACATCAAGAGGAAACAGAACATAGAGTTAGAACTTGAAACTGCTTTACTGTGTCAAGTTACAAGAAGCTAGCACAAACCGTGTTTTGTTTAGAGTTCCAAATACATCTATCAATATAGGAGAAAACAGAGTGAAACGCCAAAATTCAAACTCTTACTGGAAACGAACGCTTCAACATAGAAGAACGAAATTTGGGGAACCAAGTTGGCTTAGTGTACTGATCATTACCTGAAAGTATCATCCAGTTTGGGTGAAAAAATAGTTGCTGAGATTTCTGGAGACTCGTAATTTTTGGAAGCTTGGCAACCCCTTTCAATGAAAGTATTTCTCCCCAGTCACTGCTTAGGGCTACATCAAGAGGAAACAGAACACAGAGATAGAACTTGAAACTGCTTTACTGTGTCAAGTTTCAAGACGGTAGCACAAACCTTATTTGATTTAGAGTTCCAAATACATCTATCAATATAGGAGAAAACAGAGTGAAACGCCAAAATTCAAACTGTTACTGGAAACGAACGCTTCAACATAGAAGAACGAAATTTGGCGAACCAAGTGGACTTAGTGTACTGATCATTACCTGAAAGTATCATCCAGTTTGGGTGAAATCATAGTTGCTGAGATTTCTGGAGACTCGTAATTTTTGGAAGCTTGGCAACCCCTTTCAATGAAAGTATTTCTCCCCAGTCACTGCTTAGGGCTACATCAAGAGGAAACAGAACATAGAGATAGAACGTGAAACTGCTTTACTGTGTCAAGTTTCAAGAAGCTAGCACGAACCGTGTTTGATTTAGAGTTCCAAATACATCTGTCAGTATAGGAGAAAACAGAGTGAAACGCCAAAATTCAAACGGTTACTGGAAGCGAAAACTTCAACATAAAAGAACAAATCTGGGCAACCAAGTGAGCTTAGTGTACTGATCATTACCTGAAAGTATCATCCAGTTTGGGTGAAAAAAATAGTTGCTGAGATTTCTGGAGACTCGCAATTTTGGGAAGCTTGGCAACCCCTTTCAATGAAAGTGTTTCTCCTCAGTCACTGCTGAGTGCTACATCAAAGGAAACAGAACATAGAGATAGAACGTGAAACTGCTTTACTGTGTCAAGTTTCAAGAAGCTAGCACAAACCGTGTTTGGTTTAGAGTTCCAAATACATCTATCAATATAGGAGAAAACAGAGTGAAACGCCAAAATTCAAACTGTTACTGGAAACGAACCCTTCAACATAGAAGAACGAAATTTGGGGAACCAAGTGGGCTTAGTGTACTGATCATTACCTGAAAGCATCATCAAGGTTGGGTGAAAAAATAATTGCTGTGATTTCTGGACACTCGTAATTTTTGGAAGCTTGGCAACCCCTTTCAATGAAAGCATTTCTCCCCAGTCACCGCTTAGGGCTACATCAAGAGGAGACAGAACGTAGAGATAGAACTTGAAACTGCTGTATTGTGTCAAGTTTCAAGAAGCTAGCACAAACCGTGTTTGATTTAGAGTTCCAAATACATCTATCAATATAGGAGAAAACAGAGTGAAACCCCAAAATTCACACTGTTACTTGAAACGAACGCTTCAACATAGAAGAATGAAATTTGGGGAACCAAGTGAGCTTAGTGTACTGATCATTACCTGAAAGTATCATCCAGTTTGGGTGAAAAAATTTTAGCTGAGATTTCTAGAGACTCGCAAATTTGGGAAACTTGGCAACCCCTTTCAATGAAAGTGTTTCTCCTCAGTCACTGCTGTGTGCTACATCAAGAGGAAACAAAAGATAGAGATAGAACGTGAAACTGCTTTACTGTGTCAAGTTTCAAGAAGCTAGCACAAACCGTGTTTGATTTAGAGTTCCAAATACAACTATCAATATAGTAGAAAACAGAGTGAAACGCCAAAATTCAAACTGTTGCTGGAAACGAACGCTTCAACATAGAAGAACGAAATTTGGCGAACCAAGTGGGCTTATTGTACTGATCATTACCTGAAAGTATCATCCAGTTTGGGTGAAATCATAGTTGCTGAGATTTCTGGAGACTCGTAATTTTTGCAAGCTTGGCAACCCCTTTCAATGAAAGTATTTCTCCCCAGTCACTGCTTAGGGCTACATCAAGAGGAAACAGAACATAGAGATAGAACGTGAAACTGCTTTACTGTGTCAAGTTTCAAGAAGCTAGCACGAACCGTGTTTGATTTAGAGTTCCAAATACATCTGTCAGTATAGGAGAAAACAGAGTGAAACGCCAAAATTCAAACAGTTACTGGAATCGAACGCTTCAACATAAAAGAACTAAATTTGGGCAACCAAGTGAGCTTAGTGTACTGATCATTACCTGAATGTATCATCCAGTTTGGGTGAAAAAATAGTTGCTGAGATTTCTGGAGACTCGCAATTTTGGGAAGCTTGGCAACCCCTTTCAATGAAAGTGTTTCTCCTCAGTCACTGCTGAGGGCTACATCAAGAGGAAACAGAACATTGAGATAGAACGTGAAACTGCTTTACTGTGTCAAGTTTCAAGAAGCTAGCACAAACCGTGTTTTGTTTAGAGTTCCAAATACATCTATCAATTTAGGAGAAAACAGAGTGAAACGCCAAAATTCAAACTCTTACTGGAAACGAACGATTCAACATAGAAGAACGAAATTTGGGGAACCAAGTGAGCTTAGTGTACTGATCATTACCTGAAAGTATCATCCAGTTTGGGTGAAAAAATAGTTGCTGAGATTTCTGGCGACTCGTAATTTTTGGAAGCTTGGCAACCCCTTTCAATGAAAGTATTTCTCCCCAGTCACTGCTTAGGGCTACATCAAGAGGAAACAGAACATAGAGATAGAACTTGAAACTGCTTTACTGAGTCAAGTTTCAAGATGGTAGCACAAACCTTATTTGATTTAGAGTTCCAAATACATCTATCAATATAGGATAAAACAGAGTGAAACGCCAAAATTCAAACTGTTACTGGAAACGAACGCTTCAACATAGAAGAACGAAATTTGGCGAACCAAGTGGGCTTAGTGTACTGATCATTACCTGAAAGTATCATCCAGTTTGGGTGAAATCATAGTTGCTGAGATTTCTGGAGACTCGTAATTTCTGGAAGCTTGGCAACCCCTTTCAATGAAAGTATTTCTCCCCAGTCACTGCTTAGGGCTACATCAAGAGGAAACAGAACATAGCGATAGAACGTGAAACTGCTTTACTGTGTCAAGTTTCAAGAAGCTAGCACGAACCGTGTTTGATTTAGAGTTCCAAATACATCTGTCAGTATAGGAGAAAACAGAGTGAAACACCAAAATTCAAACGGTTACTGGAAGCGAACGCTTCAACATAAAAGAACAAATCTGGGCAACCAAGTGAGCTTAGTGTACTGATCATTACCTGAAAGTATCATCCAGTTTGGGTGAAAAAAAATAGTTGCTGAGATTTCTGGAGACTCGCAATTTTGGGAAGCTTGGCAACCCCTTTCAATGAAAGAGTTTCTCCTCAGTCACTGCTTAGTGCTACATCAAGAGGAAACAGAACATAGAGATAGAACGTGAAACTGCTTTACTGTGTCAAGTTTCAAGAAGCTAGCACAAACCGTGTTTGGTTTAGAGTTCCAAATACATCTATCACTATAGGAGAAAACAGAGTGAAACGCCAAAATTCAAACTGTTACTGGAAACGAACCCTTCAACATAGAAGAACGAAATTTGGGGAACCAAGTGGGCTTAGTGTACTGATCATTACCTGAAAGTATCATCAAGGTTGGGTGAAAAAATAATTGCTGTGATTTCTGGACACTCGTAATTTTTGGAAGCTTGGCAACCCCTTTCAATGAAAGCATTTCTCCCCAGTCACCGCTTAGGGCTACATCAAGAGGAGACAGAACGTAGAGATAGAACTTGAAACTGCTGTATTGTGTCAAGTTTCAAGAAGCTAGCACAAACCGTGTTTGATTTAGAGTTCCAAATACATCTATCAATATAGGAGAAAACAGAGTGAAACCCCAAAATTCAAACTGTTACTTGAAACGAACGCTTCAACATAGAAGAATGAAATTTGGGGAACCAAGTGAGCTTAGTGTACTGATCATTACCTGAAAGTATCATCCAGTTTGGGTGAAAAAATTTTTGCTGAGATTTCTAGAGACTCGCAAATTTGGGAAACTTGGCAACCCCTTTCAATGAAAGTGTTTCTCCTCAGTCACTGCTGTGTGCTACATCAAGAGGAAACAAAAGATAGAGATAGAACGTGAAACTGCTTTACTGTGTGAAGTTTCAAGAAGCTAGCACAAACCGTGTTTGATTTAGAGTTCCAAATACATCTATCAATATAGGAGAAAACAGAGTGAAACGCCAAAATTCAAACTGTTGCTGGAAACGAACGCTTCAACATAGAAGAACGAAATTTGGCGAACCAAGTGGGCTTAGTGTACTGATCATTACCTGAAAGTATCATCCAGTTTGGGTGAAATCATAGTTGCTGAGATTTCTGGAGACTAGTAATATTTGGAAGCTTGGCAACTCCTTTCAATGAAAGTATTTCTCCCCAGTCACTGCTTAGGGCTACATCAAGAGGAAACAGAACATAGAGATAGAACGTGAAACTGCTTTACTGTGTCAAGTTTCAAGAAGCTAGCACGAACCGTGTTTGATTTAGAGTTCCAAATACATCTGTCAGTATAGGAGAAAACAGAGTGAAACGCCAAAATTCAAACAGTTACTGGAATCGAACGCTTCAACATAAAAGAACGAAATTTGGGCAACCAAGTGAGCTTAGTGTACTGATCATTACCTGAAAGTATCATCCAGTTTGGGTGAAAAAATAGTTGCTGAGATTTCTGGAGACTCGCAATTGTGGGAAGCTTGGCAACCCCTTTCAATGAAAGTGTTTCTCCTCAGTCACTGCTGAGGGCTACATCAAGAGGAAACAGAACATAGAGATAGAACGTGAAACTGCTTTACTGTGTCAAGTTTTAAGAAGCTAGCACAAACCGTTTTTGGTTTAGAGTTCCAAATACATCTATCAATATAGGAGAAAACTGAGTGAAACGCCAAAATTCAAACTGTTACTGGAAACGAACCCTTCAACATAGAAGAACGAAATTTGGGGAACCAAGTGGGCTTAGTGTACTGATCATTACCTGAAAGTATCATCAAGGTTGGGTGAAAATATAATTGCTGTGATTTCTGGACACTCATAATTTTTGGAAGCTTGGCAACCCCTTTCAATGAAAGCATTTCTCCCCAGTCACCGCTTAGGGCTACATCAAGAGGAGACAGAACGTAGAGATAGAACTTGAAACTGCTTTATTTTGTCAAGTTTCAAGAAGCTAGCACAAACCGTGTTTGATTTAGAGTTCCAAATACATCTATCAATATAGGAGAAAACAGAGTGAAACCCCAAAATTCAAACTGTTACTTGAAACGAACAGTTCAACATAGAAGAACGAAATTTGGGGAACCAAGTGAGCTTAGTGTTCTGATCATTACCTGAAAGTATCATCCAGTTTGGGTGAAAAAATGTTGGCTGAGATTTCTAGAGACTCGCAATTTTGGGAAACTTGGCAACCCCTTTCAATGAAAGTGTTTCTCCTCAGTCACTGCTGTGTGCTACATCAAGAGGAAACAAAAGATAGAGATAGAACGTGAAACTGCTTTACTGTGTCAAGTTTCAAGAAGCTAGCACAAACCGTGTTTGATTTAGAGTTCCAAATACATCTATCAATATAGGAGAAAACAGAGTGAAACGCCAAAATTCAAACTGTTACTGGAAACGAACGCTTCAACATAGAAGAAAGAAATTTGGGGATCCAACTGGGCTCAGTGTACTGATCATTACCTGAAAGTATCATCCAGTTTGGGTGAAAAAATAGTTGCTGAGATTTCTGGAGACTCGTAATTTTTGGAAGCTTGGCAACCCCTTTCAATGAAAGTGTTTTCCCCAGTAACTGCTTAGGGCTACATCAAGAGGAAACAGAACATAGAGTTAGAACGTGAAACTGCTTTACTGTGTCAAGTTTCAAGAAGGTAGCACAAACCGTGTTTGATTTAGAGTTCCAAATGTATCTATCAATATAGGAGAAAACAGAGTAAAACGCCAAAATTCAAACTGTTACTGGAAACGAACGCTTCAACATAGAAGAACGAAATTTGGGGACCAAGTGGGCTAAGTGTACTGATCATTACCTGAAAGTATCATCCAGTTTGGGTGAAAAAATATTTTCTGAGATTTCTGGAGACTCGTAATTTTTGGATGCTTGGCAACCCCTTTCAATAAAATGGTTTCTCCCCAGTCACTGCTTAGGGCTACATCAAGAGGAAACAGAACATAGAGATAGAACGTGAAACTGCTTTATTGTGTCAAGTTTCAAGAAGCTAGCACAAACCGTGTTTGATTTAGAGTTCCAAATACATCTATCAATATAGGAGAAAACAGAGTGAAACGCCAAAATTCAAACTCTTACTGGAAACGAACGCTTCAACATAGAAGAACGAAATTTGAGGATCCAAGTGGGCTTAGTGTACTGATCATTACCTGAAAGTATCATCCAGTTTGGGTGAAAACATGTTTGCTGAGATTTGTAGAGACTCGCAATTTTGGGAAGCTTGGCAACCCTTTTCAATGAAAGTGTTTCTCCTCAGTCACTGCTGAGTGCTACATCAAGAGGATACAAAACATAGAGATAGAACGTGAAACTGCTTTACTGTGTCAAGTTTCAAGAAGCAAGCACAAACCGTGTTTGGTTTAGAGTTCCAAATACATCTATCAATATATGAGAAAACAGAGTGAAAGGCCAAAATTCAAACTGTTACTGCTAACGAACGCTTCAACATAGAAGAACGAAATTTGGGGAACCAAGTGGGCTTAGTGTACTAATCATTACCTGAAAGTATAATCCAGTTTGGGTGAAAAAATAGTTGCTGAGATTTCTGGAGACTCGCAATTTTGGGAAGATTGGCAACCCCTTTCAATGAAAGTGTTTCTCCCCAGTCACTGCTTAGGGCTACATCAAGAGGAAACAGAACATAGAGATAGAACGTGAAACTGCTTTACTGTGTCAAGTTTCAAGAAGCTAGCACAAACCCTGTTTGATTTAGAGTTCCAAATACATCTATCAATATAGGAGAAAACAGAGTGAAACGCCAAAATTCAAACTGTTACTGGAAACGAACACTTCAACATAGAAGAACGAAATTTGGGGAACCAAGTGAGCTTAGTGTACTGATCATTACCTGAAAGTATCATCCACTTTGGGTGAAAAAATGTTTGCTGAGATTTCTAGAGACTCGCAATTTTGGGAAGCTTGGCAACCCCTTTCAATGAAAGTGTTTCTCCTCAGTCACTGCTGAGTGCTACATCAAGAGGAAAGAAAACACAGAGATAGAACGTGAAACTGCTTTACTGTGTCAAGTTTCAAGAAGCTAGCACAAACCGTGTTTGGTTTAGAGTTCCAAATACATCTATCAATATAGGAGAAAACAGAGTGAAACGCCAAAATTCAAACTGTTACTGGAAACGAACCCTTCAACATAGAAGAACGAAATTTGGCGAAGCAAGTGGGCTTAGTGTACTGATCATTACCTGAAAGTATCATCCAGTTTGGGTGAAATCATAGTTGCTGAGATTTCTGGAGACTAGTAATATTTGGAAGCTTGGCAACCCCTTTCAATGAAAGTATTTCTCCCCAGTCACTGCTTAGGGCTACATCAAGAGGAAACAGAACATAGAGATAGAATGTGAAACTGCTTTACTGTGTCAAGTTTCAAGAAGCTAGCACAAACCGTGTTTGGTTTAGAGTTCCAAATACATCTATCAATATAGGAGAAAACAGAGTGAAACGCCAAAATTCAAACTCTTACTGGAAACGAACCCTTCAACATAGAAGAACGTAATTTGGGGAACCAAGTGGGCTTAGTGTACTGATCATTACCTAAAAGTATCATCAAGGTTGGGTGAAAAAATAGTTGCTGAGATTTCTGGCGACTCGTAATTTTTGGAAGCTTGGCAACCCCTTTCAATGAAAGTATTTCTCCTCAGTCACTGCTTAGGGCTACATCAAGAGGAAACAGAACATAGAGTTAGAACGTGAAACTGCTTTACTGTGTCATGTTTTAAGAAGCTAGCGCAAACCGGGTTTAATTTAGAGTTCCAAGTACATCTATCAATATAGGAGGAAACAGTGTGAAACGCCAAAATTCAAACAGTTACTGGAAGCGAACGCTTCAACATAAAAGAATGAAATTTGGGGAACAAAGTGAGCTTAGTGTTCTGATCATTACCTGAAAGTATCATCCAGTTTGGGTGAAAAAATAGTTGCTGAGATTTCTAGAGACTCACAATTTTGGAAAGCTTGGCAACCCCTTTCAATGAAAGTTTTTCTCCTCAGTCACTGCTTAGGGCTACATCGAGAGGAAACAGAACATAGAGATAGAACGTGAAACTGCTTTACTGTGTCAAGTTTCCAGAAGCTAGCACAAACCGTGTTTGGTTTAGAGTTCCAAATACATCTATCAATATAGGAGAAAACAGTGTGAAACGCCAAAATTCAAACTGTTAGTGGAAACGAACGCTTCAACATAGAAAAACGAAATTTGGGGAACCAAGTGGGCTTGGAGTACTGATCATTACCTGAAAGTATCATCCAGTTTGGGTGAAAAAATAGTTTCTGAGATTTCTGGCGACTCGTAATTTTTGGAAGATTGGCAACCCCTTTCAATGAAAGTGTTTCTCCCCAGTCGCTGCTTAGGGATACATCAAGAGGAAACAGAACATAGAGATAGAACTTGAAACTGCTTTACTGTGTCAAGTTTCAAGAAGCTAGCACAAACCGTGTTTGATTTAGAGTTCCAAATACATCTATCAATATAGGAGAAAAAAGAGTGAAACGCCAAAATTTAAACTGTTACTGGAAACGAACGCTTCAACATAGAAGAACGAAATTTGGGGAACCAAGTGGGCTTAGTGTACTGATCATTACCTGAAAGTATCATCCACTTTGGGTGAAAAATGTTTGCTGAGATTTCTAGAGACTCGCAATTTTGGGAAGCTTGGCAACCCCTTTCAATGAAAGTGTTTCTCTTCAGTCACTGCTGTGTGCTACATCAAGAGGAAACAAAACATAGAGATAGAACGTGAAACTGCTTTACTGTGTCAAGTTTCAAGAAGCTAGCACAAACCGTGTTTGGTTTAGAGTTCCAAATACATCTATCAATGTAGGAGAAAACAGAGTGAAACGCCAAAATTCAAACTGTTACTGGAAACGAACGCTTCAACATAGAAGAACGAATTTTGGGGATCCAAGTGGTTTCAGTGTACTGATCATTACCTGAAAGTATCATCCAGTTTGGGTGAAAAAATAGTTGCTGAGAATTGTGGAGACTCGTAATTTTTGGAAGCTTGGCAACCCCTTTCAATGAAAGTGTATCTCCCCATTCACTGGTTAGGGCTACATCAAGAGGAACAGAACATAGAGATAGAACTTGAAACTGCTTTACTGTGTCAAGTTTCAAGACGCTAGCACAAACCGGATTTGGTTTAGAGTTCCAAATACATCTATCAATATAGGAAGAAACAGAGTGAAACGCCAAAATTCAAACAGTTACTGGAAGCGAAGGCTTCAACATAAAAGAATGAAATTTGGGGAACAAAGTTAGCATAGTGTACTGATCATTACCTCATAGTATCATCCAGTTTGGGTGAAATCATTTTTGCTGAGATTTCTGGAGACTCGTAATTTTTGGAAGCTTGGCAACCCCCTTCAATGAAAGTATTTCTCCCCAGTCACTGCTTAGGGCTACATCATAAGGAAACAGAACATAGAGATAGAACGTGAAACTGCTTTACTGTGTCAAGTTTCAAGAAGCTAGCATGAACCGTGTTTGATTTAGAGTTCCAAATACATCTGTCAGTATAGGAGAAAACAGAGTGAAACGCCAAAATTCAAACTGTTGCTGGAAACGAACGCTTCAACATAGAAGAACGAAATTTGGCGAACTAAGTGGGCTTAGTGTACTGATCATTACCTGAAAGTATCATCCAGTTTGGGTGAAATCATAGTTGCTGAGATTTCTGGAGACTCGTAATTTTTGAAAGCTTGGGAACCCCTTTCAATGAAAGTGTTTCTCCTCAGTCACTGCTGAGTGCTACATCAAGAGGAAACAGAACATTGAGATAGAACGTGAAACTGCTTTACTGTGTCAAGTTTCAAGAAGCTAGCACAAACCGTGTTTGGTTTAGAGTTCCAAATACATCTATCAATATGGGAGAAAACAGAGTGAAACACCAAAATTCAAACTGTTACTGGAAGCGAACGCTTCAACATAAAAGAATGAAATTTGGGGAACAAAGTGTGCGTAGTGTACTGATCATTACCTGAAAGTATCATCCAGTTTGGGTGAAAACATAATTGCTGAGATTTCTGGAGATTCGTAATTTTTTGAAGCTTGGCAACCCCTTTCAATGAAAGGGTTTCTCCCCAGTCACTGCTTAGGGCTACATCAAGAGGAAACAGAACATAGAGATAGAACGTGAAACTGCTTTAGTGTGCCAAGTTTCAAGATGCTAGCACAATCCGGGTTTGGTTTAGAGTTCCAAATACATCTATCAATATACGTGAAAACAGTGTGGAACGCCAAAATCAAACTGCTACTGGAAATGAACGCTTCAACATAGAAGAACGAAATTTGGGGAACCAAGTGAGCTTAGTGTACTGATCATTACCTGAAAGTATCATCCAGTTTGGGTGAAAAAATGTTTGATGAGATTTCTAGAAACTCGCAATTTTGGGAAGCTTGGCAACCCCTTTCAATGAAAGTGTTTCTCCTCAGTTACTCTGAGTGCTACATCAAGAGGAAACAAAACATACAGATAGAACGTGAAACTGCTTTACTGTGTCAAGTTTCAAGAAGCTAGCACAAACCGGGTTTTGTTTAGAGTTCCAAATACATCTATCAATATAGGAGAAAACAGAGTGAAACGCCAAAATTCAAACTGTTACTGGAAACGAACGCTTCAACATAGAATAAGGAAATTTGGCGAACCAAGTGGGCTTAGTGTGCTGATCATTACCTGAAAGTATCATCCAGTTTGGGTGAAAACATGTTTGCTGAGATTTCTGGAGATTCGTAATTTTTGGAAGCTTGGCAACCCCTTTCAATGAAAGGGTTTCTCCCCAGTCACTGCTTAGGGCTACATCAAGAGGAAACAGAACATAGAGATAGAATGTGAAACTGCTTTATTGTGTCAAGTTTCAAGAAGCTAGCACAAACCGTGTTTGATTTAGAGTTCCAAATACATCTATCAATATAGGAGAAAACAGAGTGAAACGCCAAAATTCAAACTGTTCCTGGAAACGAACGCTTCAACATAGAAGAACGAAATTTGGGGAACCAAGTGAGCTTAGTGTACTGATCATTACCTGAAAGTATCATCCAGTTTGGGTGAAAAAATGTTTGCTGAGATTTCTAGAGACTCGCAATTTTGGGAAGCTTGGCAACACCTTTCAATGAAAATGTTTTTCCTCAGTCACTGCTTAGGGCAACATCAAGAGGAAACAGAACATAGAGATAGAACGTGAAACTGCTTTACTGTGTCAAGTTTCAAGAAGCTAGCACAAACCGTGTTTGGTTTAGAGTTCCAAATACATCTATCAATATAGGAGAAAACAGAGTGAAACACCAAAATTCAAACTGTTACTGGAAACGAACGCTTCAACATAGAAGAACGGAATTTGGGGAACCAAGTGGGCTTAGTGTACTGATCATTACCTGAAAGTATCATCCAGTTTGGGTGAAAAAATAGTTGCTGAGATTTCTGGCGACTCGTAATTTTTGGAAGCTTGGCAACTGCTTTCAATGAAAGTATTTCTCCCCAGTCACTGCTTATTGCTAAATCAAGAGGAAACAGAACATAGAGATAGAACTTGAAACTGCTTTACTGTGTCAAGTTTCAAGAAGCTAGCACAAACCGGGTTTGATATAGAGTTCCAAATACATCTATCAATATAGGAGAAAACAGAGTGAAACGCCAAAATTCAAACTGTTACTGGAAACGAATGCTTCAACATAGAAGAACGAAATTTGGCGAACCAACTGGGCTTAGTGTGCTGATCATTACCTGAAAGTATCATCCAGTTTGGGTGAAAAAATGTTTGCTGAGATTTCTAGAGACTCGCAATTTTGGGAAGCTTGGCAACCCCTTTCAATGAAAGTGTTTCTCCCCAGTCACTGCTGAGTGCTACATCAAGAGGAAAAAAAACATAGAGATATAACGTGAAACTGCTTTAGTGTGTCAAGTTTCAAGATGCTAGCACAAACCGGGTTTGGTTTAGAGTTCCAAATACATCTATCAATATAGGTGAAAACAGTGTGGAACGCCAAAATGAAACTGTTACTGGAAACGAACGCTTCAACATAGAAGAACGAAATTTGGGGAACCAAGTGAGCTTAGTGTACTGATCATTACCTGAAAGTATCATCCAGTTTGGGTGAAAAAATGTTTGATGAGATTTCTAGAAACTCGCAATTTTGGGAAGCTTGGCAACCCCTTTCAATGAAAGTGTTTCTCCTCAGTCACTCTGAGTGCTACATCAAGAGGAAACAAAACATACAGATAGAACGTGAAACTGCTTTACTGTGTCAAGTTTCAAGAAGCTAGCACAAACCGAGTTTGGTTTAGAGTTCCAAATACATCTATCAATATAGGAGGAAACAGAGTGAAACGCCAAAATTCAAACAGTTACTGGAAGCGAACGCTTCAACATAAAAGAATGAAATTTGGGGAACCAAGTGAGCTTAGTGTACTTATCATTACCTGAAAGTATCATCCAGTTTGGGTGAAAAAATGTTTGCTGAGATTTCTAGAGACTCGCAATTTTGGGAAGCTTGGCAACCCCTTTCAATGAAAGTGTTTCTCCCCAGTCACTGCTTAGGGTTACATCAAGAGGAAACATAACAGAGAGAGAGAACTTGAAACTGATTTACTGTGTCAAGTTTTAAGAAGCTAGCACAAACCGTGTTTGGTTTAGAGTTCCAAATACATCTATCAATATAGGAGAAAACAGAGTGAAACGCCAAAATTCAAACTGTTACTGGAAACGAATGCTTCAATATAGAAGAACGAAATTTGGGGATCCAAGTGGGCTTAGTGTACTGATCATTACCTGAAAGTATCATCCAGTTTGGGTGAAAACATAGTTGCTGAGATTTCTGGAGACTCGTAATTTTTGGAAGCTTGGCAAACCCTTTCAATGAAAGGGTTTCTCCCCAGTCACTGCTTAGGGCTACATCAAGAGGAAACAGAACATAGAGATAGAACGTGAAACTGCTTTATTGTCTCAAGTTTCAAGAAGCTAGCACAAAGCGTGTTTGATTTAGAGTTCCAAATACATCTATCAATATAGGAGAAAACAGAGTGAAACGCCAAAATTCAAACTCTTACTGGAAACGAACGGTTCAACATAGAAGAACGAAATTTGGGGAACCAAGTGAGCTTAGTGTACTGATCATTACCTGAAAGTATCATCCACTTTGGGTGAAAAAATGTTTGCTGAGATTTCTAGAGACTCGCAATTTTGGGAAGCTTGGCAACGCCTTTCAATGAAAGTGTTTCTCCTCAGTCACTGCTTAGGGCTACATCAAGAGGAAACAGAACATGGAGATAGAACGTGAAACTGCTTTATTGTGTCAAGTTTCAAGAAGCTAGCACAAACCGTGTTTGGTTTAGAGTTCCAAATACATCTATCAATATAGGAGAAAACAGAGTGAAACGCCAAAATTCAAACTGTTACTGGAAACGAACGCTTCAACATAGAAGAACGAAATTTGGGAAACCAAGTGGGCTTAGTGTACTGATCATTACCTGAAAGTATCATCCAGTTTGGGTGAAAAAATATTTGCTGAGATTTCTGGCGACTCGTAATTTTTGGAAGCTTGGCAACTGCTTTCAATGAAAGTATTTCTCCCCAGTCACTGCTTAGGGCTACATCAAGAGGAAACAGAACATAGAGACAGAACTTGAAACTGCTTTACTGTGTCAAGTCAAGAAGCTAGCACAAACCGGGTTTGATATAGAGTTCCAAATACATCTATCAATATAGGAGAAAACAGAGTGAAACGCCAAAATTCAAACTGTTACTGGAAACGAACGCTTCAACATAGAAGAACGAAATTTGGCGAACCAAGTGGGCTTAGTGTGCTGATCATTACCTGAAAGTATCATCCAGTTTGGGTGAAATCATAGTTGCTGAGATTTCTGGAGACTCGTAATTTCTGGAAGCTTGGCAACCCCTTTCAATGAAAGTATTTCCCCCCAGTCACTGCTTAGGGCTACATCAAGAAGAGACAGAACATAGAGATAGAACTTGAACCTTTTTTATTGTGTCAAGTTTCAAGAAGCTAGCACAAACCGTGTTTGATTTAGAGTTCCAAATACATCTATCAATATAGGAGAAAACAGAGTGAAACGCCAAAATTCAAACTGTTACTGGAAACGAACGCTTCAACATAGAAGAACGAAATTTGGGAACCAAGTGAGCTTAGTGTACTGATCATTACCTGAAAGTATCATCCACTTTGGGTGAAAAAATGTTTGCTGAGATTTCTAGAGACTCGCAATTTTGGGAAGCTTGGCAACCCCTTTCAATGAAAGTGTTTCTCCGCAGTCACTGCTGAGTGCTACATCAAGAGGAAACAAAAAACATAGAGATAGAACGTGAAACTGCTTTACTTTGTCAAGTTTCAAGAAGCTAGCACAAACCGTGTTTGGTTTAGTGTTCCAAATACATCTATCAATATAGGAGAAAACAGAGTGAAACGCCAAAATTCAAACAGTTTCTGGAAGCGAACGCTTCAACATAAAAGAACGAAATTTGGGGAACCAAGTGCGCTTAGTGTACTGATCATTACCTGAAAGTATCATCCAGTTTGGGTAAAAAAATAGTTGCTGAGATTTCTGGAGACTCGCAATTTTGGGAAGATTGGCAACGCCTTTCAATGAAAGTGTTTCTCCCCAGTCACTGCTTTGGGCTACATCAAGAGGAAACAGAACATACAGATAGAACGTGAAACTGCTTTATTTTGTCAAGTTTCAAGAAGCTAGCACAAACCGTGTTTGATTTAGAGTTCCAAATACATCTATCAATATAGGAGAAAACAGAGTGAAACGCCAAAATTCAAACTGTTACTGGAAGCGAACGCTTCAACATAAAAGAACGAAATTTGGGGAACAAAGTGAGCTTAGTGTACTGATCATTACCTGAAAGTATCATCCAGTTTTGGTGAAAAAATGTTTGCTGAGATTTCTAGAAACTCGCAATTTTGGGAAGCTTGGCAACCCCTTTCAATGAAAGTGTTTCTCCTCAGTCACTGCTGTGTGCTACATCAAGAGGAAACAAAACATAGAGATAGAACGTGAAACTGCTTTACTGTGTCAAGTTTCAAGAAGCTAGCACAAACCGTGTTTGGTTTAGAGTTCCAAATACATCTATCAATATAGGAGAAAACAGAGTGAAATGCCAAAATTCAAACTGTTACTGGAAACGAACGCTTCAATATAGAAGAACGAAATTTGGGGAACCAAGTGCGCTTAGTGTACTGATCATTACCTGAAAGTATCATCCAGTTTGGGTGAAAACATGTTTGCTGAGATTTCTGGAGTTTCGTAATTTTTTGAAGCTTGGCAACCCCTTTCAATGAAAGGGTTTCTCCCCAGTCACTGCTTAGGGCTACATCAAGAGGAAACAGAATATAGAGATAGAATGTGAAACTGCTTTATTGTGTCAAGTTTCAAGAAGCTAGCACAAACCGTGTTTGATTTAGAGTTCCAAATACATCTATCAATATACGAGAAAACAGAGTGAAACGCCAAAATTCAAACTGTTACTGGAAACGAACGCTTCAACATAGAAGAACGAAATTTGGGGAACCAAGTGAGCTTAGTGTACTGATCATTACCTGAAAGTATCATCCAGTTTTGGTGAAAAAATGTTTGCTGAGATTTCTAGAGACTCGCAATTTTGGGAAGCTTGGCAACCCCTTTCAATGAAAGTGTTTCTCCCCAGTCACTACTGAGTGCTACATCAAGAGGAAAAAAAACATAGAGATATAACGTGAAACTGCTTTAGTGTGTCAAGTTTCAAGATGCTAGCACAAACCGGGTTTGGTTTAGAGTTCCAAATACATCTATCAATATAGGTGAAAACAGAGTGAAACGCCAAAATTCAAACTGTTACTGGAAACGAACGCTTCAACATAGAAGAACGAAATTTGGGGAACCAAGTGAGCTTAGTGTACTGATCATTACCTGAAAGTATCATCCAGTTTGGGTGAAAAAATGTTTGCTGAGATTTCTAGAAACTCGCAATTTTGGGAAGCTTGGCAACCCCTTTCAATAAAGTGTTTCTCCTCAGTCCCTCTGAGTGCTACATCAAGAGGAAACAAAACATACAGATAGAAGGTGAAACTGCTTTCCTGTGTCAAGTTTCAAGAAGCTAGCACAAACCGGGTTTGGTTTAGAGTTCCAAATACATCTATCAATATAGGAGGAAACAGAGTGAAACGCCAAAATTCAAACAGTTACTGGAAGCGAACGCTTCAACATAAAAGAATGAAATTTGGGGAACCAAGTGAGCTTAGTGTACTTATCATTACCTGAAAGTATCATCCAGTTTGGGTGAAAACATGTTTGCTGAGATTTCTAGAGACTCGCAATTTTGGGAAGCTTGGCAACCCCTTTCAATGAAAGTGTTTCTCCCCAGTCACTGCTTAGGGCTACATCAAGAGGAAACATAACAGAGAGAGAGAACTTGAAACTGATTTACTGTGTCAAGTTTCAAGAAGCTAGCACAAACCGTGTTTGGTTTAGAGTTCCAAATACATCTATCAATATAGGAGAAAACAGAGTGAAACGCCAAAATTCAAACTGTTACTGGAAACGAATGCTTCAATATAGAATAACGAAATTTGGGGATCCAAGTGGGCTTAGTGTACTGATCATTACCTGAAAGTATCATCAAGTTTGGGTGAAAACATAGTTGCTGAGATTTCTGGAGACTCGTAATTTTTGGAAGCTTGGCAAACCCTTTCAATGAAAGGGTTTCTCCCCAGTCACTGCTTAGGGCTACATCAAGAGGAAACAGAACATAGAGATAGAACGTGAAACTGCTTTATTGTCTCAAGTTTCAAGAAGCTAGCACAAAGCGTGTTTGATTTAGAGTTCCAAATACATCTATCAATATAGGAGAAAACAGAGTGAAACGCCAAAATTCAAACTCTTACTGGAAACGAACGGTTCAACATAGAAGAACGAAATTTGGGGAACCAAGTGAGCTTAGTGTACTGATCATTACCTGAAAGTATCATCCACTTTGGGTGAAAAAATGTTTGCTGAGATTTCTAGAGACTCGCAATTTTGGGAAGCTTGGCAACGCCTTTCAATGAAAGTGTTTCTCCTCAGTCACTGCTTAGGGCTACATCAAGAGGAAACAGAACATGGAGATAGAACGTGAAACTGCTTTACTGTGTCAAGTTTCAAGAAGCTAGCACAAACCGTGTTTGGTTTAGAGTTCCAAATACATCTATCAATATAGGAGAAAACAGAGTGAAACGCCAAAATTCAAACTGTTACTGGAAACGAACGCTTCAACATAGAAGAACGAAATTTGGGAAACCAAGTGGGCTTAGTGTACTGATCATTACCTGAAAGTATCATCCAGTTTGGGTGAAAAAATATTTGCTGAGATTTCTGGCGACTCGTAATTTTTGGAAGCTTGGCAACTGCTTTCAATGAAAGTATTTCTCCCCAGTCACTGCTTAGGGCTACATCAAGAGGAAACAGAACATAGATACAGAACTTGAAACTGCTTTACTGTGTCAAGTTTCAAGAAGCTAGCACAAACCGGGTTTGATATAGAGTTCCAAATACATCTATCAATATAGGAGAAAACAGAGTGAAACGCCAAAATTCAAACTGTTACTGGAAACGAACGCTTCAACATAGAAGAACGAAATTTGGCGAACCAAGTGGGCTTAGTGTGCTGATCATTACCTGAAAGTATCATCCAGTTTGGGTGAAATCATAGTTGCTGAGATTTCTGGAGACTCGTAATTTCTGGAAGCTTGGCAACCCCTTTCAATGAAAGTATTTCCCCCCAGTCACTGCTTAGGGCTACATCAAGAAGAGACAGAACATAGAGATAGAACTTGAACCTTTTTTATTGTGTCAAGTTTCAAGAAGCTAGCACAAACCGTGTTTGATTTAGAGTTCCAAATACATCTATCAATATAGGAGAAAACAGAGTGAAACGCCAAAATTCAAACTGTTACTGGAAACGAACGCATCAACATAGAAGAACGAAATTTGGGAACCAAGTGAGCTTAGTGTACTGATCATTACCTGAAAGTATCATCCACTTTGGGTGAAAAAATGTTTGCTGAGATTTCTAGAGACTCGCAATTTTGGGAAGCTTGGCAACCCCTTTCAATGAAAGTGTTTCTCCGCAGTCACTGCTGAGTGCTACATCAAGAGGAAACAAAAAACATAGAGATAGAACGTGAAACTGCTTTACTGTGTCAAGTTTCAAGAAGCTAGCACAAACCGTGTTTGGTTTAGTGTTCCAAATACATCTATCAATATAGGAGAAAACAGAGTGAAACGCCAAAATTCAAACAGTTTCTGGAAGCGAACGCTTCAACATAGAAGAACGAAATTTGGCGAACCAAGTGGGCTTAGTGTGCTGATCATTACCTGAAAGTATCATCCAGTTTGGGTGAAATCATAGTTGCAGAGATTTCTGGAGACTCGTAATTTCTGGAAGCTTGGCAACCCCTTTCAATGAAAGTATTTCCCCCCAGTCACTGCTTAGGGCTACATCAAGAAGAGACAGAACATAGAGATAGAACTTGAACCTTTTTTATTGTGTCAAGTTTCAAGAAGCTAGCACAAACCGTGTTTGATTTAGAGTTCCAAATACATCTATCAATATAGGAGAAAACAGAGTGAAACGCCAAAATTCAAACTGTTACTGGAAACGAACACTTCAACATAGAAGAACGAAATTTGGGAACCAAGTGAGCTTAGTGTACTGATCATTACCAGAAAGTATCATCCACTTTGGGTGAAAAAATATTTGCTGAGATTTCTAGAGACTCGCAATTTTGGGAAGCTTGGCAACCCCTTTCAATGAAAGTGTTTCTCCGCAGTCACTGCTGAGTGCTACATCAAGAGGAAACAAAAAACATAGAGATAGAACGTGAAACTGCTTTACTGTGTCAAGTTTCAAGAAGCTAGCACAAACCGTGTTTGATTTAGAGTTCCAAATACATCTATCAATATAGGAGAAAAAAGAGTGAAACGCCAAAATTTAAACTGTTACTGGAAACGAACGCTTCAACATAGAAGAACGAAATTTGGGGAACCAAGTGGGCTTAGTGTACTGATCATTACCTGAAAGTATCATCCACTTTGGGTGAAAAATGTTTGCTGAGATTTCTAGAGACTCGCAATTTTGGGAAGCTTGGCAACCCCTTTCAATGAAAGTGTTTCTCTTCAGTCACTGCTGTGTGCTACATCAAGAGGAAACAAAACGTAGAGATAGAACGTGAAACTGCTTTACTGTGTCAAGTTTCAAGAAGCTAGCACAAACCGTGTTTGGTTTAGAGTTCCAAATACATCTATCAATGTAGGAGAAAACAGAGTGAAACGCCAAAATTCAAACTGTTACTGGAAACGAACGCTTCAACATAGAAGAACGAATTTTGGGGATCCAAGTGGTTTTAGTGTACTGATCATTACCTGAAAGTATCATCCAGTTTGGGTGAAAAAATAGTTGCTGAGAATTGTGGAGACTCGTAATTTTTGGAAGCTTGGCAACCCCTTTCAATGAAAGTGTTTCTCCCCATTCACTGGTTAGGGCTACATCAAGAGGAACAGAACATAGAGATAGAACTTGAAACTGCTTTACTGTGTCAAGTTTCAAGACGCTAGCACAAACCGGATTTGGTTTAGAGTTCCAAATACATCTATCAATATAGGAAGAAACAGAGTGAAACGCCAAAATTCAAACAGTTACTGGAAGCGAAGGCTTCAACATAAAAGAATGAAATTTGGGGAACAAAGTTAGCGTAGTGTACTGATCATTACCTCATAGTATCATCCAGTTTGGGTGAAATCATTGTTGCTGAGATTTCTGGAGACTCGTAATTTTTGGAAGCTTGGCAACCCCCTTCAATGAAAGTATTTCTCCCCAGTCACTGCTTAGGGCTACATCATAAGGAAACAGAACATAGAGATAGAACGTGAAACTGCTTTACTGTGTCAAGTTTCAAGAAGCTAGCATGAACCGTGTTTGATTTAGAGTTCCAAATACATCTGTCAGTATAGGAGAAAACAGAGTGAAACGCCAAAATTCAAACTGTTGCTGGAAACGAACGCTTCAACATAGAAGAACGAAATTTGGCGAACCAAGTGGGCTTAGTGTACTGATCATTACCTGAAAGTATCATCCAGTTTGGGTGAAATCATAGTTGCTGAGATTTCTGGAGACTGGTAATTTTTGAAAGCTTGGCAACCCCTTTCAATGAAAGTGTTTCTCCTCAGTCACTGCTGAGTGCTACATCAAGAGGAAACAGTACATTGAGATAGAACGTGAAACTGCTTTACTGTGTCAAGTTTCAAGAAGCTAGCACAAACCGTGTTTGGTTTAGAGTTCCAAATACATCTATCAATATGGGAGAAAACAGAGTGAAACGCCAAAATTCAAACTGTTACTGGAAGCGAACGCTTCAACATAAAAGAATGAAATTTGGGGAACAAAGTGTGCGTAGTGTACTGATCATTACCTGAAAGTATCATCCAGTTTCGGTGAAAAAATAGTTGCTGAGATTTCTGGAGACTCGCAATTTTGGGAAGCTTGGCAACGCCTTTCAATGAAAGTGTTTCTCCTTAGTCACTGCTTAGGGCTACATCAAGAGGAAACAGAACATAGAGATAGAACGTGAAACTGCTTTACTGTGTCAAGTTTCAAGAAGTTAGCACAAACCATGTTTGGTTTAGAGTTCCAAATACATCTATCAATATAGGAGAAAACAGAGTGAAACGCCAAAATTCAAACTGTTACTGGAAACGAACGCTTCAACATAGAAGAACGAAATTTGGGGAACCAAGTGGGCTTAGTGTACTGATCATTACCTAAAAGTATCATCGGTTTGGGTGAAAAAATAGTTGCTGTGATTTCTGGCGACTCGTAATTTTTGGAAGCTTGGCAACCCCTTTCAATGAAAGTAGTTTTCCCAAGTCACTGCTTAGGGCTACATCAAGAGGAAACAGAACATAGAGATAGAACTTGAAACTGCTTTACTGTGTCAAGTTTCAAGACGGTAGCACAAACCGTGTTTGATTTAGAGTTCCAAATACATCTATCAATATAGGAGAAAACAGAGTGAAACGCCAAAATTCAAACTGTTACTGGAAACGAACGCTTCAACATAGAAGAACAATATTTGGTGAACCAAGTGGGCTTAGTGTACTGATCATTACCTCATAGTATCATCCAGTTTGGGTGAAATCATTGTTGCTGAGATTTCTGGAGACTCGTAATTTTTGGAAGCTTTGTAAACCCTTTCAATGAAAGTATTTCTCCCAAGTCACTGTTTAGGGCTACATCATGAGGAAACAGAACATAGATATAGAACGTGAAACTGCTTTACTGTGTCAAGTTTCAAGAAGCTAGCACGAACCGTATTTGATTTAGAGTTCCAAATACATCTGTCAGTATAGGAGAAAACAGAGTGAAACGCCAAAATTCAAACAGTTACTGGAAGCGAACGCTTCAACATAAAAGAACGAAATTTGGGCAACCAAGTGAGCTTAGTGTACTGATCATTACCTGAAAGTATCATCCAGTTTGGGTGAAAAAATTGTTGCTGAGATTTCTGGAGATTGGCAATTTTGGGAAGCTTGGCAACCCCTTTCAATGAAAGTGTTTTTCCTCAGTCACTGCGGAGTGCTACATCAAGAGGAAACAGAACATAGAGATAGAACGTGAAAATGCTTTACTGTGTCATGTTTCAAGAAGCTAGCACAAACCGTGTTTGGTTTAGAGTTCCAAATACATCTATCAATATGGGAGAAAACAGAGTGAAACGCCAAAATCAAACTGTTACTGGAAACGAACGCTTCAACATAGAAGAACGAAATTTGGGGAACCAAGTGAGCTTAGTGTACTGATCATTACCTGAAAGTATCATCCAGTTTGGGTGAAAAAATGTTGGCTGAGATTTCTAGAAACTCGCAATATTGGGAAGCTTGGCAACCCCTTTCAATGAAAGTGTTTCTCCTTAGTCCCTCTGAGTGCTACATCAAGAGGAAACAAAACATAGAGATAGAACGTGAAACTGCTTTACTGTGTCAAGTTTCAAGAAGCTAGCACAAACCGTGTTTGGTTTAGAGTTCCAAATACATCTATCAATATAGGAGAAAACAGAGTGAAACGCCAAAATTCAAACTGTTACTGGAAACGAACGCTTCAATATAGAAGAACGAAATTTGGGGATCCAAGTGGGCTTAGTGTACTGATCATTACCTGAAAGTATCATCCAGTTTGGGTGAAAACATAGTTGCTGAGATTTCTGGAGACTCGTAATTTTTGGAAGCTTGGCAACCCCTTTCAATGAAAGTGTTTCTCCCCAGTCACTGCTTAGGGCTACATCAAGAGGAAACAGAACATAGAGTTAGAACGTGAAACTGCTTTACTGTGTCAAGTTTCAAGAAGCTAGCACAAACCGTGTTTGATTTAGAGTTCCAAATACATCTATCAATATAGGAGAAAACAGAGTGAAACGCCAAAATTCAAACTGTTACTGGAAACGAACGCTTCAACATAGAAGAACGAACTTTGGGGAACCAAGTGGGCTTAGTGTACTGATCATTACCTGAATGTATCATCCAGTTTGGGTGAAAACATAGTTGCTGAGATTTCTGGAGACTCGTAATTTTTGGAAGCTTGGCAACCCCTTTCAATGAAAGTGTTTCTCCCCAGTCACTGCTGAGTGCTACATAAAGAGGAAACAAAACATAGAGATAGAACGTGAAACTGCTTTAGTGTGTCAAGTTTCAAGATGCTAGCACAAACCGGGTTTGGTTTAGAGTTCCAAATACATCTATCAATATAGGAGAAAACAGTGAAACGCCAAAATTCAAACTGTTACTGGAAACGAACGCTTCAACATAGAAGAACGAAATTTGGGGAACCAAGTGAGCTTAGTGTACTGATCATTACCTGAAAGTATCATCCAGTTTGGGTGAAAAAATGTTGGCTGAGATTTCTAGAAACTCGCAATTTTGGGAAGCTTGGCAACCCCTTTCAATGAAAGTGTTTCTCCTTAGTCCCTCTGAGTGCTACATCAAGAGGAAACAAAACATAGAGATAGAACGTGAAACTGCTTTACTGTGTCAAGTTTCAAGAAGCTAGCACAAACTGTGTTTGATTTAGAGTTCCAAATACATCTATCAATATAGGAGAAAACAGAGTGAAACGCCAAAATTCAAACTGTTACTGGAAACGAACGCTTCAAAATAGAAGAACGAAATTTGGGGACCAAGTGGGCTTAGTGTACTCATCATTACCTGAAAGTATCATCCAGTTTGGGTGAAAACATAGTTGCTGAGATTTCTGGAGACTCGTAATTTTTGGAAGCTTGGCAACCCCTTTCAATGAAATGGTTTCTCCCCAGTCACTGCTTAGGGCTACATGAAGAGGAAACAGAACATAGAGATAGAACGTGAAACTGCTTTATTGTGTCAGGTTTCAAGAAGCTAGCACAAACCGTGTTTGATTTAGAGTTCCAAATACATCTATCAATATAGGAGAAAACAGAGTGAAACGCCAAAATTCAAACTGTTACTGGAAATGAACGCTTCAACATAGAAGAACGAAATTTGGGGAACAAAGTGAGCTTAGTGTACTGATCATTACCTGAAAGTATCATCCAGTTTGGGTGAAAAAATGTTGGCTGAGATTTCTAGAATCTCGCAATTTTGGGAAGCTTGGCAACCCCTTTCAATGAAAGTGTTTCTCCCCAGTCACTGCTGAGTGCTACATAAAGAGGAAACAAAACATAGAGATAGAACGTGAAACTGCTTTAGTGTGTCAAGTTTCAAGATGCTAGCACAAACCGGGTTTGGTTTAGAGTTCCAAATATATCTATCAATATAGGAGAAAACAGAGTGAAACGCCAAAATTCAAACTGTTACTGGAAACGAATGCTTCAACATAGAAGAACGAAATTTGGGGAACCAAGTGAGCTTAGTGTACTGATCATTACCTGAAAGTATCATCCAGTTTGGGTGAAAACATAGTTGCTGAGATTTCTGGAGACTCGTAATTTTTGGAAGCTTGGCAACCCCTTTCAATGAAAGTGTTTCTCCCCAGTCACTGCTTAGGGCTACATCAAGAGGAAACAGAATATAGAGATAGAAAGTGAAACTGCTTTAAGGTGTCAAGTTTCAAGAAGCTAGCACAAACCATGTTTGGTTTAGAGTTCCAAATACATCTATCAATATAGGAGAAAAAAGAGTGAAACGACAAAATTCAAATTGTTACTGGAAACGAACGCTTCAACATAGAAGAACGAAATTTGGGGAACCAAGTGGGCTTAGTGTACTGATCATTACCTGAAAGTATCATCCAGTTTAAGTGAAAAAATAGTTGCTGGGAATTCTGGCGACTCGTAATTTTTGGAAGCTTGGCAACCCTTTTCAATATAAGTATTTCTCCCCATCACTGCTTAGGGCTACATCAAGAGGAAACAGAACATACAGATAGAACGTGAAACTTCTTTATTGTGTCAAGTTTCAAGAAGCTAGCACAAACCGTGTTTGATTTACAGTTCCAAATACATCTATCAATATAGGAGAAAAGAGAGTGAAACGCCAAAATTCAAACTGTTACTGGAAACGAACGCTTCAATATAGAAGAACGAAATTTGGGGAACCAAGTGCGCTTAGTGTACTGATCATTACCTGAAAGTATCATCCAGTTTGGGTGAAAACATGTTTGCTGAGATTTCTGGAGATTCGTAATTTTTTGAAGCTTGGCAACCCCTTTCAATGAAAGGGTTTCTCCCCAGTCACTGCTTAGGGCTACATCAAGAGGAAACAGAACATAGAGATAGAACATGAAACTGCTTTAGTGTGTCAAGTTTCAAGATGCTAGCACAATCCGGGTTTGGTTTAGAGTTCCAAATACATCTATCAATATACGTGAAAACAGTGTGGAACGCCAAAATCAAACTGTTACTGGAAATGAACGCTTCAACATAGAAGAACGAAATTTGGGGAACCAAGTGAGCTTAGTGTACTGATCATTACCTGAAAGTATCATCCAGTTTGGGTGAAAAAATGTTTGATGAGATTTCTAGAAACTCGCAATTTTGGGAAGCTTGGCAACCCCTTTCAATGACAGTGTTTCTCCTCAGTTACTCTGAGTGCTACATCAAGAGGAAACAAAACATACAGATAGAACGTGAAACTGCTTTACTGTGTCAAGTTTCAAGAAGCTAGCACAAACCGGGTTTTGTTTAGAGTTCCAAAGACATCTATCAATATAGGAGAAAACAGAGTGAAACGCCAAAATTCAAACTGTTACTGGAAACGAACGCTTCAACATAGAATAAGGAAATTTGGCGAACCAAGTGGGCTTAGTGTGCTGATCATTACCTGAAAGTATCATCCAGTTTGGGTGAAAACATGTTTGCTGAGATTTCTGGAGATTCGTAATTTTTGGAAGCTTGGCAACCCCTTTCAATGAAAGGGTTTCTCCGCAGTCACTGCTTAGGGCTACATCAAGAGGAAACAGAACATAGAGATAGAACGTGAAACTGCTTTACTGTGTCAAGTTTCAAGAAGCTAGCACAAACCGTGTTTGATTTAGAGTTCCAAATACATCTATCAATATAGGAGAAAACAGAGTGAAACGCCAAAATTCAAACTGTTACTGGAAACGAACGCTTCAACATAGAAGAACGTAATTTGGGGAACCAAGTGGGCTCAGTGTACTGATCATTACCTGAAAGTATCATCCAGTTTGGGTGAAAAAATAGTTGCTGAGATTTCTGGCGACTCGTAATTTTTGGAAGCTTGGCAACTGCTTTCAATGAAAGTATTTCTCCCCAGTCACTGCTTAGGGCTAAATCAAGAGGAAACAGAACATAGAGATAGAACTTGAAACTGCTTTACTGTGTCAAGTTTCAAGAAGCTAGCACAAACCAGGTTTGATATAGAGTTCCAAATACATCTATCAATATAGGAGAAAACAGAGTGAAACGCCAAAATTCAAACTGTTAATGGAAACGAACGCTTCAACATAGAAGAACAAAATTTGGCGAACCAAGTGGGCTTAGTGTGCTGATCATTACCTGAAAGTATCATCCAGTTTGGGTGAAAAAATGTTTGCTGAGATTTCTAGAGACTCGCAATTTTGGGAAGCTTGGCAACCCCTTTCAATGAAAGTGTTTCTCCCCAGTCACTGCTGAGTGCTACATCAAGAGGAAAAAAAACATAGAGATATAACGTGAAACTGCTTTAGTGTGTCAAGTTTCAAGATGCTAGCACAAACCGGGTTTGGTTTAGAGTTCCAAATACATCTATCAATATAGGTGAAAACAGTGTGGAACGCCAAAATCAAACTGTTACTGGAAACGAACGCTTCAACATAGAAGAACGAAATTTGGGGAACCAAGTGAGCTTAGTGTACTGATCATTACCTGAAAGTATCATCCAGTTTGGGTGAAAAAATGTTTGCTGAGATTTCTAGAAACTCGCAATTTTGGGAAGCTTGGCAACCCCTTTCAATGAAAGTGTTTCTCCTCAGTCACTCTGAGTGCTACATCAAGAGGAAACAAAACATACAGATAGAACGTGAAACTGCTTTACTGTGTCAAGTTTCAAGAAGCTAGCACAAACCGAGTTTGGTTTAGAGTTCCAAATACATCTATCAATATAGGAGGAAACAGAGTGAAACGCCAAAATTCAAACAGTTACTGGAAGCGAACGCTTCAACATAAAAGAATGAAATTTGGGGAACCAAGTGAGCTTAGTGTACTTATCATTACCTGAAAGTATCATCCAGTTTGGGTGAAAAAATGTTTGCTG